>NC_091073.1:119429642-120043214 GCF_032405125.1 Capricornis sumatraensis
AGTAAATGGAACTTTTAAAAAGCTTATTTAACTTGTTGCTTTTACTTATTTATTCAAAGTAAAATGCACTGGATTCAGACTATATTGCATGCTTATTTGCTAATAAATTGGGTCTTCCTTGGTGGCTCAGTGATAAAGAATCTGCCTGCAATTTAGGAGACGGAAGAGATGTAGGTTTGATCCCTGGGTTGGGAAGCTCCCCTGGAGAAGGAAATGGCAACCCACTTCAGTATTCTTGCCTGGAGCGTGCATGGACAGAGAAGCCTGGCGGGCTACAGTTCACTGGGTCAAAAGAGTCGGATGTGACTTAGCAACTAAAACCAACACATTGCTAATAATAAAGGCTTACATCAGTAAGTGTTTTCTTTGGCTAAACTCTACTCTGAGTACTTTCTATCTCTTAATAACTCTATGAAGCAGAAACTTTTTGCTCCTATTTTGCGGATGAAGAAACTGAGGCAAGGTGACATTAAGCGATTTTCCTCAGGTCACACACTTAGTTGGGGTCACACAGCGGCACTCTGACACCAGAGCTTGGGTCTTCATCATGGCTGCACAGCCTGTTCTGACAGTTTTTCTTCTTTCTCTTCCTTTATGTAGTGACTTTCCTCCGTCTTAACTGTGAAGAGTTTCTCATCCACCTAGACACACTCCAGAGTCACTAGTCTCCCGGAGAGCTCAGGAGATGGGAGCTTTTTCATTCTCACGGCACCTCCTTTGTTCCATCTCTTTGCAGCGCTCACCTTGTTACAGGGCAGTGACTCATTCACGGTCTGTCCCGTCGCTTGCAGTGACATCTGTGAGGGCAGGGTACAGGTCACGTTCATCGTGGTATTCCCAGAAGGTAGCCCAGTGCCGGGCACGCAGTGGACTTAATAACCACGCTTTAGTCCTGTTTGGTAGCGGTTTAGTTGCTGAGTTGTGTCTAACTCCTGCAACCCCACAGACTGCAGCCCTCCAGGCTCCTGTGTCTGTGGGATTTCCCAGGCTCAGATCCTGGAGTGGGTTGCCATTTCCTTCTCCAGGGGATCTTCCCAACCCAGGGACTGAACCCGTGTATCTTATGTCTCCTGCACTGGCAGGTGGATTCTTTACCACTAATGTTGCTCCTAGTCCTGTCTAGTCAATAGTAATTGAAAGAATGTGAAAGATAAGCAGTCTCTCTAGGCATAAACTCAAAGTCATACATCTACTGATTTTTCTTTTTTTTTGCTTCAATAATGGATCATGGATTAGTTTAACTGATCTTGATTGGCTTGAAAAATTAGAAAATAATCATAGGCAGTCTGAGCAGACCCTTAGCAAAACCAGTAAGGTTGAGCAAGGTTGGTAATGTCGATTTTTGTTTTTGAAATATGTCTTGAACGCTTCCTACCCCTGCTTTCAGGGGCCTCACCAATCCAGGCATGCCACATAGCCTTTAATGTTTTCGCTGCTTCTCAAAAGGTCTTGTCCTCAGCTTGTCTACAAGGCTGGAAAATATCTGATAAATGGGTTCAACTCTAAGGTTGTGAGGACATCGAAGTCTCTGATCTACAGATGGAGTTGTTGGGAGTTTTGAATGCTTCTTTTCTCAATTTGGCAAAACAGGGGGATGGGCAGAGATAATGAACAGGGTTGTAACAGCGACTGTTTGTTGAGCCAGAAACCGTGTTGATCATTGTACGTGCATTGCTGTATTCGCAGCTGTCACATTTCTAAGAGGTGGACAGCATAGCACTTCCATTTCTCACAACTCAGGAAGTAAAAGCTTCTGTGATGTGCCCATAGCTCCATACCTTACAACAGCAAAGCTTGAAAACATACTCCAGTGTCTGGCTTAAAGCTGTGCTCTTGCCCACCCTCAGCGTCCAACTTTCTTTCACACACCATGATATTTTATGGACTGGAAGGTATGGCCAAAACGTGAATGCAAATTATTAAAATCTTATTGTGGAATTTAGTTACTGGGGAAAATAAGAGAGGGAATCTTTTTGGACATAAGGGCTAACTTGTTATAACTCCTAAAGTTATATCACCTGATCTCTCATTTATCTGGATTTGGCAATTGTGTAAGTAAAAACATTGGGACGGATGGGTTAGAGAGGGCCCCTCAGGCTCTCTGCAGACCAATTCAATACTCCAGTGGCCAAACCAATTATCCCTCTTCAGTTTTTACCAGCAAAAGGCCAGAAGTTTGTGGAGGATCATTCATCCTTCTTCTAGCAAAACAAACCTCCCACTGTTCCCTGGAGAATAAGCCAATTTCAGAAGGGAATAGATGTGATTTCTTCTGAGCTTTCAAAGAACTTAATGGGGAGCCAAAAAAAAAAGAAAATGTGTGTCAGGGAAACTCTCATAAAATGTAAGAAATATTGAAGGGAAAAACCCTGGCATAACCTGGTTGTTAAAGCAATTCTACCAAGATTAAAAACCCAGACATTCGAACATTTCTGTGCTTGGAGCTAATACTATTAAACGTGTGTTTATAATATGCTTGTTGGTATTCTAATTATGGGTTAACGACAGTGCCTACATACAGTATTTGCTTAGCTGAAGGAGCTGTTTTATGATATAGTATAGTATTAGTGTATAGCTGAAAACAAGCCATGCTGGCTGGTTAGGTACCCCAGGGCTAGGTATTATTTTGGGAAGAATAGTGATAAAGCACCCTCATGACTAATTCTGAGCACAACCTTGGGCCAACCACTCAATCCTCTAGGGCTCTCAGTTCCTTCAAGTATAGAATAAGGGCTGGAAGAAATGACTTCTGAGGCTTCCTTAGAAGATATTCCCTCTTAGCCGAGAGAGTCTCTGGTACTAAGGGTGATATTTACTTGTTAGTTTATTTATTTCCCGCAGGAGACTTCAGAGGCACAGTTTCGATCCTTGGGCTGGGAAGATCCCCTGGAGGAGGGCATGGCAACTCACTCCAGTATTCTTGCCTGGAGAATCCCATGGACAGAGGAGCCTGGTGGGCCATAGTCTATAGGGTCACACAGAGTCAGACACGACTGAAGAGACTTAGCAGAGCACAGCACACAGCAAGCAGTAATTAGTTGAATTGTTAATTTCTTAAGAGCACCTACTAGCCACCAGGCCCTCTGTTTCATGCTAGAAACCGAGGAGTAAGGACGAGAAGCTGGTCCATCCGTCACGGAGTTTCCGTGCTAGTGGAGGAGTCTGTGCTAACCAGGGCTGACTTGGGGCACACATCTGCCTAGAGTGTGATTTGAAGGGGTGGTAACAGGCCACCTTGGAAGACAAGAAATAACAAACCTAGACAGCATATTAAAAAGTGGAGACATCACTTTGCCTACAAAGGTCCATCTAGTCAAAGCTACGGTTTTTTCAGGAGTCACGTATGGATGTGAAAGCTGGACAATAAGAAAGGCTGAGCACTGAAGAACTGATGTCTGGAAACTGCGGTGCTGGAGGAGACTCTTGAGAGTCCCTTGGGCAGCAAGGAGATCCAACCAGTCCATCCTAAAGGAGATCGGTCCTGAATATTCACTGGAAGGACTGATGCTGAAACTGAAACTCCAATACTTTGGCTACCTGATGCAAAGAGCTGACTCATTTGAAGAGACCCTGATGCTGGGAAAGATTGAGGGCTGGAGGAGAAGGGGATGACATGGTTGAGGATGAGATGGTTGGATGACATCACCGACTCAATGGACATGAGTTTCAGCAAACTCCAGGAGATGGTGAAGGACAGGGAAGGCTGGCATGCTGCTGTCCATGGGGTGGCAGAGTCAGACACAACTGAGCGACTGAATAACAGGTCACCTAGCCAAGAAAATATCTCCCGCCTTTTTTAAAGATCAAACACTCTCGTCCTATTTCATGCTTTGGTTTAGAGCAGCCTCTCCTGGTGTGTGTTCTGTGGAAGGCTCATTTATTCATCTGACAGATGTTTACTGAGTGCTTGGAAGTGGGCTGAGCATTGACTTCACAAAAGGGCCCACCACTAACTAAGTTTGAGAAATACTGGATTAAACAGAGCCGAGGCTTCTGACGCTCACTGAGATGGAATGGAACTCCTCCCCTGTGGCCGGGGAAGAGCTCAGGGGACCAGAGTCGCACGGCTCACACTCTGGGAAGACTGAGGGCCCCTCTTGAAACACAAGCCTGGGGTGCGGATGGAGGGTGATGTGAAAAGCTGTTCTTGCATGTGGTGTTTGGCATCTGGACTAGAATGTTATAGTTGCATCAGAATACTGTTCCCAGAAACTTGAGTTGAGGTAATTTTGTTCTTGAGAGGGCATCCACTTCAGTATAGAATTAGAATATTAGATTAACGGAAGTTAATTTTTCAGACCTTGGGAAAATGGGGTGGAGCCAAACACCCCAACAGCAGCGTCTTCTGGTTTCTTAGAAATGAGGCTGCTATTTCAGTGTGAGTGAGGCCTCTCTTCCCAGGCTACTGAAAGAGAATGGACCAAAATATACTAATTGGATGAGATGGAAATTACAGGAACTTGGAAATGGAGCTGATGAAGATGCAACCAGTGCTCAGCAACGGCTAATTATTCTCCACAGGCGAGATGGCCACGTGGGGCAGTGAGTGACAGGAAGCCGGGCCAGCCGGGGAGGAGCTGAACACAGGCCGGGTCTAGAGGCCCTGGGCGGAGGGTGGACTTTTCCCAGACACTGTTTTCTGGGAGTGTTTCTGACTAGTCAAGAAATGTCTGGGGGTTGGCTTGATTCCCCTTGTTTACCGGAGGAAGGGAGGCCCTGGGGGGCCACAGCAATGACTGCGGTTAAGAGGGTGACAATTTAGGTTTGTAGGATGCTCCCCAAGGACTCAAGCTCTGGAGGAGTGTTGTTTGCTTCCTTGATTCCAAACTATGTTTTAATGTTCCACCACCAGAAAAAAGGAAGGAAAAGGGAGCTTAGAGAAGGGCTTTGATAATGAAAAGGAAGGAGGGGTCTCTTGGTGGTGGGGGATGGTGGGTGGGAAATGGTTTTCACTATTTCCTCCCCTACAGGACTCTCTCCAGTGCTGGACCCAATTGCCTCCTCTGTGGGTTCCCATCCAATCACCCTATTTCTCATATAGCAGGGACAGCTCTGTCAAAACTTCCCAAGACGTGGTCTAAGGTGACCCCTTCTTTGATCTGGCACACAGTTTCAGGAATAGAATAAGAAATGACAGGCTCATGGCTGTCACCAGAATTTGGACTTGCTCGAACTCATGTCCATCAAGTTGGTGATGCCATCCAACTGTCTCATCCTCTGTTGTCCCCTTCTCCCGCCTTCAATCTTTCCCAGCATCAGGGTCTTTTCCAGTGAGTCAGTTCTTCACATCAGGTGGCCAAATTATTGGAGCTTCAACTTTAGCATCAGTCCTTCCAATGACTATTCAGGACTGATTTCCTTTAGGATGGAGTGGTTTGATTTCCTTGCTGTCCAAGGGACTCTCAAGAGTCTTCTCCAGCACCACAGTTCGAAAGCATCAGTTCTTCAGCGCTCAGGTTTCTTTATGGTCCAACCCTCACATCCATACATGACCACTGGAAAAACCACAGCTTTGACTAGTGGGACCTTTGTCGGCAAAATAATGTGGGACAATGTGGCTATGTACAAATGGCTCAAAGCAAAACCAGGCTCCCCTCTTCAGTCCTGGGAACCCCACTGCCGCAGCAGGGCCTGGGGGTTCTGGGAGTCTGGCGGGAGGAGGATGCCTCCAGGTTGCCTGTTGTTCAGTTGCTCAGTCGTGTCCGACTCTTTGTAACCCCATGGACTGCAGCACACTAGGCTTCCCTGTCCATCACCAACTCCCAGAGCTTGCTCATACTCATGTCCATCGAGTCAGTGATGCCAGGGTGCCTGGGTGGGTTAAAAAGTCCCTTTGAGATTAGGCCTAAGCTAATTTCCTGGCAATCTTTACCCTTTGGAACGAGAAAAGTAACTCCATTCCTCTTCCTTCTGCCCTGTTGCCTTTCCAGGAGTTGAAGACAGTCACTCAGTCCCATAAATACTCTCTTCTCAGGTGAAATCCAACAGAAGAAAATTCGCACTGTGCTGAGTTCACCTAGGTTAGGGGCACACGCCCCCACCCAACCCCAGTGAGGTGCCCCTTCCACCCCTAAGACTTGAGTTCACTGTCCTGACCAAGGCCTTCAGGAGGCACAATATTACACTGATCATGGTAACAGCTGGAGGAAATAGTGTCATTCTAAAAACCTTCTTCCTTATTCTTGTCAAAACTCTCCTTATGATTTCATCATGAAAAATTCTAAAAAAAAAAGGAAGACAAGGCAAAAATAATTGCAAAGTATGTGGTAAAGGTATGTTATTCTCAATAATGTGCTCTCTGAAAAAAAATATATTTTAAAAATTTTTGGCTGCGCTGGGTCTTCACTGCTGTTGCAGGAAGAAGGGGCTGCTCTAGTTGTGGTGCACAGGCTTCTCTTGTGCAGCACGGGCTTTAGCGCGAGAACTTTGTAGCTGGTGGTGCACGGGCTTAGTTCTCTCAAGGCATGTGGGATCTTCTCGAACCAGGGATTGAAACTGCATATCCTGCATCGGCAGGCAGATTCTTTACCACTGAACCTCCAGGGAAGTCCAATAATGTGCTCTTACATGTCTGTTTTTTAGTGGGAAAAGAATAACTAACACTTATGAAATGCTTGCCATGAGCTGGGGTGCTTCGCATGTATTAATAGAAAACTGTGGGATTGTTACAGTGACTCTGTGAGTTACATGTTATCCCCATTTTACAGACATGGAAACTGAGGCGCAGTTACCTGTTTGAGATTGAATAGCTAATGAGTGAGACAGAAGCAGAACCCAGGAACAGTTAGGAAAAAAAATAAAAATGTCCAGGACTTCCTTGGAGTCCAGTAGCTGAGACTCTGTCCTCCCAGTGCAAGGGGGACTGGGTTTGATCCCTGGTTGGGGAACAAGCACTTCCTAGGTAGGACAGTGGTAAAGAATCTGCCTGCAAACACAGAGATGCTGGTTTGACCCCTGGGTGGGGCAGAGCCCCTGGAGGGGGAAATGGCAACGCACTCCAGTACTCTTGCCTGGAGAATCCCACGGGCAGAGGAGCCTGGCGGGCCACAGTCCACGGGGTTGCAGAGAGTCGGACACGGCTGAGCACGCAGGAAGCCATCCCGTCCTCCAGGGAACGAGATCCCTCATATGGCAACCGAAGATCCCGAGTGCTGCCACGAAGGCCCGGAGCAGCCAAATACATACATGTTTTTTTAAAAAATCACAACTGTTCAACACTGAGAGATTGACTAAAGAGGCAGGACTTTTCCATGGGGTGGGATAACAGGCAAGCGATTGAAAAACGTGCAGAAGAAATGTTAATACGGCAGTGTATACATATGCTATAAGTGAAAACATTCCAAGGTTTCGTTATCAGAACAAACCACGCTTTCCTCCTTTTTGGTAAATAAAACAATATACACAGTGAGAAACGGGCGTGAAGAGCTGTGCCAAGGTGTGAATGATGGCGTTCTCTGAAGGAACAGAGCAGTGTGACTTTAATGCTCTGTTTTGAGTCTACTGGAGTTATATTTTTCCCTAAATTCTACACATAAGGATGTAGTGGTAGGAAAAATAAAAGGTACCTTTAGTTAAAAATAGGAAGGCGAGCAGGAGCAGAGAATTCCAAGGTGAAGCCCCTCCCGGGACTCCGCGGGCCCCCGGGCGCCTTGCTGTCACTGTCCACAGAGGGGCGCGGAGCGGGTGTCTCTGAGACAAGGTGATTATAGTATCGCCTCACCGTTACAGCAAAATTCCCATCAGAATGCAGTGGTTTTCTTGTAATGGGGACAGTTGCTGGTGAGGTAATCGTTAAGTAGAAATTGTCCTCATCTTCCTGAAATGAGTCCATGAGCGTTCACACCCAAGCGCGGACTCCCACGAGGGTAAGCTGCTGTCTCAACCAACGTTTCCGAAGAGGCGCAGACACCTACAGTGAGGCTGACCTCTGCCACTTCTAGCAGACACCCCTTAGCGGGGACCGACGGTCTCCAGACAAACTCCACTTTCTGAGGAGACATTTCCTTCCCCTGGACAGGGAGGCCTGGCGTGTTGCGGTTCGCGGGGTCGCAAAGAGTCCGACACGGCTGAGCGACTGAACTGCGCGGAACTGAACTGCCAAGTCTTTCTGGAACTAAAGGTGGCCCAGGGGTGAAACGCGCTCCAGGAGCCTGTCTGAAGGGTGAGGAGGTCAGGGGCTCCTGGTGACCTGTGAGGGTCAGCGTGTGCCTGGTGAGCTGCCCGTGCGCGCAGACTCGGAGGCCCGAGGGCGGCTTCCCGGGCAGCTTGAGGCAGCGGGCGCGCCCGGGTCTGCGCTGAGAGCCGCTGGGAGAAGGGCGCCCTGCCCGCGGCCAGGGAAGAAAGAGCAGTTTGAGGGAGAACCTGCGGGGCTGCCCACACAGCTGGGCTCCTCCCCAGGGCTCCGAACCCCCGAGGAGGAGAGACCGCAGAGCAGAACGCTTCTCTCTGCCAGGGCCTCCTCCCCGTTCCTCTCTGGGTCCTTGGAGGATGGGAGGTGCCACCAAAATGTGTGTGTGTGTGTGTGTGTAGCCCAAATATGGTAATTTAATGGCATTCTTCAAATAGATATGATCTTTCTAGATGCCTTTGAGGACTATCAATACTATTGATTATCTCTGGGCCGGAAAGTCAGATCTATGGATGACACAGTCTACTTGGCAGATAGTCTAAAGGTTCTTTTTCTTGGACTTGCAGTTAGCATGAGCAGAAAGAGACTGGAGTTTGGACTTCTCCAGCAGGTTGTAACTCTCCTCATGGATCCGTTATCTTCCCATTCTCCCCACCTGTGTGGCCCTGTCCTGTTTCCCTTACTTCTTCCCCTTTTCCACTGTGGGTCTGTCTCGTCACCTGCATGGTCCCAGTTTGGCCCAACCCCAACACCCAATGTCATTAGGACCTGCTACCTTCTCTGCGTTCACACTGGGTCAGGCTTGCTTTTTGTGTTTCATCCACATGTAAGATATACACTTAGAGACCACCTTAGGAAACAAGGAAGCTGCTTCTGGTTCCCCTCTGGACCAGGAGTAACCCGTCCTGCGGCAGGAACTTTCCAGATTACAAGCAGGAGATGGGGAGAGCAGCCTTGCAGACAGGTGAGTAATTGGGAAGACAGGGTAGTAACGGTGAACGGCAGCAAGAGAGAAATCAAATCTGACAGTATTACTTAAAATGGACCGCATCACTGTGTTCGTAACTGTTACACATACCCTCCATGGTATGGCAGGACGCTCTGTGGTTACAAGGTTAGCAGACAGAGCTCAAGACAAGAAGAGGCCTGGCCTGGCCTCCAAGGCTCGCATAGAGGTAACATGGGGAGGCGGTGAGGTGCCTGACAGAGCTCAGGGGAAGAGATGCCGAGGGCGGCAGAAAACAAACAATAAAATCAGTCTGGAATGACAAGGCCAGATTTACCTGGAGAAGCTCCATGCAGAGGGAAGCAAGCACGTGGTAGAGAGCAGGGAGACAGACCACAGGTGGCAGAGATCGGATCCCTCCAAGGCAGCCTTGCCCTGACTGTTCCCTCCTCCTGAAGGGCTCCTCCTCCTGAAGGGCTCCTCCCCCTGAACTAGGCCTGGCAGCCACCTCCTCCATGAAGTCCTCCATGACCGCTTGGTCTGAAACAGCCCAGTCACTCCATCCATCACCCTAGTTGGTTTCTCTCCCAATAACTTATCACTCCATGTTCTTTTCTTGCTTCTCTTTTAGGTTATTCTCTGTTTCCCTCAAGAGCTCTACAAGTGAGCTCTTCTTGGACAGCAGAATCTGGAACTGCCTGGCACACAGCAGGTGCTCAATAAACGCTCCCGAGTGACTAATGAAGCCCTGTTTGTGTCCTTCCTGTCACAGGGTCCCACGGGCCCTGCAGCACCTCTTAAGTTCCTGGCAGGTACATGCCACCGTGAGGTCCTCCCACCAAACACATACACTTTTAAGTGGTCGCTTCATGAGAAAATCCTCCTCAGGTGATCCAGGAGGAGTGTCCTCCACCTTCTACTGGAATCCTGCATGACTGGTCCCAGGAAGGGGGCTCTCATGTTTCCAGGCTAATTCAGGGAGAGCTGGGCTGGATCTGGGAAGGATTCACCCCCATCAATGGACCTTGTGCCTCAGCCTGTTCTATAGAGACACTGAGTGGTCTGAACAGAGAGAAGCATAGGAGAAAATGACTTCTCCCAGCGGTGGCCGGGACACACCGGGCAGAGGCAATTTGTACTATAAAATTGTATGAATATAATCTTGTATAATCTTGCTTGAATTTTGTCTCAGCGAAACATCAACTATGATATTCAGTTAAAGTTGCTCATCTGACGTTATTTGCTTTGTATTTGTAGATTACTTGCCTTTTCTTTTTTTCAGTATAGCACAAGATTTATAATCATGAGTTTATACCTAGGCTAATATTTACTATTTTAAAATAATACTGTAATAAAGTAATATCTGGTGATGCATGAGAATTTTTTTCCTTTAAGATGGACGTGTACATTTGTCAGTGTGAAAAACATTGACCCAGTCCAACAGTTCATCCACTGCAGAAATTCTTCTGGTGCACAAGGGTCTCAATATTCATTTGCCGAAACAGTTTGACATGAAACTGAAATTTAATGATTTTAATCATTGGTCCTAGTTTTACCCTCCACAATGACACTCGTGAAAAGTCTCAACCCTCTTCCATGCAATAGTTCTCCATTCCCTGATAGCCCATAATACCTTCCCATCTCTCCATCCCTGCCCTTAGAAAGCTTCTCTGTCCTTCAAGGCCCAACACAAACACCGCCCCCACCCCATGAAGTACTTCTTGAGGTGCGCTCCTAAGCAAAGGTGAATTTCCCCCTTGTTTGAACTTCCGAAGCATATCGTGACCTGCTCTGGATTCTGGTCACTGGAGTGCATCTTTCTTCCTCCTATTCATTTTTCTTTTTGAAAGAAGGATGTGTGTGAAATTCATTTGTATTCTCCTTGGCCCTTAAATGCACGCATGTATGCTGAGTCACTCAGTCGTGTACGACTCTTTGCGATCCTATGCACCACAGCGTCTTACATATTACAGACGTCTAATAGATACTCAGTGAATGAATCAATGAAACAGTCATTCAGTGAGAATGACTTATGTACATTTTGTATTATGTAAATATACACACACGCATACACACTCACAGGTATACAATAACACTGAGAAATAGAGTTCTGCATGATGGGATGATACATATTTGCCTGGTGTTTTGAATATACATTCCCTCTAAACCAGGAGCCTGGTTCAGACTGTTCTCCAGCAGCCCCATTAAATATCATCTCTCAGTCTGCACACTTAAGCGTCCCCTGTGCCAAGGCCTCTGGCTTGCAAGCACCTTCCACTTTCACAGCACAGCAGCGTCTTGGGCCCCTGGCTCTTAGACAATCTCTGCTAATGGAGTCTGAGTAAGGAGCCTCCTTTCACTGAGTGTCAGTCATCCGGGTGGCCACTGTTCTTGTCCTCACCAGGAATGCTGGAGGAAAACTGTTCAAAGCCAGAGTGTGCGCTTCAGGAATTTACACCATGTGGGGAGAAACAAAGTGTATCCATGCCAAATCCATGGATAAGGAAAATCCATGGATGCCAATGCCATCAAGAAGGAAATGGCAACCCACTGCAGTATCCTTGCCTGGGAAATCCCATGGACAGAAGAGCCTGGCGGGCCACAGTCCATGGGGTCGCGGAGAATCAGACATGATGGGCAGACTAACATGCCAAATCGAACTGAAAATATGTCGCTATAGGAAAGCGCACCGACTCTTAGAAGGCATGTGAAAACGTTTAAAAAGTATACCCATGTACAACCCTGTGTGTGCAAGATCGTTATATTATTTGAAATTAAGATTATAGAGCTGTAGTTAAGCATCACAAAATTTAGAAAGGAAGGAAGGAAATGGTAACTCTGTGCGGGGATGGAAATGTTAATTAGCTTGATTGTGGTGACTCTTCACATGTATGTATCAAGTCATCACATTGTACATCTTAAATTTATACAATTGAAAATTGTCAATTATACCTCAGTAAAGCTGGGGGTAAATAGACCCACAAGTATAAAGAGAGAGTCTACTGAGGAAACTGAATGCGTAAAACTCAGAACCTCAGGAGGATAGATAATGAATAAGTGATTATTGATTTAACAAGAGTTTTTAACGTCTAGCTTTCTGAGTATATTTGAATTATCAGATTTTTAAAGTTGGAAGGACCTTAAAGGTGGTTTACTGTAACACTTGCATCTTACACATGAAGAAGGAGGGGCCACCTGATTTTACTCTCTTATTCCAGGACTCTTGAGCCCTGCGGGAGAAAAAGAAGCAGAAGGAGCAACGCACATGAACCCATTGCCCAGCTGAGCGTCAGCTCCAGTAGGGCCCTCAGCGCCACCGGGTGGCAGAGGCCCCTGTTCACTCTCTGTGCCCATTGCCCTCCGCGCCCGTTCAAAGGCTGTCCAAAGCCTTCTCCCACTCCTTTCCTTTTCTACCTTATGAAACATCATGATAATAATAACAAGAGAGATGTGACAGCGCTGTGTGGTCTCAAAGGCCTCGAGGGGGAGGAGTCATGGTTGACCTGAGTGCTCTCGCCTTCTCTGTTTTCCCCTTCCATTAGTGAAAGTTACAGAATTAGTCCACAGGAATTCGGCTTTACTCTCCCAAATGCACTACGACTGCTCTTGTTCATAGCTGCCAGTCCTTATCGGACTAGTTTTCTCCGTATCCCTGACACTGATCGGCCCCTCCCTCACCTGCCTCCTTCCTCGCTGCTGCAGTATCACTTTCTGGTCCCTACAGCTTCTCTTTATGCCTTTATGCCTTCTCTTCTTTCACTCACACACTGAACGTTGGTGTGACCCGAGATTCTCTCCTGGGCTCCCCTGGGGGTTCAGTGGTTAAGAATCTGTCTGCCAGGGCAGGAGATATGAGTTCCATCCCTGATCCGGGAAGACACAGCACAGCCAAAAATCAATCAATCAATCAATATTTTTTTAAAAAAGGTTCTCTCCTACACCCTCTATTACACATTCTCCCTCCCTGACGTACTCCATACTGAGGACTTCGATTAGTATCTAGGTACAGATTCCCAGATTCCAGTCTTGGGCTCAGACCCTTACTTCCAACTGCCAATTAGACACTTGCAGATGGCTAAGCTATAGACACCTCAGATTCAAACCTGATATGGCAAACACCGAACTCACGTCTCATCATTGCTTTTTCCTTCTATAAAATCTTTCTCAGAGGATGCCGTCTCTGTTTACCTTTCGGGCCAAGTCTGAAACCTGACGTTTATCACAAAACACCTCCCCTCACCCTCGTCTCCCAACCAGGCTCCCGGTTCTGTCATTCCCACAGACGTTGAGATTGTTCCCTCTGGTCCTGCTGGCACAGGCTGCTGACATAACTTCCAGCTTGAGGACTTTATGCTTATCTCGAGTCCTTCAGCATCGCCAGCTGAACAACTTTCTAAAACACATATCTGATCATTCCCTCTTCAAGCTGAAAAGTCAGTGATGGAGAAAACCCAAACCCTGTGACAGACTCTGTTTCAAGAAGGTGGCTTGTCGCACACTGAAATCTTTCTGCTTCACATCCATAGAAATGATGGAAAAAGACGTAAAAAATCAGTAAGTATATGGTCACTGTTGGAGAGAAAGTGAATATTTGCGACCAAAAACTATGATGATCCCTAAAATAAGGAAAGGAGACAGGAGGCCATAGTATTTCACCGAGGGAATGGCCAAAAATCCCTGAGACTACAGAGGGAAGCTGCTGAATTAAAGCAAGAAGTGCCTGCCCATCCAGGACAAACTGGGGGTAAGGGAAGCTTAGGCTGCTTAAGACAACACCCTCCTCCGATATTGCTGGGCTTCCCTGGTGGCTTAGAGGTAAAGAATCCACCTGTAATGTAGGAGACCCAGGTTTGATCCCTGGGTCGGGAAGATCGCCTGGAAAATTCCATGGACAGAGGAGCCTGGAGAACTGCAGTCCATGGGGTCACAAAGAGTCAGACATGACTAAGCGACTAAATACTCTGAAAACGCTAGTGCCAGTCACTGAACTTCTGAGGAACATCAACACATAAAGAGAAAAAATTACACAACAGATACAAGACCTTTCAACCCCAGGAAACAGTTAACACCAAAGAAAGAGGACTTGAGTACAAGTATATTTAATATCATCAGTCTGTGAAAAGTTGGAATCACACTCAATAAACAAAAACAAGTTATTAAAAATATTATTAAAAAGAGGACCAATTAAATATTTTGAAATTAAAAAAATACAAATTTAAAAGTCAGTAGGTAGGATAAATAGAAGATTAGATAAGGGCTAAAAAGTAAACATGGAAGATTTTATTCACGTATTCTCTCAGATCACAGCAAATATAAGAGCAGACATTATATGCAAGGTAAGAACCATGGAGGAAGGACACACAAGTTCTAGCGTTCCTTAAACAGGAATCCCAGAAGGAGAGCATGGAGAGGTGGGGATTAAAGAGGTAGACTACAGGCTGCACTCGCCCTCTGCGATGGCCCACGTTCTGTCTGTGGAGTGTGCGTCCCTCTGTATCTGAATAAGTCCACTTCTTACCTATCACTTTGTCTCTCACTGAATTCTTTCTGCAATTAGACATCAAGAACCCAAGCTTCATTAGGTCCTGAAACCAGGTACCTTGGGTTTTGGCTGGGTTTGAGTCTCAGGGAGGCCTGGCGTGCTGCAGTCCATGGGGTCACAAAGAGTCGGACACAACTGAGCAACTGAACTGAACTGAACTGAACTGAGTCCCAACCACGTGGGTTTGAGTCCCAAACTGGGTTTTGGGTGGGTTCAAGTCCCAGCACATGGGTTTGAGTCCCAGTCTGTGGTCAACGGTTTCAGCTAGTGACCACAAAGAGCCAGTGATAAGGTAAGAAAAGGTCCTGAAGAGGTCCCTGGGACCCGGTGAGCCAGGTATACTGAGGAAAACTCTCTGCTGTTGTCTGCTTATTTGTGACTGGCAGGTCAATCCTGTATGCTTATGCACGTCCAACAGCAGGTCCAGGACAAAATTATAGTTTTTTCTTTGGCTCTGAGGTTTTCCTCCTACATTTTTTTTGGTGTTTGTTCATTTCCGCTCTGTTTCTTCTGTTAACCTCAGAAGATTGCTTTTATTCCCCTCCCTCTAACTCTTATAAGCGTTGACCCATTATTCCCAACTTACAGCTAAACCACCTCCACCTAGTCGTCAACACCACTGGGGATGTCTTCATGCTGTTTCTTTGTGACAACTTTTGGGCACTAGTTGGGAGACTCCCTTGGAAGGGACAGCATCTAAAATCTAGTCATGTATGGATGTTGTATCTCTTTGCACATAAAGTTGAGTGCTGAAGAATTGATGCTTTTGAACTGTGGTGTTGGAGAAGACTCTTGAGAGTCCCTTGGACTGCAAAGAGATCCAACCAGTCAATCCTAAAGGAGACCAGTCCTGAATATTCACTGGAAGGACTGATGGTGAATGAAGGAAAGTTACATGGCTCAAAATAGCCTGGAGTTAAAACTCCCCTCCAGGTCTTCCCCATCATTCTATGCCAAACAAAGAATTCTCTCACCCAGAGAAAAAATGGACATTAAGTTGATTATGCCCAGCTCTCAGCAGGTCCAGCCTCTGGCCAATCTCCAAAATTCCTTGCCCCAGCCATTTAAGAGATAACTACCCCGAACAACCTTGGAGAAGAACAGGTCCCTTAAGACAGTAGTTTTCCACATGCATGCCTATATATACTTACTCTTTTCTTGGGTAAGTGCAGCAGCTCACTGGTCTGACTGTTGCCCCTTCTCGCCTCATTAAGATGATCTGTTCCTGTAAAGGGAGAAGGCAATGGCACCCCACTCCAGTTCCTGTAAAGTGCTGGTCTCGTTCTTTTTCTGAACCTTGCTTTCTCTAACTCCCTTACCCTACACTGAAGCTCAAACTGCAATACTTTGCCCACCTGATGTGAAGAACTGACTCATTGAAAAAGACCCAGATGCTGGGAAAGATTGAAGGCAGGAGGAGAAGGGGACAACAGAGGATGAGATGGCTGGATTACATCACTGACTCAATGGACATGATTTTGAGCAAGCTCTGGGAGTTGGTGATGGACAGGGAGGCCTGGCGTGCTGCAGTCCACGAGGTGGCAGAGTCAGACATGACTGAGTGACTGAACTGAACTGAACTGAACTGAGGTATCTCAAAAAGAAATGTTTAGGTTATTTGGTATGTTATATTAAATGTGATCATTTGTAATTCTGGTTATTGTAACCAAACTTTATCGTACACTGTAATCAAATGTTGTACACTGTAATCAAATTGATGCTTTTGAACTGTGGTGTTGGAGAAGACTCTTGAGAGTCCCTTGGACTGCAAAGAGATCCAACCAGTCCATTCTGAAGGAGATCAACCTTGGGATTTCTTTGGAAGGAATGATGCTAAAGCTGAAACTCCAGTACTTCGGACACCTCATGCGAAGAGTTGACTCATTGGAAAAGACTCTGATACTGGGAGGGATTGGGGGCAGGAGGAGAAGGGGACGACCCAGGATGAGATGGCTTGATGGCATCATGGACTCGATGGACGTGAGTCTGAGTGAACTCCGGGAGATGGTGATGGACAGGGAGGCCTGGCGTGCTGCGATTCATGGGGTCACAAAGAGTCGGACACGACTGAGCAACACAACTGAACTGAACAGAACTGAATCAAATGTTTGACCATTCCTTTTGAGTCTTTTGTCATTTATAGATATTTCTGTACACTGGTGCTGGCACACAAATGCTTCGTCATCAAGAAGATACAGAGGAAGATGAAGGAAACAGTTACAACAGTTCTGCATCAAGATGACGGCTATGTAGGGTGTGGACTAAAACAAGGAGCCGCCCTGCCCCTGGGGCCCCTAGACCAGGTTTCCAGAGATTTTTACTCCCTGATAGGGAGGGTCAATGCCCCTATTCAGCCTTAAAGCAATTACAGAAGATGGACCTACACCCTTCTGCTTCCCGTAAGAATAAGGGAGTAAAATCTCTGAGGGGGGAATGTAACAGGAGGGAAAGGGGGAGGGCCCAACTTTTGAAAGAAGGTCGTAGCTCAAGGACACAACATAAGTTGATTAGGATCAAATAGGACCAAGCTGGCAGACAAGACTAGACCTTGGTCCTCAATCAGCAAGTGAAACGACACACCCAGAGGTGCCCGGACAGTCCCAAGGCACTGTTAGAACACCAAGGAGTGGGCGGTGGCCCAGAACCTGGAAGTCTCCACCCCTTCCCATAAATAGTTGGAACAACCCCCCCACTCATTAGCATATGAAATTACCCAGCCTGTAAAAGCTAACCACGCCAAATTTCGGGGCTGCACGCGCCCTCTGCGCTGGCCCACATTCTGTCTGTGGAGTGTGCTTCTCTCTGTATCTGAATAAATCCACTTCTTAACCAAAAAAGAAAAAAGAAAGAAAGAAAAAGACCACAGAATGTCCCAGAACACATGTTCATATTGAAGAAATTCTTTGAGTCTTGAGAAGAATAACACAAAAGTCTCATCTGGACATGTGGTAGTTAGGAATAAAGAGGAAATCCCAAAGCTATCAGAGGAAGACAGATTACCACAAAAGAATAAGGACTAGATGCCTTGTCAGCCACCTGGCCTGTCAGAAGATAATGAACAGTAGAGCCAAGTGCTGAGGAAGTTACCTTTGATCTTAGATTCTTTTTCTTAGCCTCCTGTTCAACATTAGAAGAAAAATAAGGACATCTTTGGATCTGCCAAAATGAAGATGTTTTATGACCTGCAAGCCCTCTCTGAGAGAATGAATGGAGGACATCTCCAAGAAGAAGAAGGAGGAATCTGAAGAGAATGGGTTGCAAGAAATTCGCAAAAGGGCTTTTGTGCAGTAAGCCTTGATGGAGAATTGTTTTGAGGTTTCAGAACTGGTTTGGAGAGGAAGAGTCACTTAGCCAAGGCTTCTAGCCACTTGTTCCCCAGTACTGGTCATAGCAAACACCCTTTTCCAACAACACAAGAGAAGACTCTACACCCAGGCCAGAATCCTGGAGTGGGCAGCCTTTCCCTTCTCCAGGGGATCTCCCCAACCCAGGGATGGAACCCAGGTCTCCCGCATTGCAGGCAGATTCTGTACCAGCTGAGCCAACAGGGAAGCCCAAGAAGACCGGAGTGGGTAGCCTATCCCTTCTCCAGCGGATCTTCCCGACCCAGGAATTGAACCGGGGCCTCCTGCATTGCAGGTGGATTCTTTACCGACTGAACTACGAGGGAAGCCCAAAGAGGCTGTAAAAAAGCTCTGCAGCAGATCCTCAGTTGACACCAGCACCTTTCCTCTTGTCCCGGCTGAGCTTGGGCTCGCCTGGCACATCCTTTCCTAAGCCCCCCTGTCCCACCTCGGCCCTCTGCCCTGCAGCGACTTTGCAGCTTCTACAGAGAAAAACAGGCGGACCCACCCTGTGTGGTCTCGGTCCATTTCCCACCCCTCAAGTATCCATGTCTGACTTTGTACTTTCAGGCTCAGGACAGGCGGTCTGGGCTGGCTCACTCCTTCCCCTCACTCAGGGCCCCCCATCCCCACCCTCACCCCCCAAAATGCTGCTCAGCCCTTCGGGGTCACATCCCCCTGCAGGGCCCTGCTCAGTGTCTCCACGGCTCTCACCTGCCCCTCCACTTGCCCTGGGCTGGCTTTTCCAGAAGCCTTTCTTGCCAGTGATCGCCAGAGACTGTCCCACAGCCAGGCCCTCAGGACTGTTTTCTGTTCTCGTCACCTCTCTGATGAGCTGGAGGCTCTCCCCTTTTGAAAAGGGGTCTCTCTGACTGCCAGGTCCCCCTGCCCCTCGGGGCCCCTGGAGCCCTTCAGTCCGTCTGCTTCACAGCGGGTTCCCTCTCGGACCCCCTCCCTTCGCCGCCACCGCGGTCCCCAGGGTTCTGGGCTTAGGTCTCTGATGTTCCCCCGAACATTCTCCACAACCAAGGCTGATGACTCAGAACTCTCCATCTCAAGGACTTTTCCCTGGTGGTCCAAGGGTTAAGACTTCATGCTCTCGATACAGGGGGCCCATGTTTGATCCCCGGTCACCACATGGCGCAGCCAAAAAAGAAAGAAAAACTCTCCATCTCAGAGCTCCCTCCCTCCCTCTCCATCCTTTAGACATCAGCTGCAGAAACTTCCTGACCTGGGGCACTCCGAGACACCCCAGGGAAAGTCGTTCAGTCGTGCCCGACTCTTTGTGACCCCCTGGACTATACATCCATGGAGTTTTCCAGTCCAGAATACTGGAATGGGTAGCTTTTCCCTTCTCCAGGGGATCTTCCCAACCCTGAGATTGAACCCAGGTCTCCTGCATTGCAGGCAGGTTCTTTCCCAGCTGAGCCACCAGGGAAGCCCAAGAAGACTGGAGTGCATAGCCTATCCCTGCTCCAGCGGATCTTCCCCACCCAGGAATCGAACCAGGGTCTCCTGCATTGCAGGTGGATTCTTTACCAACTGAGCTATCAGGAAGCCCTGATATGGTCCCAAACAGAATTAATTTTCTTTGAAAATCCACTCCTCAAGTGAGGTTCATGGCAGTCATGCTGGTCTCCTCCATTAAACCCAACCCAGAGTGCCACTGAGCCCACTGGGCCCCACCTCCTGGCCTAGTAACCCTCCTCCTCTCTCCTGTGACCACCGTCTAATTCAAGCCCTCTTCTTGTTTACCTGACCTACTGTGGTAGCTGCCTCCTGATTCCAGTCTACAGCTGTCGGTGCCCCCAGTTCCGCCTCTATAAGCCACCATAGGGATCTCTTCCACAGTAAAAGGCCACGCTAGCTTCCTTTTTGAATCCTCACCGTGTCTCTACACTTCTAACAATTTTTAAGTCTCTCGGCTGGAATGTAGCTCCTTCATGTGGCTATTCTTACCTCTTACCCTTATCTCACGCCATCCATTGGGAATTCTTTGAAAATATCATGTTTCCTCTCAGGACTGGCTATATAATCTTTGAGGCCCAGTGCAAAATGAAAACACTGGGCTTTTTGTCAAAAAATCAGAAAGTCCAGACTTCCCTGGTGGTTAAATGGTTAAGACTCCTCGCTTCCACTGCAGGGGGCTCGGGTTCAATCCCTGGTCAGGGAACTAAGATCTCACATATGGTGTGGCACAAACAAAACAAACAAAACCGAGAAGTTCAAGGCAGGGACAACCAAGCATTAAACCGAGAGCAAGACCCTTCTGAGCGTGGGTGTCCGGGGCCTGCACGCCCACGGAGCCACTTGGCTTCCTCTTCACATTTGCGCTTTCTGTGGACCTTCGTTCTGCTTGAAATGGCTTTTCTGACGTTGCCTACCTGGTGAACCTCTAGTTATACTTCTAGATCAGCGTGGTGCTTCTTAACGTTTTGAGATGATTATTAACCCATTTAAGAGTAATTTGCAAACTATGGGTCCTCCACCCCTCCAAAACTGGATATGCAGACAACATGAAGTTTAGAATACAACTTCAGAGGCTCTGGACATATTCCAAGGTCTGTAACCTGAACTCCATAGAGGCCCAGGAATCAGAGATGATTAAAATCTCATTTGAGAGTCATTTCAAATGCTACCTTCTCTACTAAGCCCTTCTGGTTCCTCTGAGCCCTCCTCCCTCTATGGGGCCTCCATCCATTCCACTGTCAGTCGCTCAGTCGTGTCCGATTCTTTGTGACCCCATCGACTGCAGTACACCAGGCTTCCCTGTACTGCACCATTGTTTGAGCAAGCTCCAGGAGATAGTGAAGGACAGGGAAGCCTAGCATGCTGCAGTCCATGGGGTCACAAGAATAGGACACGACCGAGTGACTGAACAGCAATATGTCCCCTGAGTCGATGGTGCCATCCAGCCATCTCATCCTCTGTCTCCCTCTTCTTCTGCTTCAATCTTTCCCAGCATCAGGGTCTTTTCCAAGGAGTTGGCTCTCCTCATCAGATGGCCAAAGTAATGGAGTCTCAGCTTCAGAATCAGTCCTTCAATGAATATTCAGGATTGATTTCCTTTAGGATGGACTGGTTGGATCACCTTGCAGTCCAAGGGACTCTCAAGTCTTCTCCAACACCACAGTTTGAAAGCATCGATTCTTTGGTGCTCAGTCCAACTCTCACTTCCATATAAGACTACTGGAAAAACCATAGCTTTGACTAGATGGACCTATGTCAGCAAAGTAACGTCTCTGCTTTTTAATATGCGGTCTAGGTTGGTCATAGCTTTTCTTCCAAGGAGCAATGTCTTTTAATTTCATGGCTGCAGGCACCATCCTCAGTGATTTTGGAGCCCAAGAAATCTGATCTGTGACTGCTTCCACATTTTCCCCTTCTATTTGTCATGAAGTGATGGGACTGGAGGCCATGACCTTCATTTTTTGAATGTTGAGTTTTAAGCCAGCTTTTTCACTTTCCTCTTTGACTCTCATCAAGAGAGAGTTATTTACTTCTTCTTTGCTTTCTGCTATTAGAGTGGTATCATCTGTGTTATCTAAGGTTATTGATATTTCTCCTGGCAATCTTGACTGAAGCTTGTGATTCATCCAGCCCAGCATTTAGCATGATGTACTCTGCATATAAGTTAAATAAGCGGGGTGACAGCATAGTCTTGTTGTACTCCCTTGTTAAAATAGCCATGGTAAATGACAGATGGTCATTACCTGCCATATCTTGACGTGTTTCAGAACTCACTGTAACTTGGCCAATTAGTTATTTCATTACCGTTTCACAAATGAGGAAACTGAGGCTCAAAGAGTTTACTGGGGGGCTTCCCTTGTGGCTCAGCTGGTAAAGAATCTGCCTGCAGTACGGGAGACCTGGGTTCAATCCCTGGGTTGGGAAGATCTCCTGGAGAAGGGAATGGCTACCCACTCCAGTATTCTGGCCTAGAGAACTCCAAGGACTGTATAGTCCATGGGGTCGCAAAGAGTTGGACATGACTGAGCGACTTTCACTTTCACTTAAACAAAAAAGGCAGAGAAGAGCAGAGGCTTCCGGTCTGTATCTACAGCCACTGGCCCTGTGCCCTCGTATGGCTTACTCACCTACTGTAGTTATTTGTCTCTGTCTTTACAGATTGAGCCCTGGGAAGGAGCAAAGACTGCACTTGCACTCCTGCATTCTCTGGGCCTTTCCAGCAGCCAGTTTGTACTAAATACGTGATTGTTGACTGAATGAATGCTTGATTCCATCCTACAGATTCCTACTGTAATCACAGCACAGATAATGCCTGGCATCCATCCACCAACCATTATTTGAGAAAACCAGCATGTTACCCCACAAAAGAGGCCACGTCCTGTCCGGGGGATTCTCTGCGGGGAGCCAGTGTGGGGTGACTGCCCAGAGTCCACACTGAGACAAACCGTGTGAACCAAGCTCTGAGGTCATCAGGCCCAGGTATTCCTCTTGCCCAAACAGTGGATTTTCTACGTGTCCAGGAGCCCGACAGCTCCTCCACTGGCTCTGCAGGCATTTCTGGTAAGATATTATGGGTTTTCTAACAAGCTTTAAAAAAAAAAACAAACCAGAACGAAACAAATAAATGCAAACTTGAATCACTCTGAGTGAATATTTACCCAGGAAACATTGCTTTAGGTTGCTAAAGGTCTGGATTTTTAGGTTTCAATGAGTCAGTAATATGTGGATTCTCAGTTGATTCCCCTGCTTTTCCCTGACTGCCTGGTGCTCGGGAAACCGACCAGTGGCTGGCAATAGACAGGGCTATCTTCTTCAGCTTTGGGAAGCATCTGCTGATGGGATGGCTGCGTGCAGCTCCTGTGGCTGCCTCTGGTGCTTCATCCACTGTGCTGAGATTCAGGAAGGGAATGGGTGTGCCATCTGCAACGGCTGTACCCTTCTTGCCCAGCTTTGCAGCCCAGCCCTGAAACCCTGCTTGACTCTTGCTGTGCACCACTGCACCGGCAGCGTTCTGCCGGGAGCGCCCAGGAGGCTGGGCTCCAGGCCTGACCCCTGCTCACGGCGTGCTCTCCGCCTGCCGCAGTCTTTGCAGGACAGCTTGAAGAGTTCGGGAGGACTGGGCTATTGGTAGTAGAAGGGGCCATGTTTAATTTGAGGGAGCTGTGGTTAGCAATAAGCAGGCCAGACTGGTATGAATCTGTGCTTCCTTCTGAGAAGGAGCAGATATGAAAAACATAGATTGTCGGGCAGTGCCTTTGGGGAATACTTTTGTTGTTATTGTTGTCAATATTAACAGAATTTTCTAAGCTTTTACATAATATCATAAATAACTCTACAGCAATAAGAAAAAGTTCCAGTTTATTTAAGGGTATACCATGTTCCAAGTACGAGGCTCCAGTTTTTAGAGCACATTCTCATATTCTCATAATAAGCTTGTGAGAGAGGTTTTATTACCCAATTTTATACATGGAAACTGAAGCATTAGGTTAAGCAATTTATTCAAGGTCATGTGATTTGCAAGAGAAACAGCTTGGATCTGAAGGAGGCTGTATTTAATTTGAAAGCCTGTCCTCATAATCATTATGATATATTATGATATATATATATATTTTTGGTGGCAACGTGCAGCATGTGGGATCTTAGTTCCCTGACCAGGGACTGAACTCACGCTCTCAGCAGTGAAGTCCTAACCACTTGACGGCCAGGGGATTCCCCCATGTTATCTCTTAACAGCAGAAAACCACTCCTCATTTGTAGCTGTGTCTCCAGACCACCTCCCTTCTAGTTTCTCTCCCTCCCCACCTAATTCATCCTACAGGCTGCGGCAGATTAAATTTTCCTAAAATATTGCTTTAATCCCTTCACTGCCTACTCAAAACACTGGCAGTTGCCTATAGGAGCAGAGTAATTTTCAAACTCACTCTGATAACTTGAGCTTTTCTGTCAACTGCCCTTATTTTAGGCAGAATACCTCCCTATTGCTTCTACAGCCTGGACTTCAGGACACGAGACTTCTGGAGCAAAGCTGAGCAGAGGACTATAAACTTTGAATGAACCTCTATAAAAACCTTGTAAATATTTCTTACTTTCAATAAAATGAAGCATTAAAGGAAGCATTTTCAAACAAGAGATTATCAATGACATTTTCCACATCTTAAATTACTAATGGTGGTTAATGTACAATTAAGTTATCTTTACCATCTGTTGCTTGCTAAAAACTTTAGTATCTCTTTCCAAGGAAATTTTAATGAAGGGCTTGTTAAAAAAAAAAACACATTTTTTTCCTCCCCCAAGTACAATAGACTAGTTCCAAATTGGGAAAGCAGTACATTAAGGCTGTATACTGTCACCCTGCTTATTTAACTTATATGCAGAGTACATCATGCGAAATGCTGGACTGGATGAAGCACAGGCTGGAATCAAGATTTCCAGAAGAAATGTCAATAACCTCACATACGCAGATGACATCACCCTTATGGCAGAAAGTGAAGAAGAACTAAAGAGCCTCTTGATGAAAGTGAAAGAGGAGAGTGAAAAATCTGGCTTAAAACTCAACATTCAAAAAATGAAGATCATGGCGTCCGGTCCCATCACTTCATGGCAGATAGATGGGGAGCCAGTGGAAACAGTGACAGATTTTCTTTTCCTGGGCTCCAAAATCACTGCAGATGGTGACTGCAGCCATGAAATTAAAAGACAATTGCTTCTTGGAAGAAAAGCTATGACCAACCTAGACCGCATATTAAAGAGCAAACACATTACTTTGCCAACAAAGGTCCGTCTAGTCAAAGCTAGGGTTTTTCCAGTAGTCATGCATGGATGTGAGAGTTGGACATAAAGAAAGCTGAGCACCAAAGAATTGATGCTTTTGAACTGCAGTGAGGGAGGACTCTTGAGAGTCCCTTGGACTGCAAGGAGATCCAACCAGTCCTTCCTAAAGGAGATCAGTCTTGAATATTCATTGGAAGGACTGATGCTGAAGCTGAAGCTCCAATACTTTGGCCATCTGATGTGAAGAACTGACTCCTTGGAAAAGACCCTGATGCTGGGAAAGATTGAAGGCAAGAGGAGAAGGGGATGACAGAGGATGAGATGGTTGGATGGACATCAGTTTGAGTAAGCTCTGGGAGTTGGTGATGGACATGGAAGCCTGGCGTGCTGCAGTCCATGGGGTCTCAGAGAGTCAGACACGACTGAGCAACTGAACTGACTGACTGACTCCAGACATGCTTCCAAGACCCCTTGAAGTAAGAAATGGCAACCCACTCCAGTGTTCTTGCCTGAAGAATCCTGTGGACAGAGGAGCCTGGCGGGCTACAATCCATGGATTTGCAAAGAGTTGGACACGGCTGAGCACACACTCACCCCAGACCTAGTTGTTCTCAGAGCCACTCAGTCCTGGCTCGGTCTCTTCCCTGCACATGAAGAGTGTGGAGGAAGATTTGCACAGCTCACTGGGAGTCTTATCTTTCTTTTTTAACTTATTTTTTAATTTAAGGATAATTGCTTTACAGAATTTTGTTGGTTTCGGCCATGCATCAACACTGTTTTTTCTTTTTCTTTTTTTTTTGGCTCAGAGCAGCTTTCAGGATACTAGAAAGCTTCTTCTTGACTATGAAGTTTTCGATGATCTGAAGTCTAGGCTTCTTTCTCACACTAACTAGCTTTGTGACCTGGGCAACTAAAAACCTCTGGGCCTCATTTCTCTCAGCTATAAACACAGAAACCTCAAAAAAAGGGTCAGCCTATCAGAGGATTTAAAATTCAATGGCTCCATGATCCACCAGAAGCCAAACAGAAAAACAATTCAGATACCTAAGCACCACCTTTATCCCAAGGATATTCTTCAGTTCAGTCTCTCAGTCGTGTCTGATTCTTTGTGACCCCATGGACTGCAGCATGCCAGGCTTCCCTGTCCATCACCAACTCCCAGAGCTTGCTCAAACTCATGTGCACTGAGTTGGTGATGCCATCCAACCATCTCATCCTCTGTCATCCCCTTCTCCTCTTGCCTTCAATCTTTCCCAGCATCAGGGTCTTTTCCAAGGAATCAGTTCTTCACATCAGGTGGCCAAAGTATTGGAGTTTCAGCTTCAGCATCAGTCCTTCCAGTGAATATTCAGGACTGATCTCCTTCAGAATGGACTGGTTGGATCTCCTTGCAGTTCAAGGGACTCTCAAGAGTCTTCTCCAACATCACAGTTTAAAAGCATCAATTCTTGGTGCTCAGCTTTCTTTATGGTCTGACTCTCATATCCATACATGACTACTGGAAAAACCATAGCCTTGACTAGATGGACCTTTGTTGGCAAAGTAATATCTCTGCTCTTTAATATGCGGTCTAGGTTGGTCATAGCTTTTCTTCCAAGGAGCAAGCGTCTTTTGAGTTCATGGCTGCGATCGCCATCTGCAGTGATTTTGGAGCCAAGAAAAGAAAATCTGTCACTGTCTCCATTGGTTCTCCACCTATTTTCCATGAAGTGATGGGACTGGATGCCACGATCTTCATTTTTTGAATGTTGAGTTTTAAGCCAGATTTTTCACTCTCCTCTTTCACTTTCATCAAGAGGCTCTTTAGTTTCTCTTTCACTTGCTGCCAGAAGGGTGGTGTCATCTACGTACCTGAGGCTATTGATATGTCTCCTGGAAATCTTGACTCTAGCTTGTGCTTTATCCAGCCCAGCATTTCGCATGATGTACTCTGCATGTAAGTTAAATAAGCAGGGTGACAGTATACAGCCTTAATGGACTGCTTTCCCAATTTGGAACCAGTCTGTTATATTTGGGGGAGGAAAAAAATATTATATATATATTATATATATATATATATATATATGTATGTATATATATATATATATATATTTTTTTTTTTTACAAGCCCTTCATTAAAATACACAGCCTTGATGTTCTCCTTTCCCAGTTTGGAACCAGCGTGTTGTTCCATGTCCAGTTCTAATTGTTGATTCTTGATCTGCATACAGATTTCTCAGGAGGCAGGTCAGGTGGTTTGGTATTCCCATCTCTTCAAGAATTTTCCAGTTTGTTGTGATCCACACAGTCAAAGGCTTTGGCATAGTCAATAAAGTAGAAGTAGATGTTTTTCTGGAATTCTGTTGCTTTTTCTATGACCCAGCGGATGTTGGCAATTTGATCTCTGGTTCCTCTGCCTGTTCTGAATCCAGCTTGAACATTTGAAAGTTCTTGGCTCACATACTGTTGGAGCCTCACTTGGAGAATTTTGAGCATTACTTTGCTAGCATGTGAGATGAGTGCAGTTGTGAGATAGTTTGAACATTCTTTGGCATTGCCTTTCTTGGGGATTGGAATGAAACCTGACCTTTTCCAGTCCTGTGGTCACTGCTGAATTTTCCAAATTTGTTGGCATTTTGGGTGCAGCACTTTCACAATATCATCTTTTAGGATTTGAAATAGCTCAACTGGAATTCCATCACCTCCACTAGCTTTGTTCATAGTGATGCTTCCTAAGGCCCACTTGACTTCACAGTCCAGGATGTCTGGCTCTATGTGAGTGGTCACACCACCTTGGTTATCTGGGTCGTGAAGATCTTTTTTGTATAGTTCTTCTGTGTATTCTGGCCACCTCTTCTTAATATCTTCTGCTTCTGTTAGGTCCATACTGTTTCTGTCCTTTATTGTGCTCATCTTTGCATGAAATGTTCCCTTGGTATCTCCAATTCTGTTGAGGAGATCTCTAGTCTTTCCCATTCTATTGTTTCCCTCTATTTGTTTGCATTGATCACTGAAGAAGGCTTTCTTGTCTCTCCTTGCTGTTCTCTGGAACTCTGCATTCAGATGGGTATATCTTTCTTTTTCTCCTTTGCCTTTAGCTCCTCTTCTTTTCTCAGCTATTTGTAAGGCCTCCTCAGACAACTATTTTGCCATTTTGCATTTCTTTTTCTTGGGGATGGTTTTGATCACTGCCTCCTGTACAATGTCACAAACTTCCGTCCATAGCTCTTCAGGCACTCTGTGTATCAAATCCAATCCCTTGAAACTGTTTGTCACTTCCACTATACAATCGTTAAGGGATTTGATTTAGGTCATACCTGAATGGTCTAGTGGTTTTCCCTACTTTCTTCAATTTAAGTCTGAATTTTGCAATAAGGATTTCATGATCTGAGCCACAGTCAGTTCCTGGTCCTGTTTTTGCTGACTGTATAGAGCTTCTCCATCTTCAGCTAATCTGATTTCAGTGTTGACCACCTTAGGATGTCCATTTGTAGTCTTCTCTTGAGTGGGAAGGTTCTGGGAGGGTCTAGGGTGTCCCTGAACATTCCCAGTCCAGTTTGCCCTGCAGGGTTTAAATCCTGCTGCCCTAGGCAAGCTTATCTCAGACAGACAATAGTGAAAGTGAAAGTGAAGTCGCTCAGTCATGTGGGACTCTTTGCAACCCCATGCCGGGAGAAATATCAATAACCTCAGATATGCAGATGACACCACCCTTATGGCAGAAAGTGAAGAGGAGCTAAAAAGCCTCTTGATGAAAGTGAAAGAGGAGAGTGAAAAAGTTGGCTTAAAGCTCAACATTCAGAAAACGAAGATCATGGCATCTGGTCCCATCACTTCATGGGAAATAGATGGGGAAACAGTGGAAACAGTGTCAGACTTTATTTTTGGGGGCTCCAAAATCACTGCAGATGGTGAGTGCAGCCATGAAATTAAAAGACGCTTACTCCTTGGAAGAAAAGTTATGACCAACCTAGATAGTGTATTCAAAAGCAGAGACATTACTTTGCTGACTAAGGTCCATCTAGTCAGGGCTATGGTTTTCCCAGTGGTCATGTATGGATGTGAGAGTTGGACTGTGAAGAAGGCTGAGTACCGAAGAATTGATGCGTTTGAATTGTGGTGTTGGAGAAGACTCTTGAGAATCCCTTGGACTGCAAGGAGATCCAACCAGTCCATTCTGAAGGAGATCAACCCTGGGATTTGTTTGGAAGGAATGATGCTGAAGCTGAAGCTCCAGTACTTTGGACACCTCATGCGAAGAGTTGACTCATTGGAAAAGACTCTGATGCTGGGAGGGATTGAGGGCAGGAGGAGAAGGGGACGACCCAGGATGAGATGGCTGGATGGCATCACGGACTCAATGGATGTGAGTCTGAGTGAACTCCGGGAGATGGTGATGGACAGGGAGGCCTGGTGTGCTGCAATTCATGGGGTCGCAAAGAGTCGGACATGACTGAGCGACTGAACTGAACTGGACTGGACCATAGTCTGTAGACTGTAACCAGGGTCCTCCATCTGTGGGATTTTCCAGGCAAGAACACTGGAGTGGGTTGCCATTTCCTTCTCCAGGAGGTCTTCCCAACCCAGGGATTGAACCTGGGTCTCCTGCATTGTAGGCAGACGCTTTACCGTCTGAGCCACCGAGACAGACAATGGGGAGTGTTAATTTCTGCCCTGCCTACTTGCCCGTCCATGAGAAACCCCTTTCTGCAACCACAGAGAACCCCATAAATGTTTAATTTCTGTTACAATAACGTGAAACAGACTCTAAGCTTCTCTCCGCACCACACGCACTCTGGCAAAAAAGAAGGGAAAAAAAGTGTTTACGTTCAGCTGCAATTTACTCAGCAGAGTGATTAATCAGTTAATTATTCCATCCATGGTGCTATCCAAAAGCAGAGTGGGAAGGCCTGCAGTGAGTGGGGAGAGTGGACAGAGACGCAGGACAGGTGGACCAGTGTCCACCCTGGCCCGGGGACCTGCCTCTCCCCTCAAACACCCCCAAATAAAAAGAGTCCTTAAACTTTTGTTCCCACTCCGTGACAAGAAAGTCCCGTGTCCACCTTCAGACCCACCTTCTTTCCCTCCATCATTAGTCACACAGGGGCCGGTCTTATGTGAGTGTTCTACACTGTCAACAGAGTGATCATTTTAAACCAAAAATCATCTGCCTAAAGCTCTGGTGGCTCAGTGGTAAAGAATCCACCTGCCAATGCAGGAGACGCAGGTTTGATCTCTACCGGGAAGATCCCCTGGAGAAGGAAACAGCAACCCACTCTTGTATTCTTGCCTGGAGAATCCCATGGAGCCTGGTGGGCTGCAGTCTATGGGGGCGCATAGAGTGGGACACGACTTAGTAACTGAGCCAGAAAAACAATGCTTTTCCTTGCCTAAAATTCTTATGGCCTCCTGTGCTCATCAAGGAGAAGGACTTCTGGGACTTCCCTGGGGGCCCAGTGGTTATGAATCCACCTTGCCATGCATGGGACCCAGGCTCCATCCCTGGTTGGGGGACTAAGATCCACATGCCGTTGGGCACCTACTGAGCCTTTACACCACAATTAGAGTGGAGCCTGCGTGCTGAGTGAGGACCCCACATGCTGCAACTAAGACCAGATGTGGCCAAACGTAAGTAAATACTTTTAAAAATGAAAAAACAGCTTCTTCAATCTACATGTCCATTGCCAAATGAATGGATAAAGAAGAATGAATGGTGTATAAATACAGTGGGGTATTAGTGAAAGTGTTAGTCACTCAGTCATGCCCAAGACTCTTTGCGACACTATGGACCTGCCAGGCTCCTCTGTCCATGAAATTCTCCAGGCAAGAATATTGGAGTGGCTTGCCATTTCCTTCTCCAGGTGATCTTTCCACACCAGGGATTGAACCCTGGTCTCTCACAATCTGTGGCAGATTCTTTCCCATCGGAGCCATCAGGGAAGCCCAGTGGGATATTACTCAGCCGTAATAAAGAATGGAGTTCTTGTCATCTGGAACATATTGCCATCTGAAGCAATATAGATGGACCTGGAAGTTATCCTACTAAGTGCAGTCAGAGAGACAGAGCAAGGCAAATCGCATATGATAGATCGCTTACATTTGAAACCTAAAAAAAGTGATATAAGTGAACTTATTTACAAAACAGGAATTGACTCACAAAGTAAACAAACTTATGGTTACCCAAGGGGAAAGGGGAGGAATAAATTAGGAGTTTGGGATTAACATATATACACTACTGTCTAGAGATACACCGTCAGATGTAGATAACAAACCAGGACCTACTGTATAACACAGGGAACTATACTCAATATCTTGTAATAATCTAGAAGGGAAAAGAAGTCTCAATCACCTGCTATACAGTGTAAAACTACACACTGTAAGTCAGCTATGCGTCAATGAAAAACACACACACACGTACAATTTAAAAAAAGAAGAGCTTCTTAACAGAGCGCAGAAGGTCCTCCATGAGTGGCTGTTAACCAGCTTTGTTTCTGCTGCTCCCACCTCAAACTTCCCCTGGTAACAAAGCATCGGCCGTTCTCCAGTACCTAAGTGCTGTCTCTGCTCTCCATCACTTGGCTTAGTCCATTCCTTAGCCACCTCTCTTGGACACAAACTGAAGGAACCACCAGCACCCCGAACAGCAAGAAGGCCTAGCTAGGGCAGTCCCCTCCTCTGAGGTCCTGGGCCTCCGGAAAGCTTCCCTGACACCAAGCCAGGTTCTGCCCACTTTTTCATCTTATTCATCCCACTGCATCATGACGCTTTGCATCTTTTTATGCCTTCTCTGGTCGCGGCAAGCCTGGGGAGCTGTCCTTGTGTATATTTGTAACTCGGTGCCCAGTGTACAGTAAGCATTTAAGCCAGCCCTCCTTACGTGCTGGTGAATTCATATGAGAGGTGGGAGTACATGTCTGGTTACCATGGCTTTCGATTTGGAGAGAAAACGGAGCCTGTATCTCTGTATCAAGAAGACAAGCAGAGGGGCTTCGCTGCTGGCTTCAGGGTAAAAAATCCACCTACCAACGCAGGAGACCTGGGTTCGACCCCTGATCCAGGAAGATTCCACATGCCACGGAGCAACTGAGCCTGTGCCCTCGAGCCCAGGAGCTACAACGACTGAGTCCACGTGCCGCACCTACAGAAGCCCGCACGCCCTAGGGCCCCTGCTTTGCAAAAAGAGGAGCCACGGCAACAAGAAGCCCGAGCGCCACAGCTAGAGAGCAGCCCACTCCCACAACTAGAGAAGAGCCTGTGCAGCGGCAGAGACCCAGCACAGCCCAAATAAATAAACGGAAGGTTTAGAAAGAGAAGGAGAAACAGAGAGACCGAGACTTCGAAGAGCAGAAAGTGGGGCCCAAAGTCAAACCAGCCCAGCACCTTCCTTGCCTCTCACTGGGCTTTCCTGTGTCACGCTGATGCCTGTTTGCCTCCGAAGAGCTCGCAACTCTAAAATAGGTCCTATGTAATATTACTGTTTGTCCACACCAGGTCGCTCTCCTTGACTTTTCTGGAATCAGTGTTAGAAAAATCATCCCAATCCTTCTCAGTTCTTATTCTTCATCTGGAAAGAGAGCTGGAGATGTCCTTCATCAGCGCCCCCTCCGCTGATTGCTAGGACTGGAGAGAAGAATGTATTTAGAGCAGTTAGCCTGGTGTTGGGCTGCAGTACGTGATGGGTACGTGGTAGCTTTTATTGCAGCTGCCGCTGTTGAGGTTCATCACTGCACTGGCAGTTTTGCTGTGACTTCCTTAGAGCAGTGCTCTGCTGGACCTGGGGGTATGCTGTTGTGCTCATCTCCGGGACATGAAGTCCATTTGCCTGATTCCCCCAGTTCTCTGTTCCTGGGTGGAGATCCTTGTGCTGCTGGGAAGAAGCTTCTCGACTTTAAGGGACTAGGCTGCAGCTAGTCATTAATAAGAGGGAAGGAAGCACTTTCCTGGTGTCTAAGCACACTCTTTGCAGGGATCTCATTTCCACTCTCCTAAGTAACAATACCTTTTCATTTTCACTGCTTTGGGATATTGAAAGGTATCTTTGCTGACTTTTTTAGAACCTCAGACGTAGTTATGTGGGTATACGTCTTGCGTGTTTTTTCTGCTCATGAATGTTTTAGACAGATGTTGCAGACAAAAGGCGAGGAAAGGGAGCCGGCACTGGCTTTGAGGATGGGGCTGTCACCTTATATCCTGTTAAAATTACGGGGTGTAGACTGCTTGCCTCTCGCATGTTTCCCAACCATTTCATAAGGAGAAAAGATAGCTGAAATGTATGTGGAAGGGAAAAAAGTTTAAATAGAGAATTAAGTCTGACAGGTACATGTGGAAAGGAAGTAGGGTTAATCCAACTTTTTTATCTTGGTGACAAATATTCTGGGTTGATTTTTTGTCAAAGAGGCTCAAGTCTCAAAAAAAAAATCCAGTTGAGCTCATTCTTTTGCTTTTCCAACTGGTACCCTAGGTCACACCCCACCTTCCATAGCACGAGAAGTACAGAAAGGCTCCCAGCTTGGGTTCTCGGTCTTATCCTGATCTCCCACCCAGGCCTGTCTCCATGGTGGCTGCCCGGAGACCTCCCTGAAAATGGCTGAAAACCAGTCTTCCTCCATCAGGGAAGATTGTTCTTTTCAGATAAGGGTTCGTGAGAGGTCCTGCTCAGCAGCTAGAGTAGCTCAATACATCCAGCAAACCAAGGTGGAAGGTGAGTCTGTGCTGGGCATCATCTTAACATTTCAAAGCAAGCTTCTCAAACCATGGTGGCAACCTAAATTGCACAAAAAAGCAACAAAGCCTTCTAATGGTAGGTCTCAGTTAATAATAGCTTTACTGAGGTATAACTGATGTACAGTAAACTACACACACTTGAAGACACAATCTGATAAATTTTGACATGTACTGTGAACTGCCAACACGAGATAGTGAGCACATCCATCGCCCCAAAGTCTCCTCACGCCCTCTTCTGACCCATCTCTCTGCCTCTCCCCACGCCTCGCTCCATACCAGGCTCCTAGTCGTGTCCCAAGGTAACAGCTGATCTGTGCCTACAGATTAGCTTGCATTCTCTAGAGATCTATATAAATGTAACATGCAGTATGGAGTCTCTCATACCTGGCTTCTTTCTTTTTTTCTCTTTTTTTGGCCTTGCCAGATGGCTTATGGGATCTTTGTTCATTGAACCAATACCCCTTACAGTGAAAGCGCAGAGTCCTCACCACTGGACTGCCAGGGGTTTCCCAATTTACTTTCTTATTGTTGAGTTTTGAGAGTTAAAAAAAAAGAAAAAGAAAAAAAGAATATATATTCTTCCTTTTCTTTTTTTAAAAAGAAAAGTTCTGGATAGAAGTCCTTTTTCAGATATATATATATTTTCATTTGTAGGTTATATTTTTGGTTTTCTATCTAAGAAATCTTTGATAAAATCAAGGTCAATAGATTTTCTTCTAGAAGTTTTAGGTTTTACATTCAGAGTTAACTTTTGTGTATGGTATAGGGTCTAAGTTATCATTTTCGCATATGGATATCAAATTGTTCTAGCACCATTTATGGAAAAGATTATCCTTCATCTAAGTTGCCTTTGTATGTTTGTTGAAAACCAATTGATGTCTATATAAGCATATGGGTTTATTTCTGGACTTCTATTCTATTGATCTGTTTGTCTGCTTTTACACCAATATCACATTGTCTTGATTACCGTAGTTTTATAATAAGTCTTAAATCAGGTAATGCAGTTCCTCAAACTTCCTCTTTGAATTTGTTTCAGCTAGTCTAGGTCGTTTGCATTTCCATGTGGATTTTAAAATCAGCTTGTCAATACCTAAAAAAAGCCTCCTGGGATACTGATTGGAATTGTGTTGACTCTAACAAGATCGAATCTTCCAAATAAATATATTTCTCCCTTTATTTAGGTCTCCTCTGATTTCTTTCAGCCATGTTTAATTAGTGTTCAGTGTACAGAGCTCACACGTCTTTCATCAGATGGATCCCTGTTTCATTTGTTTTGATGTCATCATAAATGTAATCTTTCAAATTTCAAATTCCAATTGTTTATTGTTTGCATATAGAAATATATTGATTTTTGCAAATTAATATTGCATCTTAAAAATATTGCTAAATTCTTATTAGTTCTCTTAGCATTTTTGTAGATTCCATCAAATTTTCTACATAGATGATGATGTCATCTATGAATAGAGATAGCTTTTTTCCCCCATTTTTTTTGTTGGCTATGTCAGGTGGCTTAAGGGATCTCAGTTCCCCGACCAGGGATTGAATCCAGGCCATGGCAGTGAAAGCTTCGAGTCCTAACCACTAAGTCACCAGGGAACTCCTAAGACAGCTTTATTTTCTCTTTCCTTTACTGCTTTCTTTCTTTCTTTTATTTATTTTTTAGGCCTTACTGCCCTGACTGCAAAGTCTAGTACACTGTTAAAAAAAAGATGAGAGTGGACACACTTGCTTTTTCCCTAATCACAGAGGAAAGCACTCAGTCTCTCATCATTAGAAAGAAAGAAAGAAGTCGCTCAGTCGTGTCCGACTCTTTTGTGACCCCCGTGGACTGTAGCCTGCCAGGCTCCTCCATCCATGGGATTCTCCCGGCAAGAATCCTGGAGTGGGTTGTATTTTCTTCTCCAGGGGATCCTCCCACCCAGAGATCGAACCCAGGTCTCCCACACTGCAGGCAGACTCCCTACCATCTGAGCCACCAGGGAAGTCAAGTATGACGTTAACTGTATGTTTTTCATACATGCTCTTTTACAGGTTGAACAAGTACCCTTCTTAGGAATGGATGATGAATATTGTCAAATGCTGTTTCTGCATCTCAATACTGAGATGCTATTTCTTTTCTTGACTTTGTTTATTTGGTGAATTACATTACTGATTCTTTTTTAAACTATGTATCATTTCCTTACTTGACTCTGCTGGTCTTAGTTGCGGCATGTGGGTCTTTAGTTGTAGAATGTAGGATCTTTTAGTTGCAGTATATGGACTTCTCAGCTGCACCCTGTGGGATCTAGTTCCCTGACCAGGGGTTGAACCTGGGCCCCCTGCTTTGGGAGTCTAAGCCACTGGACCACCAGCGAAGTCCCAGCAGTAACTGATTCTCGAATGTTAAACCAATCTTGAGTTCATGGGAGAAACCGCCCTAGTCCTGATGTATTTTCCTCATTATATATTGGTGTATTTAATCAGGTAAGAAAATTACATGTATGTTCATGAAGAGTATTGGTTGACAGCTTTTCTTCTGTAATGTCTTGGTCTGGCTTTGGTAACAGAGTAATGCTGGCCTCATAGAATGAGTTGGGAAGTATTCCTTCCTTTTTGATCCTCTGGAAAATTTTATATAGAACTACTATTATTTACTTATTCAGTATTTGGTAGTATTCAGGTTGAATTCTTACAAATGTAGGAAAAAATGCTGAAAGACTGAAATGTGCTCAAACGATTACTGGGTGTATCCTGTGTAGCTCATACTTCTAGGCTATCTTTCTTTGTCTTGAGCTGCTTTATAGCTTTGTAAACTGCAGAAAACTGACAATAATGCAAATAATTCTTGTCCATAGAAACTCAAGTTAATCATTGCCCTGCATACAGATCTATTCCTCATATTCTGTAAAATCATTTTTATATCATCTCCTGTTCTCTGAGTTATCCTTCGAGTCAGTTGTAACATTTTACTAGTACCCCATTAGTTAAATAAATGTTTTGACATAGGCTCATTTTAGACTCACCCAGGAATAATAATTTATACCTTTAAAATAATAATCTTTCAAATTATCTTTTAATACAGGAGTGATGAGAATTCATGGTATAGGCTTTGTTTAATCAAAGCATTATATAAGGCTGGTTAGTTGCTAATGACATAGGAAGTTACTTACTATAAATTGTGAAGATGATGATATCAAGAGAAATATTATTTTAAGATGAGAGGATGGACATGGGTTTCCTCATCTCTAAAATGAGGTATAGTGTTAGTCGCTCAGTCATGTCCGGCTCTTCGTGATCCTATGGACTGGAACCCACCAGGCTCCTCTGTTCATGGGGTTTTCCAGGCAAGAATATTGGAGTGGGTTGCCATTTCCTTCTCCAAAAATGAGGTATTGGGATAAGTAATTTCTAAGGTCTTTTCTCATTTTAACTATCCAACTCTGAATTGGTGATTTCACGATGAACTTATTTCAATTTCTAGAGTTCATTATTTGTTAAAATGGGATAGTGACAATTTCTGTACCCATCTCAAATAATCAAATAAGATAACAGATCTGAAATGTTGAAAGTGCAACACAAATTTAGGGGGTTACCATTTGTGCCTCATGAAAAGCAAAGATAAACGTTCCCAAGCCTCACTCTCTCATTTTGGTCAACAGTTTAAAATTTTAAATCTTGTAATCTTCTAGGAAACCTGATTGAGCTAATTTGAATTTAACTTTTTTTTTTCATTGAAGAGTCATCATCTTAAAATTAATTCCATCCTAGGTTTTAAATAATTATAGTGATATTGAATTCTAACACCAGAGGCTCTGAGGTGGTCTCAAAACAGTCTGAATTAGCTCTGAAAGGCAGGGGTTCCTGAGATGGTGGCCACTCTCATTTCGATGCTGCAATTACCTGGAATGTTATAGAGTCCTTCAAAACATGGCAAGTTTCACCTTTCTTCATACTCAGTGCTGCCCGTGAGCCAGGGAGAATGATCTGCCCATACCCTCAGCCACTCCCTTGTTCTGGTTCATTGTCCAAACACTTCCTGGAGGGGCGTCAGTGTGCCCAGCTTGGGTGAGGCAGAAGGCATACCCAGCATTTGTGCAGGGGCTCAAGGCGGGTAGACCAGGCACCTTTCTCCCATGGAAAAAGACTGAATTTATAGTCTAGTCTGTGGTTTTGGTTTTGGCTGTGCCATGAAGCATGTGGGCTCTTATTTCCCTGACCAGGGATGGAACTCTCTCCCCCTGTGGAAGACTGGGATCTTAGCCACTGGACCACCAGGAAAGTCCCGTCTTTTTATAATTAATTTATAATGTTGTATGTATAATTAATTTATACTGTTGCATTCATTTCAAGTATACTGCAAAGTGATTCAGTGATACGTATACACGTGCTCAGTTGCTCAGTGGTGTCCAACTTTTTGCGACCCCCAGGGTCTGTGGCTTGTCAGACTCCTCTGTTCATGGAATTTTTCAGGCCAGAGTGGGTGTCATTTCCTACTCCAGGGAATCTTCTCAACCCAGGGATCAAAGCTGAGTCTCTTGGGTCTCCTGCATTGGCAGGCGGATTCTAAACCACCACGCTGCCTGGGAAGCATACATACATGCATCTATTCTTTTTCAGATTCTTTTCCCTTATAGATTAGTCTGTGCTCTTAACAGCTGAGATCACATATGTATTCTCTTGTTTCCTAAGACTTAAAATGAAATTAGATTGGGTGATATTGGACTTTCCTGATGACTCAGATGGTAAAGAATCCTGCCTGCAGGAGACTTGGGTTCGATCCCTGGGTTGGGGAGATCCCTTGGAGAAGGAAATGGCAACCTGTTCTAGTATTCTTGCCTGGGAAAATCCCATGGACAGAGGAGCCTGGCAGGCTACATACAGTCCATGGGGTCGCAAAGAGTCAGACACGACTGAGCGACTAACACTTTTACTTTTCAAGCTAAAGCTTAAAGAAAAATTTACTACATGGGTAAAAGCTAGAAAGTATATATTTTCATGTGTCTATTTATTCACATATCCACCTCTTCACGGCTTACGTGTTTTCGGTGTGCAGGGCACTATGCAAGCTACACAACACAAGACACACACACACACACACACACACACACACGTCTAAGGCTTTCAAGGAGGTTATGGAAATTCTTCTCCCACCAGGGTGCAGGGTTGGGGGTGGGTAGGGGGAGAGTGCCTCAAAGGTCTTTACTAGCCAGTGCTAGAGGAACTGCTAACCAATCAGTTAATTAATTAATGAACAATCAGCAAATGGCCTCCAGTGGGGGAAGCGTGACTCGGCTTCCAAATGCTAATTATTAGCCCCTTTACGGAGCTGAAACAGGGAGGGCAAATCATCCCAGGCTCCCAGACGAGCTGGCACACAGACACTGCAAGGAGGCTGTGATTCTCATCTGTACCAGCATGCTTGCCAGTTTTTAATCTGGTGAAATTAATGAGGACTTTTAGAAGTGCAAGTTGGAATGATAAAATATTAACATTCATGTCATTGGTGATCTGTAGGTGTACTGAAATAGCCCGGGGTAGTTGTAGGGTCCTTGGCATGACTGGTACCTGGAGGCGGAGCTCTCTGATACTTTCCAGGTAAAGGCCGCTAGTAGATGCTCAGTGGCTCCACTTATTCCCCAACCTGGCCTTTGCCCTTTAACTTCCCCTAGCCTCTGCGTGTTCTTGCATTCATCTCCCTCACCCCTGTCATGCTTCTCAGAAGAAGTAATGCTGTCTTGACACATTGGTCCCACACCTACAGCTGGAACCCTAACTGCGACACCTCCAGGAACGCGTCTCATTCAAAGCTCCAGGTGGTTCCTCCATCACCAACAAGAGCTGGGACACTCCATTAACTGCGGAAAAATTGTATCTCCTCTCAGCACACAAGTCCCATCACTAAATTCTCTGTGAAGATGATGCTCACGAAGCTTTGGTTCATTTCCTCCCAGCTTTGTGCACTGCATTTCCTAAACTAAGAAGCTGCCACTTCAGGCTCCTGCTGCAACTGTGGTCCTTCTGTCAAAACAAAGCACAAGGAGACCAGAGCCCCACAGCTGTAACCGCCCCCCTTTCCTTGGTCCTCGTAGTTCAGTGCAGCATCCCTGGTGGTTCGGGGGAGGGTGCTAGAACAAGAACCAAACCAACTGAAGAGCACGTAACTGGGGACTGGAGTGTTAATATGGCCTCCTCCCCAGGGCCCCCCTCAGGCACCCCGTTTGCCTGTCTATTTCCCTCTGCATCTTCGACTACACTTGGGCACCTTCAGTTCCTCCCTAGATAACGATTCAGTGTTTGCTCCTTATCTCTTGCAGCCCAGTAGCCTGCAGACACCTCAGAGGGATTTACCTCTCTTCCCAGGAGCAAGTATGCTTGTCCCTGAGCAGTTTCCAGATTTGCCTGTGGAGACTTCAGGGAAGACGACCGTGGGTGTTTTGATACAAATGTGAGGTCCCGGGAGCTGTGATCTTAAGAGTGACTGCGAACATTTCCTCTGGGTTTGGAAGGAGTGATGGAGGCTGGAGCTCTCATCAAGCTTGTGGGGCTGGCTCAGAGACCCAGCATGGGATCCCAAGAGTAGATCTGCTTTTGAAGACATTTTTCAAGGTGTTTCTTGGTCTTTAGAGTGCATCTGAATGCTCACATAAATTATTGCTTGAGTGTAGTCTAAAATGGAAAAACAGCTTGGAAATAACCTAAATGTCCCCAGTAAAAAATGGGCTAAATTTATTATGGTCAACTTAGAGAAGAATCTAGGTCTTAGGCAGATGGCAGAAACTTGTGAGTGCGTGCATGCTAAGTCATTTCAGCTGTGTCCGACTCTTGCAACCCTATGGATGGTAGCCTGCCAGGCTCCTCTGTCCATGGGATTCTCCAGGCAAGAATACTGGAGCGGGTTGCCATGCCCTCCTCCAGGGGATCTTCTCGACCCAGGGATCGAACCCTCATTTCTTATGTATCCTGCACTGGCAGGTGGGTTCTTTACCACTACTGCCACCTGGCACTAGTGGGAGAAAACCTGGGGAACCATCAGAAACAAAATAGCTAAAACACATCATTTTAAATGGCTGCATAATATCTCATTATATGAATATATTTTAGCTGATTTATCAGATTTTTATTTTTAAATAATAAGGTTGTTTTCAATTATATTTGCTATTATTAGTAACAACTTCAGCATTTTTATATATTATTTTCTACAATTGAAAAAATATTTTGGATATAGTGTGAGAAAGGGAATTCCCAGATCAAAGGATAGGGATTTTTAAGGATCTAGAAATGGATTTCCAAAGTGCTATTCACATTTGCACTGACTTTCACTTCTATTATAGTACTTGAAAATTTAATTCCACTCTCTCCAAAATTATCATCTTGAATTGACTAAAAATGATGTTCCATATCATTATTATTTTTTAAATTAAATTTAATTTAGTTTAGTTTTTTTTTTTTTGCGGTGCCACGAGGCATGCAGGAATTTAGTTGCCTGAACAGGGATTGAATCCTACTCCCTGCAATGGCAGCACAGAGCCTTAACCAGTGGATGGCCAGGGAAGTCCCTGTTGCGCAGCATTTAAATTTGCATTTCTGGCAATGGCACCCCACTCCAATGCTCTTGCCTGGAAAATCCCACAGGCGGAGGAGCCTGGTAGGCTGCAGTCCATGCGGTCGCTAGGAGTCGGACACGACTTAGCGACTTCACTTTCACTTTTCACTTTCATGCATTGGATAAAGAAATGGAGACCCACTCCAGTGTTCTCACCTGGAGAATCTCAGGGACGGCAGAGCCTGGTCTCTGGGGTCACACAGAGTCAGACATGACTGAAGTGACTTAGCAGCTTAACAGCTGGCTTATCAGTTAGGCTCATTATTTTTAATGACTTTCAATGTACTTTCTGAGGATTGTCTGTTTACATACTGGGTTCATTTTTCTGAGTGTTTTTCCTATTAATTTATAAAAGCTTTAAAAAATTTATTTACTTCTGTTTTTGGCTGCACTGGGTCTTCATTGCTACGCTGAGCCTTGCTGTAGCCTTGGCAAGCAGGGGCTGCTTTCTAGCTGCGGTGTGTGGGTTTCTCACTGAGATGGCTTCTCTCGTTGAGGGCAGCGCGGCCAGGGCATGCGGGCTCCAGTATTGGGGCACACGGGCACAGTCGTTGCGGCTCGTGGGCTCTAGAGCATGGGCTCGGTAGTTGTAGCACACGGGCTAAGCTGCCCCGAGGTAGATGGGATCTTTCGGACCAGGGATCGAACCAGGGTCCCCTGCATTGCAAGGTGGTTTCTTAACCACTGGGCCACCTGGGGAGCCCTATAAAAACTTTTCACTGAGGCAGTTTGTGCTGCTACCCACTGCCTAGCCTGCCCACTGGTCTTTAGGAACCGTTTGCTTCACTCATAGCAAGTGACTGCTGCCTTATCCCCACCGGCATGGTTGTAGTCCCAGCGTAAAGACCCAACAGCTTGAGCTTGCACGAAGACCCTAAGCAAAGATCGTGTGCAACCAGAATGCGTTTTTCAAATAGTGGGAATAATAAATTACAATTCGTTTAAAATGTGCTCTGCTTGCGTAGCTTGATATGTTAAACCTGAAAGAATCAATATCATAAATTTATTTTTTAAGCAGTGATGTAACAAATTCATATTATTTGGACCCTGGGATTATAAGTAATCTTTTGTCTCTGAAAAAGGATACAGTCGCAAAACCACTCACTATAATTTTGTCAGATTTGACATCAGCAGGATATTTGGGGGAAGTTTATGTGTGATGAACCACCAAAAAGCAGGGCAAGAAAGAGCCTGGGCTGCCTATCTTCTCCTTAAAAAGTAGGATATCTGAGACTCGGGAGCCACTTCAAGGCCTGGGACAGCATACGTAAATTACAGATGAAGGTGCTGGCCTCCGTGAAGATGCTGAATACTGTGTTGTGCATATATATACAATGGCCTTGTGGCATGCAGGAACTTCCCCAACCAGGGACTGAACCTATGCCCCCTCCATTCGAAGCAAGGAGTCTTCACCATTGGACCAGCAGGGAAGTCAAGAGGTGCTTTCTGAACCAAAAAAAAAAAAAAAAGTGACCTTCTTTAGGCAATGATTCAAAGACTCTGAAACTGATCTTTAAAAGAGGCCAGAGAGTAAACCACCCAGGGAGCCTGGAGTAATGACACCTCCTTTTCCTGCTCAGCTCCTGAGTTCCAAGTGTTGGTTGAAGCAGGTTCTCTGGCTTTTGCTGGGTGAGCTCATTTTTGCTAGTTATAAACCTAACAGAAGATGCATAATACTTCCTGCTTCCTTTTTTTCCCTTTTTTGTTACACTCAATGAGCCAATATTTATAATTATTAACAAATGACTAAAGCCCATAGTTTAGTTTTAACTGAAGTCTGCAGTTCACATTAGCTTCACTCTTTGTGATACACATTCTATGCGTTTGCCAAATGTAGGATGACATGTGTCCACTATTACAGTATCATACAGAATAGCTTCCCTGCTCTAAAAATCCCTTTTGTTCTGGGCACTTATCGTTCCCTCTCTCTTCCTGAGTCCCTAGCAACCACTGATCTTTTTACGGTCACCAGAGTTTCGCCTTTTCCAGAATCTCACATAGTTGAAATTATACATAGGGAAGCTGTTTAAGACAGGTTTTTTCCTACTTGGTAATATGTGGGCTTCCCAGGCGGCACTGCTGGTAAAGAATCTGCCTGCCAATGCGGGAGACAAGAGATATAGGTTGGATCCCTGGGTTGGGAAGACCTGCTGGAGAAGGAAATGGCAACCTGCTCCAGTATTCTTGCCTAGCATTCTCGCCTGCCAGAGGAGCATGGCAGGCTACAGTCCATGGAGCCGCAAAAAGTCAGACGCGACTGAGTGCACACACAAGCTTCCACCATGTCTTTTTGTAGTTCATTACTTATTTACTTTCATCACTGAATAATACTCCTTTGTATGGACGTACCATAGTTTATTCACCCACTGAAGGATATTTTGTTGCCTCTAAGAATAAAGCTGCTATTCACGTTCATATGCAGATTTTTGTGTGGATTTAAGTTTTCATCTCACTTGCATGCACCCCAAGGAGTGTGACTGCTGGATCACAGGCAAAGAGTGTGTTTAGCTTTATAAGAACCACCTGCCGCCTTCCAAAGTGGCTGTGCCGTGGTGCGTTCCCATGGTTCCCGCGGCTCCACAATCTGGCCAGCACTTGGTGCTCTCAGTATCTTGCTCTCCAGTTTTCCTCTGCATCATCCTCTTTGAGCACATGATTACCAAAGTAAAAATTTTCATGATTATAAAATCATGGAGCCAGCTTTTTCCTTGTCAATTTTTTTTCCGGAGTAAATATCATCATCATTTTACTCAGACCAAAAACCCTGGCATCAGGAATTTCCTGGCATGCCAGTGGTTAGGACTGTGTGCCTTCACTGCTGAGGGCGTGGGTTCAATCCCTGTTTGGGGAACTAAGATCCTGCAAGCCTCATGGTACAGACAAAAGAACCAAAACCGAAAACAAACAAACAAAAAAAACAAACACCAAAAATTATGGCATCATCTCTGACTGAGATCTGTTTTTCTCTCACATTCTATATAAAATCCTTGGCACAGTATTACAAGGGCTTTCCCGGTGGCTCAGACAGTAAAGAATCCACCTACAACGCAAGGGACCTAGGATTCAACCCCTGAGTCAGGAAGATCCCCTGGAGAAGGGAATGGTTACTCACTCCAGTATTCTTGCCTGGAGAATCCCACGGACAGAGGAGCCTGGAGCGCTGCAGTCTGTGGGCCTGGGTGCACGATGTCTCTTTTTCTGTCCTGCTGCCAGCTGTCCGGGTCGCTGCCACTCGTCTTTCCTGTTGAGCTTGCTTCCTAGCTGCTCCCATGCCAGTCCTGCTCCTGGGCATCTATGCTCTGCCACAGCCGACTTACCTTCTAAAACGTGAGCCAGACAGCGTGACTGCCCAGGCCCACACTCTCTAGTGCCTTCTGCTTACGGTTAACATACAATCCCCAAATCCTTACCATGGCCCCCCAGACTTTCCATGAACCTCCTACCACCCTCACTTTTGCTGATGAAGGCCTGCTACTCCTGGAGCATGTGAGCCCATTGAACCCCACCCCACTGCCCCCCGGTCGGCCTCTGCACTAGCTGCTTCCTCTGCCGGGAAGGTTCTCTCCCCACATATTTGCAAGATTCTCCACCACTGCATCTAGGGTTCTGCTGAAATATCACCTCATCAGAGATGCCTTCAGTTCAGGTCAGTTCAGTTGCTCAGTCATGTCCGACTCTGTGACTCCCATGGACTGCAGCACACCAGGCTTCCCTGTCCATCACCAACTCCCAGAGTTTACTCAAACTCATGTCCATCGAGTTAGTGATGCCATCCAACCATTTCATCCTCTGTCATCCCCTTCTCCTCCCGCCCCCTATCTTTCCCAGCATCAGGGTCTTTTCAGATGAGTCAGTTCTTCGCATCAGGTGGCCAAAATGTTGGAGCTTCAGCTTCAGTATCAATCCTTCCAATGAATATTCAGGACTGATTTCCTTTAGGTTGGACTAGTTGGATCTCCTTGCAGTCCAAGGGACTCTCAAGAGTCTTCTCCAACACCACAGTGTTGGAGTTCAAAAGCATCAATTCTTCACTAACCACATTATCTAAAGATGCCTTCACTAACCACCTTATCTAAAACAGGAGTTCCCTGGTGGTCCAGTGACTAAGACTTTGTGCTCCCCATACAGGGGGCCCGAGTCTGATCCCTGATCAGGGAAATAGATCCCACATGCCACAGTGAAGATCCCATGTGCCGCAGCTAAGACCTGGTGCAACCAAATAAATAAATAAAATAAAACAGCAAGTTCAGGGAATTTCCTGGTAGTTCAGTGGCTGGGATTTGGTGTTTTAACACCTGAGGCCCCAGGTTCTGTTTAGATCCTGGTAGGGAAACTAAGATCCTGCAAGTTGTATGGCTTGGCTAAAAAAATAGAGAGAGAACTAACTAACTAAATTTTATTTTATTTTATGAAACAACTTTATTATCACCTGTCACCTCTCTCTACTACTTGTCACAGCATTTGTTACCATCGGACATCGTATTATACACCTACTTGTTTATATATTTGCCATTATCTGTTTACTGCCAGTCTGACCCCCCTTCATCTGTTTACTCCTGTACCTATACAACGTAGAACATCATCTGGCCATCTCATGTGCTCCATAAACTCAGGACTAGTTGAATGAATTTCAGAGACTACTTATGATTTCCACTTTTAAGTTTGAGTGGATAGAAGCTGTGTCAGTCATGGAGTGAACTATGTGACAAGACAGATGATAAGAGAATTCCACTTCAAAGAACAACATCCAAAGGTGGAAAGTCACAGGCAACATGTGTGAAGCAGCATTAAGCAAGGCAGCAGCATTCACGTAAGTAGGCAGCTAGAGAATCAAAAGAAGTCCACTGGAGAACCTTAAAGTTAGGAACTTTGTTTTAGATGATGTCAGCAAACTGAAGTGGATTTAGAAGATTTAAGAGAGTTTCACTGATGATGTTGCCATTGTCATCATTTTGCTTAAGAGAATCTGTTAAGTACTTATTTATATACGGTGTTTTTCCATTTCACTATAAACACAAGCTAAAGCAATATAGCCAATAGAAAAACAAAATGAATTAGAATTACTAAACTGAGGGGGCAAAGGAATAAAGAAAATTAGATCAATGCAGCGAAAGCCAGGAGGGAGAAAAGCAAAACTATAAAAAGCAAGATAAACACAAAGCATGAAGATATTAAGAATCAGACCAGCCATATCAAGGACCATTAAAAATTTTAATAGATTAAATTCTATTAAAATTCCTTAAAAATACCAAGAATCTCAGATTGCATTAACAAAGCTATAAGCTTTTTACAAGACATACACTGAAATAGAAAACATGAAGATATTAAAAATCAGACCAAGTATATCAGGGATCATTAAAAATTTAAATAGACTAAGTAAAAAATTAAATAGACTAAATTCTATTAAAATACAAAAAAATCTTATATTGCATTTTGAAAAGTTATATGCATTTCATAAGAAGTACATCCAAAACAAAATTCCATAAGGAGGTTGAAAAGCCAGGGATGGACAAAGACAAGGGAAAACAAAGAAAGCAGGACGTACAAGCATTAATGGGACTAAAAGCAGACACTTCACACTAACAAAAGATATTCATTACAAAGACACAGCAATGATTCTTCATGAATTGAGCAACATAGCTTTAAAAATCATTAAGCAAAAACTGCTAGGAATACTAAAATTTGACAAGGCAATGACAAGTAGGGAGAAGGCAATGGCACCCCACTCCAGTACCCTTGCCTGGAAAATCCCATGGATGGAGGAGCCTGGTGGGCTTCTGTCTATGGGGTCGCACAGAGTCGGACAAGACTGAGCGACTTCCCTTTCACTTTTCACTTTCACGCACTGGAGAAGGAAATGGCAACCCACTCCAGTGTTCTTGCCTTGAGAAGCCCAGGGACGGGGGAGCCTGGTGGGCTGCTGTCTGTGGGGTCGCACAGAGTCAGACACGACTGAAGCAACTTAGCAGCAGCAGTAGCAGCAATGACAAGTAGAGACGCCAAATCTTTAAAAAATTTAATAAGCTTGAAAACATAGATACAATTGTTTCAAAAATTTTAGGAAAACATAAACTATTAAGTATAGAAAAAATGGAAAGTGTGGTCAAAGATTTATCTCCCCAAAATACTCCAAGCCAGTTTCATGTTATAATAGGTAAATTATATTAAATCTTCCAAAGTTATAGACACTATAATTTTTTTTTTGGTATTCAACTGTTTCAGATAATAGAAAAAAGAAAGAATTTCAATTCATTCTACAAGCCTAGTGAAACCTTGATGAAAAAATTGGCCAAAGATACAAAATAGAGAGCTATAAACATAGAGGAGACTTGCCAGGTGGCTCAGTGGTAAAGAATCCACCTGTCAATGCAGGAGATCCAGGTTTGATCACTGGGTTGGGAAGAATCCCTTAGAAAAGGAAATGGCAACCCATTCCAGTATTCTTGCCTGGGAAATCCCATGGACAGAGGAGCCTGGCAGGCTACAGTCTATGGGGTCACAAAGAGTTGGACACAACTGATGAAAAATGCCAAATAAAATATTAGTAAATCAAATCTACCAATCAATTAAAAAATTAGTAAATACCATATGACTTCATTTATAGGAGGAATCTAAAACATATAATTAAATAAAACAAATTAACAAAACAGAACAGAAACAGATTCACAGATATTGAGAATAAACTAGTGGATACCAGAGAGGATTGAAGTGGAAGGATAGGGAGAATAGGGGATCTAATACGAAGAACAGGAAATATTGTCAATATCGTGACAAATTTAAATGGTGACAGATGGTAACTAGCTTATTGTGGTGATCACCTTGAAATGTATATAAATGTTAAACTGCTATGTTGTACACCTGAAATTAATATAATACTGTATGTCAATCAGATGTCAATGGAAAACAAAAATAAAAAGATTAATATGCAGGGTGACATAAAATTCTGAAATCTACTACCAATTCACTGCATTCTTAAAGAAAAGCAAAAAAAGCACAACAGTATTTCAATAGATTCAACAATCACTCCTGAAAAACACGTAGTGAATCAAGAACTTCCGGATGTTCAAGCTGGACTTAGAAAAGGCAGAGGAACCAGAGATCAAATTGTCAACATCCACTGGATCATAAAAAAAGCAAGAGAGTTCCAAAAAAACATCTACTTCTGCTTCATTGACTTTGCTAAAACCTTTAACTGTATGGATCAGAACAAACTGTGGAAAATTCTTAAAGAGATGGGAATACCAGACCATCTTACCTGCCTCCTGAGAAACCTACATGTAGGTCAAGAAGTAACAGTTAGAACTGGACATGGAACATTTGGAAAGGAGTACATCAAGGCTGTATATTGTCACTCTGTTTATTTAACTTATATGCAGAGTACATCATATGAAACGCTGGGCTGGATGAAGCACAAGCTGGAATCAGGATTGCTGGAAGAAATATCAATAACCTCAGATATGCAGATGACACCACCCTTATGGCAGAAAGTGAAGAGGAACTAAAAAGCCTCTTGATGAAAGTGAAAGAGGAAAGTGAAAAAGTTGGCTTAAAGCTCAACATTCAGAAAATCAAGATCATGGCATCCGGTCCCATCACTTCATGGAAAATAGATGGGGAAACAGTGGAGACAGTAGCAGATTTCATTTTCTTGGGCTCCTAAATCACTGCAGACAGTGACTGCAGCCATGAAATTAAAAGACGCTTACTCCTTGGAAGAAAAGTTATGACCAACCTAGATAGCATATTCAAAAGCAGAGACATTACTTTGCCAACAAAGGTCTGTCTAGTCAAGGCTATGGTTTTTCCAGTGGTCACGTATGGATGTGAGAGTTGGACTGTGAAGAAGGCTGAGAGCCGAAGAATTGATGCTTTTGAACTGTGGTGTTGGAGAAGACTCTTGAGAGTTCCTTGGACTGCAAGGAGATCCAACCAGTCCATTGTGAAGGAGATCAGCCCTGGGATTTCTTTGGAAGGAATGATGCTAAAGCTGAAACTCCAGTACTCTGGCCACCTCATGTGAAGAGTTGACTCATTGGAAAAGACTCTGATGCTGGGAGGGATTGAGGGCAGGAGGAGAAGGGGACAACAGAGGATGAGATGGCTGGATGGCATCACTGACTCGATGGAGGTGAGTCTGAGTGAACTCCAGGAGATGGTGATGGACAGGGAGGCCTGGCGTGCTGCGATTCACGGGGTCACAAAGAGTCGGACACGACTGAGCGACTGAACTGAACTGAACAAAACAGAAAAAAATTTAAGCTCTGTTCAATGGGAGATACCATAAATAACGTTAAAAATGACCACCTAGGGGAGGACTTCCAGTCCAAGATGGTGGAGTAGAAGGATGTGCACTCATCTCCTCTGAGAGCACAAAATCACAACTAGCTATTGAACCACCATGGACAGGAGGACGCTGGAACCTACCAAAAAAGATGCCCCACGTCCAAAGACAAAGAAGAGGCCACAGCAAGACGGTAGGAGGGGCACGATCACGATAAAATCAAATCCCATACCCACCAGTGGGCAACCCACCAACTAGAGAGCAATAATACCAAAGAGGTTCTCCCACTGTCGTGAAGGTTTGGAACCCAACGTCAGGCTTTTCCAGCCTGGAGACCCGAGAAGGGACGGGGAGTCCCCGGGGAGTCTGACCTTGAAGCCCAGGAGGATTTGATTACAAGACTTCCACAGGACTGGGGTAAACAGAGACTCCAGGCTTGGAAAGTGAAAGTGTAATCGCTCAGTCGCGTCCGACTCTTTGTGACCCCATGGACTGGAGGGCACAAACAAAACCTTGCAGGCACCAAGATTCAGAGGAAGGAAGCAGTGATTCCACAGGAAGCTGAACCAAAACTACCTGCTAGCGTTGGATGGCCTCCTGTGGAGGCGTGGGTCAGCAGGGGCTCACCGCAGGGATGGGGGGACTGGCAGCAGCTGTCTGGGAAGGTGCCCTTTGGTACACTCTTGGAGGTCACCATTAACCCGACCAGAGAGCCCGTAGGCCCCAGAGCTGGGCCCCCTCAGGCCAAAAAGCTAACCGGGAGGGAGCCCATCCATCAGCAGATCATTGGATTAAAGCTTTACTGAGCAAGGCCCACACAGGGTAAGACCCAGTTTTTCCCACCACCAGTCCCTCCCATCAGGAAGCTTACACAAGCCTCTTAGCCTCCTCCATCAGAGAGTAGACAGAAGAAGCAAGAAGAACCACAATCCCACAGCGACTAAGACAAAACCACATCATAGAAAGTTAATCAGCATGAAAAAGCAGAAAGTTACGTACCAGATGAAGGGACAAGATAAAACCCCAGAAAAACAACTAAATGAAGTGGAGGTAGACAACCTTCCAGAACAAGCATTCAGAAAAATGATAGTGAATATGATTCAGGATCTCGGGAAAAGAATGGAGGCAAAGATTGAGAAGATGCAAGAAACGTTTACCAAAGACCTAAGAACTGGGACCTCCCTGGTGGCTCAGACGGTAAAGCGTCTGCCTACAATGTGGGACCCTGGCTTCAATCCCTGGGTCGGGAAGACCTCCTAGAGAAGGAAATAGCAACCCGCTTCCAGTATTCTTGCCTGGAAAATCCCATGGACAGAGGAGCCTCGTAGGCTACAGTCCATGGGGTCGCAAAGAGTCGGACACAACTGAACGACTTCACTTTCACTTTATAAGAACTAAAGAACAGAGATGAATAATATATACTAGAAGGAATTCGTAGCAGGATAACTGAGGTGGAAGCACAGACAAATTACCTGGAGGACAGAATGGTAGAAATCACTGCCGCAGAACAGAATTTAGAAAAAAGAATGAAAAGAAATGAAGACAGCCTAAGAGACCTCTGGGACAACATTAAAAGCACCAATATTTGCATCATTGGGGTCCCAGGAGAAGAGAGAAAGAAAGGACCTGAGAAAATATTTGAAGAGATAATAGCTGAAAACTTCCCTAACATGGGAAAGCAGGTAAACAGCAAAGTCCAGGCAGCACAGAGTCCCAGCCAGGATAAACCCAAAGAGGAACACACCCAGACACACAGTAATCAAACTGACAAAAATTAAAGATAGTGATAAAATATTAAAAGCAACAAGGGAAAAATGACAAATAACATATCAGGGAACTCCCATCAGGCTATCAGCTGCTTTCTCAACAGAAACTCTACAAGCCAGAAGGGAATGGCATGACATATTTAAAGCGATGAAAGGGAAGAAACTTACAACCAAGAAAACTCTACCCAGCAAGACTCTCCTTCAGATTTGATGGAGAAATCAAAAGCTTTCCAGATAAGCAAAAGTTAAAAGAATTCAGCACCACCAAACCAGCTTTACAACATGCTAAAGGAAATTCTCTAGGCAGAAAACCAGAGAAAGAAAATCCCTTGAGAGTCCCTTGGACTGCAAGGAGATCCAACCAGTCCATTCTGAAGGAGATCAACCCTGGGATTTCTTTGGAAGGAATGATGCTAAAGCTGAAGCTTCAGTACTTTGGACACCTCATGCGAAGAGTTGACTCATTGGAAAAGACTCTGATGCTGGGAGGGATTGGGGGCAGGAGGAGAAGGGGACGACAGAGGATGAGATGGCTGGATGGCATCACTGACTTGATGGACGTGAGTCTGAGTGAACTCCGGGAGTTGGTGATGGACAGGGAGGCCTGGTGTGCTGCGATTCATGGGGTCGCAAAGAGTTGGACACGACTGAGCGACTGAACTGAACTGAACTGAACAGAAAATAAACCCAAAACAATTAAGAAAATGATAATAGGATCACACATATTGATAACTACCTTAAATGTAAATGGATTAAATGCACCAATCAAAAGACACAGACTGGCTGAAGAGATGAAGCATGTGCATGTATGCGCTTCCAGTTACCACATCAGTCTGCTTGACCCCCTAAATTATACGTAATCATTTAATATTGTTGGGTTAATCATATTCTGACCATGGCTTGTGGTTGTAATTATTTATTTTTCATCTGGTTATTGATTGTGCAGACTGGTAAACATCTTTTACTATTGTGATTACGTAACTAGTACTCCCTTAATACCATTGTATGCTCAGATGGTAAAGAATCCACCTGCAACGTGGGAGGCCTGCATTCGATCCCTGAGTTGAGAAGATCCCCTGGAGAAGGGAAAGGCTACCTACTCCAGTATTCTGGACTGGAAGATTCTATGGACAGAGGAGCCTGGCAGGCTATACAGTCCCTGGGGTCAAAAAGAGTCAGACATGACTGAGCGACTTGTTAAAAAAAAAATCATGATTGGTCAATAAAAAAATGATATAATTCTATATCACCAAAACTACCATTTAATAGAAAAACCTGTAATCACTTTTTAAAATTCAGATGCATATCAGAATTATCTTGGAATTTTTTGAAAAATACAAATACCCAGGGATTCCTTTTTATTTTTTTTGCCAGAGCTCCAGGTATATTTCTAATGAGCAGCCATGTTTAAAAACAACTGGACTACATAAGGAACTTTTACTTTTATCTAGTTTGTTTCACTTTCTCTATTTCATATTCAGTGCTCCCATTTCACTTAGTTTATGTTTTCCAATTTCTCCATCTTTTTTTTATGTTCTTTCTCAAGCCTTTATCAAGCATAGCAGGAAAGCTTTTGTATACATATATATAAATAATATGTATAATGCATATGTTTTAGAAAACATGAATGTTTGCCTAACTAAAAAATTAATGACATTTTGATTCCACTTGTTTGATTTAGTATGAATAAAATGCTAGGTTTCTAATTTAAAAAATAGATATGCAACGAGTAACAAAAATTTACTGTTATCACAGGGAACTACAGTCAATGTCTTATAATAACCTATGATGGAAAAGAGATAAGCATTACTAAATTTAAAAAAAATAGAATTCTTTTTTGTATGTGTAATTCAGTTACATGGACATGACTGAGTGACTGAACTGAACTGATGATGGAAAATAATTTAAAAAATAACGTGTATATGTATAACTGAATTACACTACAAAAAAGAATTCTTTTTTTTTTAAATTTAGTAATGCTTATCTCTTTGCCAGTTTTTCTAAATGTCTTATGGATATCTAATAATGTAGGAGATACAAAATTTTAAATGTATTTGCATAGGATATGATTAATATAAACTAAATATAAATCTATTATATTTAAATTATCAGTGACATCCAAGATGCTCTTATTCTTTTTTTCTGCACTTGATAAAATATTCTCAGAGAAATGTTAATATATCTCACTATGAGTATATATATTTTTTCTTTTCCCTCATATTTATTCTGATTTTTGCTTTACGTATCTTTGTTTCTTTGTTGTTAACACGTGTAATGGTTTATGATGTCTATCTTCTTCAAGAATTGTACCTTTTATCATTAAAAATATTCACGATTCATTTAAGATAAATTAAAACTTAAAAAGGTATATTTTATAGCTCAGAAAATTATAACCATTATTTTATAAAGAAAAAAAAAGTTTTCTTGTTCTAGAACTTCACATAAATAGAAAAATGCAGTATAAAAAAATGACCACTTAGGAAAAGTATACAATGATTAAAAGATAATAAGAGCCAAGATTAACACAAAGGTTACTATATGCCAGGAATTATGCTAAGTATTTTATATGAATTATCTAATTACAATTATTATTGACGGGTATGGTTACGATTTTGATCACTCCATCTTATAAGAGGGGAAACTGAGGCTTAGAGAGGTCACATGTCCCCTACATACGGAGAGGACTGATGTCTGTAATAGGCTGAGCTGTTGAGGACCCCGATCTTCTGTCCCATCACTCCTCAGACATTTGAACCGTTAGTTACTTAGAGTCTTGGCGGGCTACGGACTCGGAGTTGCAGAGTCAGGCACCACTGAGTGACGGAGCACACACAGCACAAGCCTTGGCGCTACGGAAGAACGCTTTCCTGCTGGCATCGATGTCTCTGGCTACATAAGGAAAACCTAGCTCCGGAAGGATCAAACCAAGGCGAGAGATGAGCAGACCTGAAGGGTAAATGCAGAAGAGCTCTGCCTAATTGTCTGGGTCCTTGCATTCACCTGTGCCAGAGTTTAGAGCTACTCCTGGACTCCCAATTAGGAGAGTCCATGAGTTCACTCTTTTCTTAAGCTAATTTGATGGGTTGTCTGCCCTTGGCATACAATAACCACAGAACATAAAGACTCCACCTACTAATTAAGGAGGAAAAAGACAAATCAATAGTATAATGGGCGAAGCATGTGATTAGCAGCTCAATGAAGAAACAGCAGTGGAGATTAATTCTGGAACTCCTATCTGGGGGGCCCATGCCTCTTTGCAGTGGAAGACTAGGTGCTATTTCATCTGCTCCTCCCGAGGTCTCGACACTGCTAAGACCCACACAGGACATCTATAGGTGGTGTCCAGCGGCTCTCCAGATATATAGCTGGTTTATCCTGGGATCATCTTATTTGGTTCCATGAAATAATCTTCCTTAAATATGGAGTTAGGAAACATGAGAAATCGTTAATGATACATTGTTCCTGGAATATCATGGAACAGAGCGAAGATTTCCGCCCCCCCGCCCCCCGCCCCATTGGTTTCTGGCAGCCCCGTGGAGGTGCCGGCGGGAGTGTGCTTCAGGAGGGCTGGAGGTCATTAACCGCCCCCTTTCCGCAGAGCCTGCTTGCCCTCCCACGTGGCCTGCTCAGGAGCCTGTAATGAAGCCAACAGCTCCTCAAGGCACGGTCTCTCCCCCTTAATGCATGGCTTCTTTGGAGCAGAATCAATTACAGAGTTTTATTTTATTCCATCTCTATAAAATGGTTGTGGAATGATGCTTCTTTTGTGTTGGAGGAAAAAAAAAAGCAACCCAGTCCCTGGATGGGAGATTGATTGATGTAAAGCAGAGAGTTCACTGAAAACCTACTTTGTGCTCAGTATTATGGAGGATTCCCAAGTTAGTAGAAATCATTATCGCTTTCAGAGAGCATTCATTCTAGCTTGGGAGGGAAGCTAGGGGACAGAGGAGCGAGTGGCCGTCCCTGACTCGCTGATAGAGAAGGTAAGGATGACCCAGGAGGCAAGTGAGGAGGGAACTGACCGTGTGTCCTGGAACTAGAGATGCCAAAAGCATAGACACTTGTTGCTTTGGGACAGGAAGGAGGAAGTTTAAGATGAGTACAGTTATGTATAGGTCCGTAGGAGACTAATACCAACCTGAATTCAATACAGCTTCATTTTGTCTCTTTAAACATAGTGCACTGGACTTGAAGTAATGACAATCCATTAGACAGAATACCCATCATTCCCAGTTTACTAAAAGCAACCAGGGCTCCTTGGAAAACTATTAGTCCAGGCAAAGGGCAGAAAAGTTTCAACGGCTAACAGAGACAAATCAAAAGGGCACAGTGTAAGTTTGAAAAGCACCACTGAATAAATCTGAGATGACTAAGCATTTAAAAAACTAGGGCTACAATGGACTGAAACACATCAAACATATAAAAATCCCAAACTTTTTTCATCGTTACATTATGAGGTGGCTTAGGGAATCAATCTGATACAAGAGAAAGGAACCAAGTTATTTATCCTGGCTTAAAAAACATGAGGGGGAAATTCTTCTCTGTAAGAATCAATATTAATACATGGCGAAGGAATGAAAAGATTAGAATACCACCACTCAGCAACCCCAAATGAAAGAATCGTTCTAGGCAAGGATTATTGTCTGCTGAAACTATCAGGTAAAGTTAATGGGAGAACTTTGTGATGGATGCATCAGATTGATGACATTTGGACTCAGTGGTCAATCCTAACATCACCAAGACTGGACAGTTAGACGTTTGTGCCTCCTGATGAAGAAGTGATAGAACTTCATACACCACCTATAAAGTATTCTTGGGAAAACAAAAACAAAAACCCAAACCTAATTCCCATGAAGCTTCTAGATTTTGCTGTGGATTTATAGAAAATATGGGGAAGACATCAAAGCACACCTTGCGGGTATAATCTACCGTATTTAAACTGTGGATTCTACAGAACAAATGGCCACCTCAGTCACAACCACACACATCTGACCTTGACTAGATCCTTGAAGCAGACACATTCAATGGAATTAGCAATTATTAGGTGTTTTGCTGAGTGTAGTAAATGTTGTGGTTATATTCCATATATATTAGAATCATACACTAAAGCACTTAGAAGTGAAAAGAAGTCTGAGAGTTGCTTTAAAATATTCCAGTAAGCTGAGGAGCCCTGATGAACGGCGGCAGGGGGCCCAGGGTAGAGGGCAGTGATGTCCTGGACGGAGTGACGGTCCTCCCAAGCAGAAAGATCAAGTGGATTCTGGTGATCTGCCGAGGTCTGTGGGCCTCCCGAGCAAGTCTGTCCTGGTCTGGAAACCCAAAGTGCCCTTCTTCGTCTCTGGAGACACGTCACTGTACCACCCTGTTTTTCAGACTGTGCTGTCTCTACTGCTCAGAGGTTGGAAATCCATTATGAAGTCGCTTTTCAGAATTTGGTCATCTGCATTTGTGTGAGGTGGTTGTGGGGATTTCTGTGGGTGGGTGGGGAGAAAAATTGTCATCCTTTTAAAACACCTATCATGAAAAGAACGGGACAGAATGTAAAGGAAAGAGAGGGGGCAGCTTTTTGAAAAAAGGAACAGAAGAACTGTGAACAAAGCTCATTTATTTCAAATAAACATGTATTAAGAAAAAAAAGCAACTACAATAAAAACAAAAACGGAGATAGATGGGAAATAAATGAAAAAGAATCACAGAATGTAGAGTAGTATTTGATAGATGTTTGGGCTTAATCCACTTCTGTGAATTTTTGATGATTTTCATGATAGAGCTTTTAAAAAATCCTGTTTCAGTCCCTCTATGAATTTCCGCTGTAGAGCAGGGTTATACAGTTCACCCCTTATCCTAAAATATCTTTGGAGATAAAGTAATCCAACCTTCTCGGCGCAGTTTTCCAAAATAAAGATAAGCCACGGATCCCCACACGTGCCGCAGTTTTGCCGGGCCTAGCCTCCGGGTGGAGTCCGGGACACAGAAGGTTAACAGCCGGTGCCCCGCAGCTGCCAGCAATTAGGCTAGCTGGCAGTCCCCCCAAGACACTCCTGCTGTCTGATTAGGACTAATTGCTAGCCAGCATCTAGGTCCCGATCGATGAAATGGAAATCCATTAGGAAAAGGCGGTGCCTGGAGACACTGCCTTGTGGAGAGAGCGCGTACGCGGAGCTGCATTCGTGTTTACTAGAGTTCACCGAGCGCGCCAAGGGAACCCCCACCCTGCCCATGTTCCTGGGAAACTACACTATTAAAACACTCTCGTGGTTCCCTTTTGACCCCCAAAGAGAGCCTTCTTTCCCCCTTGATTTGGTCTATCACTGAAAGAAACTTGTGTCCGCCAAGAATAGCCTCACGCGGGCGGTTTCTTGGAGATGCCGCGTGTAGGAGGAGCGCGCAGAGGGCAGGAGTCTCCCGGAAGCTGGGACAGGGTTCCGCCCGGTGCGGGGTTTCAGCTGACCTCTGAAATTTACTCAAAACAGCTGTTCTGCATCAAGCAGGTTCAGTTCTCAGACGCACTGGTAGCTACTGAAAAAACTCACTTTAGATCTTTGCCAGTTTGAAATTGTGTGACTGGGCACCAGAGGATGGCGGTTTTCATGGGAAGAATTTCAACTGACTACACCGCTGGGCTCTGAGAGTGCAAAGATTGTTAAGATCCGGTCCTGAAACCCAAGGAAGCCTGTGATCTATGCGAATTCAAAAACAGACATCACAGAAAGGCTACTTAAACTGCTTATGAGAACGAAATAAGGAGAATTTTTAACCTAGCGCTGTATTTTCTCACTTAATTGAAATTTTTGTTAAAATGAACGATACATAAGCACAAGTTTTGGGTTTTTACTTATTTTCAAGGATATTATAAATTCAAGGATATTATAATGAAGTCTGGATAGTATTATCTGAGAAAATACATTCCTGAGCTTACTTTAAGTTTCACAAGCAGGACAAAAAGTCCTTGCTTATCTGGTATTCAGGAATTAAAAGTTCCTCCATGTATTGGACATGAAGACTAAATTCGAGCTGTGACTGTTTCTCCAGAAATAAAATGCCTCTTTTAAAAAGCTTATGAAAATCAGACAAGAGAATAACTACACGGTTATTTTGCAACTTGGTGCAGAGGCAAATTCTTGATCTTCTTGCACTGAATGCAACGGTCTGAAAAGCATTAAAGAAAAACTATTATTTTTTTAAAAAAGATTACTATATGCTCTTAACTTATTTACCTCAAATATAATCTAGAACAACCTTTTAAAGCACTTCAGAGCGTTCATTTGCTTTAAAATCCGATTCATTACAAGTGATCCATTTATTCAAGTCAGCAGCGACTCGTTTAAGTTGCTGTGCATATGTGATAATTAAGAGCATTTCTGTTAAAACAGTAATTCAGATTCTCCCAAAGCAGTCCTGTATAGCTGTTTAATTTAGACTTGAGATGACTTCAAATGCCGTAACCATTTTATAAAGAAATCTTTAAACTTCCTAGAGGGCTCCCCACCCCCTCCAAAGGACAAGGGCCACAGAAAGGGACAGAAAGATCATCCCAGGGGGGATGATCTGGGTTACACTGTAGTTATGTCTCTAAGGTAATCAACACTTTTCGTTTAGAAGACTTTCTGATAGGAGGGGATTCTTACCATTACTTTGTGTGGCTGAATCCAGACGAAGTCATGCAGGACACTAACAGTGACAGGTACGTCTCAGTGACTGGGTTCAGGGGGTCATCGAGAGAACAGAGCTTGTCAGTGACTGGCAAGTTTACCTTAAGTACTAGATTTTTTTTCCAGAGAGAGTTTTCACAAAACAGTCCAATTATAGAGAAAGGAGACAGGTTTTATAAACTCCAAAGGAAATCAAATCTCATTTTTTAATACTTAGAATTCATACTTAACTCATTTGACCCCAAAGAAGACCAGTATCACTGATTATATGGGCCCATAAACCTGGGAGAAGGGAAGGGCTGTGCCCAAGACTACACAATTTACCAACAGTAGAGCTGGTCCCAGAATCGGATTCTCTGTTTCTAATCCATTGATCATCCTTTGCTATTCTTTTGACTTTGCTATTTTTTTTCCAAATAAAGTTGTCTCTTTATTTCCTTTTTGTTTCCCATTCCCTATTTATCCTTCATCTCAGTTGGATGCTTTTAACTTCTCCCCTCTACTTTTTCTTCTCTTTTCTTTTCAATTATGTAAATTTCCTGTAATCCAGAAATTGCGTGTGCATGCTCAGTGGATCAGTTGTGCCCAGCTCTTTGTGACCCCAGGGACTGTAACCCACCAAGCTCCTCTGTCCATGGAATTTTCCAGACAATAATACTGGAGAGGGTTGCCATTTCCTATTCCAGGGATCTTCCCAACCCAGGGTCTCTTGTGTCTCCTGCACTGGCGAGTGAGTGCTTTACCACTGTGACCCTCCGGGAAGCCCAGAAATTGCTGAGCTACCTGGAAGTCTGAGTATGAGAAGGCCCTGACAAAGGAATCAGCAGATGTATCTGCTGTTACAGACTTTGCTACCTCAAAACTGCAGGACAGTTTTACCGTTTAGTAAGTAGAATCCCATTTTAGTAATCAGAATATCATTCAAACTTGATACATTTGCTTATGCTTAAGTTTTGTGCAGTTAACAAGGAAGAACTCTGAAATAAAAACCTAGATCCTAAGAGGTCTTGATCTTAAACTTTCATATTCTATTTTTACCCAACTTTTAAATGAAGTGTTCTCCTACTGTAGGATTTTAGGAACTCTGGCAACCTCAGTGTGAAGTGGAGAATTCTGAAGTCCAGTTGGTAGTTCAATTGCTCCCGTCTTAGGAGTACGTCTGGGCTTCCCTGGTGGCTCAGATGATAAAGAATCTGGTTGCAATGTGGGAGACCTGGGTTCGATCCCAGGGTAGGGAAGATCCCCTGGAGAAGGAAATGGCAACCTGCTCCAGTATTCTTGCCTGGAGAATTCTATGGACAGAGGAGCCTGGTGGGCTATAGTCCATGGGGTCAGAGTCAGACACGACTGAGTGACTAACACTTTCTACACTTTCTTTCTTAGGAGTACTTCACCTTCCTTGGTAGAGCAGGGCTTGCTGGCTACTTGTTATTCTGCTTTGGTTCCATTGTCCTTATTTGAACTCTTGTCATTCTAAGAATCCCAAAATCTTCCTTACAGCCCTGGTTTGATTTCACAGTGAACAGGTCTCTAAACTTAAAAATATCCAACCCAGTGTATGAAGTTAAGAGACAGCAGTAGACTCAGGAGTTAATGAGAAAAAAAGTATTAGAAAAATCACACTAGAGTCACAAAGCAGAGAACTTGGGACCAAGCCCTGGGTGCTTTCAGATAAAGACAGAGTATCTGACTCCATCCTTGGAAAGGCAACTTCAACATCCAAAAACCGAAATCCTGGCAAAACACTCATCTTCCACGTTTGAGTATAAAGTGGAACACTTTAATAATTAGGTAATACTGGAAGAAACACAAGCTGGAATCAAGATTGCCGGGAGAAATATCAATAACCTCAGATATGCAGATGACACCACCCTTATGGCAGAAAGTGAAGAGGAGCTAAAAAGCCTCTTGATGAGTGTGAAAGAGGAGAGTGAAAAAGTTGGCTTAAAGCTCAACATTCAGAAAACGAAGATCATGGCATCTGGTCCCATCACTTCATAGGAAATAGATGGGGAAAGAGTGGCAACAGTGTCAGACTTTATTTTTTTGGGCTCCAAAATCACTGCAGATGGTGACTGCAGCCATGAAATTAAAAGACGCTTACTCCTTGGAAGAAAAGTTATGACCAACCTAGATAGTATATTCAAAAGCAGAGACATTACTTTGCCGACTAAGGTCCGTCTAGTCAAGGCTATGGTTTTTCCTATGGTCATGTATGGATGTGAGAGTTGGACTGTGAAGAAGGCTGAGCGCTGAAGAATTGATGCTTTTGAACTGTGGTGTTGGAGAAGACTCTTGAGAGTCCCTTGGACTGCAAGGAGATCCAACCAGTCCATTCTGAAGGAGATCAGTCCTGGGATTTCTTTGGAAGGAATGATGCTAAAGCTGAAGCTCCAGTACTTTGGACACCTCATGCGAAGAGTTGACTCATTGGAAAAGACTCTGATGCTGGGAGGGATTGGGAGCAGGAGGAGAAGGGGACGACTGAGGATGAGATGGCTGGATGGCATCATGGACTCAATGGATGTGAGTCTGAGTGAACTCCAGGAGATGGTGGTGGACAAGGAGGCCTGGCATGCTGCGATTCATGGGGTCACAAAGAGTCGGACACGACTGAGCGACTGAACTGAACTGAACCTTTCTACTGCTTAAACATTCTCACATGGTATACTTCTACTTTCTTTTTCAATAGCTTTATAGAAATAGCATTCAATCATATATATAATTCAATGCACTTTAGTGTATTCACCAAGTTGTGCAACCATCACCACAAATCAATTTTACATTTTCACCAACCCAAAAAGAAAGTTCACACCCATTGGAAGTAACTTCCCATCTCCCAACCGCACCCCACCCGTAGATCAATCACTTATATATATATTTTTTGGCTGTGCCACACAGCTTTCAGGATCTTCATTCCTGGGCCAGGGATCAAAACCAGGTCCTCAGCAGTGAAAGTGCCAAGTCCTAACCAATGGACCACAGGGGAATTTCCCTGTCGAATCACTAATCTAATTCCTATCTTATAGATTTGCACATTCTCGATGTTTTATGCAAAGGAAATTATGCAATATGTAGCCTTTAGCAACCGGCTCCTTTCACTTAGGGCTGTTTTCAAGGTGCATCCAGTTTACAGTGTCTATCAGTGCTATCCAAGGAAAGTTCATTCCTTTTCATTGTCAAGGAATAGTAAATCACATGGATACACCACAGCTTGTTTAGCCATTCATCAGTTGATGGGGTGTTCCCATTTTTTGACTATTATGAATAATGCTCCTAAAAACATTTGTGTGGGCTTCCCCAGTGACTCAGCGGTAAAGAATCCGCCTGCAGTACAGGAGACAAGGCAGACCCTGGGTCAGGAAGATCCCCTGGAGAAGGAAATGGCAACCCGCTCCAGTCTTCTTGCCTGGAGAATCCCATGGACAGAGCTCGCCGGGCTGCAGTCCATGGGGTCGCAAGAGCTGGACACGACTGAAGCTACTAAGCACAGCACACACAGCACACAAACATTTGTGTGCACTTCTATGTATTTTTCATGTCTGGTTGCACTGGGTCTTTGTCACCGCCAGGGCGTTTCTCTAGTTGCAGAGAAGTTATGGTGCACAGGCTTCTCACTGCAGCGGCTTCTCCTGTTGCCGGGCATGGGCTCTAGGGCGCGTGGGCTTCAGCAGTCGCGGGTCACGGGTTCTAGGCTTAGGCTTGGTAGTTGTGGTGAATGGGCTTAGTTGCTCTGCAGCATGTGGGATCTTCCCAGATCAGGGATCGAATCTGTGCCTCCTGCATTGGCAGGCAGATTCTTTACCACTGAGCCACCAGGGGAGCCCTGTGTACAAGTTTTTATGTGGACATATGCTTTTGTGTCTTATATTCTGAGGATCAGAATTAGAATATTCTTAGAATTGCTGTGTCCAGAGGATTGAAGGAAAAGGACTCTTTTGAAGATTTCACATGCTGTCTGGGTTGGTCATAACTTTCCTGCCAAGGAGTAAGTGTCTTTTAATTTCATGGCTGCAGTCAGGACCCAGCAATTCTTTTTTTTTTTAATTCCATCTTTATTGAGGTATTATTGTACATCATTGTGCGTGCGTGTGTACTCAGTCACTTTAGTCCTGTCCAACTCTTCAACTCTATGGACTGTAGCCCATCACGCCCCAGAGTTGAAGAGTTGGACAGGACTAAAGTGACTGAGTACACACGCACGCACAATGTTTATGACCAACCCAGACAGCATACTAAAAAGCAGAGCCATTACTTTGCTAACAAAGGTCCATCTAGTCAAAGTTATGGTTTTTCCAGTGGTCATGTACGGATGTGAGAGTTGGACTGTGAAGAAAGCTGAGCACTGAAGAATTGATGCTTTTGAACTGTGGTGTTGGAAAAGACTCTTGAGAATCTCTTGGACCACAAGGAGATCCAACCAGTCCATCCTAAAGGAGATCAGTCCTAAGTGTTCATTGGAAGGACTGATGTTGAAGCTGAAACTCCAATACTTTGGCCTCCTGATGTGAACAGCTAAGATTGTGAAGAGAAAGACTGAGGGCAGGAGGAGAAGGGGATGACAGGATGAGATGGTTGGATGGCATTACCGACTCAATGGACATGGGTTTGGGTGGACTCCAGGAGTTGGTGATGGACAGGGAGGCCTGGCGTGCTACAGTCCATGGGGTAGCAGAGAGTTGGACATGACTGAGCAACTGAACTGAACTGATAGAAACTCCCCGCTTAACCTTTTGAGGAACTCCAGAGCATTCTCCACAGCAGACACAGCACTTTACACCGCCACCTACGATGGACACAGGCTCCATTTTCTCCACATCCTCTACAACACCTGGATTATCTACTTTTCGACAGGATGAGAAGTGCCATCTCACAGTGGTTTTTATTTGCATTTCCTTGATAGATAATGACATTGAGCAGGACTTTGTGAGATTATCAGCCAGTTTTTTTGAGAAACGTCCACTCAGATCCTTGGCCTATTTTTATCATTTAAATTTTTTAATTTGAAAGCAGCCTCTGTTTATTAACTGACCAGATTACAGAAATAATCCCAGTAGATACCTTAGTTCATCCTTCTGATAAGCCTGTTGATCTGGTCTTCCCGGTTGCCAGCATCTCTACCTTCTACAAAATGGGTGGTCTCTTCCTTCATTCCACCTCGTGGAGAAGACAACTTGAAGTGCTGCAGGAAGTTGCATGCATCTTTGAAACATTCTCCAACAGCACAGATCTCGTGAATCTGATCCTCCGTGCAGATGACGCCATCTTTGCCAAGAGATCGAGCAATGAATGTGTTATCTGTCAGGTCAATTCACTTCTTGGTTTTGCCATAAGCACACTTGTAGATCAATTCATTTACTGACTGCAGGTCTGGGGACTCTCATGCAGTGTATGGTTCCACAGTTCTCAGCGTGTTGATTGAAGCATTGCTGAGCTTCACATGGGTGCCACTGAAGATCTGACAGAGGCGAACAAGCTGAAACAACTTTCCAACTTTCGGCAAACGCCATTGATACTTCTGATCCTTATGACAAGCACCAATTTGGGTTCAGAGGGTACATAGATGTTGCTGGCTTTTCTTGCCATCCTAGCCATTCGAAACTTTTGCAGGTAATGGATATGAGTACCTATATTCCTGTGATACCTTCTGCCTGTATTCCTGTCATAATGTTACACTTTTTCATAGAACATTTTCATAGATAAGCTTTCTCTTTGCTTTTCAAAGCATCTTTAGGCCAGACTTCTTTTTCAAGCTCTTGATCTTAAGCTCTGCAAAATTCTTTTATTTGATCTAAGGGTTTCTGGCATAGCAAAAACCTTCTTTTTCTTCTCTTCTGAACCCTCCATGGTTCCAACCAGGAAAGAGCTGCTGCTCCCCCTCTTTTCCTTGGCTGCACCACCATGCATGTAAGGGATCTTAGTTTCCAGTGTGTGTGCGAAATCACGTCAGTCATGTCTGACTCTTTGCGACACTACAGACTGTAGCCCACCAGGCTCCTCTGTCCATGGGATTCTTCAGGCAAGAATACCGGAGTGGGTTGCCATGCCCTCCTCTAGGGCATCTTCCTGAACCAGGGATAGATTTCGCATCTCTTAACTCATCTGCATTTGCAGGTGGGTTCTTGACCACTAGGGCCACCGGGGCCAGGGATGGAATCTGCACCCCCTGGGTGGTGGAAGCGCAGAGTCATAACCACTGGACCACCAAGGAAGTCCCAAAAGAAGCCATTCTGACCTGAAGTATGCCCACAATAGATAACACATTTTTAAAAAATTATTTCTTTTTGGCTGTGATGAGTCTTAGTTGCAGCAGGTGGGCTCTTTCTTGCGGCACATGGGTTTCTCTCTAGTTGTGGCACATGGGCTCAGCGGCTGTGTGCGTGGGCCCAGCGGCTGTGTGCGCGGGCTCAGTAGTTGCGGTGTGTGTGCTTAGTTGCCCTGTGGCATGTGGGATCTTAGGTCCCCGACCAGGGGTCGAACCCATGTCCCCTGCATTGGAAGATGGATTCTTAACCACTGGACCTCCAGGGAAGCCCCAGTAACATTTTTAAAAGCAAATAAATTATCTAATTCTTCTTGTGTTAAACAGTTCTTCAAATATTCAAGACCAGGCATCAAATCTCCCTTTATTTCTTTTTAAAATTGATTAACCCGTTTCTTTAAATGAGAAAATGTCTGAATCTCTAAACATCATTGCTACTGCTAAGTCACCTCAGTTGTGTCCAAAATTAAAAGACGCTTACTCCTTGGAAGAAAAGTTATGACCAACCTAGATAGTATATTCGAAAGCAGAGACATTACTTTGCTGACTAAGGTCCGCCTAGTCAAGGCTATGGTTTTTCCTGTGGTCACGTATGGATGTGAGAGTTGGACTGTGAAGAAGGCTGAGCACCGAAGAATTGATGCTTTTGAACTGTGGTGTTGGAGAAGACTCTTAGGAGTCCCTGGTGACTGCAAGGAGATCCAACCAGTTCATTCTGAAGGAGATTAACCCTGGGATTTCTTTGGAAGGAATGATGCTAAAGCTGAAACTCCAGTAGTTTGGCCACCTCATGAGAAGAGTTGACTCATTGGAAAAGACCTTGATGCTGGGAGGGATTGGGGGCAGGAGAAGAAGGGGACGACCGAGGATGAGATGGCTGGATGGCATCACTGACTTGATGGACGTGAGTCTGAGTGAACTCCGAGAGTTGGTGATGGACAGGGAGGGTTGGCATGCTGCGATTCATGGGGTTGCAAAGAGTCAGACACGATTGAGCGACTGAACTGAACTGAACTGAAACAGGCACCGTATAGGGGAAGAAGTCTAGCCCAGGGCTTTGTAGTCCATGAGAAGTGGCGTGCCAAGTTTTTCTGGTAGGCCTTGCTGCTGCTGCTGCTGCTGCTAAGTCACTTCAGTTGTGTCCGACTCGGTGCGACCACATAGACGGCAGCCCACCAGGCTCCCCCGTCCCTGGGATTCTCTAGGCAAGAACACTGGAGTGGGTTGCTATTTCCTTCTCCAATGCATGAAAGTGAAAAGTGAAAGTGAAGTCACTCAGTCGTGTCCGACTCCTAGCAACCCATGGACTGCAGCCTACCAGGCTCCTTCATCCATGGGATTTTCCAGGCAAGAGTACTGAAGTGGGGTGCCATCGCCTTCTCCACTGGTAGGCCTTAGATTTAAATAAATGAGCTTCCCTGGTGGCTCAGATGGTAGAGAATCTGCCTGTAATGCAGGAGACTGGCTTCGACCACTGATCATGAAGATCCCCTGGAGAAGGAAACGGCAACCCACTCCAGTATTCTTGCCTGGAGAATTCCATGAACAGAGACTGACAGGCAACAGTCCATGGGGTCGGAAAGAGTCAGATATGATGGAGTGACTAACACTTTCACTTTTTTTTTTCATATTTAACTCAATTTACTAGTTGCTGTTCTTGGATAAATTATTTAATTTCTGAATCTAGACTGCCAGAGGGTACTGTTCTCAGAAGGTTGCTTGGTGGGTTGAGTTCACTTCAGTTCCGTTGCTCAGTCATGTCTGACTCTTTGTGACCTCATAGACTGCAGCATGCCAAGCTTCCCTGTCCATCACTAACTCCTGGAGTTCACTCAAACTCATGTCCCTCGAGTCTGTGGTGCCATCCAACCATCTCATCCTCTGTTGGCCCCTTCTCCTCCCACCTTCAATCTTTCCCAGCATCAGGGTCTTTTCCATTGAGTCAGTTCTTTGCATCAGGTGGCCAAAGTATTGGAGCTTCAGCATCAGCATCAGCATCAGTCCTTCCAATGACTATTCAGGACTGATATCCCTTAGGATGGACTGGCTAGATCTCCTTGCAGTCCAAGGGACTCTCAAGAGTCTTCTCCAACACCACAGTTCAAAAGCATCAGGTCTTTGGTGCTCAGCATTCTTTATAGTCCAACTCTCACATCCATACATGACTACTGGAAAAATCATAACTTTGACTAGGTGGACCTTTGTTGGCAAAGTAATGTCTCTGCTTTTAATATGCTGTCTAGGTTGATCATAACTTTTCTTCCAAGGAGAAAGCATCTTTTAATTTCATGGTTGCAGTCACCATCTGCGGTGATTTTGGAGCCCTAAATAATAAAGTCTGTCACTGTTTCCATTGTCTCCCCATCTATTTGCCATGAAGTGACAGGACCAGATGCCATGATCTTAGTTTTCTGAATGTTTAGTTTTAAGCCAACTTTTCACTCTCCTCTTTTACTTTCATCAAGAGGCTCTTTAGTTCTTCTTCACTTTCTGCCATAAGGCTGGTGTCATCTGCATATCTGAGGTTATTGATATTTCTCCCAGCAATCTTGATTCCAGCTTGCGCTTCATCTAGTCCAACGTTTCTCATGATGTACTCTGCATAGAAGTTAAATAAGCAGGGTGACAATATACAGCCTTGACGTATTCCTTTTCCTAGTTGGAACCAGTCTGTTGTTCCACGTCCAGTTCTAACTGTTGCTTCCTGAGCTGCATTAGGTTTCTCAAGAGGCAGGTCAGGTGGTCTGGTATTCCCATCTTTCAGAATTTTCCAGTTTATTGTGATCCACACAGTCAAAGGCTTTGGCATAGTCAATAAAGCAGAAATAGATGTTTTTCTTTAGGGATGTTTTTTCATTCTGTTGGCTTCTCTTCACTGTTTCACACTAAAACATATTTGAGGGGACTCCCTGGTGGTCCAATGGTTAATAAGATTCCCGCTTCCAAAAGTACGGAGCACAGGTTCAATCAATGGCTGGGGAACTAAGATGCCACATGCTATACAGTGTGGCCAAGAAATTTAAAAGATAAAAAAACTTAAAAAAAATATTTGAGATTTGTATTTGGAGCCAGAATTTTAAAGGGCATCATGGAGGTTTTCCATTTTGTATGTTACTATAGTATGGCTGGAGTTCTTGTCCAAATGAAAACCAGCAGACAAACAATCCTCTGGTTACTATTCTCCAAGGATTCCTATTTTCCATATGAACAAAACCATACTGTGCGACAGAATTTCAGCTTGAAGTTTCATCACAGTAACTGCTATTAAATTCTACTAAGGGTTAGAGACAAAGCCTTGCCCATGATGTAAAACATGCTACATTTTGTCTGAATAATCTCAAATGCGGTGGATTCTTGCCTGGGAGCATCTGATTCTTCACTTCGTCATCTTGTTCCATTTTCCTGTCACAAACAGCTTATTAATAAAATGGAAAGGAGTGAGTCCTATTTTGTGTTGGTGAAATGACAGGGATCCCTGGGAGGGAGGAGGCACAGTGGCCCTATGGGCTAGAACACCAAGAGAAGAAAAGGAGAGCGAGCTTCAGGGAGACGCAGATTCCAGGGCAGCAATGAGGGGCTGAAAGCCCCAGACTCTCTAAGGCGATGATGATCCCATGCAGCCCCAGACCAGCACCCGGAGCGCCACTCGGGAGCTTATTAAAAATAAGAACTCACAAAATCAAAATCCACATTTTAACACAATCCCCTGGTAATCTGTGTATACAGTAAAGTTTGAGGATCACTGGTTGAAAAATACCAAGAGTTTTATCCTTTTATGCCATAATGCTCTTGCCTTTTTTCAGGGCTGTTAGAGTCACCCTAAAAGGTACTTGGACTCAGGAAGTACTTGGAAGAGGGTTCATGCTTACATAGGATAAAGTGGTCCCTTGCGCTGTCCCTGTGTCAGCTCACAGCTTACCCTAATGACTCAAGGTCAAGGAATTTTTAATCGAATCCTATGAGCAAAGCACTGAGTTGGCCAAAAAGTAAGATGTTGAGGAAAAATCCAAACAAACCTTTTGGGAAAGATATATGTTATGAAGAATGTGCACTCTTTGAAATCCTTAATTTTTATTACTGGGAGACAGGCTATCCTTAAAATAGGAAATAGTCTACATATTCTGTTAGATTTGACTCTAGTTCTCTCCCATATTAGACTTTTTTAAGATTCTAACTGGCTCCCATGAAAAACCAGGCATGCTGCTTCAATAAATCCTTCCCTTAAACAAATGTAAAAATGCATGTCATTATATGGAATTAGATTTGTTCTCCCTGTATGCATCCTGCTCTTCATTAGATGTGTCAAATTTAAATACTGCATCGAAAATTCAAGAGTAGTTTCATAAGCTCTCTGCTCAATAAACACAACTCCAACTTTAAGCATTGTTGTTGTTGTTCAGTCGCCCTGTCGTGTCTGACTCTTGTGACCCCAGACCTCTCTGACCCTCACCGTCTCCCGAAGTTTGCCCAAGTTCACGTCCATTGCATTGGTGATGCCATCCAGCCATATCATTGTCTGATGTCCTCTTCTCATTCTGTCGTCAGTCTTTCCCAGCCTCAGGGACTTTTTCAATGAGTTGGCTGTTTAAGCATAGTGTAGTATAAGGAAAACAGCAGTAATGGCTGTGGAGAGTCTGAAAATGCCACACAGGAGACTGCATGCATTACTTCAGGACCATCCAGAGGAATAACTGTATCGTTTGCCAATGAACTTGGTTATCTCAGGGAAAAAAAAAGTCAAGCTATAGCACTTTTCTGCCTCCATTGGCCAAGAGTAATCTGCTCTCCTGTGAACCCACCAACAGATACTGATTACCCAGATGCTACTGTATAACCAGGAGGCGCTAGTGGTAAAGAACTCGCAAGCCAATGCAGGAGACATTGAGAGGCACGAGTTTGACCCCTGGGTCGGGAAGATCCCTTGGAGGAGGGCTGGACAACCCATCCCAGTATTCTCGCCTGGAGAATCCCACGGACAGAAGCGCCTTGTGGGCTACAGTCCATAGAGTCTCAAAGAGTTGGACATGATTGAAGCAACTTAGCGTGCACACAGTATACAACCAACACTGTGAAAGATGTAAAAGTGTGGGGAACAAAACTCGTTCCCCAGGAATTTATGGCCTAGACTGAGAGGAAAAACTAGATGCACATAAAAATAATGGTCAAGAGAGCATGTAAGTCTCAAATGAGGGCTACAAACACGTGTGCAGAAGTTAACTTTGGTCTTGGGTGATCAGGGAAGCTTCACAGAGCACACAGGATTTGAACCGGGCACTGAAGCTCAATCGAAGTTGAATAAAACGATAGAACTGATAGTTGGTTGGAGTGAAATATTCTCCATCAGTCATAGTTCTCATAGTGATTCTCCCAAAAGAAACATCTTCTTGGGACGCTCATATCAGAGACCCGATTCTAAGGACCAAAGGTGTCAGTCTCACTATGCTATTGACCGTTCAGTTAAAAAAGCCCAACAACAGAAGGATCATTTTTGGATGTTTGGGTGATAATTTAGCTAATGGAGCTTTCTTTCTTTATCTGGCAAAATGTTCCCATGTTATCTTCATTCCACCATCCTGGTGGATATTTTCCCTCCCGCTGCGGCCAAGCAGGACTCCAGTTGAAAACAATAACTGGAAACCATGCAGCAACATCCCCAACATCCCCGCTTTTACTGCAAGTTCGCTGCATCCTCCAGGGCCATCCTCTTCACACACGGGGCTTAACAAATGTTGTTGGCAGATGGATTCACAGAAAGAATGATTCTGTGTGGCTTTCTAGCCCATCTTTTCTAGGTTACAAGCAGAAAAAGTATTCAACAGTGAAAGAAGGAGGGGGAAAAAAAACAGACTGGGATATGATTACCAGCTGACTTGCTTTTGCTTTTGTTAGTAGTGTATTTTATTATTTACTGAGCAATCTAAACTACTTGGCGGCTACAGTGAAAATGAGGGGTCCTAAAGTAATGCTGGAGAATAATTTTCAAAAGGCTAAAAAGATGATCTCATACATATATAAAATAAACATGTGGTGAATGATTTTATTCAACTCAGTTAATGAGGGAAATGGTAAAAGACTGGGGTTGAGTAAGAATTGGAGGAGCTTAAGTATTTATAAATTTAAAAAGGAATGTTAGTATTACTTAAGATTACTAAGTTAGATACAAAATTAGTTAATGTCCTACAGGGCCACAAGCCTCAGCCTATAGGGTTATCTTTCCCACTGAACAGAAATTATTTGTCTCTAACCAGACAGAAATCTACATGTTAACCTCTGCTGCTATGGAGTTGTCAAATAACACAGTCAACAGACAGTTCAAGGAGCAAGCTGGGCGGTGCACTGGAAGAACACCCAGAAACCTCCTCTCATGTCTCTAGCCTGAGTTTTGAATAACTGTTCTGACACTCTCAAAAGGGAATGGCAAAGGCCTGACATCATACTAGAACAGCACGCAGATCTCGCTAATGCACAGGACATTGTACCAGTTACAAAGAACACTCTTAGGGCCGGTGTGCAATCTGTACAGTTTGAGGTAACACGACTTGATTTATGTAAGGACAAGACTCAGAGACATAGGGCTCACAAAAATATGTTCCAGTGAATATTAATGAGCACAGAGGTCATCTACATGGCAGCCTCAGTGATCTGGAACCCAGTTGGGAACCAACCTACACATAAATTTAAAGGGCACTGAAGTCCAGTTTTAGAGTTAATTCTCACAGCCTGTCTCATCTGGAGAGTACTGGACACACTGATTTACTAGTAGAGAGGTGCCTTTAGAGAGGAATAAATAATCCATAAGCACCCAGGGCCACTTAGTTACAGGCTGCGGCTCTCTAAACCTCTGAAGGTATTGATGTCTAACAGTAAAGTCCTATAAGAAAACGAAGATCATGGCATCCGGTCCCATCACTTCATGGGAAATAGATGGGGAAACAGTGGAAACAGTGTCAGACTTTATTTTTTTGGGCTCCAAAATCACTGCAGATGGTGATTGCAGCCATGAAATTAAAAGACGCTTACTCCTTGGAAGAAAAGTTAAGACCAACCTAGATAGCATATTCAGAAGCAGAGACATTACTTTGCCGACTAAGGTCCGTCTCGTCAAGGCTATGGGTTTTCCTGTGGTCACGTATGGATGTGAGAGTTGGACTGTGAAGAAGGCTGAGCGCCGAAGAATTGATGCTTTTGAACTGTGGTGTTGGAGAAGACTCTTGAGAGTCCCTTGGACTGCAAGGAGATCCAACCAGTCCATTCTGAAGGAGATCAGCCCTGGGATTTCTTTGGAAGGAATGATGCTAAAGCTGAAGCTCCAGTACTTTGGCCACATCATGTGAAGAGTTGACTCATTGGAAAAGACTCTGATGCTGGGAGGGATTGGGGGCAGGAGGAGAAGGGAACGACAGAGGATGAGATGGCTGGATGGCATCACGGACTCGATGGCCATGAGTCTGAGTGAACTCCGGGAGTTGGTGACGGACAGGGAGGCCTGGCGTGCTGCAATTCATGCGGTCGCAAAGAGTTGGACACGACTGAGCGACTGAACTGAAGTGAATTTGAAGGATTTAATATACATTTGACTGAAAAATTCTCTAAAAGGAATGACTGTGAATAAATGAAGGGTTGCTATGTTTTTTTTTTCTCAAAATAACTCCAATTATGTAGAAAAATACATGTGATATTATAAACAAAGATGAGTGACAAATTGAGATAAAAACATGACAAAAGACAGACCCATATTGTAGACAATTCACAAAAGAACGGTAATGGCCAATGAACATCCAAAATTGTATTTGACCTTGCTAATAATCAGAGAAATGCACAGGAACATGAGATACCCTTTTGCAGAGAGCAGCATACAAAGATCAAAGCAGGAGACAATATTTGCGGTTGGCAAGTATGCAAAGAAACCAGTGCCCTCATATACAGTCATTAAGAATTTAAACTGGTACAACCTTCCCTTTAGAATTTATTTCCACTGCAAAGGAGTTATCCTATGAAAATAATTACACAGTAGTACAAAGATTATATCTGCATGAATGTCACCGAAACACAAAACAATGTTTAAAAGGAGAAAGCAAAGAAATATCTAACAGTTGAGCACTGGTTAATAAATTATGGAACCATGAAATATCATGTGGCACTAAAAATATAATCATAAAATTTAATGATGTGGAAAAAAATTACAAAATATTAAGTGAGGGGAAAGTGAAAGTGAAGTTGCTCAGTCATGTCCGACACTTTGTGACACCATGGACTGTAGCCTATCAGGCTTCTCCATCCATGGGATTTTCCAGGCAAGAGTACTGGAGAAGGTTGCCATTTCCTTCTCCAGTGGATCTTCCTGACCCAGGGATCAAACCCGGGTCTCCTGCATTGCAGGCAGACGCTTGCAATGACCAGGGAAGCCCAGTATGTTATAAAAGTCTATCAGTCAATATGGTCCTAGTTTTGATTTTAAAAATGAAACAAAAAAAGGATCTTTGTTTTCCTGTTTATCTCCAGGTTATACCTTTAGGTCTCATCTCTTAGATTTAACAATGACCTAATTCTAAGAAGATACATTTTTTTTTTCCTTATGAGCAGCTCTGGAACCAACTAGTGAAATACTGTTTAAAAAAAATAAAAAACTATTACAATGCTTAAGAAAATCTTACAGAGTATATACACCAATAAAGCTTGCCACAGCATCCTAACAGTCAGCCTGGTCTCACAGGGTGTCTTCAGTATGTTGATATAAAGAACTGTGTCTAGGAGTAGTCCATTCATGGGGCGGAAGGGAAAAGAACTTACAGAGCAGCTCACTTCCTTTCCTGAACTCCTGACTGTTAGTCCTGAGCAGACAGTAAGGCACCTAAAGTGCCAGGTGGTGTTAGGTGGCCGCTCCGGGCAGTTATGGGGAAGCACAGTTCCCAGGTGCCGGCAGGCATAGCAGATGCTCGTCATTGTCAGGACGGTGGGTGGTGCTCCCTGATTTCCAGGGCTGTGGAGGCAGCAGGTCTTACTGGGTCCATGACCACAGAGAACTACGAGCCACTGCTGGTGTTGCTCTGTGTGTGTGTGTGTGTGTGTGTGTGTGTGTGTGTGTGTGTGTGCGCGCGCGCGCAGGGGACAGGTAGCAGGTATGGGGTGAAACAGGCATGGCCGTGCAGAGTAGGTTCGTACAAAACAGTATCATACAGTCGATCCCTTGCACCACCTGGATCTACTCATATCCTCTTACAGTATCCAGATTGCGTCAGATGCCCTCACTTCCTCTCCAGAAGAAAGGAAACAATCTTAATGGTAACAGTCACTCGTTCCCTTGAAGCACTCCCTACTGCTATAGCTGGCTCCAGGTTTGTAACTAGTAATGGTGTCATTTCCTGCCCTATTCCAGATTGCCCTCCCTTTCACATGGCTCTTCTTTTGGGTGTGCAGTTTGTGGGATCTTAGTTCCCCAGTTAGGGACAGAACCCTGGGCCACAGCAACAGTGAAAGTGCTGAGTCCTAGTTGCTGGACTGCCAGGGAATTCACTACTTTTTGTTTCATACACAAGAGATTAAATGATTTGCATAAAGTTAAGATTTAGTTGGCTGTAGTACATTAGAGAACCAGAGACTCCTGACACCTGAGAGACTCTTCCAACCAAAGATTCTGCTGTCCATAAATTTTACATATTCATTTCGACTTTAACCACACAATCCACATATAATCTGAGTGAATACTTACTTAGTGCAGTCAAGATTCCTTTGTAATAAAAAAGTACCCTATATCTCTGGCATAAGTTAGATTTTTATTATCTATAATAAACTTAAATAGATGAATCTGTATTTGGCAATATTGTGTTTTGTTTTAAGTAAGATTAAGTGTATCTACCTATAAATGATTAGTATACTAATATGGATTTATTGAGGTGGGAGAGGCATCTGAGGTCATCGAGTTTGAAAAATACAGAATAAATCAAGGCACCGTGAAGTAAATTGCCCCCAAATAGCCTTCAGAAAATTCTGAACCATATTTGAAATGTCAAAGACATGAGTTATGTGGCTATCCATAAATATTTCTTAATCTTTTAAAAGGGATCCTTTAAGAAACTTCAAAATAAATGAATGAAATCCAATAATTTAAAACTCAAGTGCTGTTATTTCTACGAGATCTTGGATTATATGTTCATTTGTTCACTGGAAGAAAAATCACATTTTCATTTCTTATATTTTATTTATATTAGAGAGGGCACTTCAATATTAATTCAAATATCTATCTATTAAATGCAAAAATGTTAATGTAATATTAAAAATGAAATTTAAATGAAAGCAAGGGGTTATCACATTAAGGTTGCCATGGCAACTCTCACTACACTTTTCAGCTTCTGAATTGTAATACAGTCATTTATTACAGGCTCATATAAAATATAATTTTGCAAATATTTAAAGATATATAGGCTAATTCATGTCAATTTAAGACTTCATATGTGATATAATATATCAGGCTAAGAATACTCTAAATATTAACCCATATTCTTAATTTAGACATACTACATAAAACAGATACAAACTTCCTAGATTTTGAATGATTTGTTATTGAATAATTTGTGTTTTGAATCGCATTCACATGAATTATAGCATTCTGCAGTTCTGATCATGGTTGAAATCTGAACTTTATGTTATGAAAATATGAATATAGACAGGGTCAAGTGCCCCTCTCTTTAGCTTAGCAAGAGTTTGAAATTACAGATTACGCGTTTTGCCAGAGGAGGCCAAATGTAAATTGGTTAGCTCACACACGTCAACAGTCCAGGAACGGAATGATGTAGATGAACCGACACTGTCGGAGCCTTCCTGGCTCTGCTGTTCCTGCAGCCTTCTGCAGTGCACAGCAGTGGGCGAAGAGCTCCAAAACGTAAGCATCTGCTCACCAAGCAGTGTCTCTTATTTATCTAAGGGAAAAACGTGTATTACTACAGAGCTATGCGTCTGCATCTTTTCCTAAATCCTTAAACAGTCTAAACATCCATCGATAGGGTAGGTTAAGCAAACAATGGTGTACAGAGCTTTGACAATGACTAAATCAATACCGATGTGGAATGGTGTCCACAGCACATTGTCAAGTAAACAAAGCAAGAATAAAACCAGAACAAAGCGAAACAAGAAGTCAAATGCTATCTCACAATGTGCACACATATGCAGAGCAAAGTCCAGAATATATTCCAAATATTAATAGTAGAGATCTCTGGATGGTGGGATTATGACTGCTCTATTTCTTGATGCTATTTTTCTGAGTTTTTTCAAATGAATATAATTAGAAAATAAAGTGTACGATGTAAATAAAGTAAGTACTCTCTGTTGTCGGTGTGAAGATACTGGTATTCTCCACTGAAAGCAGGAGTATAAACTGGAGAAAACCTCCTTGAGACATTTGATAACCTAACATTGCAGTAAATGTATTTCTAAATTCTATTTTTTTAATATTCAGGAAATTGGAAGCACTCACACATTCAAGCATGATTAATTATACACCAAAAGAAGGAATACTAAATATCATGTCATAGAATATTTCTATGTGAAAATACTGATAACACCAGGATACCATTAGCTGCAAGCAATAAGAAGCCCAGATTCAAAAATTTCTGGAGAACCACAGCAGTTGAACATATCCATTTACCTCCAATTCCTCCTGAAGCCAAACTACAATGACAGAAAAGGGGGGAAAAGTAGAAACCCATAAAGACAAAGAGAGGGGAGGAAACACCAGCAACAGTTTTTGAGGCTAGAAAGCTGGGTGGTGGGGTACCCTGTGGACCAGTAAAACAGGTGACAGAGAAAGCTAGGCAGGCAGTCCAGAAACAGGCTGATTTAGCCGTCAGAACTCAAAAAGTGCTCAGGAAATGAAGCACTTTTTCACCTGGAAGGTGGAAAAATGTATTTGGGAAATGAGAAGAACCCAGGTCTCCCTCAGAAATCAAAACCTATTGCAGGTTTTAGAGGCCAGCATCTCCCCACATCCAGCCATCAGACTTTTACAGAATGTTGAGGTCAGAGTACCCTATTCCTACGCATTTGGGTGTATATGTTCTAACGACTGTAACCTATGAACACAAGTTATGAGATGCATTAAAAATGAACCTCAGTGGGCACTTCCTGGTGGTCCAGCAGTTCAGACTCCACACTCCACTGTGGGGGGTTGGGTGGTGGCCGGGTTTGATCCCTGGTCAGCGAGCTAAGATCCCACATGCCTGAGATGCTGCCAAAAAAAAATATGGAACGTCCCTAAGTCTCATTTTGGCGTCCCCTTGTTTTTCTGACTTTAGCACACAACGTTTAGTTTTGTTTGCCTTTGAACCTATTTTTCCCCTCTCCGGCCACACCACTAAACATGTGGGATCTTATTTCCCCTACCAAGGATGGAATCCACGCCCCGTAGAGTGGACATGAGACTCCCAACCACTGGAATGCCAGGGAAGTCCCTCTTGGAACCTTATTTTAAAAGAATCTCCACATATAAACGTACGAGTGTTCATGGCAGCATTATTCATGAAAAGTGAAAAGTACTAGTCTCGTTCAACTCTTTACAACCCCATGGACTGCAGCTTTCCAGGCTCGTCTGTCCATGGGATTTTCTGGCAAGAATACTGGGCTGGGTAACCACTCCCTTCTCCAGGAGCTCTTCCCAACCCAGGGATTGAACCCTGGTCTCCTGCATTGCAGGCATATTCTTTACCATCTGAGCTAAGCGTTATTCATAGCAGCCCCAAATTGAAAGCAACCTAAATGTCAATCAACTGAAGGAATCTTAAAAGTGGTATATATTTCTATAATAGAATATCGTATGGCAATAAAAAGTAACGAAGGATTGACACTTACTGCAACATTGAAAACGTTATCCTAAGTGACAGGAGCCTCAAAGAAGGCCACCGATTGTGCGATTTCATTTACAGGAAATGTCCAGAACAGGCAAACCTAGAGCCAGAAAGACTAGTGGTTGCCAGGGGCTGGGGAGAGTGACTGACAGTGGACATGGAGTTTCTTTTGAGGGTGATGAAAATTTTCTAAAATTAAATAGCTGCAGAATTCTAAATATTAAACTAAAAGCCACCAGAGTATACTTTAAATGAGCACATTTTATGGTATGTGAATTATACCTCAATAAAGCGATCAAAAAAGGTACTTTGCTGAATGTATTCTTCTGCAGTCTTTTAAGAAAATTCAACACGATGCTTCTAAGATTTATCTGACGTGTATGTATCGTGCAGTAATGCGTTCATTTTCAATGCTGCTGAGTGCTCCATAGTACTGATGCTACCAGTTGCTTTCCCATTCTATAGTGAGCGAAAGTTTTAGCTGATTCTAGCTCTTGCTGGTACAATGCTAATAGATACATACCTCTCTCCTGCTGTACATGAGCAAGGATATATACCAGACTACAGAGATTTGTGTTTAACTTTGTAAAACAATGCTACATTACTTTCCTAAGTGCTGTTCCATGTGGGTTTGCATTCCCACCAGTACCAAACTGGACTTCTTTTTATTGCTTGCCTTCTTCAGGGCTGTCATCCAGGTGTGCATGAAATGACACTTTACTAAGATCTTAACCTGTGTTTCCAATCACCAATGAGAGTGAACTTCATTTCATATTTTTTCTGACTATTCCTGTTTCTCCTTTTGTGAAGTAAAGTGAAGTCGCTCAGTCGTGTCTAACCCTTTGTGACCTCATGGACTGTAGCCCACCAGGCTCCTCTGTCCATAGGATTTTCCAGGCAAGAATACTGGAGTGGGTTGCCATTTCCTTCTCCAGGGGATCTTCCTGACCCAGGGATCCAACCCAGGTCTTCCACACTGCAGGCAGACACATTACCATCTGAGCCACCAGGGAAGCCCTTCTGTGAAATGCCTCCAAGTGTTTTGCCTATTTTTCTATGCATTAATTTTTTTCCTGATTGATTTGTGTGTACACCATAGGTATGCTACTGCTGCTGCTGCTAAGTCGCTTCAGTCGTGTCCAACTCTGTGTGACCCCATAGACGGCAGCCCACCAGGTTCCCCCATCCCTGGGATTCTCCAGGCAAGAACACGAGTGGGTTGCCATTTCCTTCTCCAATGCATGAAAATGAAAAGTGAAAGTGAAGTCGCTCAGTCGTGTTCGACTCTTCGTGACCCCATGGACTGCAGCCCACCAGGCTCCTCCATCCATGGGATTTTCCAGGCAAGAGTACTGGAGTGGGGTGCCATTGCCTTTTCTGACACCATATGTATATAAACGATTTATAATGAATTAGAAAAGCTAATGAACAGGAAAAATTATAATATGTATATTCATATATATATGTTATATATGTATATAATTTGGTTTGGGTATTAAACATGCTATCTACATGGGGTTTACAAATGCACTTTCAGTTTGTAGCTTTTCACCTTATCTTTCAATGAATAAATGTTCAATTTTTTAAAAAGTTTTTTTATTGTAGTTGCTTTACAATGTTGTATTAATTTCTGTCAAAGTTTCAATGTCAGAATCTTCTTTCTGTTACGGTTGATTGCTTTTTGCGTCTATTTGAATAAGCATTTCCCTTCTCCAAGATCACAAGCATATTCTCATACAGTCTTACTTAGGTTTTAATGTTTTGCTTTTACATTTAGGTCTTTAACCACTGGAATGGGTTTCTAAATATTTTACACACACACACGATTCAGTTTCACTGTTTCCCACCTGTCAACTATCCTTGCTGCCATGTGAAGAGCCCATCCTTCCCACAGTGATTTGCTACTTCTGACCTGTATTAAGCCCCATACATGGGTGGGTTTGTTCTTTGAGAACACTGATGCACTGATCAATTTACTTTAATTGGCATCTGCCACAAGGGGTGGAGTTAGTTGACAGCCTCCACCTAAAGCATCTTCTGGATCAGCTGCGATTGAGGCAAGGTAGCGCCCCTCTTGTGCAGCTAACCAGTGCCTGAGCAGGGCAGGAGTACTAAGGCTGGCCCAATTGAGGACCACTCTGCCATCTCTGCACCAGAGCTCGCTGTGGTCGGGCCAAGATTTTCCTAGGGTTGTGTGGCCAGTACCAACCTCTCCCTGTCAGCCCTTCCTTCCCCCATGGGCATCAGTGGCACATTCTGAAGGCTACCCCCACCCCTGCCTCTTCCTGCTCCTTCTCTTTATCCTTCACATCTTTTACTTCTAACCACATTTGGCATCTGTCTCCTGAAAGACCTGAACTGATACAAGGCTCTTGGCTATTCTTGGTTCCTTGCTCTACTAAATTTAAGAAATTAAAAATCATTTAAGTTCCAAAATGAAAAGAAAAAGAAAAGCTAGGATTTTGACAGGAATTGCACTCGATAAATTCATCAGTTGCAAAGCTGATGTCTATAACACCAAGTCTCTCACCTTGCCAACACGCTGCCTCCCTCCACTGATTCCATTTTCTCTAGCTTCTTTCAACACAGCCTTGTGATTTTCTCCCAAAAGGGTTTGTGTACTTTTGTGAGATTTTTAAGGTATATTTTTAGTTACAGGTGATACTGTACACTTTCAAAATTCCATTTTTCTAATCCCATTGCTGGTATTCAGAAATATTTAAATGTTGATCTTATAACTAGCAATTTTGTTAAACTCAATTCTAATATCTCTTTATGGATGGCTTTCGGATTTCCATGTACACAACTGTACAATCTCACAACAATGACAATTTTATTTCTCCCTTAAGCCTTTTATTCATTTTCCTTGCCTTATTGTGCTGACCCTTTTAGTACAATATTTGAAGGGACAGTAGACATTTTTGACTTGTTCTTGATTTTAAAGAGACTACTTCTACTATTTCACTATGTAGGAATCTTTACAGTGGGATTTTTGTAGCTACTTCTTATTAGTTCAAGGAAATTATCTTCTGGAGTTAATACTGTGAAAAGATGTTTAATAAAAGCTTCTCTGTATCTACTTATGCACTCACATTTTTAAAACTTTAATCTGTTTGTGAGAAAATTACAGTGATTTATCAGGGAATAACTGAATTCTATCAAACACTTTTTCTGCATTGTCTGTTACCGTAACTTTCCCCCCTTTAATCTAGTTTACATGGCAAACTTTACTGACATTCAAATGCTAGACCCGCCTTGTGTTCCCGGGATAAACCAACTTGGCTGTGATACTATTTACCTTTCTTGAATTGTTTGTTGATTGTCTTTAGTGCCAAAGAGTGGTTGGCCAAAGAGTTCTCTCAGTTTTTTAAGTAAAAATAAGAGACATAGTTTTCATTTTCACCAAGAACTGTACTGAACCACATGCTCACCATTGTGTGCCACTGTCTTCTGCCATTTTTCAGGCAACTACATAATTCCATCTTCCCCAAGCTTTTTATCGTTTCGAACTGTCCCAGGTGCCTTTTACAGTCTTCCAGGGAACTGAAATTTTTTTCCATTAAGAGAATTTTGCAAAGACCAAAATAAATGAATGAAGGAAGGAAGGAAGGAAGGAATCAGCCAAGCTTTCCAGTCAAGCTGTAACAGTTTCAGCCTGGTCATCAAGGAAACATGCAGTCTTGCACTATCCTGATGGAAGATTATGTGTTTTCTATTGATTAATTTCAGATGTTTTACAGGGACTGCTGCTTTCGGTTGGTCTAACTGGGAGGCGTACTTGTTGGAATTAATCATTTGGTTTTCCAGAAGGAGCTCATGATAGAGGACTCCCTTCCACTCCCATGATGTACACAACATCACCTTCTTTGGATCTAGACTGGGCTTTGGTGTGGTTGGTAGTGGGTCATTTTGCCTGCTCCACGATCTCTTCCATTCACATTATCGCACAGTATCCATTTTTTTTTTTTATCGCTTGTCACAATTTGTTTTAAAAAAGGAACATTTTCATTACATTTAAGTAGACCATCCCATGTGGAAAAACAAGTAAGGAAGGTTTTATTCCCTTAACGTGTGTGGAACCCAAACATCAAAGCAATTACCAACCAGGCTGGTGCAAATGATTTCCAATGCTTTTTTGGATATTTTGAGTATGTGGGCTCTCTCTTGAATGGTATAATGTTGATGGTTCTCAATTAAAGTCTCGATTTGACCACTATCAGCTTCAAACTGGCCAACCAACTGTGGAGCATCATCCAGCAAGAAATTTCCAGCAGGAAACTGCAAACCACATATTTGATCAGTTACAACACCTCCATACACGGCATTATTTTTTTTCATTTCAGCTGTGCTTTTACCTCTCTTGAAATAATGAGCCATAATATGCCAAAAATGTTTTGTTTCTTCCATCTTCAATCTTAAAATGGCTACACAAAAATCCACCAATTTTGTTTTTTTTTTTAATACATGCTCATATGACAGCTGTCACAATACAATCTAACAAAGCTGTTTTGCATGAAATTAAAGAAAACTAAGCACTAGAATGTGAAGTCAAGCGGGCCTTAGGAAGCATCAGACGAACAAAGCTAGTGGAGGTGATGATGGAATTCCAGTTGAGCTATTTCAAATTCTGAAAGATGATGCTGTGAAAGTGCTGCACTCAATATGCCAGCAAATTTGGAAAACTCAGCAGTGGCCACAGGACTGGAAAAGGTCAGTTTTCATTCCAATCCCAAAGAAAGGTAATGCCAAAGAATGCTCAAACTATGGCACAATCACACTCATCTCACCTGCTAGTAAAGTAATGCTCAAAATTCTCCAAGCCTGGCTTAGGTAATATGTGAACCATGAACTTTCACATGTTCAAGCTGGTTTTAGAAAAGGCAGAGGAACCAGAGATCAAGTTGTCAACATTTGCTGGATCATAGAAAAAGCAAGAGTGTTCCAGAAAAACATCTATTTCTGCTTTATTGACTATCCCAAAGCCTTTGACGGTTTAGATCACAATAAACTGTGGAAAATTCTGAAAGAGATGGGAATACCAGACCACCTGACCTGCCTCTTGAGAAACCTGTATACAGGTCAGGAAGCAACAGTTAGAACCGGACACGGAACAGACTGGTTCCAAATAGGAAAAGGAGTACATCAAGGCTGTATATTGTCACCCTGCTTATTTAACTTATATGCAGAGTACATCATGAGAAATGCTGGGCTGGATGAAGCACAAGCTGGAATCAAGATAGCCGGGAGAAATATCAATAACCTGATATGCAGATGACATCAGCCTTATGGCAGAAAGTGAAGAAGAACGAAAGAGGCTCTTGATGAAAGTGAAAGAGAGTAAAAAAGTTGGCCTAAAGCTCAACATTCAGAAAACGAAGATCATGGCATCCGGTCCCATCACTCCATGGCAAATAGATGGGGAAACAGTGGAAATAGTGGCTGACTTTATTTTTCTGGGCTCCAAAATCACTGCGGATGGTGATTGTAGCCATGAAACTAAAAGACGCTTACTCCTTGGAAGGAAAGTTATGAGCAACCTAGACAGCATGTTAAAAAGCAGAGACATTACTTTGCCAACAAAGGTCCGTCTAGTCAAGGCTATGGTTTTTCCAGCAGTCACATATGGATGTGAGAGTTGGACTGTGAAGAAAGCTGAGCACCAAAGAATTGATGCTTTTGAATTGTGGTGTTGGGGAAGACTCTTGAGAGTCCCTTGGACTGCAAGGAAATCCAACCAGTCCATCCTAAAGGAGATCAGTCCTGGGTGTTCATTGGAGGGACTGATGCTGAAACTGAAACTCCAATACTTTGGCCACCTGATGTGAAGAGCTGACTCATTGGAAAAGACCCTGGTGCTGGGACAGATTGAGGGCAGGAGGAGAAGGGGATGACAGAGGATGAGATGGCTGGATGGCATCACCAACTTGATGGACATGGGTTTGGGTGGACTCCGGGAATTGGTGATGGACAGGGAGGCCTGGCTTGCTGCGGTTCATGGGGTCACAAAGAGTCAGACATGACTGAGCGACTGAACTGAAGCACTACTAGAACCATTTTACAGAAAAAACTGAATGAACCTTTTGGCCAATCTGTTATATATATATATATATATATATATATAAAATCTTTTTTCTTCCAGTGTTACTGATATAATTGACATAAAGCACTGTGTAAGTATAAGGTGTACAACCTAATGATTTGATTTATATACATCATGAAATGATGACCACACTAAGTTTTATGATCATCTACCATCTCATAGATATAAAAGTAAAGAAATAGGAAAATATTTTTACCTGTGGTAAGGACTCCTCAACTTCACTCCTAAAAGCCTTCATACACAGCCTGCAGCATTCTTCGTCAGTCATGTTGCACATTATATCCCTACCACTTGTAACTGGAAGCAGGCACTTTTTGACTGCCTTCATCCAACTCCTCTCTGCACCCCCAGCCTCCAGTAACTGCAAACATGAGCTCTTTTTCTACGAGTTTGCTTTTGAAGTATAACTGACCCTGACCTACACCATGGCGCTAGTTCCTGTTACATGAGAGTGACTTGTTATTTCTAGTAATTTGGACATTTCATGAGCTTCCCTGGTGGCTCAAGTGGTAAAGAATCTGCTGCAATGCGGGAGACCTGGGTTTGATCCCTGGGTTGGGAAGATCCCCTGGAGAAGGAAATGGCATCCCACTTCAGTATTCTTACATGGAAAATCCCATGGATGGAAGAGCCTGGTGGGCTACAGTCCACGGGGTTGCAAAGAGTCGGATACGACTGAGCGACAGATTTCATGAGCTTCCCTGGTGGCTCAGATGGTAAAGAATCTGCCTACAATGTGGGAGACCCAGGTTTGATCCCTGGGTTGGGAAGACCCCCTGGAGAAGAAAATGGCAACCCACTCTTTATCTATCCATCTGCTGACGGGCACTTAAGATTGCTTCCGTTTCCTGGGTATTGTAAAAAATGCTGCAGTGAAGAGGGTATGCATGTACCTTTTCTAATTAGTGTTTTCATTTTAAGATCAATACACAGGAGTAAAAATGCTGGATCATATATTTCTTTTGAGGAATCTCCATACTGTTTTCCATAGTGGCTGCACCAATTTACATCCCCATCAGTGCACTAGGGTGCCCTTTACTCCACATCCTCACCAACATGTTATTTTTTTTAATAACAGCCATTTTGATAGGTGTGAGTGATATTTTACTGTAGTTTTCATTTGCATTTTCCCAATAATTAGTGATGTTGAGCGTCTTTTCCTGTTGGCCATCTGTGTCTTCTTTGGAGGAAAATCTATTTAGATCCTCCGCCCAGTTTTTAGTTGGGTTGGATTTTTTTTAATATTGTATGAGTTCTTTGTAATTTTGGATTATTACCCTTCATGAGATAAATTGCTTGCAAGTATCTTCTTCCATTCATAGGTGGCCTTTTGGTTTTGTTGGTAGTTCCCTTCACAGCGCCAAAGCTTTTTAATTTGATGTAGTCCCACGTTTATTTGTGCTTTTGCTTTCCTTGCCTAAGAAGATACATCCCCCAAAATATTACTATGTGTGCATTTCTTCTTTTTGGGGAGGGGGATTTAATTTATGATTCATTTTCTTCTTTAAGGAAAGGCTTATTTAGCTCCTTTTACAGCCTTTCTTCTGACCAAAGGTTTAAGGCTATAAATTTCCCCATGTATTAACAGTACTCCTCAAATTTGATATAAATTTCACTAGTGATTACATATTTTCTATTGTGATATCTTTAATCTCCCATTGAAATATATGCAGATTTTCTCTGTAACTATCTTTTCATTATTGATTTCTGGTTTAACTGTATCATCACTAGAAATTACTCTGCAATTTCAATCCTTTGAATTTTGTAGACACAGCTTTATGGCCCAGTATACGGTCACTAAAAAATGTTATAAGCAAGCTGGAAAATAATGTATTCTGCACTTAATGAGTGGTGTGGTGTTTTGTGGACTGTCCTGTTCTACTTTTTAGTATCCTTACTGATCTTGTTTTCTTTACTACCAATTAGGTGTTAAAATATCCAAATATAATTGTCAATGTCTCTATTCCCCTTATACGTCTTTATATTATTCCTGCGAGTTAAAAGTTTTATCAGTTTCACCTTTTCTTTACCTCAGGGAAAAAATACCTTCCAGCCTTCTTACTTTAATATCTTTTCTCTGACATTACTATATTTTTGGTTCACATTTAACGAAGGATCTTGGTCCATTCCTTTACTATGAAAAATTGTAACTTTCTTTTTCTATTGAGCGGTTATTCTAGAAATGGCAAGCTGCAATCTCTTTATGAATGTCTGATGTTGATACTTTTCTTCCCCGACAATGTGTGGCCCTCAGAGCACCCATTTCATTTATCACCTCTCCTGACTCGTGTTAGTCCTCCCATGCATTCTTAGTCTGCATGAGTGTGGAGGTGTATGTGTGCGTGTCTGCTGGGGGTTCATTTCTTCCTGCGGTTTCTGACCCTCAGAGACTTGTCTTTCTGTCTGTCATATTACCTTAGATTGTATTTTGAACACTGCGTTTAAGAAACCACTTTTAAAAATAACTTGAGGCCTATGAATGATACTGTTGTCCTTCAGAGAGGATTTCTGATTTGGTAGGGACATAGTCTGCTATTACTGGAAGTCCCCCTAAATGACCGTGGAGAGAGATCAAATTACTGATTCAAGTCTGGTAACAATTAGAGTACTTGCCATTTTTTTGTTTTTGAGATTGTTTTTGTGTCTATTGTCTCAATTTTCAAATTTATTGACGCAAGCTGTTAACACCCTCTATTTGTCTTTTTGTTCCTTCCTAAAACTGTTTGAGCTCTTGGCTCTTCTGGGTTATTTGACTTTGTTGTTTCTGCTGTGTTCTATTTCACTAATTTCTCCTGTTTCTCTCCTGTGTGCTTTGAGTTTATTCTTTTTCTAACCATTTATATGTTGTTGTTGTTGCTGCTGCTGCTGCTAAGTCGCTCAGTCATATCTGACTCTGTGCGACCCCATAGACGGCAGCCCACCAGGCTCCCCCGTCCCTGGGATTCTCAACGCAAGAACACTGGAGTGGGTTGCCATTTCTTTCTCCAATGCATGAAAGTGAAAAGTGAAAGTCACTCGGTCCTGCCCAACTCTTCACGACCCCATGGGCTGCTGCCTAACAGGCTCCTCTGTCCATAGGATTTTTCCAGGCAAGAGTACTGGAGTGGGGTGCCATTGCCTTCTCCGATTTGTATGTTAGTACTGTTTAATTGTGAATATAACTTATGTGAATTGCTACTTAGAAATTTAAATGTTTTTCTAAATTTGGAAGCTTTCTAGTTATCCTTTTTGTTGTTGACTTCTGACAACTGCATTATAATGAAGAAAAATTAGCTCCATATTGATTCTTTGAAATTTGATGTCTTCTCATAGCACATGATCAGTTTTCATAAATGTTCCTTTTGTATTCAAGATATACATTCTCATTTTGTCTGTAGAGTTCTATGTATGTCCATGAGATCAAGTCTGAACTTGTGCTTAGATTCTGTCTTTAACTAATGTTTTTAACTGATTGGTCTCCCACGTATATTAAAATATCTACTATGATGGTGATTGTTGATTTCTCCTTGTAGTTCTTGAAATTTCTGCTTTATGTTTTTGAAGTTAGCTTACAAAGGACATATAAACTTAACCTTCTATCATTAGTGAGTGATCTTCATTAAAAAAAAGAAATATTACCACAGTCATACAGTCTGCTTACACAGCTCCAGGAGCTCCCTTCAAAATCTTTCTAGTCTTTTTCATCTTTAGGCTCTCAACGTTTCAGTATCTTTGTTTTAGATGGTTGTTTTTTTTTTTAATTGGAGTAAAACCGCTTTACACTGTTGTGTTAGTTTCTGGTCTACAACGTGAATCAACTGTTTGCCGTGTGCTGTGGTTAGTCGCTTAGCCGTGTCCAACTCTTTGTGACCCTGTGGACTGTAGCCTGCCAGGCTCCTCTACCCATGGGATTCTCCAGGCCAGAATACTGGACTGGGTTGCTATGCCCTCCTCCGGGGATCTTCCCAACCCAGGGATCAAACCCAGGTCTCCCACACTGCAGGCAGGTTCTTTACCAGCTGAGCCCCCAGGGAAGCCCGGAATCAGCTATATGTATACATATATCCCCTCCCTCTTGAGCCTCCCACCCACCTCCCTAGTAGCATTTCTTTAAAAAGGACAGAGCAGATTGTTAAAAATCTTGTCTAACGACCCAAGACTTCTCACAAGAGTGCAGCACACCTATAGCCGGATTTACCTCCCCCCCAGTATTCTGGGCTTATTTGTCCTATCCGCTTTTTCTCCTGTGTCTGTGCATATTTTGTTCTCCCCTTTGTTTCAACATATACTACTAGAGCATGTATTAATTTTACAGGCAGCTCTTCAAATTGTCAAGTTAAAACATAAGTCTACAGTTGGCCCATCTTTACTTTCCTTCAGAGTAATACAAGCTATTTAGCCTGATGCAATTTCAGTTACCTACCTTACATGTACTAGGCTTATAGGCAAGGGGATAACTAGAGTGTTTATATTGTTTTTTCCTCCCATAAATTAGACGTTGTTTTACACTATCAATATTTCTTTAGATTTGCTCAAGGACTAATGACACTATCAATATTTCTTTAGATTTGCTCAAGGACTTACTCTTTTCTCTAACTATTACTTCTTACATTTCAGACTTTGGGATAATATTCTTCCTCCACGAAGTCCACTTTTTAGAAGCTCCTTTACTGCGGCAATTTTTATGGTAAATTCTTAGTTTCTGAACATCTGAAAATGTCTGTCTCATCCTCATTCTTAGGTAATCCAATATAGAAGACTAGTCTGCATCAAAGTTTTCTGGAATGACATTAACGATCCAGCATTTGAGAGTTGAAAGCAGAAAGGAAGGGGCAAGGTAAGCAGTATATGGATTTTTGTATAGCATTTATCAGGTGAATGTCTGAAATGTCTTTCAAACTCATTTTTTGAAAACTAGATTCTCACAGTGATCTTCATATGGACTATTTTACGACCCCCTTTTCTCTTTTAAACAAGGAAATGGAATAAATACCTTAAGTTCTGTACTCCCTCATCCCCATTACTCTCCTGCTTCTCCCCAGCATCGCGTGAGCTGCCATCTGGGACTCGGGATGTGCTGCTTCCTTTTTTTTTTTAAACCAGTATTCATTTTTCTAGTGTTCGAGAAATCCCACCGGTATAATTTTTAGTTTAAAAGAATTTTTTATTAACCAGGGTTCTTAATTCCTTCCAACATGTCAGATAACAAATCTTTTAAAGATAACTAAGTCTTTGGTCTGACACATTAATATATAATTGATAATTTAAGTTAATAATAAAAGTTCATTATTTTTTAATCATGTTCCTGAAGAATAAGTTATAAATCTGTGAATAACAGTCCATGAAATTAGCACTTCATTTATACAGAGGAGAAACAGAAACTCCTATCACAGTCAAGGCCAGACTCCTGCTAAGAATTGCTGAGTTTTTCATAAACGTGTATAACACACATCCAGAACTTGATAACAAAGGTAACAAAATTTTCACATCTCAACAGCTAAAAGAAGTCCTCTCCAGTGGAGCAAGAGACTGTCACTCTTATTGATCACACACTCTTACAGGGAGGAAAAATAAGCATATTCCCTCAACATACAAATATTTATAGATTAAGAGGAACTAAAGAGCCTCTTGATGAAAGTGAAAGAGGAGAGTGAAAAAGTTGGCTTAAAACTCAACATTCAGAAATCCAGAGAGATGATATGGGGTGGAAGGGGGGAGGGGGGTTCATGTTTGGGAACTCATGTACACCCGTGGTGGATTCATGTCAATGTATGGCAAAACCAATACAGTATTGTAAAGTAAAATAAAGTAAAAATAAAAATTAATAAAAAAATTAATTATTTTCTATTAAACTCTGAAAAAAAAAAAGAAAACTAAGATCATGGCATCTGGTCCCGTCACTTCATGGGAAATAGATGGGGAAACAGTGTCAGACTTTATTTTGGGGGGCTCCAAAATCACTGCAGATGGTGATTGCAGCCATGAAATTAAAAGATGCTTACTCCTTGGAAGGAAAGTTATGACCAACCTAGATAGCATATTCAAAAGCAGAGACATTACCTTGCCAACAAAGGTCCATCTAGTCAAGGCTATGGTTTTTCCAGTGGTCATGTATGGATGTGAGTTGGACTCTGAAGAACTGAGCGCCGAGGAATTGATGCTTTTGAACTGTGGTGTTGGAGAAGATTCTTGAGAGTCCCTTGGACTGCAAGGAGATCCAACCAGTCCATTCAAAAGGAGATCAGTCCTGGGTGCTCATTGGAAGGACTGATGCTAAAGCTGAAACTCCAATACTTTGGCCACCTCATGTGAAGAGTTCTCATTGGAAAAGACCCTGATGCTGGGAGGGACTGGGGGCAGGAGGAGAAGGGGACGACAGAGGACGAGATAGCTGGATGGCATCACCGACTCGATGGACATTGTGTCTGAGTAAACTCCGGGAGATGGTGATGGACAGGGAGGCCTGGCGTGTTGCAATTTGTGGGGCTGCAAAGAGTCAGACGTGACTGAGCGACTGAACTGAACTTACGTATAACATGTACTGCATGTAATAAAATACACAAGAATATAAAATGAAAAAGGAACTGTGGATAAAATATGGTAATAAAGTATATTAATAGCAAAATAACATTTATTGAGGGCACACAGGTAAGTGGGTGTAGATGACACTAATGTGATCTGATATAATTTAACTTGATTAACAATTAGAATGCCATCATTTTAAATTCCATAATGTGGCTGAATAGCCTGATGACTTATTGCCTGCCGACAGTTTGGTTCCCCCTCAACTCACAACAAAAGCAGTCCCTAGACAAGGATTTTGTTTTTTAGGGAGAGAATCCCATGAGGCCGCATGAGAGTGGGGAAGTGAGAGAAAAGGGTGGAAGGTGAGAAACAGTGACAGAATGAGGAGATGGCTCCTACAGGGGCCGCCTGAGAAATACCTTGGTTCTCACCGAGGCGTGAGGAGTCACCAACCTACCATGAGCTGGCCCTCACTGGTAAGGACTGCCCCGCCTGGCCCACATGCCGCCCAGCAGGCTCTGTGTCCAGACGACACACTCGCAGAAGTCGCTGGGTTTCGGAACTGCAGGTTCCCCAAAGCTGGAGGAGCTGCAGGTACAGACAGCATCTGCTGCATCTGCTATGCCTGCATTATGAAAATGATCTTTTAAGCCCTTACAGAGCAGCTTTGTTAGGTAAGTGAACATACAGTTAATTTTAACTAAACAGCTTACTTTTAAATGATTACACCCTTGAGAACACCCGAGTCCATTGTTCTTTCCACTTTTCCTACAGGATACCTCAAAAATACAAGTGACATAAGGCAATATGATATACGGGTTGAATGAATGATAGGATCAATCTGAATATCAAATATTGATGACTCAATCCTTTCTTAGATTAGAATCTATGAATCAAGGTTCTAAATTTTTCTTGCTCCTTCACCGCAGGCTACCTCGTGTGCCCCTGGAGGTGCATGCCAGGGGCCATTTCTGGTGCTTTCTGGCCATTACTGGACCAAGGGATATAAAGCCTTGTCCAGCTCTCAGCTGGCAGCGTTTCAATTCCTTTCAGGGTATGTCTGACCTATTCTAAATGGGTAAGAAAACACAAGTAATGTGCAATTATACTATAGTTTTAGCATTTGTCTCTTACTTAACAAAGGTAGGAGGAGAAAGCGGTGATAGGACCAGATGGCTGGATGCCATCATGGACTGAATGGACACAAGTTTGAGCAAACTCTGGGAGATGGCGAAGGACAGGGAAGCCTGGTGTGCTGCCGTCCATGGGGTCCCAAACAGTCGAATATGACTGAGCAACTGACCAACAACAAACAACAAGTCACTTAACAAGAAAGATGAAAATTTCAACCTTCACAGAATTCTCCAAATGGGCATCTCATTTCCCTGTGATTTAACAATTATACAGAAACCCAACCACTGCGTCCTGGGATTCAGTATAACAGATCAGAATGCTCTGCCTTCCCGTAGTCTTGGGTGTGAACGGCAGATTGGGTAGGCTCCTTGCTTTCATCCCCTTTACAGAAATAACAGCTCCATAGAAACATTTTCCAAGTTCACAGCTTCTTAAAGGAGTTACATATGAAAAATCAGAAAGGCATTTCAACTTTCCTAAACAAGTATTTAACTGAGTTCCAGAAATGTGACACAAAGTTAGAAAACTCCATTTTATTTGGACTGAAATGTGTATCTTATGTATTTAGTTTTAAAACAACTTAATATAGTTCAACTATTATTATTATCACTCTGAATAATCTTCAACAACCCAGGAACAGAACAGTCTAAGGTTCCAGTTTAAGAACTCCATTCTGTGTAGAAACGTGGTTATGTTAGATTCCCTTAGAGTTTAAAATTTTAGAATCAAATCATTTTAGCCTGTTAAACACTTTTTAAAACTTCCATAACATCTGACCAAAGACTGTTTAAGATACACATCAACAAAACTCAACACCACTTTCTCCAATAGTAAAAAAGTGTTTTTTTAAATTGTTACTTTTTAAATGACGTGAAACTAAAGAAAACTGGTTGCCGGCTTTAGAACCATTTTGTTTGGAGAAGAGGATTCTACGCTTCACTACCTGCTGCCACGCCTTACAGAGATAGGGCCTATAGTCCACATCCACGTCACCCGGGCGATTAAAGGCACAGGAAGGCCCTTCCTCCGGGTTTGAGGCTTTCTGCATTATACTTTGCGTTGTTGCAAAGAGAACCAAGCGATACTCGTTTACAAGCTTCTCTAAGAGCTGAGAGCACTTCTTCAGAGTCGACTCCTGTAAGTTAACACTTTCTCCTCCGTTCGCGCGGTCTATCCAATAAAAAGCTGACAGGCTATCCAAAATCAAAAGGCAGACAGAAGGATGACTGCAGAGCATGGTTTGCAGCGAGCACAGGGTGAGGAGTAACTGGGTGCTACCACCGCAGTACAGCAGAAACAATCGGCCAAGGCAGCGGCGCACTGTTTCTTCAGAGCTCTGGGACAGCCGATGCTCCAGGACCGTAACCAGCCGGAGCATATCAAAGTGGTAATCGGTATCAATAAACACGACTTCTACTTCCAGTCCCCCTTCTGATTTTGGAAGTATACATCGTGCTGTCAGATGATAAAGCATTTCTGTTTTCCCTGTTCCTTCTGCACCATGAAATTCAAGAATATCACCTGTGTAAAATTTAAAAACGTCAGTCAAAATGCAGCAGCACAATAATGACAGGATACAAAATGAAGTCGGCAAAAAATGTTTTTTATAAAGACATTTATGGAAATTTTCTCTTTTGAAAGAAAATCTAAACCCATTTGCCAAAAGGAATTTGTATACGCAAATACAAATGAAGAAATTAAACGTAAATCATTACATTTCACCTCTGAAAAAGGTGTTGGTTGTTAATTAGCACCAAGAAAATTTGACAAACAAGATGAGATGGTTGAAATGGGCCTATGGGCATCTCCTGGAGATGAGTTACAGCACTGCGAATAAAGTGCCTTAGACCAAGCATCTTTTAAAAAGATACTGACTACTGGTACACATTTCTAGTCATTAATTACCCAATATCTGGTTTCTCCTTTTTCTTTAAGTGTAAAACCCCACTTTTGGGGGAAAAGCAATGTGCACAGCTTAAAAGCGATTTTTCCCAGTCTTCCTTGCAAAGAGAGGCCACCAGATACCACAGTGTAGCCACAGGTGGACGTTTGCTGGGGATTCCCAGTTGTGCTGGCCTGACACAGGCACCACTTCTGCTCTGCTGCTCCCTTCTCAGAGGTGACAGCTATCTGGAAACAGCGAGGACGACAGGTACACACTGCAGAGGGGAGCCCCCAAGGAGGATGGAGCAGGAAGACTGGAGGTGCCCAGGACGTGGATAACAATACAGAACCCTGCACACCAGCCATGCACAGCCTGCCTCCACACCAACATGAAGAACGTAAGTCATGAAGCTGGGCTTCTGTTACGTGCAGCTGAAACACTCCCTAACAAGGGCTTCCCAGAGTGGCTGGCCTTCTGGGTGGAAGGGCTCTTGACTGTGCAATTTCACGCACACAGGCAGTAGGGCCCACAGCCCTCAGGCCCTGAGTGCCAACTGCATCCCCGGGGGAAACACCCTGCACGTTTCCATACTGCCTTTAGTTGCCATGTGCTGTATGAATCCCGCTCGACACTGTTTTGTTGAAGTGACACCTGCATTGTGAGTTATTTTCCGAGCGTTATAAGTCAGGGTCAGCTACTCCGAAGACTCAAATCTCTTTCTTGGCAGGTTCGAGTAAGTCTCGTTTATTGAGGACAGCACAAATGAAACACCTGGGGAAACTGTCCTGCCGCCAGACTTTCAAAATCCACTCAAAACGGGCTTTTCCATTCTTGTCTATTTGCCATTCACTTTACGGCTAAACAGTATAACTGGAAACACCATGTTAAAAAGGCAGTTTCTTAGGTTCTGACCCGACTACAAGGTCTGTCTGAGAGTCCAGTTACTTTATTTCCTGTTATTACTAACAAACCATTGTATGTTGGAACACTCACAAATAATCTGTAAGAAATCTAGCAATCTGCCACCATACCATATTTAAGTAGTATAAAACTTCAGCCAAATTTTACTATAATCTTATATACAATTTGCAATTCAAATTTTTAATTAAAAAGATTCCCCTCGCCCCCATTCCCAAGATTTCAGCCTCAGAGAGTAAAATTATCTTCACATTAACAATTGTTCACGGATGCTCTTATGGTGACTAAAATTATATTCCGTTATATTCAACCCAGAAGTTCAGGTTACTCCCTCCTACCATAGAGCTAAGGAAGAACTAAGTGGAAATCCTCCCCACACCCCCAAATAAAGTCTTTTACCGCCCCATATTATAGAAAGAGAATAAGCTACATCACTAGATGAAGGAACATTAACATTGAGCCAATAGTAATCGGGAAGGAAAGGTGAAAACACAGCTTAGCAAGGTTAATGGCAAAGTGGCTGTGAGGACGCAGCGGGCCACGCAGAGGCGTGGTGGGGAGATTACAAGCAGACCACACACATGCACCTCTTTTTCCTGGCAAGTCAGCCCACAAGGCTGAGGAGCAGCCGTCAATGCTTCCACAGGGCTTTCCAGCTGAAAAAGGGAATCCTAATAACTCTCAGAGGTAGGAAAAGCTAACTTGATCGTCGATCATCATTACATTTACAAGGTATGTCATTTCTGACGATTTACTTGATAGATTTCTTGTTCACTACTTTAAGGTAGGAACCTGAATACTCTATCCTTAGTGCAGAGTACAGTATCTTTTGAATGCATTTCATCGGATTCTTCTCTTCTTAAGAACGTCTTGAAAGAAATCTAAAAAATGAAAACGTAAGTTCTCATTCCATGCAGAAAGTCAGTTTTGGAACACAGCATTTTGAAAGGGAGCAGGTGTGGTAGGGAGGCGCAGGTGGGGTGTGGCTTTGGTTAGCAGAGTGGGCAGGTGTGAAGGCCACTGACCAAGGCGCGGAATGAGGGGCCAACACCAGAGATAAGCCAGGGCAGGAGCCAACGGTTCAGGGCTGGTTCAGCCCCCGCCAGCTGCCCCTGGGCCAAGTGTGCTGACGCTTTGTTTCTATCAAGTCTTCGGCCTCCTTCACTTACTCAGAAGGTAAGGGGAAACCTAGCGTAGTGACTTAAAAGTTCTCAAAGACAGGCTTGGAAGTACCATGTAAAGAAAGAAAAAAACTGAGTAGAGAGTTTTCATCCACATATCACATAAATATTCTAACAAGAATTTAGCTTTCAAAAATGGTACGTTAAGATGTATCTCTAGGTGTCAAAAACAAATATATCCTACGGCCACTAGGATTCAAGATTCATGACAGTAATAAGAAAGAGAGTAACTTAGGAATAAGCTACATAGAAACGGAGAACAGAAAACTCTTTAGGGGAGTGGGCGTGAACCTAAGATAAGGCCGAAACTCAATTCTCAGGACACACCCACAGTTAGAGGAGCCAGCATGAAGGCAGGTACGACAGACATTTCATAGGGATAGTACTAAATAATAGCAAATGCAGCAGCAAAGTTCTAAAAATGAAAAAACAGCCCGGGAGAGGTGAGGAACAGATCGCCAGCCTGTCCTGGATAGTAACCTAACAGCAGTAAATGTACGGTCTGCAAAAGCACCTTTAACACAAACATTATTTTATGAGCCAAACTTTAAAAACAGAGATGCTCAGTCTGCAACAGCACCAGAGGGAGCAGTCACTGTCTTTAGAGAAGAGCAGGATGGAAATCAGCCTGGCGGAAGGGAGGCACACGAGGAACCAGAAAAGTAACAATGGTTTAGGCTCTTTCAAGAGTAAAAATTCAACAGCAATTTCATGTGGCTGGAGAGTCAAATGAAGATAAGGTAAGATAAATGTAACATATTCTGAGGCAACAGAGGAGGGACTCCACAGGGAGCTAGAAACCCAAGATATTGGTGAGAGGGTAACTGTGAGACCTCTCCAGATGTTTTCTGGAGTTCTCAGAACAGAGGGAAAATGAAAACTTTGCTAAGTGTTTTCTTGGATAGAGCGGTGGGGCTCATAAACATTTTTTCAGCGTAATTCAAAAGAGTAAGGCTTTGAGTACACTCTCCTACAAGATCTAATGAGGCTTTCTAAACCCATGCATTAACTGAGACCAGCCAGTGTGGTGTGAATATGGATTCTTCATAGCCCTGGTTCAGCATGAATGAAACTGAGATAAAGTTTAAGGCTGTCTAAGAGACTATTAGGTAGGTAGAAGCACTCTTCCCCTTTTACAGATTAGTAGCAAAGTGAGGGGGAAAAGGGCATTTCTAACAACCGGGTAAGTAAAATCTGCCAACTTGGAAATTAAAGATGAATATGATCATTAACTTCTTGAACTAGATTCTCTACAAATATATTTGTTTAATGATGAACTGAAATAAATTTCATTGATTTTTATAAACATTTACTACCTAATCATAAGATCAAAAATAATATTCAAACATAATGTTCTATAGGGAGACAGGGTCCTTTTAACTGCATCTGAAACACTATCTCATAAGTTTCTGTGAGCTGTTAAGAGAAATCTTGCCCTAGTCCAGTCAAATTACTGAGTATGACAACTGGTAGTTAAAGAAAAAACCCAAACCAAAAAAAAAAAAAATCACCTCTACAGTTTGACAGTTGACAAGTTAAACTAAACCAGAAAATCTGGATGGTTTGGCCTTGATAGTTACCATCACAAATAGAATGCTGTAAGGGGTTTGGGTAGCAGATTGTCAGAGTGAGTTTATGAATCTAAAGAGCCTTCAAAATAAGGAAAAGAGAGAAAAGCCAAAAAATACATCCTCTAGGTACCAACTTACTTCCTTGGAGGCTCAGACAGTAAAGAATCTACCTGCAATGCAGGAGACCTGGGTTTGATTTCTGGGTTGGGACGATCCCATGGAGGAGGGCATGGCAACCCCCTCCAGTATTCTTGCCAGGAAAATCCCATGGGCAGAGGAGCCTGACAGGCCACGGTCCATGGGGTCTCAAAGAGTCAGACACGACTGAGCGATCATATAACAAGCGTGCTGAATTTGCAGAGCAATCACTATCGTACTGAAGAGATAATGAGTTTGCATATAGTCCTGAATAACTACTATCCAGAAAAAGCATTAAAAACGTTTCACAGCAGTATTGGAGATGCTTGTAACCCCTCAATCTCTGACTGCTTCAAAATGAACTTCCCTGTAACACTTTCTGTTAAAGTGCTGTTGTTGATAAATAACCCTTATAATCCTGGTCTTATGTCTGCTGTTGCTCTAAAGAGTATTCATCTAATCAGGTATTTTTTTCATCTAACTAGTTTTATAGCTCTAAGATCTATCATAATTTTAAGTAAACTTTTTTGTTAGTGACTGAACATAATGGTGTTTTTTAAAGTTTCTAGAAATATAACATTCAAATGTATAAGCTGTGCTTCGAATCCATGTTTTAAAGTCAGTTCCATAAGGTTCAATGTAATAATATCCTTTCTGATAGACTAAAAAGATAGTTGAATCTTTTGTCTAATATGTTTGATCAAAATTTGTCATTTATTATTGACAGTTTAGAATTTTTTTGACTAACACATATGCTCTATAGGAAATACTAAAAGGAGTCCTTCAGGATGCATAAAAGGATAGCAGTAGACAGTAACTTAATTCCAAATGAGCAAATAAAGAACACAGGTAAATATAACTATATAGGTAAATGTAAGAGTTATGTGTTTTATAGTTGTAATTATTTTTTCATCTGATTTAAGAAACAACTGCATTAAGTAATTTTAATGATTTTAACTAAGTAAAATTTTAAGTGTGAAGGGCATATACTGTATAAATGCATAATTTATAACAGCAAGAGGAAGGGGACAGGAACGGAGCTATGATAGCAAAGATTTTTTACAAAAAATATAGAAATTAAGGTGGTATGTAACCCATACTAGACTGTTATAAATTAAGATGCTGACTGTGATCCTGAGAGTGATCATGAGGCAACTAACACAAAAAAGGTAAAAATAATGACAAGGAATTAAAATTATACTAGAAAATATCTACTTAACACAAAGTAAAAGTGTTAGTTGCTCAGTCGGGTCTATTTTTTCTTTACTTTTTTTGTGTCCAACTCTTTGAGAACCCCATGGATGGCAGCCCACCAGATTCCTCAGTCCATGGAATTCTCCAAGCAAGAATACTGGAGTGGGTTGCCATGCCCTTCTTCAGGTGATCTCCCTGCCTTGGGGATCGAACCCAGGTCTCCTGAACTGCAGGCAGATTCTTTACCATGTGAGCCACCACTGACGCCCATTTAACACAGAAGAGAGTAAAGGATTGAACAGAGGAACAAAAAGATGCAGGACACACATGAACAGACAGCAGGATGGCACCCATAAACCCTGTCTTAACTAATAACAAACGGACTAAACAGTCCAAACAAAAGGCAGAGACTGACAAAAGGGAATAAAGAAACATGATCCAGCTACAGGCTGTCTACAGCGGGCATACTTTACAACCCAAGTCACAAGGCTGATACTAAAAGGACAGAAAACGAAATACTATGCAAGCGTAACCAACAGAGACTAGAAGCGGCTAGCCTGTCACCAGACAGAATACGTCTCCAGAACTTTATCACCTCCCAAAACTGAAAATCTGTACCCAGTAAACAATTCTCTCTTCCCTCCCCAGCCCCTGGAAACCACCATTCCACTTTCTGTTTCTATGGATCTGACTATTTTAGACTCCCCATATAATACAGGGGATTCAGGAAGTATTTTTCTTTTTGTGACTGGCTTATTTCACTAAGCATGTCCTCAAGATTCATTCATGTTGTAGCATATGTCAGAATTTCTCTCCTTTTGAAGGCTGAATAATATTCCATTCTATGTACAGACCACCTTTGTTTAAATCCATTCATCTGTTGATGAGCACTTGGGTTGCTCTCATCTCTGAGCAATTACTGTGAATACTGCTGCTATGAACACAGGTATGCAAATAATACCTGTTCAATACCCTGCTTTTGATTCAACTGTATACCCAGAAGTACAATGGTAGTTCTATATTTTACTTTTTGAGGAACCCTCAAACTGTTTTCCATAATGGCTGCACCATTATGATCCCATTTTTATGATCCTGTCAATAGTGCACAATGGTACTAATCTGCTCACCGCCTCACTAACACTTGTGAGTTTGTTATGACAGTAGCCATCTTAAAGGGTGTGAGATGACAAAGAGAAACATTTTAAAATGATTAATAAGTCAACTCATTGATAAGCTATAATAATGATAATAAACATACATGTGCCCAATACTACATGAAACCCACAAAAACTGACAGGGAGAAACAGACAATTCACCAAGAGTTGGAGACTAAAAGACTAAAATATCCAACTTTCAATAACAGACAGAACAACTGGACAGAAGATCAGCAAGGAAAAGGGTACCTGAACAACACTAAAAGCCAACTAGAACTAAGAGACACCAATAAAACGCTTGGCCCAGCCACAGCAGAGTACACATTCTTCTCAAGCACACATGGGACATTCTCCAGGATGGACCATATGCTTGGCCAGAAACACAGCTCAATAAATTTAAACAGACTGAAATCACAGAAGTATGTTCTCTGATCAGAAAATAATGAAAACAGAAATCAGTTACAATGATACCAAAAGCCCTAAATCTTTTCGACCCTGGATTAGGCAATGGCTTCTTAGTTTTGATACCAAAGACAAGAGCAAGAAAAACTGGATAAATTGGTGGATTTCATCAAAATTAGTAACTTTGTGCCTTAATGGAGAAAAGAAACTACAAAATAGGAGAAAATATCTGCACATCACATATTTAATAAAGGCTTGTAGCTAAAATATATAAAAGACTCACCTCAATAATAAAAACACAGCCCAATTTTATAAATAGGCAAAAGATCTGATATTTCCCCAAGTTACACACACAAATTGCCAAAAGGCACGTGCAAAGATGCTTAACACCATTAGCCATTAGGGAAATGTAAATCAAAACCACAATGAGGTATCACTTCATTCTCACTGGGAAGGCTATACTCAGAAAGACAGACAATAGCTGTTTGCAGGATCTGGGCAAACTGGAACCAGTACACACTTCACTGACGGTGACAGGTGAAGTGTGGGTTTCCCAGCAGGCGCTTTAGACAACAGCCTGGAAATTTTGCCAAAGGTTAAACACAGAGCTACCATACAACCCAGCAGCTCCTCTCGTAGGTATTACCCAAGAAAACTGAAAATATTTCTCCAGAGAAAAACTGGTACACAAGATGATCATAGTAGCATTACTCTTAATAACCAAAAAGTAGAAACCACCCAAATGGCCACCAACTGAAGAATGGATACAACAGAACATTAGTCGATAAAAAGGAACAAACTACTTGATGCATGCTGCAGTCTAATAAATCTTGAAAATATGAAGCAAAGTAGACATCAGTGACAAAAGACCATATACTGGATGGTTCCAACGATATGAAATGTCCAGAAAAGGCACATCATTGAAGCAGAAAGTAGATTAATAGGTGCCTGGAGCTAAGGGACATGAGAGGAACTGAGGAGCGACTACCAACAGGCGTGGCTGTCTTTTGGGGGTGAAGAAAATGTTCTAGAACTGACTGTGCCAACAGACGCATAAGTGCAAACTGTACACTTGAGTGGGTGAACTGCATGCCTTTAAAGACTATTACACTGGGAAAGAAAAAACACACACACACATCTAAGCACACCACCTTCTTTTTTCAGTTTCCCCTAGTGGAGAAGTGTTAGTAGAATAAGTGGGTATCATTTTCCCTATTGTAAAAATATTCACAGAACTACCAAGTACCTAAGAACCTTCCTGTGATCCTCAAACTTGTAAGGAAACAATAAGCAACAAACTCCCACAATTACTGTGCTGGGATAAGAGGTTGTTTACACGAAGACTTACTGAAGGAAAACCAGCTCCATCTCAGGTGGCAGACAACGAAGGCCAGAAAGCAAGCCGCCATCACCTCTGTCCCAGTTTTTAATTTCACGTTTAAGCTATGTAGGCTCTTGCTAGAAGTGTGAGTGTATATATGAATGTGTGTGTGTGGGTGTGTTAGTTGCTCAGTCGTATCCAACTCTTTGCAACCCCGTGGTCTGTAGCTCACAGGCTCCTCTGTCTATGGAATTCTCCCAGACAAGAATACTGCAGTGGATTGCCTCTCCCTTCTCCAGGGGATCTTACCAACCCATGGGTCGAACCTGGGTCTCCCACATTGCAAGCAGATTCTTTACCATCTGAGCCACCAGGGAAACCCATATATGGATATAAGTGGGGGGAAAACTTGTTTTATAAAACTTAATTTATGACACTATATTTTGGATTGAGACTGTGTTTTTACCATGCACAGGTGACTCTTCATCAGCAAACAGATGTGGTTCTATTTCTTTCAAGGAACTTCTACCTTCCAATCGGGCAAGGAGCTTGCAAAAGGCAGGAAGAAAAGAGAGAGAAGGAAAATTTATTATCTAAAAATTTAAAATTCAGCACACACACACATAATCCTACAAATCAATATTTATACAATTTACCAAAAATCTCTAAGAAACTTTTCATCAGCATTTTGAGGATTTGGAGGAAATTATGAAATAGAAAATATAATTTAGCAGAAAAGTTGTGTTCATTTACCCAGAATATACTTTATTTTTTACATACCAAGTACTCTTGGTATAAAATGAGTCTCTGCCTTCAAAGAAGCCAATAGCATAGTTGGGGACACAGAATCAAACTAACTGCACAGTATTTCCTTACTTGCTATAATTATCTTTCTCACTATGCCCACCACACTTGTCATACAGGTATCAACTTTCGTCTGTTCATTATATTGCCAGCTCCTTATCTGGTGGAGGGGATGGGAAGGGAAGGGACAATGGAGAAAAACTCTCCCTGAGAAGCTCCAAATACTTGAATCTGTGAACAGGGCACAAAGGCAGGCATAGCCGGCAGATGCAACATCAGCCAAGATTAAAAGGTTATAAACAGCTGTGTGTAGGTAAACTGTAAGGAGATCTGAAATGCCAGAGCTTGCAGCACAAAACAGGTAGGACATAACGAAGTCCTAAAGAACAGAAGTCAGATCACAAAAGATCTTGGATGTCACCTTTATGAGTTTGCTCTCTCATTTGTAGATTAGAGCAAGGGGTTTTCAGAAGCAATGAATAGACCTCCCTGGTTGTCCAGTGGTTAAGAATCCGCCTGCCAACGCAGGAGACACGGGATCGATCCCAGGTCCGGGAAGATCCCACATGCCGGGGAGCAACTCGGCACAGTTACTGAGCCTGCTCGCCTTAAAGCCTGTGCTCTGCCACGAGAGAAGCCTACACACTGCAGTGAAGAGCACCCCCACTCAGCACAACCGGAGAAAGTCCGTGCACTGCAACAAAGACCCAGCACAGCCAAAAATAAATCATAAGTTTAAAAAAAAAAGAAGCAATTTACAACAGTTAAGAGTAGACAGAAGCTGACCCACTAGATCTCTGGGCTTGAGTTTCTCATCGGTAAAAGGAAGAAGAAAACAGTCTTTCCTTCATAAGACTGCTAAGGATTCAACGTGTTCCAAGAGAAACTGATGCCTAGAGTGGTGGGGTGAGGGGCTGGAGGCAGCTCAGCCTCAGTTATTGGTGGGCTGACTATGTCCACACGACAAAGCCCCATGAAGACTCTGGACACCAAAGCCCAGGTGAGCTTCCTCGGCCGGCACACTGTCCTCGCTGTCGCTGGGGTAAGCTAGCACTGACCACCCTCCACCAGGACAGGATACCTGGAGGCTCCCTGTTCAGAATTCTGGATTTTGTCCCACTGTATCTCTTCCCTGGGCTGATTTCAATGTTTCCTTTTGCTGCAGTAAACTATAAGCGGGACTAAGCTTTCAGTGTATTCTGTAAGTCCTTCCAGCAAATCACTAAACCTGAAGGTAGCCTTGGGAACCGCCAAACATGCAATTAATGTCTGAATGAGAGAGGGGGTGAGGACCTGAAACTCTGCAGGACCTGAAACTCTGGAGTCTTGGGGACTTCTCCCAACTTCACACACAAAGAAAGCACTTTTGCTGCAAACCGAAACGCAGTGGGTTTTCTCTAGGAAAAGCACTTGTGTGATTATCTGAGATGGGTACTTTTTCACAAAACACTTTTATTTGAAGAATGACTGACTAATTATGATTACACAAACTTCGGTATCTGTCAGACTTCTTATTGAAAATGAGCCTATCACTTTAAGGAAAAGTAACTGACAGTATTTGCTGCCAATGATAAAATGTGAATTTTGGAAAACTTTTATCTACTGCTGTGAGCTTGACAGCATCCCGATACTTAAGGTACTGGTGAAATCACTGGTGATGTTAACAAATGTGATTTTGGGGGGCTAATTATTTAACAAATGTGTAAATACTTGGAAGATCTACATAACTCAGTGAACCACCATTTCCAAATGACCAATCACTGAGTAAAATTCACTCTCGGACAGTTTAAAGTTACGATAAATCAATGAATTGTAACATATGAAAAGTCTACTGACATAATTTCATATTCTACAATGCAATTAACTTCACTACTTGTCAAGTTTTGGTATACTGTCAAGGAAGAATATCCATAATTGTCCGAAAATACTCCTCCCTTTTCCAACTCTGTAAGAGCCGAGATGATCTTCACAAACTTTAACCAGAACATCATATAGTAATAGATTAGATACAGAAGGAGAGATGAGAACCCAGTTAATTTCACTCTTCACTACATTTTTTGTTTAGGAAAACATAGCTATTTTTCATAATAATACTTACACAAATAGGCAATATTAACAACGTATACAAGTCATCTGATGGGATGAAGTATCTTCCAAACCCAAGTAGAAAATACCCTAAATATTTGGTATAAACCTGACCATTACATAAATTTAAGTGAATGATGCCCAGATTCGAGGAGTTGAAAGAAGCAAGGTGTAATCAACCTAGAGCTTCAGAAGGGCAAAAAGTAAGTTAAGCCAAGGTACAAGGAATCCAACTAAGTTCTGCTTGACAGGACAGTTTAATTCCTTTAGGGAAGATGACCACGTCAGGCAAACAGAGTTTGGTGATGGCAGCTATTAAGATAATTATTTCTCTTGATTCTCTAAGCAACATTTCTGAGCTCAAATTTCCTAATTGGGAAAGAATACACGGAGGACACAATCTTCATCTATTTGGCACTTGAACTAAAATTGTAAATGAACAGTTTTGGCATATGGTTTGCAAATCAGTATCTGCCAGGTTTTATCATCATAACAATACCTATCTAAGAACAGCTACCTTCTGTACTTGCTGCGGTATCAGCAGTACATGACTTACATACACTGTCTCTTTTAGCTGTTCCATTGACTCTATTCGTTGTCACTCTGCCTTCAGACGAGATGAGCCAGGATTCCACCGGGATCTCTGGCTCCCAAAGCCTGGAGCTCCTCCCCTGCGCTGCAAAGCCTCAGAGTCTGTATCACTGAGTCGGACAAAAATTTGAGTGCAGGGACAACAGTTTTTGGATTTCCTCAGCTGAAGGTCAAAACAATCTAAGGTCCTGTCTAAACAATTACCTGGTCTCTCTCAACCATCTCTCGTAACACACCCTAACATCACAAGGATCCCCAAATGTTTTCTTTCAACAGCACAATCAACATTGGAGCAACACTACAAAAGGGGGTAATACTTAATTATACAAATATCCATTGGTAAATATTCCAGTTTAATATTTCCAGTAAAGAGTCCAGTGAGTAAGTTGCTGGGCATACACAGATACAACAGACAGTTCCTATCCTCAAAGAATTGAATGGGGCAGAGTCAAAGGGTTCAAGAATCCAAGAAAGTATTGGAGGTGCTGTAACAGAAATGACATGGGGCTCTGTGAAGGCACTGAAAAGGCACAGTGGATTCTAATCAGTGTGAGAGGCTACTTTAATTTTGAAAGCGATTCAGCATATAGTTCTTTCAGGCACATACAAAATGTTCACTGATAGAGAAATGTCCTTTCCCTATACTCTAAAATACTGTAAGGCCCAGGCTATTGAATGAATGAAAACTCTATACATTCTTGAGGCCCACCTCCTTCCAGAAAGCTAGTCCTATACTTCAAAACACGTTACCAGTCTCCCTCATCTGGATGTAAGAGCTTAAAGGAGAGGGCTCTATCTTGGCTCACCACCAATTCCAAAATGCTTTACATCTGGCACAAACTTAGTAGCTGCTTGTTAAGATGAAGGTAAACAGGGCACAGGTAGGTAGAACTGGGCAAAGGCTGGAGTAAAGGGATCCTTAAGCTATACAAATTTTCCTATGTTTGGACAATCTATGCAAAGTTCTACAAAAGTCCATGAGTATTCTTAGTTATTGCTAAAGTTATTAATAGTCATTAACAAGAGTCTGTTTTACAGGCAATCATATACCTTCAAGGTATATGTTTATTATATATGCTTATTAAGTAGAATGCGTATCGTAAAGATGCTTTGAAGCATCATTTTATCTTTATGGAGAAGCTTACACTAGAGCAGGAAGGGGAGCTTAAAGATCAAATCACCAGAAATGAATGGTATCAAGGCAGACATGCATATGTACTTGTCATTTGGATAAAGGCTCATTTCCCCTGACCTTTTGTGATGAAATCTGTTTGCAGATGGACCCAGCAGCAAGGTTTCAAACCAGTTATGTGTGAAAGTCCATCTACACTCTAAACCAAATATTCACCCCCCTGCCCTATAACAAGCTTGGACTTCCATCTACAAACTGAATATAATTTTTAGTAGTTTTCCTGCATATACAATATATAGAGGAAATTCACTCCAGGCAAACATGTGCAACTATAATAACAGTTTCCCAGGTGGCTCAGCGATAAGGAATCCACCAGTCAATGGAGGGGATGCAGGTTGGACCCCTGGGTCAGGAAGAGCCCCTGGAGAAGAAATGGCAACCCACTCCAGTGTTCTTGCCTGGGAAATCCCATGGACTGGTGGGCTATAGTCCACGTGATTGCAGAGTCAAACAGACTTAGTAACTAAACAACACATAACATAAAGAGACAAGCTGGAACATGTAGGAAGGCAAGGAAACAGCATCTATGTTAATATGTATGTGATCAATGCAAAATTTGGCCCTTATCATGGAGTCCCTTAAATCAGAGGACTAATTCTTTTCATTTATGAAATCAGGTTCTTCTGCTACTTAGAAAATTCAACTGCCCTTCAGGGCAGAGTACTAGCCCTGGCTCTTCAATAAAGCTTTTGTCTAAATTACATGGAAAAGACAGCTGTTACTCAGATACTAAATAGTACAAAAGCTCAACATTCAGAAAACGAAGATCATCGCATCCAGTCCCATCACTTCATGGCAAATAGATGGGGAAACAGTGGAAACAATGTCAGACTTTATTTTTTTGGGCTCCAAAATCACTGCAGATGGTGACTGCAGCCATGAAATTAAAAGACGCTTACTCCTTGGAAGAAAAGTTATGACCAACATAGACAGCATATTCAAAAGCAGAGACGTTACTTTGCCGACTAAGGTCCGTCTAGTCAAGGCTATGGTTTTTCTAGTAGTCACGTATGGATGTGAGAGTTGGACTGTGAAGAAGGCTGAGCGCCGAAGAATTGATGCATTTGAACTGTGGTGTTGGAGAAGACTCTTGAGAGTCCCTTGGACTGCAAGGAGATCCAACCAGTCCATTCTGAAGATCAGCCCTGGGATTTCTTTGGAAGGAATGATGCTAAAGCTGAAACTCCAGTACTTTGGCCACCTCATACAAAGAGGTGACTCATTGGAAAAGACTTTGATGCTGGGAGGGACTGGGGGCAGGAGGAGAAGGAGACGACAGAGGATGAGATGGCTGGATGGCATCACTGACTCGATGGACCTGAGTCTGAGTGAAGTCCGGGAGTTGATGATGGACAGGGAGGCCTGGCGTGCTGCGATTCATGGAGTTGCAAAGAGTCGGACACGACTGAGCGACTGAACTGAAATAGTACAATTCCATTGTTTCTAGTATATTCCCTGAGAGTTACTGCCTTTCACTAATGTTTTAAAAAGCAATCATCCTATAAGAAAAATATGTTGAAAGTCAGGGGGAAATTACTATACGTACTTAAGGAGCATTAATTTCTAGCAAAATAAAGACTAAATTTTAATTTATGACATTCCACAAATTAGTAATTTCATTAAATGTACAGTGAAGATTTCACCAGGAAGTTATTATCAGACTGTGCTTCAAAATTTCACTTAGAAGAATCAACTATACACAAGACCTCAGAAAGAGATAACAAAGCATAGACTCAAAACTGCAGAACCTTAACACTGGAGAACACTCCCTCCCCTGGCCTCCTGCCCCGTTTGTGAGGGACTCCGCTGGAGAAACATGTGCGGTGTATTCTCCTATCCTCTTGTTCTCTCTTCCCCAGGGAAGGAGGGATTTTCCCTAATGGATTATTTTAGACATGCACTGATCAGCCTGTTCTGGGGTCCTGACAGCTTGTCTGCAGGAAGTGCACCTTCTGCCTTGCTAGTCTAGGAGGGGTGCTGAGAAATGAGCATTTGGCAACATGTAACCTTGAGAAAAGCACTCTTAGTGGAAGATGGAGACAGAAGCCAGATGTTGTTTAGTAGCTAAGTTGTGTCCTGCTCTTGCGACCCCATGGATTGCAGCCCACCAGGCACCTCTGTCCATGGGATTTTCCAGGCAAGAACACTGGAGTGGGTTGCCATTTCCTTCTCCAGGGGACCTTTCTAACCTAGGGACCGAAGCTGTGTCTCCAGCATTGCACAGGTATTCTTTACTGAGTTACTGGGTAAGACCTACTGAGCACCTACAGTGAGCTAAATACTGTTCTAAACACTGAGACTTAAAGGAATAAACAGAGAACATCTGCAATAATGATTCTTAAATGGCAGGGGTGGGAGGTGGTAAGACAACACATGTACAATGTAAGATCAGATGTAAGTGTTCAGAGGAAGAAACAGGTAAGTGGAATAAAGATTAACAGTAGGAAGGGCACTTCCCTGGTGGCTCAGTGGTTAGGAACCTGCCTGCCAATGCAGGGGACATGGGTTCAGCCCTCAGCCTGAGAAGACCCCGCATGCTGCAGGACAACCGAGCCTGTGTGTCTCCACTACCGAGCCTGTGCTCTAGGGCCGGTGAGCCGCAGCTACTGAGGCCTGCACGCTCCAGGGCCCATGCGCTGCAACAGGAGAAACCACCGCAGCGACTGACAGACAGCAGCCCCCACTCACCCCAGCTAGAGAAAGCCCGCACAATCCCACGAAGACCCAGTGTAGCCATAAACAAATCTTAAAAAACCAACAGTAGAAAGGACCTCCTCATACAAGTTGGCTTGTGAACAGAAACGACGCAAGTGTGGAAGTGAGCCGTGTCACCTTCTCAGGGAGAAGTATCTAGGCAGACTCAACAGGAACTGCAAAGGCTCTGAGGCCGAGGCAGATCTGGTACATTCAAGGAAGAGCAAGAACAGTGAGTCTGAAGAAGAGTGAGGGAGAGGAGATCACAAAGGCAGGAGAGGAGAGCTGAGGTTATCGGTGGGGCTGAAGGACAAATCACAGTTTGCAAATCATGTAAGAAACAGGATTCCAGGTTCTACCATGAATGATACAGGAACCTCCGGAAAGCTCTGGGCAGTGGAGTCTGCTTCTGTTTTGAATGGAGCATCGTGGATACTACGTGGAAAATACATTAGAGGAAGTGTGAACAGGGTGGAGCGGAGGCCAGTCAGGAGGTCACTGCAGTCAAGCAGGTAATGGTCACCAGGAAGAGGAACGGCTGCAGGAAAGGTAATGAAATGTGGTCAAACCCATGAAAACACATTGACAGCACAGACGACAGAACGCACTAATGAATGCGGGCTGACAGGAGGGGGAAACGCGGATTCAAGAATGACTTCAAGGGGTTTGGCTTGAACAAAAGGTAGAAAAAAATCCATCATTTAACAAGATAGGGAAGGCAGAGGAGGGAGCAGGCTGGGGCTGGGTGTACATGTGTGGTGGTACACCAAGGCTTCAGTTTGGGGCAAGGCTTCTCCTATTTTCATCCAGGAGTCAATCATGATGAACATGGTAAGTGTGGGAGGCCTATTAGACATCCATGTGGGTATCAAGAAGGTACTAGAACATGTGTGGCTAGAATTCAGGCATAAGATTGGAATTGATACCAGGTATTTTGTAGAGACAAAGTGAATTAGCTAGGAAAGCACAGATAGATTGGGAGTCTACTTGAAGTTGACGGTTATAAATTTAAAAATGGAATCAGTCAGCCTGGCTGTGATTTTCTCTAGCAATATCCAGCTGAGTGGGTAGACAGTAAACAGTAGGAAGTAGACAGCTAGGTTTAACCATGGTCCGGAAAGTAGTTGAGTTCAGTCGTGTCCGACTCTTTGTGACCCCATGAACTGCAGCACGCCAGGCTTCCCTGTCCTTCACTAACTCCTGCAGTTTGCTCAAACTCATGTCCATTGAGTTGGTGATGCTATCCAACCATCTAATCCTCTGTTGCCCCTTTCTCTTCCTGCCCCCAATCCCTCCCAGCATCAGGGTCTTTTTCCAAGGAGTCAGTTCTTTGCATCAGGTGGCCAAAGTATTGGAGTTTCAGCTTCAACATCAGTCCTTCCAATGAACACCCAGGACTGATCTCCTTTAGGATGCACTGGTTGGATCTCCTTGCAGTCCAAGGGACTCTCAAGAGTCCTTCTTCAACACCACAGTTCAAAAGCATCAATTCTTCAGTGCTCAGCTTTCTTTATAGTCCAACTCTCTTATCCATACATGACTACTAGAAAAACCATAGCCTTGACTAGACGGACCTTTGTTGGCAAAGTAATGTTTCTGCCTTTGTAGGTTAGGATGTAAAAAGACAAGGAAGTTGAAAGTACTCACAATGGAGTAATGGTAATGATGGAGCACTGATTCTGTTTTGGGTAAGAAGGGATGAAAAGAGAGAAGGGGACAGATGTTGTTCTATCACTGCAAGACCAAATATTATTTAATAAACGCTACTTGTCTTATGTAATATTTGCCTCTTGTGGCTCCACATGGGTTCACAACCTAGGCTTCAAGGCTCACCGAAGTGGCCCTCCTATGCGTCACAGCATCGTGGGGGGGTGTTGTTTGGCACACCAGCCCTCTTGTGCCTCTTTGACTGCCAGCAACAGCCAGGAATGGGCCCGACGCTCCAGCACCATCCATTTTCAGGCCTAGTTGATTCGGCAGGTGAGTTGAACCTTTTCTAAGAAAAGAAAACCAGGGGATTTCCAGGTGGACCAATGGTTACGATTCTGCACTGTCACTGCCAAGGGCACAGGTCAATACCTGGTTACAGAACTAAGATCCCGTGTGCAGCACAGTGCAGCCAAAAAATAAAGAAAACCAGGCATTACTATTAATATTTATCAAGTGTGTACTGTGCAGGGAATACTGTGCTTAGTGGAAGGATACGCAGAAATATAAGGACTCACCTTCTAGAAGTACAGCTGAAAGGGAACTGAGAATTTATCATCTATCACCCTCACCTTACAGCTAGAAGCCAAGGTTTAATATATGTGCTCAGCCGTGTCCCACTTTTTGCAGCCCCATGGACTGTAGCCCGCCAGGCTCCTCTGTCCGTGGGATTTTCCAGGCAAGAATACTGGAGTGAGTTGCCATTTCCCCCTCCATGGGATCTTCCTGACACGGGGATAGAACCCCCATTCTTAGGTCTCCTGAGTTGGCAGGCAGATTCTTTATCACTAGCGCCACCTGCGAAGCCCCAAGGTTTAATAACTTATACAAAATCTCTCAGCTTGCTGCCGGCAGAGCCAAGACTAGAATCAAGATCCAGCACTCTCCATCTCAGCCTCCAAAACAAGGACATTAGGAACTTTCTGGCAGGGAATTCCCTAGTGGTCTAGTGGTTCGTGTACTTCACTTTCACTGTGGTGGCCTGGGCTCAATAACTGGTTGGAAAGCCATCCCACATGCTGACCAGAGCAGCCAAAACATCCAAAACAAAAGAGAGAGAGAGAGAGAGAGAGAGAGAGAGAATTTCTGGGAAACGTCACAAAAATCCACCTTGTATGCATACTAATTGCTTCAGTCATGTTCAACTTTTTGCGACCCTATGGACTATAGCCCTACAGACTCCTCTGTCCATGGGATTCTCCAGGCAAGGATACTGGAGTGGGTTGCCATTTCCTCCTCCAGGGGATTTTCCCCACCCAGGGCGCGAACCCTCATTGGCAGACGGGTTCTTTCCCACTAGCACCATCCTTGGGACATGATAATTGGGGTAGAGAGGTTTCCAACTTTTCACTTCATACTACTGGAATTTTCTGCCATAAGCATGTACTACTTTAATAATAAATACAATAGAAACTATCATAATAAACTTAAAAGAGAAGAAAAAGTATATTGTACATGTCAACCAAAACTGGATAGTGAATTTTTTTATCCACCGGTTACTTTTATACTTAACAAATACTGGCATTTTTGAGAAAACTCAACATATATCACTACTTAACAACTATATGCAAATACAGCCACTTGGTGAGTGATACCAAAATATTGCCAAAAATCTTTTCTAATGTTCAGAGGAATATAAAAGTAAAAATACCATTGCTACTGTTTAAAAGTAAGGTAAAGAACAGACTGTCTACCATAAATTGCATTCCAAGGTGTGTCTTCTTTAAATCAAGGGCTCACTATGTAAGTTTTCCACTTGCTCTCTCGCCTACTAGAAATTGCACCCCTGGAATCTGCTTAAAAAAAAAATCCTCTTTGCAACTTTTGTGTTTTTTTAAGACCCTGTATGAAATGTCTTTTGCCTCCTAGTCACAAGATGTAGGGAACGTTAGCTATTTTATAATATGGCTATTCTTGTGAATTAAAAATTTAAAGTAGCTCATTTCAGTTTCTTGCGATAGTCTGAGACCTCAGACATCTTCCTCAACACAGTGACTCCAAGAAGTTCGCGTAGTAGACTAATGTACAAAGAAAAGAAACAGAATCCAAATAAATTAAGCAATGGCCACAGGGTGCCCAGCAATTTAGAAAAAAGAGGCTTGTTTAGTTGGTTTTGTTGACAAAAAGGAAAAAGAATAAAGAAGCATCCACCCCACCCCCATCCGCTCTGTACTCCAAAGTAATTCTAGTAAGGCAATCTTGCTGAGGATCGCCAGGCAGGCAGACGATGTGATGCATGTTTTGTTCAGCGATTTGACTGCACTGGGTTCTCAGTTTTCAGATACTAGCCTTGTTCTGACTGCAAAAGTCATCTGAGTTTAACCTGGGATTCAAATTATCATTTCAGTCAGTAAGCTTGTAGCTGTAGGAGTTCTTACAGGGAGAGGCGCCTCTACTCTAAAGGAGCAAGGGTTGGCAAACTATGGCCAGCAGGCCAAATCTTGATGTTTAAAATAAAAAGGTTGGGACTTCCCTGGTTGCTTAGTGATAAAAAATTTGCCTGACAATGTAGGAGACGTGAGTTCCATCCCTGGTCCAGCAAGACCTCACAGGCCGTGGAGCAACTAAGCCTGCGCCACAACTATCACGCCTGTGCTCTAGAGCCTGGGGACCACAACTACAAAGCCCACTTGCCACAGCCACCTAAGCCTGCTGTGCGGTACAAGCCGCACTCCCGACAACAGAAGCCTCCGCACCACAACCAGAGAGCAGCCCCCACTTGCCACAACTACAGAAGGCTGGTACAGCAATGAAGACCTGGCACCAAAAATAAGATCCCCCAAAAGAACAAAAGGTTTATTGGAACAGAGCCACACTCATTTGTTTACACGTCTCTGGCTGCCTAAACATTAAACAGCAGAGCTGAGCAGTCCCGACAGACAGAATGGCCCGCAAAACCTAAATACAGACTATCTGGACCCGCGCAGAAAGCTTGCTCATCAGTTTAGGGCACTGCTACCCACCCTCCCTCTTCTATAAAAGATCCTCCATAACCTGCACTGCCTACTTCTCAGGGCTGACCTCCCAACACTGTGTCCCCACTAGCTTTGTTTGGATTCAACTACAAAGAACTACTTGCACTTTCCCTAAACCAAGCGAGCATAAACGTGAAAGCCGCTTGGTCGTATCCGATTCTTTGCGACTCCATGGGCTATACAGTCGATGGAATTCTCCAGACCACAATACTGGAGTGTAGCCTTTCCCTTCTCCAGGGGATCTTCCCAACCCAGGGATCGAACCCAGGTCTCCCGCATTACAGGCGGATTCTTTACCAGCTGAGCCACCAGGGAAACCCAAAAAGACTGGAGTGGGTAGCCTATCCTTTCTCCAGGGGATCTTCCCGACCCAGGAATCGAACCCGGGGTCTCCTGCAATGCAGGTGGGTTCTTTACCAACTGAGCTATCAGGAAAACCCAAAGGCAGAACCCACATACTTCCAACTCCCTGCCCCATGTCACCCCTTCCTGGCCAAGTCACCTTCAAAAGGTCCCTGAAACTTCAGCTGTCGCCTCCTCCTCCCAGTTAAGTCTTCCAGGTTGCCCAAGGCCCTGTAATTTGCGGTCGGCCTCCCTTCTCAGTTCTGCAATAGCGGAAGCTGTTTCCTGCTTCTGACTCTAGATCTTTCACCCGCGGCGGACACATACTAAGTGCTTAGTCCTTGCTGGTTCAATTCCTGAATAAATCCTTGCAGGCCTCACACTGCTTGTGTGGCCCTGGATATTTAGGCTGGATATATATTGTAATAGCGAGAGCAGGACACCATAAGCAAAGACGTACAGAAGGCGAAGGTGGTGCCACCTACTCAGACACCCCTGTTCTAGAAAAATCTATGAACGCTCAGCCGGGCGACACCCTACTTTTCTTAGCCTCTCCTGCACACCGTGTTTGACTGCCGTGCACAGGTTCGGCCCATAACGCTAGAGACTAGACAGCTCCCACTTTACACCGAGTCGTGTACGCAGTGAGCCCTCTGAGGGCCCCAGGTCTCCGGGGGGCGCAAGTTTGGGGGACGGGGCACCAGGGTCGCCGGCGCCCGGGCCCCGCGCGCCTCCTCCTTCTCCTGAGGGCCCGGGCCTCCCACGCCCTCTGGCCTCCCGCGCCCGCCCGTGGCCCTGTTCTCGTCTCCCTGGCTTTCACCCCGGCGCCTCTCACCTCCGTCCCAGATTCAGCCCTATGGAAGTCACTACACATCTCCCCGGAGGCTCGGAGCACCAGCCACTCAACCTTCCCGCCTGCAGCGCCATTTACCGCCCGGTGTCTTCCCCTCAGCCAGTCAGAGACGCTGACCCCTTGACCCCGGAGTGGGCATGCGCACTGCGCCCAGCCTCCGCTGGGGAGCCGGCGGGCATGCGCACTAGGGCGTTCGAGCTTGCCGGTTCACTGACGTCAGACCCGCGTCTCCTAGGAGACTGGGAGACAGCTTGGGGGTTTATTTTCTCGTAAACTTCAATATGCTTTTGTTAAGTAAAACTAGCAGCGTGTGCGTGTGGTTCATGGTTGACTCTGAAAAAAAGTACATTAAATTTAAACGAATTTTTAAAACTATATCAAGCCGACAGATTTATCGAGTTCATTTTGGAGGCAGAAAAATTCTATTAATAAGTTGTTATCAAGTGTCTATGCGTTAAGATGAATATTAGATGAGATGATAAAATGGATGGATATTGAGTATTTGCTATTCTCCAGACCTTGTGCGGAGTCTTGGGAACAGAACAAAGAATAAGATACGTGTCTGAATGGAGTTATTCTCGGACTTGCCTCGTGGCTCAGCTGGTAAAAAATCCGCCTGCAATTCGAGAGGTCTGAGTTGGATCTCTGGGTTGGGAAATACCCTGGAGAAGGGAACGGCTACCCACTCCAGTAATTCTGGCCTGGAAAATTCCATGGACTGTACAGACCATGGGGTCGCAAAGAGTCCCGACACGACAGAGCGACTTTCACTTTCACTGAATGAAGTTTATAGCATAGTAACGTCATTTATTCCAATGTCTCCTTTAAAAAGTCACTTTCCAATAGCTGTATCTGTTGTTTGGTGGGGCAAAACTTTGAAGTTGGTACTCTCCATTCTCTTAATCTTATCCTTACACTTGCAGCTGTGTAATTAAGAAATGATTTTATAACAGTAACGATAGTTAATGTTTACAGTGCCAGGCACTGTCCTAAGGGCTTTAATATATAATAATTGATTTAACTGGTTCCAAATAGGAAAAAGAGTACGTCAAGGCTGTATATTGTCACCCTGCTTATTTAACTTCTATGCAGAGTACATCATGAGAAACGCTGGACTGGAAGAAACACAAGCTGGAATAAAGATTGCTGGGAGAAATATCAATCACCTCAGATATGCAGATGACACCAGCCTTATGGCAGAAAGTGAAGAGGAGCTAAAAAGCCTCTTGATGAAAGTGAAAGAGGAGAGCGAAAAAGTTGGCTTAAAGCTCAACATTCAGAAAACGAAGATCATGGCATCTTGTCCCATCACTTCATGGCAAATAGATGGGGAAACAGTGGAAACAGTGTCAGACTTTATTTTTTTGGGGCTCCAAAATCACTGCAGATGGTGACTGCAGCCATGAAATTAAAAGACGCTTACTCCTTGGAAGAAAAGTCATGACCAACCTAGATAGTATATTCAAAAGCAGAGACATTACTTTGCCGACTAAGGTCCATCTAGTCAAGGCTATGGTTTTTCCTGTGGTCATATATGGATGTGAGAGTTGGACTGTGAAGAAGGCTGAGCACTGAAGAATTGATGCATTGAACTGTGGTGTTGGAGAAGACTCTTGAGAGTCCCTTGGACTGCAAGGAGATACAACCAATCCATTCTGAAGATCAACCCTGGGATTTCTTTGGAGGGAATGATGCTGAAGCTGAAACTCCAGTACTTTGGCCACCTCATGTGAAGAGTTGACTCATTGGAAAAGTCTCTGATGCTGGGAGGGATTGGGGGCAGGAGGAGAAGGGGACGACCGAGGATGAGATGGCTGGATGGCATCACGGACTCGGTGGACATGAGTCTGAGTGAACTCCGATGGTGATGAACAGGGAGGCCTGGCGTGCTGCGATTCATGGGGTCGCAAAGAGTCGGACACGACTGAGCGACTGAACTGAACTGAACTGATTTAATCTTCACAATCCTGAGGTGGGTATTGTAATAACCTGCATTGTACCAGTGAGGAAACTGAGGCACTATTTTGGCCCATTTTACTGTGTTGTAATCATCATAGTGGTTGGGACATTAATAAGAAACAGGAAGCAAAGACCAGGAATACAGTCATTTCTTCAAAGAAACTTGGCTCTGAAGGAAGGAAATAACATGTTACATAGAAGAAATATATATATAGGATATAGGAAGAGTCTTAAGAAATAGAAAGCAAAGACCATAAATACAGTCAGTTCCTCAAAGAAATTTGGCTCTGAAGGAAGAAAATAACATGCTACATAGAAGAAACATATATATAGGATATAGGAAGAGTCTTTTAAGAAGGTAAAGCCTGGTTCATGTTTAAATGCTGATAGTTAAGAGCTGGTAGACATTTAATGGTTAGAGACACTATATCTGAGGAAGGATAGTTGATGGAGTTGGACTGGAAGAGGAAGGAGGGTCTGGGTATAAGAATCAGCTTTAGATGGGGGAGGGCATCTTCCATTGTGAGCAGGGAGGGGAGTCAAGAATAGGGACAGACTATTCACAATAGCCAAGACATGGCAACACCTAATGTCCACAGACAGGTAAAGAAGATTTGGTATTCATCCCCACACACAATGGAATATTGCTAAGCCATAAACAAGCATGAAATAATGCTATTTGCAGAAACATGAATGGACATAGAAATTATCCTACCAAGTGAAGTAGGTCAGACAGAGAAAGACAAATGATATCACTTATGTGTGGAGTCTAAAATATGACACAAATGAACCTGTATATGAAACAGAAAACGAAGATCACAGCATCTGGTCCCCTCACTTCACGGGAAAGAGATGGGGAACAGTGCAGACTTTACTTTTTTGGGCTCCAAAATCACTGCAGATGGTGACTGCAGCCATGAAATTAAAAGACACTTATTCCTTGGAAGAGAAATTATGACCAACCTAGATAGCATATTCAAAAGCAGAGACATTACTTTGCCAACAAAGGTCCATCTAGTCAAGGCTATGGTTTTTCCAGTGGTCATGTATGGATGTGAGAGTTGGACTGTGAAGAAGGCTGACCGCTGAAGAATTGATGCTTTTGAACTGTGGTGTTGGAGAAGACTCTTGAGAGTCCCTTGGACTGCAAGGAGGTCCAACTAGTGTATCCTAAAGGAGATCAGTCCTGGGTGTTCATTGGAAGGACCGATGTTGAGGCTGAAACTCCAATACTTTGGCCACCTGATGCGAAGAGTTGACTCATTGGAAAAGACCCTGATGCTGGGAGGGATTGGGGGCAGGAAGAGAAGGGGACGACAGAGGATGAGATGGCTGGATGGCATCACCGACTCAATGGAGATGAGTCTGAGTGAACTCCGGGAGTTGGTGATGGACAGGGAGGCCTCGCGTGCTGCGATTCATGGGGTCGCAAAGAGTCAGACACGACTGAGCAACTGAACTGAACTGGACTGAACTGATGAAACAGAAACAGATTTTCAGACATAGAGAACAGACTTGCAGTTGCCAGCGGGGAAAGGGGGTGGGGGAGGGATGAACTGGGAGTCTGGGGTTAGCAGATGCAAACTATTATATATAGCACGGGCTTCCCTCATAGCTCAGCAGCTGGTAAACAATCCGCCTGCAATGCAGGAGACCCCAATTTGATTCCTGCGTCGGGAAGATCCCCTGGCTCCTCCAGTATTTGTGGGATTCCCTGGTGGCTCAGATGGTAAAGAATCCGCCTGCAATGTGGGAGACCTGGGTTCAGTCCCTGGATTTGGAAGATCCCCTGGAGAAAGCCATGGCAACCCACTCCAGTAGTCTTACCTGAAGAATCCCCATAGAGGAGCTTGGTGGGCTACAGTCCGTAGGGTTGCAAAGAGTTGGACACGACTAAGCACAAGCCCAGCACATATACAGGATGGATAAGCAACAGCGTCCTTCTGTAGAGCACAGGGAACTCTATTCAATACCTTGTGATAAACCATAAGGGAAAAGAATATAAAAAAGAATGTATATGTATGTGTATAACTGACTGACTTTTCTGTACAGCAGATTTTATAACACAACATTGTAAATTTACTATTGTTCTTGTTGTTGCTTAGTCACTAATCATGTCGAACTCTTTGTGACCCCATGGACTGCAGCACGCCAGGCCTTCCCTATCCTTCATTATCTCCTGGAGCTGGCTCAGACTCATGTCCATTGAGTCAGTGATGGACAGGTCATCCAACTATCTCATCCTCTGCTGTCCCCTTATCCTCCTGCCTTCAATCTTTCCCAGCATCAGGGTCTTTTCCAATAAGTAGGCTCTTCACATCAGGTGGCCAACTTAGGACTGAAAGGTTTGATATCCTTGAAGTCAAAGGGACTCTCAAGAGTCTTCTCCAACACCACAGTTCAAAAGCATCAATTCTTCGGCGCTCAGCCTTCTTCACAGTCCAACTCTCACATCCATACGTGACCATGGGAAAAACCATAGCCTTGACTAGATGGACCTTTGTTGGCAAACTAATGTCTCTGCTTTTTAATGCATGGTCCAGGTTTGTTATAGCTTTCCTTCCAAGGAGCAAGCATCTTTTAATTTCATGGCTGCAGTCACTATCTGCAGTGATTTTGGAGCCCTCCAAAATGAAGTCTGTCACTATTTCCACTGTTTCCCCATCTATTTGCCATGAAGTGATGGGACCAAATGCCATGATCTTAGTTTTTTGAATGTTGAGCTTTAAGCCAACTTTTTCACTCTCCTTTCACTTTCATCAAGAGGCTCTTTAGTTCTTCTTCACTTTCTGCCATAAGGCTGGTGTCATCTGCATATCTGAGGTTATTGATATTTCTCCCAGCAATCTTGATTCCAGCTTGTGCTTCTTCCAGCCCAGCGTTTCTCATGATGTACTCTGCATATAAGTTAATAAGCAGGGTGACAATATACAGCCTTGACGTACTCCTTTCCCAATTTGGAACTAGTCTGCAGTTCCATGTCCTGTTCTAACTGTTGCTTCTTGACCTGCAATGATACTTCAATTAAAAAATGGATATAGGTGCAAGATATAGTTTGGGATGTGGAGCTCAAAGAGGTTCAGGAAGTTCTAGTCTGAGCACTTAATGTTTTTTTTTTTCTCTGAAGTAAATAGCAAGATAGTAGAAATACAAGATTCGAGTTGAAACTCCTCTTGTGAAAATTAAAAGGAGCACCCAACTCTGAACAAATGTTACCCCCCTCCCCTCAGAAAACCAGTCTTGGCCTTCTTGCACATATAATGCAGTCGGTGAGAGACCTAATACTATGATAGAGTATGGCAGTAAGTGTTCCAACTAGGGAAATTTTCCTGTAATTATTTATAATCACGTTCAATATTCCACAAGTATTGGTACTGTTGTTTCATTGCACAGAGCTCTTCCCTGAGTTACAATGTTCCTGAATTTCAAGATGAATTTTCTGAACTCACCATGGATTCTGATGTCAGAGATACATAGAATTTTTAACCTGATTCTGTCACTTATTACCCTGATATAAGTTACTTACCTCTCTGGATCTTAGGTAGCATAGAGCTGACTCATTTGAAAAGACCCTGATGCTGGGAAAGATTGAAGGCAGGAGGAGAAGGGGATGACAGAGGATGAGATGGTTGGATGGCATCACCGACTCAATGGACATGAGTTTGGGTAAACTCTGAGAGTTGGTGATGGACAGGGAGGCCTGGTGTGCTGAGATCCATGGGGTTGCAAAGAGCTGGACACGACTGAGTGACTGAACTGAACTGAACTGATGATGACTAAGTGAAACCGTGTACTTAAAATGGTTAGCACAGTACCTTGCACAAAATATCAATTCCTTTCCTACCTCCCTGCCTTTTTTAGATTGTCACTTAATGTAGCACAAAAGATACAATAATACTCAGTAGAGATCTTCCATTCCCCATGATTGCAGCGATTAGGGCCAGATTAAGAGATGAGCCTGTCTGGGAGTTGTCCAGAGTGCCACACAATAAAAAGTGCTGAAACTTCTCTAGGTACTAAAATGCTGCAGACATGTGATATGGGAAAAAAATGTATTTTTATTGCAGCTCTTTTCAAGGTGAGTGTTGTATGAGGTTAGGCGGCAAAGCCCCTTGGAAAGAGGGTGAAAAATGTACCAGAAAACATGCTCCTTCCTAACATGAGGTTGCCATGTGTGGGGTTAAAGGATTGTGATCGAAGGCAAGGTGGACAGGCTGGTATGTTCCCAGCATCACCGTTTGCCTCTACCAACATTTCTCTCCTCTGCCTCCTCTCCATCCACTTCCACACATGGAGTCTCCAAAAAATAGACAAATACTGTTAAGGTGCTAGGTTATATTATTTGCTCCCTTACCCAGTCCATAAATCTAATCCGATTCAGATAATACTGATGATGGCGATGACTTGAACTACAGCCCATTTTGTACTGAGGTCCCGGATTTCCTAAGCCATTTGTAGAGTGACCAGAGCAAAGTCATGCATGCTGCCCACTATAAAAGATTTGGGTTCCCTAAGCCCAAGATTCTTCCCCTGTACGCAGCCCACTCCGTGCGCTGGTCACATCTCACCCTTTCCCCACTGCCCTGTGGCTACTGGAGCTCTGGCAAGCAGTGAGAGGAAATGCTGATTTGCTGGTTACTCCTATTACTATGAGCAACAAAATCTCTTGTGTCTGACTCGGACTTTAGTGTGGTCTGTCACCATCCATGAAGTTGTCATAGGCTGCTTTGTCAGCTTGCAGGGAGAATAAAAGCCCAGGATCTTTTCAGGTCTTGACGACCCACACTAACCAATCTGTAACAGGATAAATTAAAGGTTTTGACTGAACAAACCAGAAGCTCGGAGAAGCAGAAATATAATCGTAACTGAGAAAGGTGGGGCAACTGTATTTCAAAATGGTGGGAAAGTGTAGCCAATCTAGGTGTATATGTCTTTCATTCTGATCTAAAGATATTTCATGACTTACTGAACTTTCTCAATAAAGTTTTGAATCTAACTTGTAAGACTGCGAGATCACAAATTTAGAGCTACCAATATTAATGCCCACTTTAGTTTCTAAGGACTTCCCAGGTGGCAATAGTGGTAAAGAATCTGCTTGCCAATGCAGGAGATGTAGGAGATAAGGGTTGATCCCTGGATTTGGGAAAATCTCCTGGAGGAGGGCATGGCAACCCTCTTCAGTATTCTTACCTGGAGAATCCCAAGGACAGAAGAGCCTGGCAGGCTACAGTCAATAGGGTTGCACAGAGTCGGACACTACTGAAGCGACTTAGTACACGTTAGGTTCTAAAAGGCAAGAATCTGGAACCAGTAGCATTGGCTATTAATATGAAGATGATAAACTGTTTTCTGGAATTAAGAAGCTTCATGCAAAGATATATATCTTTCTGGGTGGACAACAATGTCTCACTATGTATCACAGGAAACTATATTCCTGGGATAAACTTTAATGGAAAAGAACATTAAAAAGAATATATATATATATATCATTTTGCTGTACAGCAAAAATTAACACAACATTGTAAGTCAGCTATACTTTGATAAAAAAGATATGTATTTTTTCACACACCTGTTCTTTAAAAAAATGTAAAGAATATCATGTACTTATGAAACATTTCTTGTAGGTAATACTGAAGCTTCTCATTGTATAAATCAGAATGGTTTCGGTTGCAGCTGTAGAACACCCAGCTCTTACTGATTTACTTAATGGGACTTGTTGGGTCATGCAGACGGAGACCCGGAGGTAGACAGTCTTCACAGTTAGTTTATTGAGAGGATCAGTTAGGCAAACACCTCCCTGCTTTCTCTTTTCTCTTGTTGGATTCATATTTTCTACCTCGGTCCTCACCATGCTATGCATCCACACTGGAAACATCACAATCACGGAATAAGATTGGGCTGGTTAGGGGGCTTCCTTGGCAGTTCAGGGGTAAAGAGTTTGCACTTCCGCTGCAGGGAGAGAGGGTTTGATTCTCTAGTCCTCTGGTCGAGGAACGAAGATCCTGCAGGCCACAGAGCTTGGAGAAAATAAATAAGGAAATTTCAAAAAAAAAAAAAGAAAAAAAAGATTGGGCTGGTTAGCTAAGGCCTGAGTCGCATGACCCACCTAGACCTTCTAGATCTAGGGGGAGAGGTATGTTCTTCCAAAGTAGAAAGGCTCTGGGGAACGAAGTGAATAACAGTAAACAGCAGCACAATCGGAGTCCTTAGGAGAAGTGGGAGTGGCTGGTGGGGAGGCAGCGTGTATCTCACTAAGCCTTGTTCATGAGGATGTGTGTTTACAAAGCCACAAATCTGGGTCACCCCACCTCCATCCCTCTCACTTCTCTACAAAGCAGAGCTTCCTTCACACACAAGGAAATCAATATTTGAAAAAGAAAGCTTTCCAATTGAATAGCTGCTCTGTGCTAAACGCTTTCCTTGGTACTCACACCGTTCCCAATGAAGATGACATGTCAGCTGAACTCGTTTAATCCATTAAGGGCGCACCTGTTTGTGTGCAGCGTCTTGCACAACATGGTTTTGAAATTACTTCAATTTTCCTACTCTAGAGACATCACTACTCTTTAAAAAAAAAAGTTTAAGGCACTCTCATAAATTTCTGGTAGAAATGCAAACACGTCCATTCTTTCGGGGAGGTGGAATTTGGCAATACCTAACAAAACTATCACTGCAGATGGTGATTGCAGCCATGAAATTAAAAGACGCTTACTCCTTGGAAGGAAAGTTGTGACCAACCTAGACAGCAAGTTGAAAAGCAGAGACATTACTTTGACAACAAAGGTCCGTCTAGTCAAGGCTATGGTTTTTCCAGTGGTCATGTATGGATGTGAGAGTTGGACTATAAAGAAAGCCGAGTGCCAAAGAATTGATGCTTTTGAACTGTGGTGTTGGAGAAGACTCTTGAGAGTCCCTTGGACTGCAAGGAGATCCAACCAGTCTACCCTAAAGGAGATCCAACCAGTCCACCCCAAAGGAGATCAGTCCTGGGTGTCCATTGGTAGGACTGATTTTGAAGCTGAAACTCCAATACTTTGGCCACCTGATGCGAAGGGCTGACTCATTTGAAAAGATCCTGATGCTGGGAAAGACTGAGGGCAGGAGGAAAAGGGGACAACAGAGGATGAGATGGCTGGATGGCATCACCGACTCAATGGACATAGGTTTGGGTAAACTCCGGGAGTTGGTGATAGACGGGAGGCCTGGCGTGCTGCGGTTCATGGGATCGCAAAGAGACGGACGCGACTGAGCAACTGAACTGAACGGAACGGAACAAAACTATATATTTATTAACTTTTTCACACAGCAATCTTACTTCTAGGAATTTATCCTAAAGTCCTATCTTCAGTTCGAGTCCTAGGTATATACCCTTGAGATCCATTTAAATAGTTCTCTCTCTTTTTGGCTGCTTGGTGTGGCTTGGGAGTTTAGTTCCCTGACTAAGAATTGAACCTGGGCCACTGCAGTGCCAATGCAGAGCCCTAACCACGAGATCTCCAGGGAATTCCCTAAGTGAAAGTCGCTCCATTGTGTCCGAATTGAATTCTCCAGGCCAGAATACTGAAGTGGGTAGCCTTTCCCTTCTCCAGGGGATCTTCCCAACCCAGGGATTGAACCCAGGTCTCCCAAACTGCAAGCAGATTCTTAACCAACTGAGCTATCAGGGAAGCCCTGGGAATTCCCTAAGTAGATTTTTAAATATGGATATTTTAAATCCATAATCGACTCTGCTCTGCCTGTACGATCCCAGATAATACCTCCAGCTTCCATGAGATGGTAGTGTCCATTTCTTTCTCTGAAAAGTGAGGGATTTGGACTCAATGATTTGTTATTCTTTAGTTGCTATGTCACGTCTGACTGTTTGTGACCCTGAGGACTGTAGCCCACCAGGCTCCTCTGTCCATGGGATTCTCCAGGCAAGAGTACTGGAGCGGGCTGCCATTTCCTCCTCCAGGGGAATTCCCGACTCAGGGATCAAATCCATGTCTCCTGCATTTGGCTGGCATGTTCTTTACTACTGAGCCACCAGGAAAGCCCCTTGGAGCTCCCGTTTATTGAAAGCCAGATGTGTCCCAGACAATCCGCTTATTGTTCTATGTGTATCATTTCCAACCCTGCCTTGCAAGGTATTTATTGTACCATGATTTCATAGGTGAGGATTTTGAAGCTCAGAGAGGTTTAGCAAGCACACAGTCCTCCAGCCAGTAAGAACCCAGGTCTACCTGCCTGTGAAGCCTGTGGTCTTCCTAACACATTAAATTCCTTCCAGAAGATGCAGAGGATCTAAGTCCTTTTACAACTCTAGATCCTGTGATTCTTTATGAAGGATCGAGAAGATGGTGGGAACTGACAGAGCTGCTACGGTGCTAACAGGTAAACAACAGCTGATGAGTATGACGTTCCCTTACCCTATAGACATCTTCAGCTCCTCCTGTTTTTCATGCACCTCAGCGTTAGCTGGGGCTTCCCTGGTGGCTCAAGTGGTACAGAACCTGCCTTCGATGCAGAAGACCCTGGTTTGATCCCTGGGTCAGGAAGATCCCCTGAAGAAGGGATTGGCTACCCACTCCAGTATTCTTGCCAGAGAATCCCCATGGACAGAGGAGCCCGGTGGGCTACAGTCCATGGGGACACAAATGAGTGACTAACACTATGGGACTTCCCTGGTGGCTCAGACAGTAAAGAACCCACCTGTAAGGCAGGAAGTGCAAAAGACACGGGTTTGATTAATTGTACTTGGGGTTAGTTAATTGTACTTTTTGGTTTGTGAGCAGGTATCTTTCTGCTCCTGCAAAGTCCTGCTCTCGTTTCATTTATTTATTTGTTATTTCTTTTTAGCCCCATTTCTTACTCCCTCACTCATTCCTACATGGACAGTTTCTTTTTAAGAATTTTTTTTAATGTGGACCTGTTTTTTTTTTTTTTAAATTATTATTTATTTATTTTTTGGGTAGCCCTGGGGCTTCATGGCTGTGCTCCGGCGTTTCTCTAGTTTCACTGGGCGGGCTTCCTCTCTCTTGCGGTGCACGGGCTTCTCATCGCGGTGGCTTCTTCTGTTGCAGCTCCCGGGCTCTGGAGCGCAGGTTCAGGAGTTGTGGTGCATGGGCTTCGTTGCTTTGTGGCGTGTGGAATCCTCCCAGACCAGGGATTGGACTCTCACCCCTGCATTAGAAGGCAAAGCTCCAACCTCGGGGTTGACAGGGAAGTTTCATGCATGGACAGCTATTCTCCTGTGTTTTCTATGTGTCCTTGAGTTTGTAGGTTCCTTGCAAAATAAGTAGCTATGTTTTGAACGTGTAGGTATTTGTTTTCTGTGTGTGTCTTTGTAATGTTTATTTGGCTGCCCTGGGTCTTAGTTGTGGTGCACAGGATCTGCAGACGCGGCGCGTGGGATCTAGTCCCCTGACCAAGGATCCAACCCAGGGCTCCTGCACTGGGAGTACGGAGTCTTAGCCACTGGACGGCCAGAGAAGTCCCTGAATGTCTGCTGCTGCTAAGTCACTGCAGTCGTGTCCGACTCTGCGCGACCCCATAGATGGCAGCCCACCAGGCTCCCCCGTCCCTGGGATTCTCCAGGCAAGAACGCTGGAGTGGGTTGCCATTTCCTTCTCCCATGCATGAAAGTGAAAAGTGAAAGTGAAGTCGCTCAGTCAAGTCCGACTCTTAGTGACCCCACACGATGTCCTTGGGATTTTCCTTGCAAGAGTACTGGAGTGGGTTGCCATTTCCCTGAATGTATAGGTGTCTGCAGTTTACATGAATAATTGTGTGCCAACTGGTATCTTTGACTCTCATACCCGTTTCTTGTTCTTTCCCTGCTCTGGTTCGTATCACCATGCACTGTAGGGTGGAGTGGAGTGAAGTGAGATGGGGGGCAGAGAGGTGGACTCATCTCGGCAAGCTGCATTGCCGGGTTCCCTAGTCAGCTTCTGCCTGAAGAGACACAGTGGGAGACTGGAGGATGGAGGAGGGGGGCGCCCAGTGTTTGCTCCTGTGTCTCCCTCTCAGGATATCCTGCAGCGGCTGTGTTTCCCCATGGCTCCAATTCCCCCTGGACAACCCTGCCTTAAGGCAGAAAGCGAAGGAGAGCTAGAGCCTCTTGATGAAAGCGAACGACGAGAGTGAAAAAGTTGGTTTAAAGCTCAACATTCAGAAAACTAAGATCATGGCATCCAATCCCACCAGTTCATGGCAAATAGATGGGGAAACAATGGAAACAGTGAGAGACTTTATTTTGGGAGGCTCCAAAATCACTGCAGATGGTGACTGCAGCCATGAAATTAAAAGACACTTGCTCCTTGGAAGAAAAGCTATGACCAACCTAGATATTTAGATATCAAAAAGCTATTAAAAAGCTATGAGCAACCTAGACAACCTAGATATTAAAAAGCAAAGACATTGCCAACTAAGGTCCATCTAGTCAAAGCTATGGTTTTTCCAGGAGTCATGTATGGATATGAGAGTTGAACTATAAAGAAAGTTGAGTGCAGAAGAACTGATGCTTTTGAACTGTGGTATTGGAGAAAACTCTTGAGAGTCCCTTGGAGAGCAAGGAGTTCAAACCAGTCCGTCCTAAGGGAAATCAGTCCTGACTATTCATTGGAAGGACTGATGCTGAAGCTGAAACTACAATACTTTGGCCAGCTGATGTGAAGAACTGACTCACGGAAAAGACCCTGATGCTGGGAAAGATGGAAGGTGGGAGGAGAAGGGGACAACAGAGGATGAGATGGTTGGATGGCATCAGTGACTTAATGGACATGAATTTGAGTAAGTTCTGGGAGTAGGTGATGGACAGGGCAGCCTGGCATGCTGCAGTCCATGGGGTCGCAGAGAGTCAGACACGACTGAGTGACTGAACTGAAAACTGAACCCTGCCACAAGCCGAGCTTCTGCCCAGTGACCTCAGTCCCTGGACTCACGTGACGCCATGTCATCCCCTTGTCCCTCCAGCCTGGGGTAGTGGTGATGACTTCCTGCTGTTGTGAATGCCCAGGCTGCCTCACCTGTCTCACGTCAGTCAGTGTCTCAAATTTTCTTCACCTGTGTAACCAATTCCCCATATTAAATTTCCTCTCTGTTTTAAAAAGCTTACAATGTTTTCTGCGTTCCTGGTTAAATCCCCAGCTAATACGCTTGGTTTCCCCCTTTTTGTGTGTGCGACACTGTGTTTCAAGGTCTGTCTCTGTTCTTATTTGTATACGTAGCTCTCTGGCTGCTCATGACTGAACTACACCGTATCCACCACACTTTACTTGTCTATGTCCTGCATAACACATGTCTCCAGCTCCTGCTCCCACACACAGCATTTTGACGAACATTCTCCTGCACTTGTTCCCTCGTGAATCTTTTCTGAGAATTTTTCTGCAATATATACGCTGGAATGGAATGGCTGGGTCACAAAGTAAACATATGTTTAACTTGACTAAGTTCTTCGAGTTGGTCAACAAAAGATATTCTTTCCTCATAGCCCCAGCTCTTGGCATCATCCAACTTTCCCATTTTTGCTTTATTTAGTTTCATATTAATACTAGTATTAGGTAGCAGCACTAACTATTGTTGAGTGCTCTGCTATACACCAGCCACTTTACATAATTCCATCCTTTAGTCTTTATCTTGCTACTGTGGGTAGGCATCGGATGAATGAACAAAGGATCAGAGAGGTTAAGCAACTTGCCTGAGGTCATATAGCTGAGAAGTTGCAGAGCTGGATTACAAATCCAGGTAGATCGGGTCCAGAGCTTGTGACTCTGACTGTAATAACATACTGCTCTTAGATAGATGGTGATGTCCTCTTTTACAGACAAAGAGACTGGAGAGGGGAAACAAATTACAAGATGAAGTTCACATAGCTGGGAAGAGTTAGAGATTATTTTGACCTTGGGATTGACCCAAAACCAGTGCTCTTGACTTCACACAATACTGCCTAATAGATTCTACATCCAGAAGAATGAAAGTGAAAGTGTCAGTTGATCCAGTCATGTGAAACTGTTTGTGACCCCATGGACTGTAGCCCACCAGCCTCCTCTGTCCATGGAATTGTCCAGACAAGATTACTGGAGTAGGTTGCCATTTCTTTCTCCAGGGGATCTTTTGGATTCAGGATCAGACCTGGGTCTCTTGCATTGCAGGCAGATTCTTTACCATCTGAGCCACCAGGGAAGCCCACATTGCTTCAATTATCGAATGGCTTCTCAACATCCACACTGCTTCAGAAACCTGTCTTCAGTAAACATCAGCTCTGTATTCCTGTATCCAAAGGGAATCTTCCTAGGGCCTTGTTTCACTCCTGTGTTATAGGCCAATTTCCTCTGTAAACCTTTGCTTAATTTCCATCCGGGTCCTTTAAGAGAAAGTATCTTAGTCCAACCAAACTATCATAAGAAAATACTGTTAACTATGTGGCTTATACACACACACACACACACACATTCCTCATAGTTCTGGGGGCTAGAAGCCTGAGATCAGGGTGCCAGTCTGGTGGAGCGGTGGTGAGAGTCTTCTTCCTGATTGCAGACTGCAGACTTCTTGCTGTGTTCTCACGAGGGAGTAGGACCATAAAGAAGGTTGTGTGTGTGTTAGTCGCTAAGTTGTGTCTGACTCTTTATGACCCTCTGGACTAGCCTGCCAGGCTCCTCTGTCCATGGGATTCTCCAGGCAAGGATACTGGGGTGGATTGCCATACCCTCCTCCAGGGGATCTTCCTGACCCAAAGATTGAACCCAGTTCTCCCACTTTGCTGGCAGGTTCTTTACTGTCTGAGCCACAGAAGAGAGAACCAAGTCATTGAGTTTGTGACCGTGTATAGGGCTTCTGAACTCTCTAGATCTTGCTTTCAACTGATAGGGTTATTGAGACACCCTACAGAAAGAAAATTTCCCTAAACTTTATGTTACTATTTAGGAGGGAAAGCTGTTGAGGTTAGCATCCCCGTTAGAAGAAGAGTTTTGAGGAAGTTGGGTGTTTAAAGCCTGAGATTCTAGAATTTTCCAGTTGACAATCTTCATTTCACAATGAAAAGGCCATAACAAACCAAAGTCACAACAAGATGCTTCTTCACACCCACTAGAACGGCTAGAATTTTTAAAAATGAAAGTAACAAGCATTGTGAGGGTCTAGAGAAGTTAGAATCTTGGTGTGTTGTTAGTGAGAATGTGGAATGGATAAGCCCCATTGGAAAACAGTGTGGCAGTTTCTCTAAATCTCAAACACAAACTTACCATCTGGTCCAGCCCTGCCACTCCCAGATCCATACCCAAGAGAAATGAAAACCCATGCCCACACAAACACCTGTACATTCATGTTCATAGCAGCATTTTTCATAATAGCCATAAAGTGGAAATCACACAAATATCCACCAGCTGATGAATGAATACATAAAATGTGGGATAGGCATACAATAGAATATTATTTGGCAATAAAAAGAAACAATATACTGATTCATGTTACACTTGTGTGAGCCTTGAAAACATGTTCAGTGAAAGAAGTCAGCCCCAAAGGATCACCTACAGCATGATCCCATTTATGTGAAATGTCCAGGATAGTTGCCTGTAGAGACAAGAAGTGGGTTAGCGATTGCCAAGGATGCAGGGAGTTGTGTGGTGATGGCTAATGGGTACCATATTCCCTTTTGGGGTAATGGAGATATTCTAAGGTTGATTATGTGATGGATGCACAATTCTTAAATATGCTAAAAGCCCTCTAGCTACACACTATATGACGTAGGAGTTATATTTCAAGAAAGCCATTTAAAAAAATTCTGTGAGATTGTGACTTTAGAGAAACAGGAGTTATGAATGGACTAAGAGGATATCGGAGAAGACTCTTGAGAGTCCCTTGGACTGCAAGGAGATCCAACCAGTCCATTCTAAAGGACATCAGTCCTGGGTGTTCTTTGGAAGGAATGATGCTAAAGCTGAACTCCAATACTTTGGCCACCTCATGCGCAGAGTTGACTCATTGGAAAAGACTCTGATGCTGGGAGGGGTTGGGGGCAGGAGGAGAAGGGGGAGACAGAGTATGAGATGGCTGGATGGCATCAACAACTCGATGGACGTGAGTCTGAGTGAACTCCGGGAGTTGGCAGTGGACAGGGAGGCCTGGCGTGCTGCGATTCATGGGGTCGCAAAGAGTCGGACACGACTGAGCAACTGAACTGAACTGAAGATGATGTTATCTTCTCTCTTCTTTTATTAATTTGTTTGGCTGCACCGCTCTTAGTTGTGGCATGCAGGATCTAGTTCTCTGACTAGGGATCAAACCTGGGCCCCCTGCATTCTGAAGTGCAGAGTCTTAACCACTGGGCCACTAGGGAACTCCCTTATTAACCTCTTTTTTTTTTTAAGTAACATTTTAATTACTTTGACACAGAATTCTGTACACTTCAACTCATACCAGAAGAAATTTTTATTTCTCAGGGACAGATTTTTACTCACGTGTGTGTGTTTTCTGTGTTGTATGGGATGGGGCTTCTAATCCCCTTTGACAATTTCCTTTTCATTTATATTTACAGGTATATATGAATGAGTTGTTATAATAAAAACCTATGATACATGAGGATGGAAATAGTGGATAGAATTTTCCCATCTTTGTGAGCTAAAAAATTATTCAAAGGAAGAGCGAAGACAACTAGACTGAATTTGAATAATCATTTTGGTGTAACAGCTCTCAGAATTTTGGGGCTGAGGAACTCTTTACCTTCTTAAAAACTAAGGATCCCAAAGAGCTCTTGATTATGTGAATTATATATGTTGATATTTACTGTATTACAAATTAAATTGAAGAAAGTTTTGAATGTGTATTTATTCAACCTGTTACATGTCAACGTTTTTTTTTTTTTTTTAAAAAAAAAACCTATTTTCTAAAATAAAAAATTAGAGAGGAGAATAGCATTGGTCCACATTTTTGCAAATCTCTATAATGGTTGGCTTAATCAAATGAGAGGTAGAATCTCATACTTGGTTCTTTTAAAAAATATCTATTTATTTGGTCTCAGGTCTTAGTTTCCCATGCGGGATCTTTCATTGTGGCACGCAGGCTCTCTAGTTGCTGTACTCGGGCTCAGTTGCTACACGGCACATAGGATCTTCGTTTCCTAACCAGGGATCCCCACATCCCCTGCACTGCAAGACAGATTCTTAACCACTGGACCACCAGGGCGTCCCACATACCCGCTTCTGGATTCAATCTGTTGTGATGTGAGCACAGTACCAGTACTGACACCGCAGAAAAGGAAAATGTCGTTTTCAGTCCTTTTATGAACTAGTTTTGATCTCATGAACCCCTGGAAGATCTTGGGGCTCCTCAGGGCACTTAGATCATACTGTGAGAACCGGGGTTTTAGTCCTCACTAAATTCCTGATAGCAGTTCCTCTGATAGCAGGTTTCATATTTCATTTTAATAGGTTCATTACTTAATAATTACCTTTCAAAATATGTGCACAGATGCCCAGGTTGATGTACAAAGATTAGGTAATAAAGCTTGTGCTTCAAAACATTTACTTTCACTCCATGAAAACATGGAAACCATTTTAATCGTGGAGGAGGGATGGCTGGCAGAAAAAGAAAACCAGTCTCAGTGACCTGATGGTTTGCAGTCAACAGCTCCAAACGCCAAGCTTGCTGCATTTCTACTCCACTTCGGGTATGCTTTCTGGGAAAAGCCCAGAATGAGGCTAGAACCAGTGGCTTTGTGTAACCAGTCCTTGGGTAACAGGTTGAAAATACAGCAGGGAAGAAGCAGATTTCAGTCCAGGCTAGTTCAGATGTTAGTAATATAGGAGCAGGAACGGCAGCAACATCCATTCCAGTATTTCAGGGGACAAGATAGCAGGGTCTCAATGAGTCGATACTGCCGTAGCATGTGCTATGCCGTGTGTAGACCCTGGGTACTAAACAAAGTGAACTAATGCATGGATAAGAAATGGATCTTATGAAGTCACTGAGAAAGAAGCATATAAAATTCACGATTCAAATGAGGAAATCAGGGAGTACACTGTGTTCTAAAAAATCACCTATATTAAAAGAGAGGTGTGGCTCTGTACTCTTTGCTCAAAACTTACACACTTGTTGAGGAAATAAACATTCTAGTAGAGAAATGGTGGAAAGCATTTGGGAAAGCAGAATTGAGGAAGAGGGTGCAGGAGGCTTGTTGTAGGGAGATCACCAGACCACATAGAGAAAATGAGTCATGTTTTCCAAAATGGATGTAAAACCAGTGCAAGAAGCAGAGAGGATTGAATTGTCTCTTCACTGATGAAAATCTCACTTTGTTCGAAGCTGAATATCAGATATGTCCTTAACTGTCTTGGTTGGAAATTTAACTGTTCAGATTTAAATGTTAAATGAGACGAACTGCCATATAGATCTTCGTTCTGACCATGTGAGAAGGCAGTAGTGGAAAATAACCATATTATCTCAGAGGGAATATTGGGTCCAGCCAGATATGTCCTAAACCTAAGAAGAGTACAATTTTCAAGGAGACAAAAAGCTATAACCCTGTGGGTAGACAATTTAAAAGAAAATAAGACCAAAGGACGATGTCTCCAAAAATGAGTCCCTTATAATGAAATTATATCACAGAATCATCATAGGCATAATACATTTTGATTAAACCAAGCATTTAGTGATTTGTGAATTAAATAGAGAAATGAAAATTGAGTGATGAAACAGGTTCACTCCTATCAAATCTTTATTTCTGAAAGGTTAAGAGGAGTGTGAACAATACCCCTAGACCTATTAATTCCCCTGTAAGAATCTGTCCTTGAAAATACCAGCTAAAGGACTTCCCTAGTGGTCCAGTGGCTAAGACTCTGCATTCTCATTGCTGGGGACCGGAGTTTGATCCCTGGTCAGGGAACCAGATCTCATAGGCTGCAACTATTAATAGATAGTAGTTGCTGCCAAATAGATTTTTTTAAACAACAACTTTTTTGAGTTTTCCTTTTTTATATATTATTTTTTTATTTTTTGTTGTGTTATGTCTCCGTTGCTGAGTGAGCTTTTCTTCACTTGCAGCAAGCTGGGGCCACTCTTTGTTGGGGTGCATGATTTCTCACTGCCGTGGCCTCTCGTTTCAGAGCCCAGGCTGCAGGTGCACAGGCCTCAGCAGTTGTGGCACGTGGGCTTAGTTGCTTCAAAACACATGGAATCTTCCTGGACCAGGGACTGAACCTATGTCCCCTGCATTGGCAGGTGTATTCCTATCCACTGTACCTCGAGGGAAGTCCTAAAAATCTTTTAAAAATAAAAATAAACGGCTAAGGTGCATCAATATTTGCAAAAATAAGTCCTAGAGCTTTGCTTGTGATGGGGGAAAGTAAAATAATACAAATGTCTGAAAATAGGTGGTTAGTTTAATAAATTATGGCTATTTCACTCACAGTGGTGGTCCTATGTATCGTTATGAAAAAGATATGAACACCATATTGTCCGGGAGAAAAGCAAGAGGCCAAGCATGGTGTGTCAGAGGGGCTGAGCTCTCCAAGGGCAGCAGCTGTAACTGCAAAGGAAAAGCCGAGCAGGGAGGTGGAGGTGCAGCCTGGGGCAGACCCAGACCTGCTAAAGGAGAGAGAAACAGAGGAAGGGGGATCCCGGGTGGAATTATTTGAAGCACAGCAATCAGCTCACCTGATTCTAGACCTCAACGTTCTGTAACACAACCCAAACCGATTTAAGTTTGGTGTTCACTTGTGGATGGTTGGATGGCATCGTTGACTCTATGGACATGGGTTTGAGCAAATTCCGGGAGATGGTGAAGGATGGGGAAGGTTGGCGTGCTACAGTCCATGGGGCCGCAAAGAGTCAGACACAACTGAGTGACTTAACACACCCCTCAAAAAAAAAAATTGACACACATACACACGCACACACTACATGGACCACGCCCCTTTAATTGAGGGCTTCCCTTGTGGCTCCGCTGGTAAAGAATTCGCCTGCAGTGCGGGAGACCTGGGTTCAATCCCTGGGTTGGGAAGATCCCCTGGAGAAGGGAAAGGCTACCCACTCCAGTCTTCTGGCCTGGAGAATTCCATGGACTGTATAGTCCACGGGGTCACTAAGTGCTGGACACGACTGAGTGACAATGTAACCTTCTATTTTAAATGTTTTAGTAAGACTGAGAGAAAGAGAAAGGATATGAGTTCTCAAGGCGCTTTAAGCCTTTGATTTTCACGTTCAGCTATGTGAAGGTAGGCCTTAGGAACAGTGAATTTTTTTTTTTTTAAGTTTTTGGCCACACCACGGGGTATGTGGGATCTCAGTTTCCAGACCAGGGATTGAACCTGTACCTCCAGCAGCAGGAGCATGGAATGGTAGCCACTGGACCGCCAGGGAAGGCCTGAGACAGTGACTTCTTTGAAAGCCATAGCCAGGGACACAGCTGGAAATCAGCACCCTCCTGTTCTATTCTCACATGATGCACTACTCTTCATTTACTGCGTCCATGAAAACCTAGATTAAGGTTTAAAAATGCGTGTGTGACTTCCTGTTGCGGCTCCTATTTCTCAAGTTCTTGTAAGTCTCCACTGTATCCTGACAACAAGAGAAAAGCTGAGTAAATTGAAAATTGGTAGCTTCTTCTAGACTCATGAAAGAACTAGAATATCAGGGGGAGGGATTTCTCTGGTGGTCCAGTGCAGGGGGAGACTGTGATTCAAACGCAGGAGGCCCGTGACCCATTCCTGCTCAGGGAACTGGATCCCACATGCCACAACTGAGTTCACAGGCCACGACTAAACCTGGCACAGCCAAATAAATAAATGTTGAAATATATATATAACCCAATGTCCTCAAAGATTAAAAAAAAAATAATTGGTGAAAGATGGGGCCAGATACACAGGAACTCTGTACTGTCTTCCCAATTTTTCTGTAAATGTGAAGTTTCTTTAAAAAAATAATCTATTAAAAAGTGAATGTATACAAAAATGAGAAGTTCGTGGATCAAAAGATGCTATTAAAGTGGCAATTAGGCATTTTTATTACCTTTTAATTAAAACAGAAAATCACAATATTTACTAGTTGTATTTAAAAATCCCCAATAACTCTCATGTTAAAAGACTAAAATGTTTGATATAAATGATAAGTTCTTCATAATGTAAAAATTTATTTTTAACTACTGGGGGCAAAGGAATTGCCTTGTTTAGATAAAGAATAAGGGGACTGGGAAGCTCATTTCTACCAACTTAAGACTCAAAAGTATTTTGTTCCTGCTAGTCTCCCAAAAGCTCCTGTTAAGCTGAAATATAGAACATTTTTTTCAGTTTTGATCTTAGCATTTTTAAGGGATAAATAATTGATCAGCACAGGAATTCTGGGAATATATTCAGCTTAGGCTCAGCACTAAACTGTTTTCAAATGTCCTTAGGCATCAACCCAAAATGTACATCAAAATGATGTCAATTGGAATTGGGAAGCGAAGTGACATTGTGGATTAGAATTACGAAACGTGAAATGCAACAAGAGGAATAGCAGTTGTCAGTTTCACTGCTAGTTAAACAGTCAGTGTACCTTGCTTTTTTTTTTTTTCTTAACTGTCTCTCTGGTAAGACTAAAGCCTCTTTGAGAATAGAATCTTCTCTTCTAATTTCAAAACAAAATCTGGCTGAGAACAGAAACTTAAAAATGAATTGAAAGTAGAATTTAAAAAAATTATTTTTAAATTTTATTATGGTAGTGAGATTAACAGTGAGATCAAAGAACAAAAAAATGTTGTGTACAAGGCAGTATTATTAGCTACAGGGACAATGCTGCCCAGCAGGTCTCTAGAATTTATTCATTTTGCAAACTCCCATTGTATATAACCATACACTCTTTCCCCCTTCCTATAGCCTCTGGCAACCACCATTCTATTCTCTGATTCTATGAGTTTGACCATTTTGGATAGTGTAATGTGAGTGGAATCAGGCACTGTTTGCCCTGTGACTGGCTTCTTACACTTAGCGGAACATCCTCAAGCTTTACCCTCCTTGTCACACTTCCAGAATTTCCATCTCTTTGAAGGCTGAATAATATTCCGTTGTATCATTTATTTCGTTCGTCACAGACATTCAGGTTGTTTACACATCTCGGCGGTTGAGAATGCCTCGATCCCGAATCTTTAGAACGCCTGCGCTACTCAGTTATTGGAGTGCTGGTATCTCTTCAAGGTCCTGCTTTCAATTCTTTTGGATAAATACCCAGAAGTAGATTTACTGGATCAGACCGTAGTTCTATTTTTAATTTTTTTGTAGCTCCTCCACAGTGTTCTCCAGAGTGACTGCACATTTTGCATTCCCACTGACAGTGTACAAGAATTCCCTTCCTCCAACATTTATCTCTTTTCTTCTTTTTATTTTTGATAAAGGCCACTCTAACAGATGTGAGGTAATATCTCATTTTGGTTTCAATTTGCATTTTCCTGATGATGAGTGATATTGAGCATCCTTTCATATACTTATCGGCCACTTGTTTGTCTTTAGAAATCGTCTACTCAACTCTAGCTTATTTTTTTTTTAAAGCCGTACAACATTAGTCTTGGCAATGATTTCTTGACGTGACACCAAAGCACAGGCAACAAAGTGAAAATAGACCAGTGGGATTCCATCAAACGAGAAAACTTCTTCACAGCAAAGGAAACAGTCAATAAAAGGATAAGTCAGTCTACAGGATGGGAGAAAATATTTGCAAGCTATGTATCAGATAAGGGATACATTTCCAAAATACGTAAGGAACTTCTACAACTCAACAGCATGAAAACGAATAACCTAATTAAATAGGATAATCTTTAAAACTTGAATTTCTATACCCTTATGAAAGAGTAATCTCTACCTGAAAATTTTTCATTCATAAAATTCATATTTTTTAGCCAGTGCGAAAAGTCCCAGGCCCCATTCAGGGTGCCACGGAGGCCACACCACAGGCAGGAAGAGCCTCAGTTCCCACAGGCTTCAGAGGTGATTCAACACCTGCAGCTCCCCAGCCCCACTCGCTCCCCAGGGAGTCTCTAGGACCCAACAGGGTTGGGTTATGTCCTTCTGCTCGGATTTCTTCTGAGGGATCTTGCCCTGGCCTTTGCTATTGGTGCTCTTGTGTTTTTTATCATTATGTGCTTTGTATGTTTATTTTAAAATAATATAAATCACACCCAGGACCAAACCTGGGCGCCCGTGCATTGGGAGCGTGGAGTCTTAGCCATGGGGACACCAAGGAAACCCTGGCACCCTTGTTTTTGAGCATAGAGTTTGACTGAGTGCTGCAGTCCTCTGCAGCCGGCCACACTGAGCCCTCGGAGGACCAAACGTGCGGACCACAGAAGGCAGGCCTCCCAGCTGGCTCCGTCCGTCAGCTGCTCCTCAGAGCATCACAGCTCTCAGTCAGAGCCTTTTGGGGAGCACATCTCTGCCTCTTTGGGATCTAACCCCTTAGTCAACAGTGATGAAGTGAAGTGAAGTCGCTCAGTTGTGTCCAACTCTTTGTGACCCCGTGGACTGTAGCCCACCAGGCTCCTCCAGCCTCCTCCGTCCATGGGATTCTCCAGGCAAGAATACTGGAGTAGGTTGCCATTTCCTTCTCCAGGGGATCTTCGCAACCCAGGGATCGAACCTGGGTCTCCCGCAATGCAGGCAGACGCTTTAACCTCTGAGCTACCAAGGAAGCCCAGCGGTGGAGGGGTATAAATCAGGAGATCAGGACTGACATAGACACACTACTGTAAATAACACAGATTACTGGTAGGAATCCACTGAAGCCACGAAACTAAAAGATGCTTACTCCTTGGAAGGAAAACTATTGCAAACCTAGACAGTGTATTGAAAAACAGAGACATTACCTTGCTGACAAAGGCCCATTAGTCAAAGTTATGATTTTTCCAGTAGTCAGGTACGGATTTGAGAGTTGGACCATAAAGAATGCTGAGTGCTGAGGAATTGATGCTTTTCAATTGTGGTGTTGGAGAAGACTCTTGAGAGTCTCTTGGACTGCAAGGAGATCCAACCAGTCTATCCTAAAGGAAATCAGCTCCGAATATTCATTGTAAGGACTGATGCTGAAGCTGAAGTTCCAATACTTTGGCCACCTAACGTGAAGAGCCAACTCATTGGGAAAGACCCTGATGCTGGAAAAGACTAAAAGCAAAAGAAGGAGGGAGAAGCAGAGGATGAGATGGTTAGATAGCATCATTGACTCAACGGATATGAATTTGAGCAAACTCCAGGAGACAGTGAAGGACAGGGAAGCCTGGCGTGCTGCAGTCCATGGGGTCACAAAGAGGTGGACACAACTTAGCGACTGAACAATAACACAGGGAACTCTACTCAGTACTCTGCAATGACCTATATGGCCAAAGACTCTGAAAAAAGAGTATACATACCTATATGGATGACTGATTCACTTTGCTGTACACCTGAAACTGTCACAACATTGTAAATCAGTTATATCCAAAGAAATAAACAAACATTGATGGGGACTTGTGCCTAGCCATCCTTACTATCTATCCTCCTCCTGCCCAATTCTCCCCAGCCTTCATCTCCCGCTAGCCCAGGACCGAGGCCTCTGTTCATACCAATTCATGCCAATGTGGCACTTGCAGGGATTCCCAGATGACTACTTCCATACTCTGAGCTCTAGCTTGAGCTTAGCTGGGACCTACCATGTATTCCTAAAACAAGTCTTGCTTTCTATTTATGCTGGAGGAAGGAAGGCTAGATTAGCTTATATCAGTGACCTACACTCACCAGTCACTGAGTCTGTGCTGAGCCCGCCATATGCACGATTTCACTGCAGGCACAGGGATGGGTATGAAGAGGGCAGGTCCCCGCACAAGGCTTTCACAGCTCTGTTTATCTTCTCAGTCTTCCAGTTCCTTCCTCAGGAGTTAGCCAATGCCCTGGGAGAACAGTAGGCCTGAAGGTGGATGCTCCACCCCGGGTTCAAGTCTTGTCTAGATCTCAGCCCCTAAGTATGGACTTAATTACTGTGAAGTAGCCACCGCCTCCCATGACTTTAAGCCAAGTAATCATATATTTGGTGCAGCTTTTTAAAATGTTCTCAGTGAAAGAGTTGTTTCCCATGATCTAGTCTGCCCTTTTCAGAAGATATCCAAATCAATCCTGAGTAAAATTTTATTCTTCTCGTATAACCTAATAGTAAAAAACAAGCAGGCCTTTTCTTTTTTTCTGAGTGTCGTCTTCTGTTTCTTTCTAGTGCTTCTTCATTCCTTTGGCTGTGCCGGGACTTAGCTGCAGCACACAGGACCTCCGTGTACTGTGCAGGCTATTTCGTTGTGGTGCGTGGACGCTCTGCTTGTGGCTTGCCGGCTCAGCAGTTGTGGTGCTCAGGCTTAGTTGCTCTGCAGCATGTGGGATTTTAATTCCCACACGAGGGATTGAACCCTCGTCACCCCCTGCATCTCAAGGTAGATTCTTAACCACTGGACCACCAAGGAAGTCCCCATTTTCTGTCTCTTTCCTCATGGGTAGAAATGCTATTAAAGCACTTTCTAAATAACTGAGAAGCAGAAGGCAGATGGCCAAACAAGATAAAGGGCAAGATCTGTTCATCACAGACTGTAGAGTTCGCCTGAACAATGGAGATAGAAAGAATGGTTCCCCCCATGAGGCTGAACAGACATCCTCCTTTTTCAAAAGCAAGCTCATTTTCAGCGTTTATGTGTAATTTATTTCCCTTGAAGCAAATTTCTGTTTAGGCAAAGGAAAAAGGAATCAAGTATTTCATCAAGAGGGACCGAACTTGTTTTTCGCTTCCTTGATGACCTGAGGTTCCGCAACAACATATGTTGCACCTGGGGGAGGGGTGAGGGAGACACGGCATCAGGCTGAAGGTGCAAGCCAGGCAGGTGACCTCATCAGAAAGACCATGGCCAAGTCAGGGATCAGCACGAAATCCATCGGACCGACAGGGCCGGGGCCAGCCCATCAGAGTGGACATGAGCTAAGGACGCTCGGTGGCCTTGGCAGTCAGCAGGGCCCAGGGGAAGCCAGCAGACCTGGAGCAGGCCGTGGCAGCTGGAAGGACCCGCTGAGACCTTTTAACTGGGGCAGCGGGTTTCATTTCCTCCTTGTCCAGACCCAGCCTTGTTCTCAACAGGACCAGCCCTCGGAGGAGGGCGGGGAAGAGAATTTCACACTGGTGTCTGCAGGCAGAGAGGGAAGTGGAATTGTATCCCTCTCCTGACAGAGGCAATTACAGCCTCCAGAGGCAAAGCCCAGGCGGCCTCTCCCCAGAGTTGATCCTATTTCTCTCCCTGGGTTGACAACTACCTCAGGACAGGGATAATGGTTGTTGATAATATCTGCCACTGTGTTGATTTGAAACTAAAAGAGGGATTAAATGTTTAAGCAAAAAGCCATAAGGAAAAAATCAACACCGGCTTGCAGGCTCCTGTCTGCCTCTCATAACCACCGCTGAGTCTGGGCTGTTGGGCATCCGAGAGCCTCACACCCCTTCCCTCCTGGAACCTGGAAGGAAATGGGGTCAATCAAGGGCTCCCCACTTTCCCTGGTTCCCGCTCCCTGCCTCATCGACCTCATTCATAGTATCCATAAATTCAAAGGCGCAGTACTGATTCTGCCCCGAACTGGGCCTTACCCTAAGCAGGAATTCCTTTTAAAGCTTTCTCATCATCTCATTGACAAGACTTAGCTTAAGCACCATCAGTGTCAGAAAAACTATTGTGTTAACGTCAGAAACACTATTAAACTGTGCTAAAACACATTCCAGGATTCCCTGGCTGTCCAGTGGTTAGGAGTCTGCATTTTCACTGCCGAGGAGGCAGCCTCAATCCCTGGTCAGGAACTAAGATCCCTCAAGCCACGCAGCGCAGCTAAAACAAGCAGCAACACAAGCATGCGCAAAACACAAGCGTTTGCAGAGCAGGTAACTCTCCACCCTCCCTCAGTCTCCTCCCTGTAGAACTGTTTTTGTTTTGTCCCAGGAGGGCTTTGTACGTGTGTTCACACACGCACGTAGCACCCTTCCTTCAACCAGCACCACCACGCCTTTATTTTTTATGCAAATGACAATGTAATTCTATATTAAGTTGCATTTTTGAGCACTGTAATTGACAGCAAGTTGTACCTAAAATTGAAGAGGAATTTCTGCAGATTTCAAATGGTCAAGTCCTTGCCTGGATTTCTAGGACTTTGAAGGATGAGCTGAACTCTTGCACGAAGGATGGTTCTGCAAGAATTTCAAGACAGCGGAATTCTCTTATTTATCTTCTCAAACCCTCTGCAAGCAGCTCCTTTGCCCCTTTTCTGTTTGTTTATCTCTGCTGTTTTCCTTAGACCTTCATCATGACGATGAGATCATTAGGCAACATTTAACTTAGCTCCTGGTTTCAGCTTTTCCGCATTGCCTGCTGTGCTGAGTCGCTTCAGTCATGTCCAACTCTTCACAAACCTATGGGTCATAGCCCACCAGGCTCCTCTGTCCATAGGATTCCCCAGGCAAGAACACTAGCGTGGGTTGCCATTTCCTTCTCCAGGGGATTTTCCGGACCCAGGGGTCAAACTCGAGCCTCTTACGGCTCCTGCATTGGCAGGCGGGTTCTTTACCGCTAGCGCCTTACCTAACCTGTTGATTCCTTTCCTGGATTAGAAGGAATAGGAATAAAGAATTCAGTCGTTAAAGAATGACTGACTCTCAACCCCTAGAATTCCCTTAGGAAATTTGCAGGCAGACCACGTGGACACAGATGGACCACGTGGGCAAAGAACAGCCAGTCACAGGTGGGCCAAGCAGGCTAGAGAGATTCCCAAGAAAGATCAAGAGAAGTCAGCAGGCCTGCACGCAGTGGAAAAATGATGAAGAATCTGGCCTCCAGCCGTAACGACTAACTGAGATTCTTTTCCCTTGAAAGACTGTCACGGCTGGGACTTCCCTGGCAGCCCAGTGATTAAGATTCCACGCTTCCAATGCAGGATCGACCCCTGGTCAGGGAACTAAGATCTCACAAGCCGTGTGGTGTGGCCGGAAAACAACACAGCAACAATACCACCTGGAAAATTGGCGCAGCTGAGCAGAATCTTAGGAGCTGATCTCTGGACATAAGTCCACCTTCTCCCCAGATTGCTGGCTTTTCCGAATAAAGCACCTTTCTTCTCTAACGAAGCTTGCCTCTCGATGTATTGGTTGTGGAGTGGCAAGCTGAAGAAACTGTGTTTGGTTACACTTCTGACTTTCCCCTCAACCGCCCCTTTACTGCCTGATTCATCTCAGATCACAGTATTTTGAGTTTCTTTATTCCTCATGGGGCATTGTAGAACTAAAATAACTGTATACATTTCGTGCCAAAGAAAAACTTTCAGAGAAGTAAGCTTGCTCGAAGTTACATAAAATGAGTTAATCACTTTTGTGGAAGATTTGTTTTTTCTATCATAACTTTATGTGCCATTACATTACATGTATTATAATATAATGTATGCTCAGTTGTTCAGCCGTGTCTGACTCTGCGAGCCCATGGACCGTAGCCCGCCAGGCTCCCCTGCCCATAGGATTATCCAGGCAAGAATACTGGATTGGGTTGCCATGCCCTCCTCCAAGGGATCTTCCTGACCCAGGGATTGAACTGGAGTCTCTTATGTTTCCTACATTGGCGGGTGGGTTCTTTGCCACTAGGCCACTTTATAGATACTATCAAGTTTTCTTATTGAAATGCAAATAAATGGATTCGATTGAAAAACAATTTAAAGCCCCAGCTATATAAAATCTCTATGAACTGGAAATCATTTAACTGCAGGAACTAATTCAACTTTCTTCCTCACAATTTTGAAAAACCAGCTTCAACAGGATCTATATTTATGAAAGAATGTGTGCTTTGACATAAAGATCAAAACACAAGATTGCAAGAGATATTTTAGGACTTTCCCAAATTCTTAAAATGTGTGAGCAGGGAAGAAAAACACTGGATCTGAGTCAGAAGACTTTGGTTTGTGTCCCAGGTTTACCTCTTGTTAGTTTTTTTTTTTTTTTTAACCTATTTGAGCTGCAGTTTCCTCACAATACAATGATGTGTATTGTATCATTAAGCTAGTATTTAGTGAGCACTTAGGATACGCCAGCCCTGTACTAAGTGCCTTACACAGAAGATATAGGTAATTTACACATCAACATTGTGAGGATCGTATCCTATTAACCTGTTCTACAAATGAGCAACACGCTCAGAGGGGTTAACCAGCTTGCCCAAGGTCACACAGCCCAAAGTGAGGACATGGGAATTCATGGGCAAATAGTCTGAGCTCTATTTGGGAGGTAATTTTTTTAAGTGCTTTCTTGCTTGTATTTCCTTCATTCTATTCTACGCATCCTCCTATAAGACAGTTATTAAATCATTATTTTTAAAAAAATCAGGCTATGCTGGGTCTTCATTATGGCATGTGGTATGTGGTTCCTTGACCAGGGAAGAAACCTGGGTCCCTGGCATTGGGAGCATGGAGTCTCAGCCATATCAGAGAAGTCCCTCAAACTGTTCTTTTCTGAAAATCTCAGCTGGCCCGTGATTCGCACTGTTAAACTCTACATTTCTAACCTGGCATTCGGCGTCTTCATGATAACGCTCCCACCCATCTCTAGGGGCTTCCCAGGTGGCTCAGGGGTAAAGAAGCTGCCTGCCAGTGTAGGAGATGCAGGAGACTCAGTTTCCATCCTTGGGTCGGGAAGATCCCTTGGAGAAGAAAATGACAACCCACTCCAGTGTTCTTGCCTGGAGAATCCCATGGACAGAGGAGCCTCGTGGGCTACCGTCCACGGGGTCGCAAAGAGTCAGTCAGGACTGAGCCCCTGAACCCGCGCGCACACTCACCTCTCTAGACTGTCTCTCTGAGACGCTCCCACGCGCTGTCCTTGGACCTGAGATGCGCTTCATCTGCCGCTGTTTCCTCTGACCCAAAGGCCTTTCTTTCTCAAGGGCCAAGCTTTCGCGCAACTAGATGATTCCTGTCTGGAGGGATTTCTTGCTACTTCATCTGGAAATTGTGCGGTAGGGACTGTGTAATTTATATTATTTCCTTAAATAAGCTATCATGTATAGTTATTTGTGTACAGGAATTATCGCCTGATAGGAAAATATCCTGGAAGACGGACGAAAGTGGTGCATGGCTCTTTCTATACCCCACCTGGGAACTCAATGAGTGTTTCCACGAGACAGGTCTTGCCGGCTTTTTCGGAAAGTGGGACCGGGAGGGATCTGTGGTCCCAGTGGCGGTGAATGAACAGCCTTGCAAGTATCACTTTCAGTTTTTTTTTCTTTTTAATTCATTTTTTTATTGAAGGATAATTGCTTTACAGAATTTTGCTGTTTTCTGTCAAACCTCAACATGAATCAGCCATAGGTATACATATATCCCCTCCCTTTGGGGCCTCTCTCCCATCTCCCATCATTTCTATTTAATTTTGCCGACAAAGATGTTTAGCCTCAGGCCATGAGAATCATGAAGCCAGTCCTTGGGCTACACCGCCTTCCAAGTTTACCTGTGGGGGGTGGGGGTGGGGTAGAAAGCCTGTGCCCTTCGGTCGGTGGCTCAGATGGTAGAGTCTGCCTGCAGTCCAGGAGACCTGGGTTCGATCTCTGGGTCGGGCAGATCCCTGGAGAAGGAAATGGCAGCCCACTCCAGCACTCTTGCCTGGAGAATCCCATGGACAGGGGGGCAGGGCAAGTTACAGTCCATGAGGTCGCAGAGTCGGACACGACTGCGCAGCTCACTTTCACTTTCTTCAGTTCCAGAATTCCCTTCAGCCTGTCTTGAAATCAGCAGTTGACCCTGTGATTTTTGGTTGAACTGTTTACATAGTGGAGTAAATAACAGCACCCGGCCCTCAAAGATGTCTTTGCATTTTTGCTTTTTTGGCAGAGTCCCTCATAAAGCTAATATATTTAAATCGCTGTGAAGTAGACAATTGAATGTCCGTCCCTTCACCTCTTTACAATAAGGGTTCAAAATCCTTTAGCAAGTGGAACCTGAGACGGGGAAAAAAAAAAAAAATCCCTTGAAATGTGGCCTCACAAGACAACTAGACGACACTGCCTCCTAGTGTCTAATATAGGTACTGCTTCACATCCGAGAACAGAACCGTGGTGACCTGGAGACGGAGGTTTTGGGGTTGGTTTGAGTGTGTATTTACCCATAGTTTAATCACAAACTGGATCTCAAACAAGGAACTTTTGAATGTTCACAACCAAGATTCAAACCAGGTCTTCAAATTCACATCCCTTTCCGAGCCTGGCAGGTAGGGTTCACAGAGCTGTGGCGCAATCCCTTTTCTCCGCGTTTATAGTACCATTCATGTGTGTGTGTGTGTGTGCGTGCATGCGTGCTCAGCCCTGTCTAACTGTTTTGAACCTTGTGGAATGTAGCCCACCAGGCTCCTCTGTCCATGGTATTTTCCAGGCAAGAATACCGGAGCGGGTTGCCGTTTCCTCCTCCAGGGGATAACCCAGAAATGGAACCTGCGGCTCCTGTGTCGCAGGCAGATTCTTTACCGATGAGCAACCTGAGAAGTCCTTAAAGTATCAGGGGACCCTCTGCGCCCCCTCCCCCGCCGTCAAACACTTCAGAGGCCCACCTCAGACACTAAGCCTCCTGTTTGCACTTGAAGGATTCTATAAGATGCGATGGAAAAACCCCAAAGAATTTTTTGGCCAACCCATCCATGGGAGAAAAGGTTGGAGTCTTTTTTGAGTTTCCTGGAGCCAGTGAACTGAGCTCCAGGGTTTGCAAATACAGGCTACTTGCTTACCCAGTCCCCAGGTACCGCAGACATATGGCAGGGTAGGGATACTGTGGTCTTGTAAAGAGGATGATGGCTGGTACCCACAGGGCTCCATGCTGAGGATGGTCCCACGCTGGGTTCAACGTGCTGATGCCAGCTTGAGCTTCTTAACACTTTCTGAACCAAGGTCCCCACCTTTCCCTTTTGCACTCAGACCTGCAAATCATGTGCTTGGTTCTGCTTTTAATAGAATTTGGTAACTTTCTCTTTCTCCCCACTTCCTGCCTTGATTCTCTGTTCTCAGCACCGCGCTGTGCCCTAAGCCTAGCCCGGAAAAAGAGGAGAGTCTCGGTGATGATAGCCTGGACCCATCTTCTACTCCCCAACCCCAGCCTCTAAGACGAGGAGTGTGTGTCTTCCTCTGAAGTGTACCTGCCACGGTCACGTGACGGCACAGGGAAGCCCAGGCATCGTCACGGTTTGGACCCATCGTCTCTTACTGGACCCCGTCTGGCTACCATGTTTATTCTTGCTCCCCAACTGTATCTTTAAACAGTCAGCGACCCTGCTGGCAAACCTAGGTATCAGGTAAAGAAGCATATGGGGTTGAACACTCTTCAGCTCAGGCTACTATTCTGACATATCTGCTTTTTTTTTTTATTGTATTTTATTGAAGTATAGTTGACTTTCAATGTTGTGTTAAGTACTGCTGTACAGCAAAGTTGATTTCATTAGACATATTCTTTCTCATATTCTTTTCTATTACAGTTCATCACAGGATGGAATTCCCTGTGCTATGCAATAGGGCCTGGTTTATCCATCCCGTATGTAATAGTTGCATCTGTGGGTCCCAAAATGCTAGTCCATTCCTTCCCCTTGCCTTGACCCCTTGGGAACCCTGTCTGTCTTCCACGGACGTATCTCCTGTTTTCCCCACATCTCCTTTTGATCACAGACTTCCTTGTACCACTTGTCACCTCCTCTCTCCCTGCCCATGTCCGGCAGGTTTCTGCTCTCCTATGTGACCGTCTACTTACCTACCAACCGCTTCTGTCTTCCTCCCACCTACCTGCCTGTCAGATCACACACTGAACACCACCTACACGCCAGACACTATTAATAGGTTACGCACATACCCTTCATATTCAAGATCAGTAGGTTTTTTCCTTCACTTTCCTCTTGAGAAAACTGAAGGAGGTTAGATAACTTGACGGAGTGGGAAACGGATCTCAAATCCTTCTAAACGTAAAGCTCCTGCTTCTTCCTCTACACTAGCGGTTTTCAAAGTGTGGTCCCCAGATCAGCACCCGGAAACTGGTTAGAAATGCAATTTTTAGACCCACCACCCCAGACCTGTTGAATCCCTCGGAACACACCCTTGGGGTGACTCTGATGGGTGCTCAAGTCTGAGCCACCGCTTCCCGCCACGTTTTATCCCGTTGCTGTCTGCCTTCTCTGCATCCTAGAATTGGTAGCCCAGGTTTTGGGCCCTCCCCACTCCTGCTCCCCCAGAGTCTGGGCATCGCAGCAGCGGGCAGGTTGCATTCTGGATCTAGGTCCTTGCCTTTCCATCTTCTCTCTTCCTGGGTGTCTGCACCTTTTCAGACAGCATTTCCAGAAACCCAAGTCATCTTCTCCCCTCCTCAGAATGCCTCCTCCCTCGCCTCTTCATTTTGGTTTCTGATTTCACTTCTTTCCCATACACTCACACTGAAACTTGAAGTCCTCAATTGTTTATTGCTTTTGCTACTCTATCTATGGGGCTTCCCCAGTGACTGAGTAGGTAAAGAATCCCCGTGCAGTGCCGGAGACTCAGGTTCGATCTCCAGGTCAGGAAGATCCCCTGGAGAAGGGAATGGTTACCCACTCCACTCTTCTCCACTCCCGTGCCTGGCAGGCTACAGGCCATGGGCTTGCAAAGAGTTGGACACGACTAAATGACTAAACCACCACCCCCTACCTATATCATCTTATAAAATCTCTTCCAGCCCTCATACCAATTTTCTCAGTCTTATGCCATCTAGCCTTTTGACTCTTCCCCTTGTCCCTATTTCAGCTTGTCTTACGAGTGTCTGTGAGAGCTGTTCTGAAGAGCAGCTCCTGACCCACCATTCAGAGATAAAGAGTCTCGATCCTATAGGTCTCACCTCCCCCACAGCCCTTTATATGCCTTTTAGGGCACCTCGCTTGAATTGCAATAATGTGTGTGCTTGTCTGACGCGATGGCACAGTAAGAAAATTAGACAGGTTTCCAGAAACCATTCAATATAATCAGCTTCAGTGTTTTTTTTTTTTTTTATGTCATCATGTCAACTGGCTGATTAGACACCTGCCATTGGAAGAGAATTTGGTGGACATCACCAACATTTTTACAGAGCCATAACGAACATTCCCAGTGACCCAGAACAAACTCCCAATAACCCAGAATTTTCAGGGACTGCAATAAGAAAAGCTCTACCGCTGAAAGCAGAAAGCTTTTTAAATGACCACAGAATCACCTTTGGAAGAGTTGCCTTAGGGCCGACAGGAGAGGTAGACAGATTCCCAGTATTAGTGCCCTAATGACACAATTACCACCACCCTCCTCATTTAGCCTGATTCATTAAGCCCTTGGTTTCCATTAGCTAAATCCAGTCCTTTTGTTGCCAGTGGAGGTAATAAATAGTGAATGGCACCTTTCTCCAGCCACCCATCTGATTAGCTTAAAATGACCTCATGCTAGTTTCACACACTAGCGTGACTCACACTGATGTCATCAAATCCTGTTAAACGATTGTTGATTCCCCACGGCCATCAGCACCTTCCCAAAGGCTTCCACAGGGACGATTACTGAAAGCCTTTTGTACTAACTTTTTTTTTTTTGGATGTTGTACAATAAGCTTTACCCGTGAGTTAATTGTCTCTGTTGACATATTAAGTCTTTACTTTTGAGTGCCTTGCATGCAAACAACTTGTTGAGAATGAGCCACCCTTACACTTCCAGGTTTTAGTGAAGGCCGTGTTCTAATAAGACTAAATGGAATAATTAAAAAAAAAAAAAAACCCAAGACCAGTTTTCTCTGGTTAGAGAATATTAGTGTTTCTGTTCATGAATTATTCATCGGAGCACCTGACGTTTGTGTTACTCTTCTCATTTCATCAAAACGTCTATGTATTATCTCGCTTGCCCTCCCAATCATCCCTTCAGGTAGACAGGGAGACAGCTAGCCCTGTCTGCTGATAGCAAGGATGTGTGAATTGACCCGGGTCGCTGAAATCCTGCAAGGTCAAGTAAGTAGCAGAAGAGCCCCAGCCTTCTGTCTGCTTCTGGTAGAGGCTGATGCTAAAAGTCTCTCTTAATTATCATAAGCAATTGCTTAAAAAAATTCTTTTTTACCTTGGATGGGCGACCCTAAGAAATAGAGGTAATAGGGGGTAAGAGCAGGAAGAATGAGGTGCAGAGGAAGGATGACAGGGGAAGAGGAAGAAATTCTCTTTGAATGGACATCGAATCTCAAGCAGTTTCGAATTTACGGCTTCCTCTTTTTACGGAAAACTTTTGATTTAAATATTACCATAGAGGAGAGCTAGAATTTTAATGGTGATTGATTTTAAAAAGTTAAGAACTGGGAAATCAAAGAAGCAAAAGCCTTGATATAAGAAAAAAATCTCTCTGGTCAACAGCTAGAGTCAAGTGGACCTTAATGGAAAAAGATTCCACTGCTAAATGAGGCCCCTCCCATGGCCCCTACCTGACTGCCAGTTGCTCCTGTCTCTTCTCTCCTGGTGTTAGCTGCTATCAGTGGAAAGAATAGGCTTCCACCCACACTTCAGCTGCAGCTTGTTTCTCTCTGACTTAATCCTGCCCATTTTGGCCCATGACCCAGTTGACTAGATGGATCTTGTGTTTGACTCTCCTGTGAAGACTCGTTGCAAGGTTGACTTGGAAATTTAAACAAAATCGGCAACTTGGTACTGGTGTTGACAGTGAAATGTTTAAAAGTAAGTTGTACTGAATTTGTGTCTTGCTAGGGCTTCCTGAAGCAGCTTGGCTGGCTGGCCAGTAAAAACCAATCCATTATTCAACTGTTGATTGAGCACTGATTTTGTTTTCTGCACAGTGATAGGCATCAGTTACAAAAGCTTAAAATTTGACAAGTGCATCACTGGTTTCTAAAGCATGTTCATGGCTGCCGGGAGGGAGGGGGAGATAAATTAGGAGTTTGGGATTAATATATACACCATATTATATATATTATTATTATATATATTATATATTATATTATTATAGAATATATATTGTATATATATAAAGCATCAGACATGACTGAAGTGATTTATCACACACTACCTGCGCTTAAGTTTTCTATTCAGTTAGAAGGTATCATTTACAAGTTTTGTTTATTTACTTGGCTGGTCCGGGTCTTAGTTGTAGCATGGGGTATCTAGTTCCCTGAGCAGAAATTGAACCTGGTTCCCCTGCACTGGGAGGGCAGAGTCCTAGCCACTGGACCACCAGGGCAGTCCCCAGGTATCATTTTTTTCACTCATTAAATTTCCTAAACACTTAACTTGAAGCAGAAATTGATGGTGCCTCTTCAATTAAGGAAACACTGTGCTATTTTAGTTGAATTTTACTTATACCCTTGTAAGTAAAGGAGTCATGTTAATGAATCACATCTTCTAATTTTCCACGTATCCACCTAAGACATTGACCGGCAGGAGGGTGTTATCAATGGCTGACAGCAATCAATCAATCAATTATAAAGCAGGATCATGAGAACAAGACTTGTCAGTCTCTTTTAACTTTCTTTTCCAGTGGAGTGACTCTTTTAATTGCTAGATGTAGTGAAGAAAAAGACATGCAATATTTTGATTTTCATGAAGCATTTAAGTTTTATATTTTGAGTAACATAGCCATCACCAGATATGAATATAAAATATCTAAAATTCTAATACATATAGTATATGTATTTATGTATTATATACATTTATATATATATGTAACGCCTCTGGGTACGTATCTGTTCTAGATGTCACGGCAACATAAGGTAAGGGGAGGGGTGGATAAATGACCCCTACATGGTTACACATCTTGATTAAGGCTTTTCCTTTCTCTTCCTCGGAAGAGCCAGTGGGGTGAGAGTTTAAAATCATTAAGATTTTCATTTGAAGGGGACCTGAGAAAATACAGTGAAAATAATGGATAATTAACCTAGTTCATCCTGCTGCCTTCTAATATTTGTGAGACCAGATTGTTATGACAAATGGTCAGTTAAAATACATGGGTCTCCCCCTTCCTGGGTCGGGAAGATCCCCTGGAAAACGGTGTGGCAACCCACTCCAGCATTCTTGCCTGGAGAATCCCGTGGACAGAGGAGCCTGAAAGGCTACAGTCCACGGGCTTGCAAAGAGTAGGACATGACTTCGTGACTAAACAATAACAAATATAGCTTTATATAGTTTATATCTGCCTTAAGATAACTTAAAAAAATTAAGTAGACTGGTCTATAATCTCTAGACATACTTTGCCCTCATTTTCTATACACAGGCAGTATATTTACCAGCTCCAGCTCTCCCCATTTTTGATTCCTAATAACTAACGTCTTCAGCATCTTAACATTCTCCAAGTTTCTAGCATGACATTAATGCAAACTGCCTTCAGAAATTCAATATGTCAACAGCAATCTCACTCAGATGGAGCAAAAACAACCTGAAGGAACTGTGGACAGAGATAAATAAGAAGTATCTTATGCTTTTCTTCTGGACGAAGCTGTCCCATAACTTCTGCCTTCATTACTGCCTGCAAATAGTGAGCCAAGGAATAGCAGGTCTTGGCTCAAACGTTCCCTCCTACCAGGATTGTGTTCAGACATGTCCAACTTTAACGCTCACTTTCATTATGAACAAGGGATGGGGGCGTGTGTGCGTGGAAAGTCGCTCAGTCGAGTCTCACTCTTTTCAACCCCCACTCAATATGTGGACTATAGCCTGCCAGGCTCCTCTGTCCATGGGGATTCTCCAGGCAAGAATACTGGATTAGGTTGCCACACCCTTCTCCAGGGGATCTTCCCGACCCAGGAATTAAACCTGTGTCTCTTGCGTCTTCTGCATCACCAGGTGGATTCTTGACCGTTATGCCACCTGGGAAGCCCCAGTCTACTTAGTTCTAATTCTTAAAATGTTCAGAAAGCCAGAGGCGAAGATCTCAAATGCTGATTTTGTAAAAGACACTCTTTGTCAGGCCAACTTGAATTTTCTTTGACAATAGAGGTTAACTACAAGAAGAGCTTAGAATGAGTATGGGGCATTTCAATTTTAGTGAGTTTTTGGCCTTTAAATTCTGAATAATGCAAGTGGGTCCTGGTAGCTTGTGGAACATTTGGGTTTTACTAATAGGTTGATTTACATCACACCCACACACACAATGATTACATAGGGGTTAGTGAGGACACGCCTCGGGGCTGGATCCCCTGGGGCAGTTCTGAAGTTCAAAAGGGCTCTGAAAACAGAAGGGCTTTTGTTTGGTATGTGGCAAACTTTTTGGCTGCAAAACCCTACCTGAACCAATGTGAAACTATTTTTAGTCTGTATCCTACTTAGAGTGAGCACTCCTGTGTTTCGCTGCAGAAGCGCTAACGCGATTGATTACAGCGCCGCTCTGGCCCCTCCTAAGTTCTGAAAGGCAGCTGGGACTAAAGGCAGTGCATAAAGAATTGTAGAAAAGTATTAAATAGTTTCTCTTAGCTTTTTTTTTTTTTTTAAATAAGGATTAAGAAGATGCAAATAAAATGTAGGAATGATACTGCATTCCCAGAGATAGTTTGCATTGGACTCTTTTAAAAAAACTTTTTAAAAAATTTATTTGATCTTATCTGTTCCATGCAGGATCTGTTTTTTGTTTGTTTGTTTGTTTAAGTTGCGGCGTGCGGGGTCTCTTTTAGTTACAGCATGTGAACTCTTAGTTGCCTGCACGTGGGATCTAGTTCCCTGACCAGGGATGGAACCCTGGGACCCTGGAGTCTTAGCCACTGGACCACCAGGGAAGTCCTTGGCCTCGTTTTTCATTTCATACAAGTAAGATTTTTTTGAGAAGATCACCTGGTCTAACCCCTTCATCTCACTAATGAGGTAGTGATCTCTGGAGGCTATGTGCTTTGCTTAAGGTCCCATATTTCAAAAACCAAGAGAGGACATTGAAAATGATTTTCTCCACCACTTATTACTGCAAAGTGAAAGTGAAATTTGCTCAGTTGTGTCCTACTCTTTGTGACCCCATGGACTATACAGTCCATGGAATTCTCCAGGCCAGAATACTGGAGTGGGTAGCCATTCCCTTCTCCAGGGGATCTTCCCAACCCTGGGATTGAACCCAGGCCTCCAGCATTGCAGGCGGATTCTTTACCAGCTGAGCCACAAGGGAAGCCCTCTTACTGCAAGGCACTCCCTATTATACGGCCAGGTCCAACTGCAGAATCAAACATCTGTAGCCTTTTAGTTTGGTCCTGTGCTACCCCCGAGTTAATGGGAAAACAACACAAGGCAAAATAAAAAATCACTGGGATCCCCCTCTTCCCCAGTGGGTGGGGCGAGGGCTTGGCTTAGTTGCCATCACACCTGCAACCTGGGGCCAGGGATGGAGACCTGGGGCTCTGCGGTCAGGGCTCGGGGTTTGGCACCTGCTCAGGGGCACCTGCTGGGTAACAAGCCCGAGGCTTGGTGCAGGGGCCCTTCACAGTGCATGGAGGGCTTCTCCCCTCCCTAGAGCTCGGACAGCCAAGCTGGGTATATGTAAGAAAATTCATGAGGCTGCAGGGAAAGCAGAATTCTGATCGGATCTGTTACACATTTTATATAAAAAGACGCAAGCAAAGCTTTGCTCATATCTGAGAGTCTGGTGGACACAGGTCAGCACTGCAGCTGCTCATGACCACCCCCAGGGGCTGACACAGCCTCCTCGTGGCTCCTTGCTCTCGGCATTGGGTGAAGATGGCAGGTTACCTGCGTGGGCTTAAGTGGCTTCATATATTGTATTATTGTTTTACAATTTATTAACATTTTTATCATTTTTTATTGAGGTATGGTTAATGTTCAACATTGTGTTAGTTTCAAGTGTCCAGCAAAGTGACTCAGTTATACACACCCACACACAGAAGTATTCTTTTTCATAGGCTTTTACATTACAGTTTATTATACGATGTTGAGTACACTTCCCTGCTCTATACTGCAGGTCTTTGTTGTTAATCTGCTTTATGTCCTGTCGCGTGTATACGTTAATCCCAAACTCTTAGTTTCTCTCTCTCTCTACCCCTTGCTCTCCCCTCTGGTAACCATGCTTAATTCCTATGTCTGCGAGTCTATTTCTCTTTTGTAAATAAGTTTAGTTGTATCATTAAAAAAATTTTTTTTCACAAATGAGTGATATCATATAATATTTGTCTTTATCTGTTTGGCTTTTTTCACTTAGTCTGAAAATCTCTAGCTCCATCCAGGTTGCTGTAAATGACATTATTTTTGTCTTTTTTTTAATAACTGAGTAATATCTCATTACATATATATATAAAATGCACATATACAAACATATATACACACAAACACCATGTATTATCTTAAGTTGTTCGATCTTCCAGAAGTTTTGTAATGAGATGGGGAATGATCCTTAACATGTATTGTACCACACTTCATTTCATTGGTTATTTCATCCCAGAGTACTTCAAAGAATCCTTGAGTTTAAAGAGCGGCTAGCTGTTCAGGGGAATTCCCTGGTGGTCCAGGGGAGAGGACTTGGCTTTTCACAAGGGTCCAGGGACCCCTGCTGGGGGAACTAAGATCCTGCAAGCCACGTGGCTTGGACACTGCCTCCCCCCCCCACCCCGCCACACACACACCAGCAAATAAAGAGGAGCTATTCATTTCTCACTTTTTTCAGCAAGGGAGGCAAGGTTTAGTGGTGAAATGAACACAGAAGGAAACCAAGTTTGATACCAGACTTTGAATGACGGCATCAAAGTCAGATCAACATCTTGTGAAATTGAGAATCGCAAAGCACAGTCCCAAAGTAAAGTGTGTGTTGTTCTATTAACAGATGAACGAGAACTCTTTAAAAATGTGATTTATTTTATTCATTTATGTTTGAGAATAATATTAATGCAGTAGCATATACGCAGAACTATGTGTGTGCACACACACGCACACACAGAAACACGTATACACAGGGAAAGCCCAGCTTCCTCAGAGCAGCGTCTAACTGAGCATTTGGAGACCAGTTTCCCTGGACTGGCTTCTGCTCTGTACCCTCAGCTGACTCTGAGTCTCTATAGCTGGAGTTAACCTTTCCTTATTAATGCCAAATATCAATCTGGAAAAAATGCAAAAATACATTTGCTAAGATGTGCCAGGCTTGTGCGGTGTGTGACGGGAGGGACCTCTTCAAATTCCTACTCTGTTCGCCGGCCTTGTGCTCTTGGACAAATTCTTTTTGTTTTTTAAATTATGGAAGTATGAAAACACATTGACAGGAAACTAGGAAAATACAGAACAAAGTTACATATAGTTTCACTATATATTACAATTACATTTTAAGTAGATAAAGATTTTTAACTGGAGTTTCAGTAGCAAAGCCTCAAAAGTCAACAGAATGAATATCCAGAGTTGTAGAGCAATAAAGTAGAACTGAAAAGCACTATGGACCAATCCAACATAATTAAGATTCATACAGTTTTCACACAGTAGTAGGATAGAAATTCTATTCAAGTTCCCATAGACTATAGACTAGGAGACACTGGAACATATCCAGGGACACAAAGCAAGTGCGAAAATGTCATGGTCTAAAGGTTTTGAGACCATACCGAATCTGTTCTCTTATCACTGCAGAATTACGCTAGAAATCAGTAGATATTTGAAAGTGACTTGAAAATAATTCCTGTACTTTCAATTGCAACATAACATTTACCAAGAGAGATCTTGATTTAGCCATTGAAAGCTTCAATAAAGTTAGAAGACTGAAAAAAAAAACATGGAGGGTGATTGCAGAGGAGAAAGCATTTAAATGAGAGACTGATAGCAAAATGAGAAATTAGCATCAAAGGTCCTTGAGAAACCTCACGTATTTGAAAACTGAACGGCTCTTGGACAGCTTCTTTACCTCTCTGGAACTTGGCTCCCTGCTCAGTGAAGTGATCTTCAGAGGGCTCTTGAAGTTTAGGTTCAAACAAGGTAGACTTGAAGCATCTCCAGCATCGTTAACACTCACATCCTCTATTGATCCCACCCCTGAGAAACGTCCTTCCCCAGTTTCCTTTAGGTGAGACTAATAAACTCTCTGCCAAAGGGTCCTGTTGCTTTCCGTTCATCGCCCCGTCCCTGGAGCCCAGTGCGTCTGTGTGGAGGAACAGTGGAAGGGGCTATTAAATGCTGGCTGGCCATGTAACTTTTCCATCTGTGTAAAGAGGGCATTTCCATATTCCAAAGTTGTAGACGAGGAAACTGAAACCAGAGGTTAAGGAATTTGTCCAAGACGGCAGAGCTGGTCAGTGATGGAGCAGGGCTTGTCAACCGAGCGATTTAGGACGGGTACACATAACCATGGGCTTCCCTGGTGGCTCAGCTGGGAAAGAGTCCGCCTGCAGTGTAGGAGACCACCTGCAATACAGGAGACCCAGGTTCAACCCCTGGGTCGCGAAGATCCCCTGGAGAAGGAAATGGCAACCCACTCCAGTGTTCTTGCCTGATATATCCCATGGACAGAGGAGCCTGGCAAGAATCAGACATGACTTAGCAACTAAACCATGTACGTAACCATAAAAATCCATGGAAAGGTTTCTGGAATATCTTGTTATCTTTTGTGTTTCCTCCCTTGTTTTCCAGGGCCTTCTATCCCATGGACAAAATAGCAAAGGCATGAGACTTTCCTGGCAGTTCAGCAATTAAGACTGTGCTTCCACTGCAGCAGGGAATGGGTTCAATCCCTGGTGGGGGAACTAAGATCTTGCATGCCTCCTGGCGGTCAAAATAGCAAAGGCAACAACTACAAGACGTGTTTGGTTTTCTTTAAACCTACTGGTTGATCTCAGCCCAACCAATTGAGCTTGAGAATTCACATCAGTTTTCTCTCTTGTCAACTGTAGGGTTATGAATAAAACTGCATCGCTATGAGGCTGGCTACTGCTATGCGATCACGTTCAGTTGTGTTCGACGTTTTGTGACCCCCATGGACTGTAGCCCACCAGGCCCCACTGTCCATGGGATTTCCCAGGCAAGAACAGTGGAGTGGGTTTCCATTTCCTCCTCCAGGGGTTGAACCCGAGTCTCCCACATCTCCTGCATTGCAAGTGGATTTTTTTTATTCAAACCAGTGAGAAACCAGAGAAGTTAGTAAAGACTGTGTAAAAATGCTTCTGATCTTTTGTCTGCTTGTATATTACTTGGTGGAGGAAGGGGTTCTAAGAACCAGGAGGCATGAGCTGACTCCAGTTTCAGTGAAACCCTTACAGTTTCTGCGTAGATGCTGCATGTTTGCAGGTACCGCCACGCTTACACACCTCCCGCCAAAGCAGGGGTGCGGCCCTTTCCTGAGTGCTTACGAAGTTCCAGGCCCTGTCTCACCAGCTGATTAAGCCTTCACACTGTCTCTGTATGGCTGACTTGTTCCCCCCCTGTTTTACAGATGGAGGCATTAAGTTTCAGAGAGGATGAGAAACTTGTCCAGTGTCAGGGGCAGAATCTGAACTTGATCCCAAGTCCACTTGGCTCAAGATCTCCATCTTTCATTGCTCCTCACACAGCCTCCTGTGAAGATAATGCCCAGAACTGCCGTGGTGAGGGGCGAGCTTTTCTCCTTTCCGGAATGAAAGCCAGCGACAGTCACTGAGCACTAGTGTCTTGCCTGAGGAGCACGTGGTTTTGGAGTCTGATTGCTGCCTCTGAACCCTGGCTCCACCACTTAGTTCTAAGCCTGCTTGCCTGCCTATAAAATGAGCGTGATAACAATAACACCAACCTCCTGGACCTATCCTAGAGATTAAATAAAATCACCCACACAAAGCATTTAGCACAGTGACTAGTAAGTTTTTTTTAAAAATGTTAGTTATTTTTCAATATTGAATGCCCTGTGATAAAATAAAATGGAAAAGAATGTGAAAAGGAAAGCATATATGTGTGTGTGTGTGCATGTATGTATGTAACTGAATCACTTTGCTGTACATTATAAATTAACACAATATTGAAAATGAATTATACTTCAGTGAAATACAATTTAAAAATCTAGCTATTTATTAGGCAACTCCCAATGTAAACGTGGATGGAGTTCCAAAGTGCATCTTACATTCAGTTGTTTGGACTCGGAACATATAAAGAATAGATGTTCTGTTTGTGTGTGTGCACGCTCAGTCCCTCAGGTGTGTCTGACTCTCTGTGACCCCCTGGACTGTAGCCCACCAGGCTCCTCTGTCCACAGAATTCTCCAGGCAAGAGTACTGGAGTGGGTTGCCATTTCCTCCTCCAGGGGATGTTCCTGACCCAGGGACTGAACCTGCATCTCTTGCGTTGGCAGGTGGATTTTTTCCCACTGCCCCATCTGGGAAACCCAGAGGTTCTATTTGATTCCCCCGTGAAGTGCTATTATTGTGTCGCTGGCAATGTATGCTCTTAGATTTCCATCCCAGAGTGGAGGCTTTGCAGGATGAGGATGGAGCCTGGCACAATCTGCTCTACCGCGGGGGGCGGGGAGGGTAGGGGGACAAGTCCAAGAGCTCTCAGGCTGCCTTAAGCCCTTGCTCCACAGTTCTGTGAGGTTTTCTGCTTCAGCACTACTCTCTTCTTGCGGTAGTCATGATCTAGTCAGCGCCTCTGGCAGCTGTCCAAACCTTAAAAAACCAACAGTCCTCTTCCCCCCTGCACCCTTGCCTTCTGCACCCTGTGTCGAATATCCCATTTCCTCAATAGCTGGCTCAGGAAAAAGCTGCTAATTTGTGATGATCTGTGAGCCCTTAACCTTCCCAGAGCTGTTTACCGTTTTGAAGAAATGGAATCTAGAGTTTCAGGCAATGAGTCAGAGAGCAACCCCAGCATTGCAAGCACTGGGATATTAATGATGCCCTTCTTACAATGCCGTTTTGAGAATGACGGGGCTGATTGGTGCCCCATCTGATTTCCTACCTAATACTTTTATGATGGAAGATACTTTGAGGCAGGCCAACTTCATTTGGAAGTTTGACCTGGGATCATGCTGATGCTGAAGCTGAAGCTCCAGTACCGTGGCCACCTGATGCAAAGAGCCAACTGATTGGAAAAGACCCTGGTGCTGGGAAAGACTGAAGGCAGGAGGAGAAGGGGACAACAGAGGACGAGATGGTTGAATGGCATCATCGATGCAGTAGACATGAGTTCGAGCAAACTCTGCAAGATAGTGGAGGACTGGGAAGCCTGGCGTGCTGCAGTCCATGGGGTTGCAGAGTCGGACACAAGTGAGGGGCTGAACAACAGCATCTCTCTTAAGCTGATCTTGTTGTCTTTATCACCTCATCCCTTCTTCCATTCCTTAAGCCAGTTTTTTTTTTTTTCCTAAGAGTCCCTGGATTTAAAAAAAAAAAGATAGTTGTAAGGTAGACTGACTCTGGTAAAAACTGGGACCTCTGATAAGGTATGTGCTTGTTCAGTGACCAGGTCAGGGATTGTTGATGTATTTGTGCGGAACATAAGCAATACATGCAGGCCAGTGACAGGGTGTGTGGGTGACGGATCACTGATGACTCAGGCTCTCATCTTGTCCAAGCCAAAATTCAGGACACGTGATCTGACAAGCACAAATAAATTTATGAGACAATGGAACCAAAGGCTTGAAACTGGGAGGCATGCCAGAGATACGACAGCTGAAAGAGCCAGACAGATAACCAGAGAGAGGAGGCTTGCGGGGCAGCAGGAAGAGTCTTGACATTTCTATTCCTATATTCCTGTGTCATGGGCAGAGACCAAGATGAATAGCCCAACGACCCACGGCGCCCCTTCCAAACAGAACAGGGAATTAGTGATGCCCTTTCTACAGCACTGGAGCAAAAAGGACCGAGTACCCGCTCTGCTCCGCTCCTGACCAGCACTTCTAACTGCTTCTCCAGCATCTTTTCCTGAATGTCAGGAAGTGCCTCAAAGGGAACTTTGAGCTTTGGTCTCAGTTCACAGCTTCATGATGCACAGAACCATCCAAACTAAACATAGTGATTTTTGTGTCTTCCTCTTCCTCACTTAAAAATCCAGCTGGCCCCTGAGAACTCTTGTTTCTACCGATGCAATGTCTTTCTATCCCTATTGCCGTCATGATCCTGTTTTAACTGCTTCATTGGTTCCCTAGTTGATATCCTTGCATTCCATCTCCTCCTCCCTATTTTTCCCAGACACGTACACCAGACACACACACACACACACACACACACACACACACACACACACACAGTCCTCCCAAAACACTTTGCATATTATATTGTCTAGAAAAAACTACAATGCCCCACAATAGTGCTGAAGGTTTTCCTCAGTTTAATTTCAAACTCTTCTTTCCAACTTCATCTCAGCCCCTGCATCCTGCATTGACTTACACTGGACTAGTCATTTCCTGAAAGAAGCCTCTGTGCCTTTGCAAATGCTGTTCCTCCTTTCCCTCTTTTCTCTGTTTTATTTTTAAATGTCTCTTTCTCTGTGGAGCTTGTACTGGCTCTCCTGATCAGAATGCATCACTCTCTCCTGGGTGCTCCCTACATTGTACCCACTCGATTCTAGCATGTTCAAAGGCTAACATGTCTACCTTCCCTCCTCGACTCACCTCACAGGTGTTCATCTTTAGACCCCACTCACTTAGCCCACTGTCAGCATCTAAAAGGTACAAGTGCAAGTGTTAGTTGCTTAGTTGTGTCCGACTCTTTGAGACGCCATGGACTGTAGGCCGCCAGGCTCCTCTGTCCATGGGATCCTCCAGGCAAGAATACTGGAGTGGGTTGCCATGCCCTCCTCCAGGGGATCTTCCCCACCCGGGGATCAAACCCAGGTCTCCTACACTGCGGGCGGGTTCTTTACCGACTGAACCACCAGGAACTTGCTAATAAATGCATAAAATCAGAGCTGAAATCCACACTGAGGGAGTTTGGCTTCAAAGTCTGTGCTTCTCACCATTGAAGACTATTTAGCTTTGAATCATAAAATCTTTAGCACTATGACAATGAAGTGTCCTTGGTCACAAGGGAGAGCTGTTAGGAGACATGGATGATTCAACAAAGCTCATCTCCACTAATGGACAATGTCTCAACTCTTAAGCATTACTGAGGGCAGGTCAGTCCTTTTTATCCCTTAGTTATAACCCAAATAGCTGGACTGGAGCTGTGTGATGTGGCCACAAGAGTCTAAGTTTAACAGAATTACTAATCAAGGGAAAGAAGCCTCTGAGAATCAGGAGAGGAATGATACTGAACACTTTCCATGTTATAATGCCTGGTGTTTTTATAAGCTAACTTGAAAACTCAGAAAAACCCCTCCTTACAGATAAGGCAATGAAAGCTTAGAGACATTAAGTAACCTGTGCAGAAACATATTTAAGTTCCTGAGATGAGATTTAGACACAGTTCTGAAAGACCTCAAAATTTAGACTCTTTACATACGTCAATAAACAAGCAAAATTAATTTTATACATTTTCTGTTGGCACAAACTATTACAACCAAAAATATCTGGATTAAGAATATGATGTAATTTTTATTTTAACTGATAGCTATTTGTTATCAGTTATAATTACTGGGAACACAGAGAGCAAATGTTTTTCTGCAAACTACTCCTGCTTTGAATTCATCTTGCAGCTTGATAAGTAAGAAGCACAAAAACCAGTGAGATAAGACTGGAAACACTGTGATGCTGTGTCCAGTTTTCAGGTACACGTTGCTGCAACCAGAGTTTCAGCCAGATGAAAAGACAAATTCAGCAGGCACGGGTTCTCACTTTGCACCTTCTTATCTGTTACTGTTAAGATAGAAACTCTTTTTGTTTAAAATTTATTTTTAGGCTTCCCTGCATGTGGGATCTTAGTTCCCTGACCAGGGGTTGAACCCGTGCCTCCTGCAATGGAAGCATGGATTCTTTTTTAATTTTTTTTAATTTAGTTTATTTTTGTTTATTTATTTTGGCTGCACTGAGTCATTGTCGCTTTGTGCGGACTTTCTCTAGTTGCACCAAGCAGGACCTATTCTCCAGTTCTGGTGTTTGGGCTTCTCTTTGCGGTGGCTTCCCTTGTGCAGCACAGGGTCTAGGAGAATGGGCTCAGCAGTGGCGGTGCACCGGCTTAGTTGCTCCCTGGCCTGTGGAATCATCCCGGACCAGGGATCGAACCCAGGAAGCATGGATTCTTAACCATTGGACTGCCGGCTGAGTGCCAAAGAATCGATGCTTTTGAACTGTGGAGTTGGAGAAGGACTCTTGAGAGTCCCTTGGACTGCAAGGAGATCCAACCAGTCCATCCTAAAGGAGATCAGTCCTGAATATTTGTTGGAAGGACTGATGCTGAAGCTGAAACTCCAATACTTTGGGCACCTGATGTGAAGAGCTGACTCATTGGAAAAGACCCTGATGCTGGGAAAGATTGAAGGAAGGAGAAGGGGACGACAGAGGATGAGATGGCTGGATGGCATCACTGACTCGATGGACATGAGTTTGAGCAAGCTCTGGGAGTTGGTGATGGACATGGAGGCCTGGCGTGCAGCAGTCCATGGGGTCGCAAAGAGTTGGACACGACCTAGCAACTGAGCTGGACTGGACTGGACTGGGCTGCCAGGGAAGCCCCTCAGGTGGAAATCCTATAAGTTTCCCTGCACATCTTCTCCTGCCCAAAGGGACCAAGTCAATATCCAGTGAAGATAAGTTGAAATGGTAGAGTCTTGCTGCCTTTATTCTCTTATATTAATAAGTGTGTGCTGTGATGCTTCTAAAAACTGAGTGTGTGCTGTGATGCTTCTAAAAAATGTTCTAGAATGAACATCAATAAGGAACGGGGAGGCCCTGGGAAGGCAACTCCTCCAAAACCTGTTGCTTGTGAGATTGCGCAATGGCAAGAAGCATTTGGGCCAAGCTCTTGGCAGAACGTCCTGTCCAGATTGCTGGCGTCCAGTTCTCCTCCTCAGCAGTTTCATTCCCATTGGCAGAAGAATTCGATTTTTACTGGATGCTACTCAGTCTCGAGAACATATAGTGATTGCCTAATGGGAGTCCTCGGGCATTTGTTACTGGAAACAGAAGACCTTCAAGGTGAAGAGCTCAAAAAATTTCAAAGTGGATTTGAAATTCTCAAAGGACAGGGTTGTTCTGAAGGACTGAATGTTGAGATTCCTTCTGGCTCTAAGATACACTGAACCTCTGCTTACCAGATGCTGGCTTCGAACACTTCAGCATCTGCCTGTTTTCTCGAGGGGGCCTAAAGAAAGTGCCCAGAACAAAATTAAACTTTTACTGGCTTCTCTGGTGGCTCAGTTGGTAAAGAATCTGCCTGCAATGCAGGAGACATGGATTTGATCCCTGGGTCGGGAAGATCCCCTGGAGGAGGGCATGGCAACCCACTCCAGTATTCTTGCCTGGAGAATCCCATGGACAGAGGAGCCTGGTGGGCTACAGTCAATGCAAAGAGTTGGACAGGACTGAGTGACTAAGCACATATCTTAGTTGAAAAGTACAAGCCTTGGTTTCCTTATTTGATTAGGAGAGGTTTTCATAGTACCTCCCTCTTGGTATTATGATGATTTAATGTGTGATGGACTGAAAATGCTTTTGTGAGCTATTGCAGTCATCCAGTCTTCTCCCTAAGAAGTAGCTGGGAAATAGTTCCAGATAAAACCGTAATACTGTTTGGCAGAACAGAAGACCTCATTAGAGTGCATCTCTCCAGACCTCAGCTGTAGAGGCTGACAGAGTAGGTGCTTGATTCTGACGAGAGGCATGAAGACGCACCTGTCCTGAAGGAGAAGATGAAGTGGATTTGCGCTGAAATTGGAAGGATGAGTGAGCTCTGAACGGAATCAGGATGGGTGGAGACCGTGGGCTAGGCAAAGAAGAATGTTCTAGACTGCAGAGCCTGTGTGAAGACCAGACGATAGAGAGGGTTTGGTCTGTCGTCTGTCGTGCCCAGACGTGTCAAGGATGTCTCATGAGATGAGACTAGAAAGGTGACTTGGGGGACCACTGGGGACTTGGGCCAGGTGACTGCTGGCCCATTGGCTAAGACTCCCGGTGCAGGCGGCCTGGGTTCAATTCCTGGTCAGGAAACTAGATCCCACGCGCTGCAGCTAAGAGTTCGAATGCTGCAACTCAAAGACCCTGCCTGACGTCACAAAGATCCCCAGTGCCACAACTAGGACCGTGCAGCCTAACTGGAAAAAACAAAGCAGGTGACTCGGGAGCAGATCACGGAGGACCTTGAACGCCACCTGAGGGCTGGGATCAGCTTCTCCAACAAGAGGGAGTCGCGGAAGATCGTGGGGAAAGGAGACAGACGTGAGGGACAGAGGTCCTGGGTTTTGCCAGGTTGCTTCTCCTAGCAGCACAACTCACCTGAGAGATGTCTTGGGTGGGGAAAACATGGAGATAGGCTGGCCGGTGGGTAGCTATGGAGTAGTTTAGCAAGAGGGACAGCAGGAGAAAAGCAGAGGGGTAGGTATCAGGGATGTGAAGAGACTGAATGGACAGTGCAAGAGGGGAGGCGGTGCAGGACCAGTCTTCCGGTCGAGGTCACTGCCGTGGGTGCAGGCAGAAGCGGCAGAATTGATCTGAATAAAGTCAGTGTTAGTCGCTCAGTTGTGTCCGACTCTTTGCGACCCCATGGACTATAACCCACCAGGCTCCTCTGTCCATGGGATTCTCCAGGCAAAAATACAGGAGTGGGTTGCCATGCCCTTCTCCAGGGGCTCTTCCCAACCCAGGGATCAAACCAGAGTCTCCTGCATTGCAGGCAGATTCTTTACCATCTGAGCCTCCAGGGAAGCCCCTGGTGATTTCCTTCCCAGTCTTGTGCTTTTAGGTCGGTTATCAACTCAGTGCACACCGGCCAATCAGCTCTAGCTTGGACCATTTTCTCCCACTGTTGCCAAGCCCTCTGGGAGGTCCATTGAGTGCAATGACAGGCCCTTCCTCTTGAAGGAGGGTGCCAGCCACTTTCAAAGGAATGGGCCCTACTTTTGGGGCACTGCTTTCTCTATTTGCATGCTCATGGCAACAGAGAACACACTGCTTGCTTCTGCCCACAGCTTTGCAACTTAAGATTCACAGAGCCACTGGCTGGGCAGCGTTTCAGGATAGCCTTTCATTTTTGTTTTCTTTTTCCTTCTTGGCCCAGCAAGACTAGTTAAATGCAGGAAATGAAGATCACGTTGTCTGAGTGTGCCCTGACTAAATTCTATTAGATTGACAAGCTCTGTAAGTCCTAATTATTTTAAGTTGTCTTCGTATGCATAAAAATGCATTGTAACCAGCATCAGACATGTTTATTAAAGGTTCATTGGAGAGTGATGCTGGCTTATCCAGACCTCAGGAGAGTAGTTACGAGACAGTCCTGTCGTCTGCCATGGGAGAGATGCTGAATTCTGTACAGGAAGACTTCCTGTTCCCACGTTTTCTGGCCCTTTAGGAGTTGGGGGATGGTGGAGTAGGAGGTCATTGTTGGGTAGAAACACAGTAAAGAGAAGCCTCTTTCTGCCACGGAAAGTCAACTAAAAAGTCCTCTCACTATAAGGAGAGAGTAGAATTTTGCAAAGTATATTGGAAGGAGCAAACCTTAGCAATGCAATTAACAGAGATTGTACTTGAAGGGCCTCTTATAGAATGGGAGGTTTGTTTCTCTGTGGGTGTTTCGGCCTTTGCCAAAAGGGATGCCATCAGTCTCTGATCCATAGGAGTTTATGACCTCAGAAGAATAACAGAGAATATGCTTTGATATATAGAAAAAAACAGTGAAAACACACAGAAATCACATGGAAGGTTCGCTTTTATTTGCTTTTGATGATAAGAAAGCAAGTAAAAACAAATGTGTAATTGAGAGGCTTAACAACTGCTGATGACTTCCATTTATTTAAGAACCTTTCACTGAGTGGCCACAAAATGTCAGGAGTGCCTGATAACCCAAAGACATAAAATTATTGGAGACATACTTCTACTCTCAGACTGGTGTACCAGGGGCGATGGAAGCGCAACCGTTGTGATGCCATCAGATAAGTGAACACGTGGATGGATGTAGGAGGCTCTCAGAGTCCAAAAGAGAGTGCAGCGACTCTTTCTAGAAGCTGAGGGAGAGCTTCAGAGATGGGGCAGAGCTCCAGCTGGGTCAGCAAGGAAGAGGCTGGAGGAGTGAGAAGACACGGAATGAGCAACCATGTGTGGTTTCATCAAAAAAATTACGAGTGAGGCGGAAACTATTGTCATTCCCCAGGTGCGGGCTAAACTGCTTCAGTTGCATCCGACCCTTTGTGGACTACTCTACTGTAGACCCAGAGAAGGAAACGGCAACCCACTCCAGTACTCTTGCCTGGAGAATCCCATGGACAGAAGAGCCTGGTGGGCTATAGTCCGTGGGGTCGCAAAGAGTCGGACATGACTGAGTGACTAACATTTTCTCTACTGTAGACTGTAGCCCACCAGGCTCCTCTGTTCAAGGGATGCTTCAGGCAAGAATAATGAAGTCGGTTGCCATGCCCCCCTCCAGGGGATCTTCCGACCCACAGATCGAACCTGTGTCTCTTTTGTCTCTTGCATTGGCAGGTGGGTTCTTTACCACTAGTGCCACCTGGAAAGTCATTTCCCTTATGCTCGTCAAACCCCATTCGCCTCAGGTATGGGTACCAGATGCTTCTGAAGACATGATGAGGCTCCTCACCAGCCCAGGGATGCGGTTTTAATTGTCTAAGCTAATCAAATGCATCAATCCCCCTCACCAGTGACTGCTTTTGGTATAAGCTGGTGTTATTACGAGCTAAACTGTCTTCCCCAAAGACATGCTGGAGTAGTTACCCCAGTACCTGTAAAAGGGATGTTATTTGAAAACAAGGCCTTTGCAGATGAGATCAAGGTAAGATGAGGTCATTAGGGCAGGTCTTAATTCAATGTGACTGGTCCTTATAAGAAGAGAACACCAGGGACTTTCCTGGTGGCGCACTGGTTAAGATTCCACGCTCCCAGTGCTGGGGGCCTTGGTTCGATTCCTCATCAGGGAGCTCGATCTCGCACGCAGGGACTAAGCCTCTGTGCAGCCAAATGCGTGCGCGCTCAGTCACCTCTGACTCTCTGCCACCCTACGAACTAGAGCACACAAGCCTCCTCGGAATTACCCAGGCAAGAATACTGGAGTGGGTTGCCATTGCCTCCTCTGGGGGATTTTCCTGACCTAGGAACCGAACCCACATCTCCTGCATTGGGAGGTGGATTCTTTACCACTGAGCCACCTGGGAAGCCTGGCGCAGCCACATAAATAAATATTAAAAAGGAAGAGAACGCCAGGTGACAGGGCAGAAGCCGAGGGAGAGCGTGGCGTTGAGACGGAGGCAGAGACTGGGGTGATGCCTCTGTAAGCCGAGAGCACCAGGGATTTGTGGGAACACCGTGGCTCCTCCTCGAGGCTTCGGTGAGGACTGGTCCTGCTGACATCTCGATTTTGACCTTCTGCCCTATCGTGAGACAATAAATATCTGTTGTTTTAGGCCATCAAGTTTCTAGTACTTCCACAGTGATATCATCCAACGGTTGGATTACCCTGGAATTTCTGGATTTTCTTTATATGGAATAATAAAAGTTGCTCCTGTGCCCCTGTAAGAGATCTCTGTTCCCCGCATGCAAAAACGCCTTCACTCAAACGTCAAGGGTTAGCGGGGTCGAGAGGACACATTTGAAGTCAGGAAGTCTTTTGCTTGCTACCAGCTGCTGGTCAACCTGGTTGCCATTTCCAGGAAGTCCTTTGCAGAAGGGACACTCCCTGAAAAGGGACCGCCTTTATTAGTAGCCAGTTCCAAATCCCACTAAGGCTTCTTCCCTGGTGAAGGTGACAGGGTCGTCTATGAGTCTTGAGGTCCTCTGGCCTCCTGGGCCCAGAAACCCTCTCCTGCCCCACCCTCTCCACCATCGAGTGTTTCTCCATCCACCCTCTGGGTTTCAGCTTAGGCACCGTTGCTCTGAGAAGGCGTCACTGACTCCTAAGACAGGTGTAGGTGCCCTGTTTGGCTTAAAAAAAAAAAAGATTTATTGTTGGCCACGCTGTGCTTTCTTTGCTGTGAGGGCTTTTCTCTAGTGGAGGGCAAGGGTTACTCTCTAGTTGTGATGCTCAGACTTCTGCTATCTCTCACAAGACTCTAAAGTCTTGTGGGCAGAGGGACTTCCCTGGTGGCCCAGGGTCTAAAACTCTGTGCAACTAAAGATCCTGCATGCTACAATGAAGACCTGGTGCAGCCAAGTAAATAAATAAATAAATAGTAAAAAAAATAAAAGTCTTAGGGGCAAAGACTACGAATGTCCCACTTACTGTTTCATGCCCTGTATAATGCAAGGCCTGTCCCATAGTAGGCACTTGATAAATATGTGCTAAGGGAATGAAAGAGGTGGCAGTGCTGACTGTCTGCAACCTAGAGTTTATCCACAGAATTCTGATGAGGGCCGTGGCACAGTGGGGTTGGCCAGGGCTTTGGCAAAAGACAAAGGAGGCAAGTGAGCCTTTGCCCCCAGCCTTGGGGTCCTGTGCTTCCCTGGTGGCTCAGAGGTTAAAGCGTTTGCCCGAAATGTGGGAGGCCTGGGCTCGATCCCTGGGTCAGGAGGATCCCCTGCAGAAGGAAATGGCAACCCACTCCAGTATTGTTGCCTGGAGAATTCCATGGACCCAGGAGGCTTGTGGGCTACAGTCCACGGGGTCGCAAAGAGTCGGACATGACTGAGCAGCTTCACTTGCTTATTTCGGGGCCCTATACAGGCTTTCCTCCATACTCCTCACCTTTCTTTTCTTCCCACCTTCTACTTTTCTTTCTAGGTTCCTCAAAAATTTCCTAGATCTGGCCCTTATTTGACCTGAATGAAAGTGAAGTGGTTCAGTAGTGTCTGACTCTTTGTGACCCCGTAAACTGTAGCCCACCAGGCTCCTCCGCCCATGGGATTCTCCAGGCAAGAATACTGGAGTGGGTTGCCATTTCCTTCTCCAGTATAGGAAAAAAAAAACCCCAAAAAACAAAAAAGGAATCATCATGGGTTATCTAACACAATCAAGTAATCTACCACTACTTCTCATACGCAAAAACAGTTTAAAAATGCTTTTAATACCAGTTAAACTGCCTGGAACTACATCTCCAGAAGAGTCCTAAAAAGTAAGGTCAGGAATATATGATAGGGAGGGAGGAGGAAGCAAGTGGAATCTTCTCAACCTTCATAACCTAGTTGGTAGGTGGTGCGAACTTTGGTCCGGGTTCCAGAAAGATCTTTTGGACATCACTTCACCTTTGACACTTGAGAATATGTTCCATAATGATCCTGGTGTAGTGTTAACCTGATCGAAGGTCAATCACCCCTTAAAGCTGTCCGTGCATTTGTTGCACAGGTTTTTCTTCTATAGAGGAAAGCATGCAGTGTTCTGACAGATGTAAGAATTCTAACGTCAAGTTTTTTTTTTTCTTTATTCACAAAACATTTGGGTGTTTCCCGGAGAAGGCGATGGCACCCCACTCCAGTACTCTTGCCTGGAAAATCCCATGGACGGAGGAGCCTGGTAGGCTTCAGTCCATGGGGTCGCTAAGAGTCGGACACGACTGAGCGACTTCACTTTCACCTTTCACTTTCCTGCATTGGAGAAGGAAATGGCAACCCACTCCAGTGTTCTTGCCTGGAGAATCCCAGGGACGGGGGAGCCTGGTGGGCTGCCGTCTATGGGGTCGCACAGAGTCGGACACGACTGACGCGACTTAGCAGCAGCAGCAGCAGCAGCATGAATGCACCAAATACTGTGCTGCGCATCCTTGTCATCAGTGGGAAGACATTCAGGAGCCGCATCTAGCGGAGCCTATAGCCTGCTATAGGAGTACAAATAAATATATACACACGGTATTAATTTGCTCCAAATGTTGTGAAGCAAAGCAATAGATTGTTGAGATAGTGAGGAAGGTGCAGGGGGGGGAGGGGGCACCTAGCAGATGAGCAGGGACAGCTTCCCTGAGAAGGTGACATCCGAGAGGAGACTTAAAGGATGAGGAGTCAGGCTTCGGGGTCAAGTCCACGGTAAGTCAGAAGAGCTCAAAGCCTCTCCCTCAGCAAGGTGGAAAGTACAGGCAACGAGGCCCCGCTGCCAGCACTAAAGATGGCGGGCGGCCGGGGGCGGGGACAGGGCGTGTCATCGTAGTGATTGGTCAGGCGGGGGTGGGCGGGGCGTCACGTGTGCCGGCGGCGAGCATCCGGGCTCCCGGCGGCGGCGCTGCGGAGGCTCCCGGGAGCCCGGCGGCGGCGCGGGGCGGCGAGCGGGCCGGCGATCCGGTGAGCCTCCGGAGCCGGCCGCGTGGGCCGAGCATGGCGGGCTCCCTGCCTCCCTGCGTGGTGGACTGCGGCACCGGGTAAGAGCCGCGGGCGCCCGCTCCGGCCCCGGCGCGCCTGCCTCTGCCTGCCCCGCGGCCCGGCCCCCTGGTCTCACCTGGGGTGCCCCGGGCCCGGGTCGCGGCCCTCACCTGTCCAGGGGCCCCCGACTCACTCACCTTGCTGGGGAGGGAGCCGAAGAGAGACGTGGCTTCCCCGCCTCCTCCTTGCGCTCGGGCGGGGCTCCCCGGGACCCATATGCCTCCCGGAGGTGCGGGCTGCGCACCCCGCTGCCGTTCCCTCGCCTTCCGCCTGCCTCACGGCGCCCCTGCCTTCTCTTCAAAAGTGGCCCTCGTCCTGGGTCCCCAAGCGCATGCCATTTCTCCTCCCTGATAGGGCTTCTTTATCACTTACTTGTGGGAGGTTTTTACAACCGTCTCCCAAGTTGACATCTTTTAAAAAAAGTGTGTGTGTGTGTGCGCGCGCGCGCGTGTGTTTGCAGCCTACTCTGTCCTCTTCCAATATTGAATGGTTCAGTCAGGCTAAGGTCTTGCTTTAGTTTGCCTAGAGTTGCCTTTGCACTTAAAAATGTTTAAAAAGGCTCCATTTTGAAAAACAGAAAAATCTAAAATGTGGGAAAGGCTGTTGGTGGTAGTATAGTTTCTATGTCTGCCCCCCCGCCCCCAGCCCGTTACTTGTGGGCCGTGATTGCTTCTTTTGATGTTGAGATATGCCGAAGAGACCCTTCGGAAATCTCCCGGTCCTTTCCAGTGGCCCAGGCTCGGATCATTTTTAGGAAGGTGCTCGCTGAATCCATTTAGGTTTTGGTTTAGAAAGTCAAGCTTGCCTGCTTGCACTGTAGGTGAAGTGCTTAATAAAATAGCCTAGAAGTAAGTTTAGCCTCTTAAAAAGATTTTTCAAGAGGGGATTTTAGTCATTTTTTGCCACAGAATATTCCATGGCGCGTTCACCGTAGCCTTGATTCTTCTCTGTAGAGAAACGCACTTGGTTTAGTTTCCTTGACAACCTTGTGGGGGTGTCTTCCTTAATTTGCTACAGTCCATCTCCTACGGATTGTTCTTTCCTTTTGCTGCAGAAAAAGGAGTGGTTACAAGCTGGAAAAAACTGCTTCTTTGCATGTATTAATTTTCCTTTCAGAGATACACATTGTACCAGAAGTTTTGGGGCTCTTTATTTCAGTAGTTGTTTTGCTACCCAGAACCTGAGCCAAAAGCAGTGTTGATAGGAACACCCCCCCTCCCCCCCAAATACTGGCTTCCTTATGCATCTCCTTCTCCCACCATCTGGTATTCACCCCACACCCACCTGAGGTCTGGTTGTGTCAGGAGAGAAGGCAGCTGGTCAAAGAATCTTTCATCCCCACATTTGTACGTGAGGTTTTGTGGTTTGGGTCTTATAAAACTGTTGAAAGACAAAGTATTTCTTGGTAGAAGCAACAAAATGTGCCCACAGGGTTTGTCATACCTTTAATATTAGGAAGCTGGGAGCCTTACTCATCATTCTTGCTATAAATATCAAAAGTGTGGTGCTCAGTTATGACCGCCTGAGGTAGGTGGTATCTCACGTGGCAGTATAAGTTCAGGATATCTTTGTCTTCTGGCCCCAAGTTATGTATCGTCTTCAGGCTGTTGTAGGCGTTGTGTCAGGACTAGAAATAGTGGCCAGGGATCCTGCCAGTGGGTTTCACATGGACATAGTCTTTTGTGGGAACGGTGATGGTCAGTCAGGAATTTCCAGTGTCCAGTGTGTGGCCAGGAGGAGGAGCCTGGAAGAGCCCAAGTTTATTTAAGCGTATTACTGCTTCTTATATTTCACTTGCAGAGCCAAGTGACTTTGGATTGACCTTTAACTCACAATGGGATAAAAAGGGATAAAATGCAGATAAATATAACTAGGACCGAAGAAAAGAACAGGCCTGGAAAATCACCTTAAACTGTAGGCCCATAGTGCAGCTGGTTTGGTCTCAAGCTTGGCCTTCCTGTATGACAAGATTATGAGAGAGTCATCGTCAGTTATGTAATTCCTGTCATCAGGGAAGAAGAGAAATACCTGTTTCTCAGGTGAAAGAGCTTTCTCTAGTACTAAATTCTAAAAGATTCACACTGATAGTGGGCATTTATGATTGAGTAGACAGTATACTCAATGGTGCTTTTTAAAAATAGCAAATAAATTTCATCCTGGGAGCCTGGCCTCATGTAGTAAACCCTGAGACCAGCTTGGTGAGCACACGTGTTCTTGGGGGTGGGGTGACATGGACCACAGCTCTGCCTGCTCCAAAGATGAAGCTTCGTCCACTTAAGTGAGTTACTGGGCTCCAGAGTGTTCAGAGAATAGCCTCCCTTTTCTTAACTGAACTTGTAGTTCTGGAGATTTTTGTATTCTTTAAACTTATTTTGAGAAAGTTCAAATCTACTAAAAAGCTGCAAGAAGAGTACCAAAAAAATGCCGTATAGTCTCCATCCAGCATTCTAACTACTAACATTTGCTTTATTGTTCTCTGTATACTTCATACGTTACTATCTTTCTGAACTGTTCGTGAGTTGCAGCCATCCTGCTGTTTACACCAGGGAGCTGCAGTATATCCTTAATGAGAACATCCATTCACAGACCAGTGGTCAGAACCAGAAACTAGCGTTCATGCTGGAGTGTTGCCTGCTCTGCAGTCTGGATGCCATGAGTGGTCTCTCTGTGCCTCTGGACGCTCAGCTCTCCGCTCTCATCCAGCACCGTGCACTGTGTTTGCTTCTCACCATGTCTTTTTAGTCTCGTTTCCCTGGGCCAGCTCCTTAGCCTTTTTCTAGTCTTTCAGGATGGTGGTATTTTTGGCAGCCAGTTGTTACGGGTAATGCTGCTCGGTTTACACTCGTCTGGTGTTTCCTTACGTAGACACAGGGTGTGCGTTTTTGTCAGGGGTACCAGAGAAGTTATGCCAGAGCTTCTCAGTGCATCAAATCAGAAGCTCCCCGCCCCCTCCCCACAGCCAGCTTTATTGAGAAGTAATTGACATATTACATTGCATAAGTTTAAGGTTACAACGTGTTGATTTGGTGTGTTTGTATATTGCGGAAAGATTGTCATATTCCATTACTTACACCTCCATCCTGTCTTTGTAAATACCCTTTTCTTGTAATCTGAGATCCACTTGTCTTGGCAACTTTCAAGTATATAACAATACAGTGTTGCTAATATCATCTCTGTGCAGTCTGCCATCTCCCTAGAACTTAACTCCTCTTATCAGGGGCTTAAGGCAGTTGATGAAGTTCACTTGGATCATTGGATACAGTGCCGTCCACTAGATTTCTCACTCTGTGGTCACCGTTTTCTCCTTTGTAATTCACGTCTTTTGTGGAGAAAGGTTAGGAGATTGTGTAAATACCTTGTTCTGCCTTAAAAGTTTTTACACATTAGTTTTAGTGTCCATTGGCGGTATTCTTGTTCTAACTAATGATTACAGCGATTGCAAAACTGTGTGTGTCTTTTAAACTCGTGTATTATCTACATTTTTTAGTTAACATTTTTACAAAACAGGTGCCCTTTCCAGTAACTCTCTTTTACTTATCATCTGTATGGGTTATGATTTTCGGAGTTCCTTATGTGGTTCTTACTACATTCGATGATTCATGACTCCTCACTGCCATCCCTTGTTTCTGTGCTTTAGCTGTCCAGAGTAGAAGCCCCATTCAGGCTGTTTCTGGTCATCTTGAGACATGTCCCCATCAATTTTTGAGCATTTTGTTTTTATCAAAGACTGCAGTGGAGTCAGTGCTGTGCACTTGTCTTTTTTCACTTTTTTTTTCCTGGAGCATCTCTGAGACAGGTTTCTAGAAGTGGGACTTCTGAGTCATAAGGTACTTTTGCTGGATCGTGTCAGATCCCACCCCGGAGTGTGTGTCTTCCCCAGCGACATGTGACAGTGCTTATGTCTTCTTACAGACGCATCTCTGTAATTGTGTAATTAAAGAAGTTTTTTTTTTTAAATTTTTTAACCAATCTGGAAGGTGGGAAATGATATCATTTTAATTTGAATTTCTTATTATGTGGGAAGACGAGCGTCCTTCCACGTGATGAAGTGGCCTCTGCATTTCCGTTTTCTGTCTTCGTTTCTCTAGCCCGTTTTTCTGCAGGCCTTCGGCCTTTTGCTGCTTTAGTTTCGGAAGCTCTTTGTGGATTAGGGTGTGTTGAGGGTCTCACAGGCCACTGCCAGGTTCAGAGATTGGCTGAGAACAATCCCAGGATGACAGTGAAAAGGTAAGCGCAAAAACAGCCAAGGAGAAAGGCGCGTGGGGCGGAGTCTGAGGGAGCCAGCTGCAGGCATCCTGAGTCCTTTCTCAGTGGAGTCACCGACATCCGGTGTGACGTGTGTGAGACCCTGTTCACTGCGGAAGCTCATTAGACGCTCAGTGCCCAGAGTTTCTCTTGGGGGGCTGGTCGTGGCACCTTCTGCCTGGCACAAACCAAAATTCTAGCCCCAGAGGAAAGCAGGTGTTCAGTATCCGCTGTATTTGGGGCATGGTGGGAAATCTTCAGAAATCTTAAGTTCCCAGATGCCAGCCCGAGGCCAAGCTCAGTTCAGTCGCTCAGTCGTGTCCGACTCTGCAACCCCATGAATCGCAGCACGCCAGGCCTCCCTGTCCATCACCAACTCCCTGAGTTCACTCAAACTCATGTCCATCGAGTCGGTGATGCCATCCAGCCATCTCATCCTCTGTCATCCCCTTCTCCGCCTGCCCCCAATCCTTCCCAGCCTCAGGGTCTTTTCCAATGAGTCAGCTCTTCCCATGAGGTGGCCAAAGTATTGGAGTTTCAGCTTTAGCATCAGTCCTTCCAGTGAACACCCGGGACTGGTCTCCTTTAGGATGGACTGGTTGGATCTCCTTGCAGTCCAAGGGACTCTCAAGAGTCTTCTCCAACACCGCAGTTCAAAAGCATCAATTCTTTGGTGCTCAGCTTTCTTCACAGTCCAACTCTCACATCCATACATGACCACTGGAAAAACCATAGCCTTGACTAGACAGACCTTTGTTGGCAAAGTAACGTCTCTGCTTTTGAATATGCTATCTAGGTTGGTCATAACTTTCCTTCCAAGGAGTAAGCGTCTTTTAATTTCATGGCTGCAGTCACCATCTGCAGTGATTTTGGAGCACCCCAAAATAGTCTGACACTGTTTCCACTGTTGCCCCATCTATTTCCCATGAAGTGATGGGACCAGATGCCATGATCTTCGTTTTCTGAATGTTGAGTTTTAAGCCAACTTTTTCACTCTCCTCTTTCACTTTCATCAAGAGGCTTTTTAGAAGCCAAACTTTCAAGCAAACCTTCACCTTCACCTTCACCTTGGTAGGGAGAGCAGTCTGAGGCCTCTTTCCTGCATACAGAGGCATCAGGCCTTTGTGATACAAGTTGCAAATACATTTTCCCTATGTTTCACTTGTCTTTTGCCATACGAAGATTTTTTTTTTTTTAAAGCAGTAGGTTTATTTATCTTTCCCTTATTGTTGCTGGATTTTGAATTATAGTTAAGATGGGTGTTCCCCCTCCCCATTCCCGGATTTTATATAAATCTCTGTTCCACTTGAAATTTATCCTGGGATGGGGTATGAGGAATGGACCTTGTCGGAGCCAATTCTGTCTTCTTTCCTTCTGGCTGCTCCGTTTATCTCAGCCTCATTTATGAAAAACAAAAAGTGTAACAAAGCACTGCTTTCATTGCGTACTGCATTTGTCTATGCTGTTGTTTATTTCTGGATTCGTTTTGGGTGTCTGAACCTGTCTGCTTATATGGCAGCATCACTGAGTTTAACTCCTGAGGCTTATGACTTCATATCTGATGAGGTTGGTGTCCCAGCCACCTCATTTTTAAGAGTATAAATGACTCTTACTTTATTTGATAGTAAATCATCCAGAGAAATAAATCACTGTGTTCACTGTAAAAAATTATTATTGTCAGATAATATCGTTTGGACTTTGTAGTCTTTTTTTTTTTTTTTGAACTTTTTATTTTGTGTGGAGGTATAGCCAGTTAACCATGTTGCTGTAGTTTCAGGTGAACAGTGAAGGGACTTAACCGTACATATACATATACATGTATTCACCTCATATGAAAAAAAATATTTGGCTGTGCTGGGTCTTAGTTGCTTCCCTTGGGGTCAGTTGGAGCATGTGGGCTGGTCCCTGAACAGGAATCAAGCCCAGGCCCCTTGCTGTGTGAGCACACAGCCTAAGCACTGGAGCACCGGGCAAGTTTCTCCCCCTCATTTTGTAAAAAGTGTTTTCCGGTCTAGTCTTCCTTATTATTTCTCCAGATGGACTTTACATGCAGTTTCTTTTCGTTCCGGGGGAAACTGCTGATGGTATTTTGACTTGGGTTGCGTTACACTCGTATGTTAGTGAGGGCTATTGTATTTCTGACACTGTGTTCCCATCAGAGAATATGGTGTATTCTCTCTGTCAGTGCAAATCTGTTTTGTGCCTTGTAGGAATATTGTGTTTACCTCAGGTAGCTTTCTTGTTAGTCACCCAGTTACGTGATTTTCTTTTTGGTTATTGTGGATGACGTTTTCTCTTCCATTCTGTTTTCTGTTTTTCTTCACTATATTAAAGGCGTTCATTTTATCTGCTTCTTTACTAAAATACTAAATGATTCTTATTGTTTGAGTGAATTTTTTCCCTTCATCTTTAGGGTTTTCCAGATAGAGAATTTTGTCACGGGCTTAGAGAGGTTGTTCTTCCTTCCCATTTTTAGCAGCTCTGCTCCCTCTGACACGCTGCAGTGGCCTTTGCCTCCGAACAGCGTTAACTGGGAGTGGAGATGGCGCGCGTTATCCTTTCGTTCTTATTTTAGTGGGGTCGTTTCTGGTGTTTGTACAATAAGTAAGATGCAGGCTTTTGGGCTGCTGTTTGTGTGTATATGTACACCTGTACAAATACATGTTAAGAAAGCTATCCAAATATGTTAGGAAGTGTCTCTCAACTGCTGTGTTTCGGAATGTTAAAGCACGAATGCGTGTTGCGTGTTACACGATGTGTTTATCGTAAATGGGATGTGCGGTCTTCTTTCTTAGTTCACATAGTGGATTTCTTGATGTTGAAGCACTCCTGCGTTTTGTAAGAATCCCTCCTTGACCATGATGCCTTATTTTTTGATGTGTAGGTCGGCTCTGTTAATACTTTATTTAGGTTTTCCCTTTGGAACTTAGCATGCATTATAGCTTAGTTTTCTGGTGAGTTCTTTGTCAGAGTGTGGGGTCAGTGTTACACTGTCTTCCTGAAACAAAGGAAGAAGTTTTCTTTCTTTTTCTGTGCTCTGGGGTAGTTTAAGTAATTTTGGGATTATCTGAGTTTTAAGGACTTGGTAGAATTTCACTGCTCCTCTTTGTAGTTCTTCTGAGGCTGGTTAGATGCCCCATCTTGAGTCGAATCAATTTTGATTATGTTGTATTTGTCTAAAAACAATTCTGTTTTTTCTAAATTTTTCAAATTTATGTATAGACTAGCCATGATTTTCAAAAATCTCAGTTTTAATGGTTATATTTTCCCCTTGTCACTCAAATTTATCTGTCCTGTCTTCACCCGTTTTTCCTCAGGGCTTAGCTAATAATACGGCTGTGTTGTGGGTCTTTTTTTTATTTTTTAAGGATAAGCTTTGGGGTTCACAGATTCTGTTATTTTTCTGTTTTTTTTTGATTCATTTATTTCTACTTTTATCTCCTCTGCTTTCCTTTTCTTTGTTTTGAGTTGGATATTAAATTCATTTTAATTTTCCCTGTGTATTGAAAAGGCATTTGATGCTGTGAAGATTTGGCTGTTAAGTCTTTAAGATTTATTCTGGATGTGAACCATTTTCTAAAGTGTTGAATTTGTTACAGGATTGTGTCTGTTTCTCATCTTGGTGTTTTGGCTGGGGGGTTTGTAGGATCTTAGCTTCCAGACCAGGCCATGGAGCCCGCACCCCCTGCGTTGGAAGGCGAACCGTTAGCACTGGGCCGCCGGGAGAGCGCCCAGCTCTGCTGTCTTTAGCTGTGTGTGGCCCTTACTGGGATTTGGGTATAGTTTATCGTTACCATTTTCAAGAAATTTCTGCGTTTTTCTTTTGAATTTCCCTCTTAACTCAGTATTCCTATACCAGTACGTTTGAAAATTTTCAAGTAAAAGGGCCTTTTCAAATTTTGTTTTTGATTCTAGTTTAATTACATTATGGTCAGAGTGCTATTTATATTCTGTTCTTTAGACTTCACTGAGCCTCAGATACGGGCAGTTTTGTGACTGTTCTCTATGTACTTCAGAAGAGGTATATTCCCTGTTGATGTGTTCTGAGTTCTGAGTATATCTGTATGAGCTATCTTATTGATGATGTTGTTGAGGCCTTCTGCTTATTTTTGTCCACCTCAGTTCAGTAGCTCAGCTGTGTCCGACTCTTTGCAACCCCATGGACTGCAGCACGCCCTCCTCCCTGTCCGTTACCAACTCCCGGAGCTTGCTCAAACCTAAGTCCATAGAATCGGTGATGCCATCCAGCCATCTCATCCTCTGCCGTCCCCTTCTCCTCCCGCCTTCGCTCTTCCCCAGCATCAGGGTCCACTTACTCGTCTTTAACTGAGAATGATGTCTTAGGTGTTCCTGTCTTTAGTGTGTTTCTTGTTTATTTCTTCTTGTTTTGTGAAAGTTACTGCTGCCTTATTTTTTAATTAATTAAAGGTTTGTGTCTTTATTTTTGGCTGTGCTGGGTCTTCGCTGCTCTGGGGGCTGCTCTCTGGTTGCGGTGCGAGGGCTTCTTGTGGCCTCTCGTTGCGGAGCACCGGCTCTCAGCACTGAGTGCGTGTGCTCAGTAGTCATGGCACACAGGTTTTAGTTGCTCCACAGCTTGTGGGATCTTCCCGGGCCAGGTATCTAACCCGTGTCCCCTGCATTGGCAGGCAGGATCTTATCCACTGCACCACCAGGGAAGCCCTGCCTTATGGCGTAGATCAGGTCTGTAGATCTGGCGGGTGATACAGGTGGCTTCCCTCAGTAAATAGCTCAGTAAATCGTCTGCCTTTCCAATTCAGGAGACTGGGTTCAGTCCCTGGGTTGAGAAGATCCCCTGGAGAAGGAAATGGCAGCCCACTCCAGTCTTCTTGCCTGGAGAATCCCAAGGACAGAGGAGCCTGGCGGGCTGCAGTCCATGGGGTCGCAAGAGTTTGACACAACTTGGCTACTAAGCCGCCACCCTCACCACCACAGGTGGATTGTTGTTGGAATAGCTTCTGTCTTAATGGTCTTCGGGTCTTGCCTGTTGAGCTGGTCGGTTTCCCCAGAGAGTACAGTGCTGACCCTCTGCCTGGAGGGCCGGGTCTGTGTTGTGGGAGCTGGGTTGGGGACAGGGAGCACGTCTCAGCTGTCAGGGTTTTCTGTGTTCAGTCGGGTAATTCTCAGAGCCGTTCCCGGACTCGCCCAGGCAGGTGACCTTGCTTCACGCTCCGAGTCTCGCTTTGCACGCCCAGAGTCAGCTTGTGGGGACTCGGGGGTCGGGGAAGGGCAGCCCCTGCTGGTGCGGGGTGGGGGGCACGCTCATCTTGGCCCGTGTTTTGGGCCCTTCAGTCCTGGATCCACAGGGCCCTGTGCAGCCGCCCATCGTGGGGCCTTTCTTCAGGGTCCCCGGGGTGTGGGGCCGGTTTTCAGATGTCCCCAGGGCAGTTAGGCTGGTCCTCAGCTGTCCAGGGCCCGATTCCTGCAGGTGCCACCTCTTCTTTTCTCCCTGTTGTTGTGGTTTCTTCGTCTTAGAAAGAATCATTTTGTTTGGATTTTAGTGGGGCTTCGGGACAGAGTGAAATGAGATCACGTGTTTAGTCTACTGTTTTACCCTGGAAGTCAGAATTCACTTGATAATGCCCCAAACCCATAAAGAGGCCACAGGTCACGATATTACATTTACCAGACATGGAGCAAAGGTGGTGCTTGTGGTAAAGAACCTGCCTGCCGATGCGGGAGACGTGAGAGATGTGGGTTCCATCCCTGGGTCGGGAAGATCCCCTGGAGGAGGGCACAGCAACCCACTGCAGTGTTCCTGCCTGCAGAGTCCCATGGACGGAGGAGCCTGGCGGGTACAGTCCCTGGGGTCACAAAGAGTCGGACATGACTGAAGCAGCTTAGCACGTAGAAGAAGTGGGCGTATATATTGGGTAATGTAAAATTTACAGACCAAATAGAGAAAAAGAAAAACGAAGAGTATTGGATTTAGATAAAATAATCAGTTTGAACTTACATATTTAACTGTGTCCTGTAAACAGAAACTACCATTTTCTATATGACAACCCAAGGAATATTTGAAGAACTTGATTATGATTATATATTAATTTTTGCAGTATACAGTGTGTGGAGTGTGTATTATCTAGAACACCAGCATTAAGATCTGGGAACAATTTTAGTTTTATCAAAGTCATGCTCTGAGGCAATGTAGTCACTTTTTTTTTTAAACAGAACATCTTAGGAGTGGGTAGGGCTATTCTGGTTGAATTAGGGGTTTGAGACTGGACCTCATAAGGAGTCTCACACAAAAGAGCCTCCGTCCTGGATACAGTTTTAAAAACGCTGTTTTAAGATGTGACATTTCCGCTTTCAAACATCAGTCGGTGGAGCTGACACTCACCTTCTGCTCTAGACGCAGGGCTGTGGGAGGAATGTGTGTGAGTGCATTGAGCTGACACTGGGCAGGTCAGCCCTCCTCACTGCAGGCAGTCACTGCTGTGCGGAGAGGGGCCTGTAACGCGGGGAGAGGAAGAAGCTTTGCACAAGGACGTTTTAAAATGTTCGGGGCGAATAAGGATGTGTTGTGTTTGCAGACAGGGACATTGGAGGCTACACGAGAATAGAATGGAAGGCGAAATGGGTGGGTGGGTGTCGGAGTGGGAGCGAGACTTCTCAAGGCACCTTGTGAGCATGTTTGCAAGTTTGAAGTGCAAGAACGTACTGGGTTAGCAGGCGGAGTTGTCTCTCGGTCCTGCGTTATGCAGCCCTTGGCTCTGTTTCTATATCTTTGGTCTATTCAGGTTTCCGAATGAGAAGAGGCTTCGGGTCCGGGGTGCTCGAAGGTGGCTCTGTGTTTGGGAGGACTGCTGTCTGTAAGCAGGGTTTATGTGTTTTGAGATTGATGCTTGGCTGCTTCCTTTGGGAAGATGGTTTTCCGATAAACATTAAACAAAGCCTTTTAATGTGAAAGTTGTCAATCTTAATTCTCCATGTACACATGCTTGGGGAAATCTGACTGCTGTATCTCTTCATGTATGGGTATATCGGATGTTGACAGAACTGGAAGGGAGATGAGTGTAGGGAGAGACTTTCAAAGTAGAAACTGCAAAGGAAATTGTTCAGGAAAATAATTGGTAGATTTGATCATCTAAATTATTTAAATGATTATCTTTCAGAAAATGTATAATTGCAGGTAAACCACAAATTCAGAAAAATTAGTAATATATGTGAGCAAACATTATATCCTCAGTGTGTAAGGTGAAGTCGCTCAGTCGTGTCCGACTCTTTGTGACTGCTTGGCCTGTAACCCACCAGGTTCCTCTGTCCATGGGATTCTCCAGGCAGGAATACTGGAGTGGGTTGCCATTCCCTTTCTCCAGGGGATCTTCCCACCCAGGGATTGAACCCAGGTCTTCCACGTTGCAGGCAGACACTTTACCGTCTGAGCCACCAGGGAGCCCTCAGTGTGTAAAAGTTTACACAAATTGATGATACCAAAAGTCCAATAGAAAACTTATCTACGGGCAGTTCATGGAAGAAATACAGTTGGTGACTATATGTTAAATAATTCAGCAGTCGAATGAAATTATTGACTATGAGATCCTTTTACTTTTTGGATTAGGAGATATTTTCTAGAAACGGTCAGTCATATTTAGCGCTGAGGTAGGGACTGATACTGGGCTTCCCTGGGGGCTCAGTGGTAAAGAATCCACCTGCAGTGCAGGAGATGCCGGTTTAGTCCCCGAGTCAGGATGATCTGTGGAGAAGGGAATGGCGGCTGGCTCCAGTATTCCTGCCTGGGAAATCCCAGGGACAGAGGGCCTGGTGGGCTACAGGGTATGGGGTCACGGAGAGTCAGACGTGACTGAGCAGCTAAACGGCAATACCAGGGCTTGTTATTACCTTGCACTAATGAAGAAGCAGAAGCTGGAGGGATTCCTTCACTTCCTGAAGTCCCAGAGCTAGGGCTGTGCTTTGAACCCGGCACTGCGGGCCCTGTTTAACTCCCTGCGGTGTGAGTGCGTGCTGCCTTGCAGCTGTTCTCACTGTGAGCCTCCCCCTAAGAACCTCTTTCGCTGCATCCCACAGGTTGTGGGAGACTGTGCTTTCCTTGTCATTTGTCTCAAGGTATTTTTTTAATTTCCTCTTCGATTTGTCTGTTGACCGATTCGTTTTTTGGGCCAACTATTTTCGAAGTATATTTATATATGACCAGTAACATGTCTGCTTCATTTTTGGTGATTGTGTAGCATTTTATTGAATGATTGCAATATATTTATTTAATTTATCCTCTGTTGATGGCATTTGAGTGTTTCCAGTTTTTGTTGTTGTTTTCCTGTTATACTGCTGTAGAGGACATTTTTTGTGCATTTCTTTTTATACATGTAAGAGTGCTTCAATGGGGTAAATTCCTAGAAATGTGCTATTTGGACATTAGTTTATATGCATTTAAAACTGTTTGGATAAAATGGTGTATGCATTTACAGTATTGATAAATAAGATGAAACTTTTCCTTATAATGAGACTTCAACTTTTTAATTGTAAAGTTAAGTGTAATTTTCAGAGTAAAATTTACTACAACCTTCTTCAGTATTGGCCCAGATTTTGAATGGTTTCACATTAAATTTATAGGTGAGTTTAGTGATAATATGTGATTCTCCTTTTAAACCTGTTGACTCTTCCTATGTGAGTGAGGTCTGTCTCTGTCTCCTTGTATATGGAGTGTTCTTCCCATCACATGTCTTATTCTCAGGGGTAATGTTATTCTGTGTTGTTGCTGTTTTGAATAGCATCTCTCCATCCAGCATATAGTCTTACTTGTTACTGGTAGGGAAGTTGCTGATTCTTGTCTCTTTTTTTGCTAGGATGTGGGCATGAGGCTGGGGAGCTTGCATTTTATAAAAATGCAGAGATGACTGTGTGTAATAATACATAGTTGAGTCAGTGATTCCTGCCCTGGTTGCTCTTCAGACCCGTGGCTGAGGGTGGTGGGGAGGAAGGATGGGGATGTTTAAAATACAAAAATCCAGGTGCCTTCTCTGTGGCTCTGGGACAGGCCCTGGGAATCTGCATTTTTCGGAAGCTTCCCAGGTGATCTGGTCAGTCAGGGTTGGTACTTTCTTTCCAGAAGCCTTCCCAGATAATCTGAAACTCACCTGCCAGATAATGTAGGCCATGCTACTGTGAGAAGCACAATCGAAGTCGTGTTTCTGACAGGTGACCTTTTTTTAAAAAACTTAATTCTCATCGTTTATGGCATGGTTTTTAAAAAATTCATTTATTTTTACATGACATTTTTCTTTTTTAAAATTGAAATATAGGGCTTCTCAGGTGGCGGTAGTGGTGAAGAACCTGCCTGCCGAAGCAGGAGATGCGAGAGACTTGGGTTCGATCCGTGGGTCAGGAAGATCCCCTGGAGAAGGAAATGGCAACCCACTGAAGTATTCCTGCCTGGAGAGTCCCATGGATAGAGGAGCCTGGAGGGCTACAGTCCACGGGGTTGCAGAGCCGGACGCGACTGAGCGTGCAGAGCATAGTTGATTTACGATGTTGTGTTAGTTTCTTGTGTACAGCAAAGTGATTCGGTTACACACATGTTGTTTTTCAGATTCTGTTCTGTTGTAGATTATTGCAAGATGTTGAATACAGTTCCCCATGCTGTACAGTAGGACCTTGCTGTTACTGTTTCGTGCATAGTCGTGTGTGTCTGTGAATCCCAAGCTCCTGATTTATCCTCCTTTCCCTCTCCCCTTTGACCGTCGTAAGTGTGTTTTCTATGTCTGCGTCTAACGGGTGAGCATTTTGGGGAGCATTTTGAGGACCAGGACCGTGCTTCCCTCCCCGCGCCCCCCACCCCCCGCCATATCCTCATATGCGCCTACTACATAGCTTCTAGCTAGCAGGCTGGTTGGGATGTATCTTTGCATGATGGTGTCTAGAACACCTTCCCTATTTTAAGAGTTGTGCTCTGTTCGATGGTTTTTGTGAAGCTGGACTGTTGTCAGATCATCTCTAACGGGGCATGCCAGTCCGACACTGGGTTGTCCTTCTAGGAGAGAACTGTACAAGGACCATGTGTTAGTTACATGTACAGACATTCTATTGAATAGGGTCTCATTGAGGTTCCACATGGACCTGCGTTGATGAAGATTTTGTTGAAATTTAAAATTTGAAGGTCTCTTAAAAAATCTTATAAGATGTTCCTTACATTGTGAGTGTTCAAAGTAAGAAAACCTCAACTGTGTTTGATGCTGTGTCAAAATTAGCACAGAAGAGTTTATAAAGATGTTGAAGTACCGTAAAGGGATCTGAGTAATTTGTGCTCTTGGCAGTGTTGTTTTTTTTAAATAAAGGTTTTGGTTTTGCCGGGAAGGTGAGGAGGGAAGACCTCATAGTGGTTAGTCCCCGCACCTGTTAATGGTCTCTTCGTGTTGGTTTTGGAGATCATTGCTTGCAGCATGTTACTGCCGCCCGGTACCCATGTGACTCTGTGACAGAGGCCTCCTGTGAGGGCTGTGCCATCTCAGCGCAGTGACTTCAGACCCTGAACACCCTGGCAACTGTTGCCGGGAGGCACGCAGTGGCGGCATCATCCGTAGAGGGTGGAATGTTAGAGCTGTGGGCTCCTAAACGGCCGTGTCCATTTGTCCAGCCCGACCTTTGGCCACGGTGGGCTGCTGTTCACGATTTCAGGACACACAGCTTGGAGATGGGAATGAGACGCAGTTGTTGAAGGACACTTGGCATCTTTCATGTCACTGGTGGTGCATTTTATCTCCTCCACTTCACACTTGAGCGTGTCTGTGGTGTTCAGAGTGGGCACAGCAGAAAGACTGAGCGCTGTGGTTTGGGACACATGAGCGTAACGGCTTTGGAAACTTTTTTTTTTTTAATTTAATTTAGGAAGTATTTCAGTCCATCCTAAAGGAAATCAATCCTGAATATTCATTGGAGGGACTGATGCTGAAGAGGAAACTCCAATTCTGTGGCCCCCTAATGGGAAGAACTGATTCATTGGAAAAGACCCTGATTCTGGGAAAGATTGAAGGCGGGAGGAGAAGGGGAGGACAGAGGATGAGAGGGTTGGATGGCATCACCGACTCGATGGACATGAGTTTGAGCCAGCTCCGGGAGTTGGTGATGGACAGGGAGGCCTGGCGTGCTGCAGTCCATGGGGTTGCAACGTGTTGGACACGACTGAGCGACTGAACTGAACTGAGTCACACATAGAAGTAGTAGTAGGCAGATGAAAAATATAGAGAGCCCTGCTGTCACGCGTGTTCTCTTTCTGTTTACACTTTTAATGCATTAGCTCACCACCCCTAGGAAGTGGTGGCCTGCGTTATGACACCGCTTTTACAGATGGAGAAACTGAGGCACAGAGAGACCCGTTTGGCGAATGAGAGAGCTGGGGTTTGAGCTCAGGCAGTCTGGTGCCAGAGCGCATGGCCTGAACCAGTCCAGTACACTCTGTTGCCTTTCAGAAATATAAAAAGTAATATAACAGACATGAGTGATACTTAGCACCTAATTTTAATAAATGTTAGTATTTTTCTGTACAGCTGACGCTTGGACAACATTGCGGTTAGGGGCACCGACCCCAGCACAGTTGTAAATTTACATGTAACTTTTGACTCTCCCAAAACTTAACTACTAATAGTCTTCTGCTGACCAGAAGCCTTCAGTTTAGTTCAGTTCAGTTACATCCGACTCTTTGTGACCCCATGGACTGCAGCACGCTAGGCCTCCCTGTCCATCGCCAACTCCCAGAGCTTGCTCAAACTCATGCCCATCGAGTTGGTGATGCCATCCAACCATCTCATCCTCTGTCGTCCTCTTTTCCTCCTGCCTTCAATCTTTCCCAGCATCAGGGTCTTTTCCAGTGAGTCAGTTCTTCCCATCAGGTGGCCAACGTATTGGAGTTTCAGGTTCAGTCCTTCCAATGAATTTTCAGGACTGATTTCCTTTAGGATGGACTGGTTGGATTTCCTTCCTGCCCAAGGGACTCTCAAGAGTCTTCTCCAGCACCACAATTCAAAAGCATCAATTCTTTGGTGCTCAGCTTTCTTCATAGTCAGTCGTGTACTGTATTTATCGACACTGCGAAGTTTACATCATCTGTACGTAAGTTGAATCATCTGTCAGTCCCTACATCAATATTATATTACTTAAAACAGTGTTGTTAACAGTAGACATCAAAAATGAAAAGGTAATGAAACGTAAAGAAATTCAGATTTATTTAGAGTGTGGTTCATGCATTGATAACATGGAGGCAGAGTGTGATGGAAGCCAGGTGTAATTAATTGCTGTTACAATTTCTTGGTAGCCCAGCCTCTACACTGGGGAATGAATCCTTACAGAATTTTTATGGCAAACAGTATTACAGCCCTATTCCTATAGAGTTGGAAACACTGTTGCATTTTAAACACCGCCACTCGCCTGTAGTGATAGCCCCATCTGCAGGTTCTCCAGTTACTGGGGGTGGAGGGACAGTCATGCTGTACAATAATGTGACTCCTTGGAGTAACACAAGGGGTAAGAAAACTAACACATTATTAAGTTTATATTAAATTCCAGTCATCTTATGCTGTGCAAGGATAGGCTCTCCACTTGAACACAGGTCTTGCACACGATCTTCTATGTATATTTATTGAAAATAAATCCACCTGTAAGTGGACCTGCCCAGTTCAAACCTGTGTTTATGAGAGTCAGCTGTATTTGTTTCAAGCTTGGTTGGTTTCTGAAATGACCCTGTTACACACATACAAGTGTAAAGGAGAGATTAAACAATGTCTTTGTCTTCATTAGACAATGTCTAATATATTAAGCAATGTCTTTGGTCTTCTTTGCATATAAGTTAAATAAACAGGGTGATGATATACAGCCTTGATGTACTCCTTTCCCAGTTTGGAACCAGTCTGCTGTTCCCTGTCCGGTTCTAACTGTTGCTTCTTGACCTGCATACAGATTTCTCAGGAGGCAGGGAAGGTGGTCTGATATTTCCATCTCTTTAAGAATTTCCCATAGTTTGTTGTGATCCACACAGTCAAAGATGTTAGCTAGTTGTCCGTAAAGCAGAAGTAGATGTTTTTCTGGAATTCTCTTGCTTTTTCTATAATCCAACATATGTTGGCAATTTGATCTTTGGTTCCTCTGCCTTTTCTCAATCCAGCTTGCACATCTGGAAGTTCTCAGTTCATGTACTGTTGAAGCCTTGCTTGGAGAATTTTGTGCATTTCTTTGCTAGTGTGAGATGAGTGGAACTGTGCGGTAGTTTGAACATTGTTTGGATTGGAATGAAAGCTAACCTTTTCCAATCCTGTGGCCACTGCTGAGTTTTTCAAATTTACTGGCATACTGAGTGCAGCACTTTCACAGCATCATCTTTTAGGGTTTGAAATAGCTCAACTGGAATTCCATCACCTCTACTAGCTTTGTTCACAGTGATGCTTCCTAAGGCCCACTTGACTTCGAATTCCAGGATGTCTGGCTCTAGGTGAGTGATCACACCATCATGGTTATCTGGGTCATGAAGATCTTTTTTGTATATTTCTTCTGTGTATTCTTGCCACCTCTTCTTAATATCTTCTGCTTCTGTTAGGTCCATAGCGTTTCTGTCCTTTATTGAGCCTAACTTTGCATGAAATGTTCCCTTGGTACCTAGCTTTCTTGAAGAGATCTCTAGACTTTCCATTCTATTGTTTCCCTCTATTTGTTTGCATTAATCACTGAGGAAGGCTTTCTTACCTCTCCTTGCTATTCTTTGGAACTCTGCATGAAAATAGGTATATCGTTCCTCTTCTCCTTTGCCTTTTGCTTCTCTTCTTTTCTCAGCTATTTGTAAGGCCTCCTTACAGCCATTTTGCTTTTTGGCTTTTCTTTTTCTTGGGAATGGTTTTGATGACTGCCTCCTGTACAGTGTTATAAAGCTCTGTCCTTAGTTCATCAGGCACTCTGTCTATCAGATCTAGTCCCTCAAATCTATTTCTCACTTCCACCGTGTAATCATAAGGGATTTGATTTAGGTCATACCTGCATGGCCTAGTGGTTTTCCCTCGTTTCTTCAATTTAAATCTGAATTTGGCAATAAGGAGTTCATGATCTGAGCCCCAGTCACCTCCCGGTCTTGGTTTTGCTGACTGTACAGAGTTTCTCCATCTTTGGTTGCAAAGAATAAAATCAGTCTGATTTCGGTATTGACTATCTGGTGATGTCCATATGTAGAGTTGTCTCTTGTGTTGTTGGAGGAGGGTGTTTGCTATGACCAATGTATTCTCTTGGCAAAACTCTGTTAGCCTTTGCCTTGCTTAATATTGTACTCCAAGGCCAAATTTGCTTGTTGCTCCGGTATCTCTTGACTTCTCTACCATCATGTATGGATGTGAGAGTTGGACCATAAAGAAAGCTGAGCACCAAAGAATTGATGCTTTTGAACTGTGGTGTTGGAGAAGACTCTTGAGAGTCCCTTGAACTGCAAGGAGATCCAACCAGTCAGTCCATTCTATAGGAAATCAGTCCTGAATATTCATTGGAAGGACTGATGCTGAAGCTGAAACTCCAGTACTTTGGCCACCTGATCTGAAGAGTTGATTTATTAGGAAAGACCCTGATGCTGGGAAAGATTGAAGGCAGGAGCAGAAGGGGATGACAGAGGATGAGATGGTTGGATGGCATCACCAACTCAATGGACATGGGTTTGAGTAAACTCCGGGAGTTGGTGATGGACAGGGAGGCCTGGTGCGCTGCAGTCCATGGGGCTGCAAAGGGTTGGACATGACTGAGCAGCTGCACTGAACTTGGTCTTCTCTGGTTCCAACAGTTTTTCTGACTGTTAGCACCGCCCCCTGCCCTGCCATTTCAAATGCTGATTCCTTCCCCAGAAGTTTGACAGTGGTCACCGCTTCTTACACCTGGTGAGAAGTCATTCAGCAGATGTTTATGGAGTGTCTGCTACTTGTCAGGGCTATAGCAGGGGTGGGAGACAGTCCAGAAAAAGGACCCTGTCCTGGTCATCCTGCAACTCACACTCTAATCCATGTGGGAAGGCAGACTTATTTATGTACAAGGTGTATAATTTTGGGAAGGCCTGGGGTCAGTGGGCCATGTAACCTGTTGAAAGCACAGACTTGGGTGTAGGGATTTCAGTGATTCCCGGCCTGCTTGTTAGCTTCTCGAGGCTTCTTTAGCCTTGGGTCAATCATTTAGTTTATTTATATTTGTTAGTTGGAATATACTTCTAGAAAAATGGTTCAGTTGAGGATGGCCTGGGATTTTTGAAGCTCAGTATATATTGCCTTCTTTTCAGTAAGTCCTTGCCCCCTGGGTTGGGTCTGGATGTTCCTTGTGGGTCTGGCAAGCCCTGGAGTGGAGGTCTTGCATGTTCACTTGTCTTGTGTCCTTGAATAGAACCTGGGAGTGCCCGCAGATGGGTCTTGCCTTTTAGGAACTGACCTGATGGGTCTCAGGGCCAGGCCCTGCCCCACCTCCTAATGGTACCAGGACCTTAGATCCTTGGAGACTGAGCAGTCAGGCGTGATTTAAGTGGGGTTGACTTGCTTTTTTTTGTCTTCATAAACCTTGTTCATTTACTGTGTGCTCAAAAAAAGTAAAATTAGCAGATGGTTAATATATATTGAAAAAACATAACATTAGTTTATTAAGATGTGGAGTGATTTAATCACATAGAAAATTTAGGACTACCCTGGTGGGACAGTGGATGGGAATCTGCCTGCCAAAGCAGAGGACGCAGGTTTGATCCCTGGTCCGGGAAGATCGCACAGGCTGCAGGGCAGCTAAGCGTGAGAGCTGCAGCTGCTGAGGCCATGCTCTGCAGCAGGAGAAGCCGCTGCGGCAGAAGCCTGCACCCTGGCAGAGAGGGCTGCCCCTGCTCACTGCAGCTGGAGGGCCCTCCCGCAGCGCCGAAGACCCGGCGCAGCCCAAACAACCTGCTAACCAGATGAACGCTTTCCTGGTGGCTCGCACGGTCAAGAATCTGTCTTCAGTGCAGGAGACTCAGGTTCGGTGCCTGGGTCGGGAAGATCCCCTGGAGAAGGGAATGGCCACCCACTCCAGTGTTCTTGCCTGGAGAGTCCCGTGGACAGAGGAGCCTGGCAGGCTGTGCAGTCCATGGGGTTGCACAGAGTCAGACATGACTGAGCGACTGACACTTTTCAAATAAATAAATGAATAAAAGTACATTAAAAAATTGGGTATCAAGCATCTTGAAATAATTCATAAAATAAGATGAATTAATAAAGTGACTTTCAGAGCAGCTAGGAAGTGTTTCTGTTCATTGTAAGCATTACTGAGGAATGAAGCCTCCTTTCTGGACCTGACCCCTCGGGGCTGGGGGCCTGCTGAGAAGGGGGCGCTCAGGAGTGTTTCCAGGGTTGCATTTCCAGCAGATGGTTCCGAGTGGTGGTCCCCCTCCCCACTTTGGTATTTTTTTCTTTTTTTTAAATATATTTAGGAGATTAGCAAGTGCTTTTGGAACAGATAGTAGTATTTTGGCATTCATTTTCGTTAAGACTTTTGGAATCCATCATACAGAGCATCTTGACAGAAAGTGGGCTCGCTCTGCACCGAGATGATAAAGAGACGCTTCTGTCAGATATTCTCAGGAGGTGGCAGTAGCTTTTCTAGACATATGCCATGACATTTTAAGAAAATTATATAATTTCCTGAGCCCCCTAAAAGTTCACGAAGTTTGTGAAGTAAGTACACTTTGCTGAGAGGCAGCTCTAGAATTAGAGCCCGCATGTCGAGATGTGGGTTCTCTTTTCCGTTCACTGGCTATTTGGCTTTGGGCAGCTCAGTTAACTTCCCTGTGCCTCGCATTTTCTCACCTGCCAAACGGGGACAATATTTACTTCCTTTGTAGGATTCTTGTAAAGGTTAAAAGAGTATGAAAGCACCTTAAAAATCATTAGGGATACACAGATGTAACGTATGTATGAATATATGTGTGCAACAGTTTTTCCAGTAGAGACAAGCATGTTTTTTACCTTTTTGTTAACTGCTTGCATATCTGAACTTAGTGTTTGATTCTTAGTCACCACAAGATTTTTATTTTTAATTTCATGGGGGTATTTTGAGTCTTGATATTTTAGGACTTGGAGAGCTCATAATAAAAGACATTACTGGAACACAGAGGAGAGTATTATTATCTAAACCTGTGTTGATGACTTTGTGCTTTTAGGTATACCAAGCTTGGCTACGCAGGCAACACAGAGCCACAGTTCATTATCCCTTCATGTAAGTAAAGCTCCGCCCTTGGTTTATAAAGGGTTGTGTTTCTCATAACTGTTGTAAGCATTCTGATTCTGGTTTTCAAGGTGTGTTAATTTCCTTGCCATCTCCTTGTAGAAGGTCGTTCTGGTTCCTGGGGAGTTACTCATCTGGCTGCCGAGAGTTGCTGTTGGCCACGGCTGGCACCTAGTTCTCATGCCACCCACCCAACCCCCAGCATACACCCCAGCCCTCTGCTTTTCTAGTGATACAGTCCTTTGTCACAGTCAGTGACGTTTCAGCTTGGGTGGGCTTCCCTGGTGGTGCAGACGGTAAAGAGCCTGCCTGCAGTGCGGGAGGCCCAGGTTCGATCCCTGGGTCAGGAAGATCCCCTGGAGAAGGGGATGGCCATCCACTCCATTATTCATGCCGGGAGAATCCCATGGATGGACGAGCCTGGTGGGCTACACAGTCCATAGGGTTGCAAAAAGTTGGTCACGACTGAGCGACTTCACTTTCTTTTCACTTTTCAGCTTGGGTGGTTGCCTCCTAAATGTAGCCCTTACGACCTTGTTGCCCTCATTTGGCCTGTGTTACTTCCTGAGACAGCCTGTCTCCAAATAGAGTCACACAGTCCGTTAGGTCATACATGTCTGAGCTGCTTGCAAGAGGTGTGCCTGTTCCTTAAGGTTAATTTGTAATTTTAAGTAAGTATAGTTTTACTAATTTAGCACTTTGGTGGATTATCTGTTGTGTTACATTGTTCCCTTTATTGAAGGACTTTTTTTTTTTTTAAACTGAGAGGCTCAGTGACTGTTTTACTGTGTTTGGCAGCGTCCTGTTCTGTTTTAGTCCTGTTCTGTTTTAGTCGGTAGAGCACGCTAGGGGAAGAAACGTCCTTACCTTTTGGCCAGCGTGCCCCTGCCCACTCTTTACGCATGGTCATCATCTCCAGGGCAGAATTCTTCTCTGAAACTGTGTAACTGCTGGGTTATTATTTGGAGACTGTTGACCGAAGAGTCAGGTTATGTCAGGCAGGAGTGAGGTTCTCCTAAATGTGGCCCCTTGTCAGGTAAGTTGTGCTCTTAGAAATGGTCAGCGGTTGTGGGCTCAGGACGTTTGAGTCGCAGGCTCTGGCGCTAGCGTGGACAGCCCTGCAGAGCTGGGGGGAAGGGGCTTCGTCACGAGTATCGTTCGAGGGAGACTAAGGCCTTTGTGGCGGAGATGAGTATTCACGCCACCAGAAAGTGCTCCCAGATTCCTTGAGAAGGCCTAACTCACCTCACTCCAGGTCCGTCCTTGCTGGATTACTGATCATGAGTTTGGTTTTCTAGGTCTCAGTACCTGATTTCCGTGATGGGACGTCCCTGACAATTGGCATCATGGGTCTGCCGCATCCTCATCTAAATTCATGATTTGATGTATTCGTTTGCCAGGGCTGCCGTAACTGAACACCACAGACTGGATGTCTTGACAGCAGAAGTTAAATGGATCGCATGGGGCGGCTCTGAAATCCCAGACCTGGGCGCGTCTGGGTTGGTTTCCCGTGAGGTCGCTCTCCTCCGCTTGCGGGTGGTGCCGCTGACCGTGTCCTCACGTGGCCGTTTTTTTCTGTGAATGGCTGAGAGGGAGACCTCTGGTGTCCCTTTCACATAAGGACACCGGTCCCATGGAATTGAGGCCCCACCCTTGTGACCTCATTTACCCTGTGTTACTTACTGAGACATCCTGCCTCCAGATACAGTCACACTGGGGTTGGGGCTTCCACACAGGAATTTTGAGGGGACGCGGTTCAGTTCAGGGCTTCCCTGGTGGCTCAGCGCTAAAGAATCCGCCTTGCCAATGCAGGAGACACGGGTTTGATCCCTGGGTCGGGAAGATCCCCTGGAGGAGGAAATGGCCACCCAGTCCAGTATTCTTGTCTGGAGAATCCCATGGACAGAGGAGCCTGGAAAGTTACAGTCTGTGGGGTCGTGAAAAGTGGGACAGGACTGAATGACTAAGCAACAACAGAATTGGACCATTGCCTGCTGGATTGATATATTGGAACTGGGCTTGCTGACTTTTCAGAGCAGCTTAGCTTTTACCTTAAGTGCTGCAGCTCCAAGAGGCTGAGCTTGCGCCTTTTGCTTTAATAAGGTTGTCAGCAGTGTGCAGTTGGCTGCCTCACTGACCTGCCGTCACCAGTAGAGAGGGGCATTGAAGTCAGCTATTAGCAGGATTTCCGTCCAGAAGCTCTCAGGTCGGTGCTGTCAGAACAGCAGTGGCAGGAACTAGAGAGAAAACTGTCAAGGAGATGGGCAGCAAGGAAGAGTTACGTCACCGGCTGAATTTGTTGCAAGAGGTAGAGAAGCTGGGAGGCAGCGCGAGGTGTTTGGGTTGCAGGGAGCGTGGTGGGACAGGTGGAGAGCAGGCCTCAGGTACCTTGGGGAGCTGGTGGGCTGCTTCTCCCAGCCTGGGGAACTGAACTGTGTTCCTGGTTACAGAGGCTTTGCTCCCACGGTGGAAGTTCAAGGTGCAGGGTGCCTTCCAGGGAGAGAAGGTGGAGCTCGTATACGTGCGTGGCTGTGTAGAGATGCCAGAGCAGGGCTTCCTGGCTCTGTGGGCGCAGAGGGGAGGCAAGCCCTGATGTGTGGTCATCACACCCCAGGCAGAGGGTGGCCGGAGAGCTGGCTGGGAACCTGGAGAATGGAGCTGTGATTTTATTTTGCATCCCAGGAATCTTTACTTTCCAGGGGCCTTGTCCCAGCCTAGAGAGAGAGGCAGGTTGTCCTGTCCCGTTTCACCAGGGTGGCCTGCTGAATCTCATTTATCAGTATTTGAGCTTCTGTGCAGAATTCACTTGTTTGTTTGAAGAAAGGAAGGTTTCTCTACCTTTTTTTTTTTTCTCCCCACGTTGTTGGGAAATGGGGAGCCTGATTGAAAAGTTTCAGGCAGACGCGTGTGTGCGTGCTGATCCCACTCGTGGAAGGAGCGCGTGAGAGGCGCGGGAGGGGTCAGGAGACACGGAGCGCACTTCGGACAGTCCCGTGTGTGGGAGGTCAGGTGTACAGGTCCCGTAAGCAGCTGGGAAAAGGCGTGATGCTGTGGGGGAAGGTCTAGCCTGGAGACAGAGCCAAGAGATGTGTTTGTGTTTTGAATGTCTTTAAAACCTTTATTTTGGTCATAAAAAAAAGGAAGAAAAAAAGATTATATAACAAAGACCCATTTACCCACCACCCAGAAAGAACAGATGAGAGCACAGTTGCGTCCTGTAAATACATAAACGCAGATACGCATCAGAGCGAGTGCCAGCCCCGCCCCGCCCCAGGCCTCCCGCTGTCCCTCCTTTGCTGGGTGTTTGCTGTATCCAGCCCAGGCTTCATCCTCATGTCTCAGATGCAGGATGCAATGACAGTTTCTCATATTGTTTTGTGAGTTTAAACATTTCCAAAATGATATCATGGGGCAAATAACTTCATTGAATTTTTTTTGGGGAAAATAAACCCATCAGCACTCTGCATTTTAAGATGTATCAGTGTTGCTCTGTGCAGAGCTAGATGAGAATTCTTAATCCGTGAATCTACAGCATTGTGGCATTTTCCGGGTTTCTCCGGTACACAAAATGCCGCAGTGAGTCTCTTATCGGCACGTGCCGGTTTCCCAGGAGTCATAATGAGAATTGGGGTCATGTCGTCACTCAGGTGCCACCTCCTCGGCCTTGTCCCCTATTGCCAGGTGGGTGGCTCTTCTGTACGGACTGGAAGCCTGTGCTGACCTCCGTGCCCATCAGCGGCAGACGGCAGTTTCTGGTTCTGCACATCCTAACCTTTGAATGCTAATTTCTTGCAAATATCTTCTCCTATTTTATGACATCTTTTTAAAATTATTTTTTTTATTTTCTTTAAGATACAATTTTAAAGCCTTTATTGAGAAATTTGAGACACTATTTTAAGCATGATAATTTCCTATGTATCATGTTATTGCAAAATTGATTACCTCAAAGTATTTTCCTATGTTATTACCTTATGTTTTTACTATAACATTTATTCAAACAAAGGGAATTTATAATGCAGCGCATGTGATTTAAACACATACAGTCAAATCAAATTTGATTTAAATAAGAATTTTGAACACGGTGGCTCAGCGGTGAGGAAGACACCTGCCAGTGGTAGGAGACGTTGGATCCCTGGGTCGGGAAGATCCTCTGGAGAAGGAAAGGCACCCCACTGCAGTACCCTTGTCTGGAGAATCTCATGGACAGAGCCTGGTGGGCTACAGTCCATAGTGTCGCAAAGAGTTGGGCACGACTTAGCAACTAAACAGCAACATGTAACTTGATATATTCATGTTCACAACTAGCACTTTAAAAAATTTTCATGTAGTACAGTTTTTCAGTCTTTTTATAATCTGTTTCTATTAAAAATGCATTTGGACTCCAATGTCATAAAGATTTTGTGTGTTTTCTTCTGAGGGAATCTTAAGTTTTTAAAAGAATGCGGTGTGGGAGAGAAGGGTGGTTTTCAGAATGGAAGGCCAGTTGCCCCACCGCCACTTGTTGCAGAGTGCCCCTTCAGCCGTATTGAGGCACCTTGTATGGTGGGGAACACTTCTGGTATTATTTCGTTTCATTCGTGCGTTTGTTTATCTCTGTTCCAAATTCATTTATAAATTGTTGTAAATACTGTTACTTTGGCCTGTCTCTTTATATCTGGTAGGTCTGGTTCCTCCTCCTGTTTCTTTGGTAAATACCCTCGGCTGTTCTTAGACCCTTACTCTTGATCTGGCTTCCCTGGTGGCTCAGCTGGTAAAGAATCTGCCTGCAATGCGGGAGACCTGGGTTCAGTTCCTGGTTTGGGAAGATCCCCTGGAGAAGAGAAAGGCTACCTGCTCCAGTATTCTGGCCTGGAGAATCCCATGGACTGTGTAGTCCAAGGGGTCACAAAGTCGGTCAGACATGACTGGGCGACTTTCACTTTAGTCTTTATCAGTACATTTCAGAATCAGTTTAAGTCCATGAAAAATTATGATGGGATTTTGATTAGAGACACATTAAATTTGTAGATTAATTTGGAGGAAGACTTAGTATCTCAGTGCATTGAATTTTCCTGTCCATGAATATGGTATATGTATTTTATTATTTATCTCTGTCTCCTGTGCTTTTTAGTATTCATTAAAAAGCCCATACATAGCTTTTGCTGCATTTATTTTTAGGTACCTTTCTTTATGTTTTCACTGTGAATGTTTTTTTGAAATTAAAATTTCTAATCATTGCCGGCACAGTAGGAGTGCTGCCGGGTCTCTTAAGTCGTTTTTTTAATCCGACAGTCTTGCTGTCCTGTCCTGTTTGTTCTGATTGCCTGCAGGCTCTTTTTAAGTTTTCTATGTAAGCTGTTGTATTAACTGCAAATGATGGTTATTTTGTCTCTTCCAATCCGAGTGCTTCATTTTTTTTTTCTTGATCTGGCTCCACTGGCTAGAACTCCTGTCAGTGACTACAACAGGGGATGGCAGGTACTTTTGTCTTTTTGAATTTAAGAAGAATGGTTTTGGTGTTTCATGAACGATTGCTGCAGGCTTTTGTGGAAATGCCTTTTCAGGTTAATACAGTGTTCTTGTATTCCTAGTTTACTAAAGAGGTTTTTAAAATTAAAAAAAAAAAATTATGAATGGATGTTGACCTTAAGGCTTTTTGTGTATCTGTTGAGACGATTATGTGGTTTTGACATTTAAACTTCTAATATGACGTATTACATTGATATATTTTTAAATGTTGAACAGTATTTTATCATTCTTGAAATAAACCCTACCTGGTTATGAGATATCAAGTACATGAATTGTATCTGCAAATATTTATTTGGGATTTTTGTATGTGTTCAAAAGTGAGATTAGGCTATAATTTTCCTTTTTTGTACTAGTTTTGTCTAGTTTGTGTATCAAAATTATACTGGCTTTATAAAATGAGTTTGTTAGCTTTCTTTTCTGTCCTTCAGAATAGCTCATGTAAGTTAGGAATTATCCTTTGAAGGTTTAGTAAAATATATGACATTCTTTTGGGAAATACACTGAATATTTTTATTTTTTAAAATTACTGTTGTCTGTTAACTGCTGTAGCAAAGTTTGCAAATGCTGTGAGAATTGCCAGCATGTGACACAGAGACCTGAAGTGAGGAAGTGTGGCTGGAAGGGTGGCGTTGGTGGGGTCGCTGGACTCAGTGTTGTCCCAAACCTTCAACTGGTGGGAAATGAAACAAAGCAGCGTGCGGTGAAACCAGGTGTTGCTGCTGCTGCTGCTGCTGCTGCTGCTAAGTCACTTCCGTTGTGCCCGACTCTGTACGACCCCATAGACGGCAGCCCACCAGGCTCCTCCGTCCATGGGATTTTCCAGGCAAGAGTACTAGAGTGGGGTGCCATTGCCTTCTCCGAAACCAGGTGTACCTGTATATTATTATGGTCGAAGAGAGCTGTAGGCAGCAGAGAGCTCTGGTCTTTTTTTTTTTTTAATCCCCTGGACCGGTAACTGTCTTTTAGCTGGTGTGTTTAAACAGCTTATATTTATATGAATTCCCTGGAGGTCCAGTGGTTAGGACTCCATGCTCTCACTGCCAAGGGCCTGGGTTTGATCTCTGGTCAGGGAACTAGGATCCCACAAGCTGTGCAGTGTGACCAAAAAAAAGAAAGAAAAAAAGAGAGCCACTTACATGTATTGTGATTATTGATTAGTGCTTTTCCTGTTCTGTTCTTCCTGTTTTTCATTTCTTTGTTTTGTTTTACCTAACTTTGTGTGGATTACTTTGAGTGTGTTTAGAATTTCATTTTGACTTATCTGGGGTGTTTTCGAGTGCTCCTCTTTGTGTGTGTGTGTTTTTAAGTGGTTGCTCTACCTCTTATATGGGCTTCCCTCATAGCTCAGTTGGTAAATCATCTGCCTGCAATGCTGGAGACCCAGGTTCGCTCTCTGGGTTGGGAAGATTCCCTGGAGGAGGAAACGGCAACCCACTCCAGTATTCTTGCCTGGAGAATCCCGTGGACAGAGGAGCCTGACAGGCTGCCGTCCACGGGATCGCAAGAGTCAGATACGATGTAGTGACGAAGCCACCACCTAGCTCTTACGTACACACGGCTTTTCCTAGTCTGATTGTGCTGACGTTTACCAGGTTTAGTGACATGTAGAAACCTTATCTGCTGTAAAGATAGGTCTCTTTTCCCTCCCTACTTTCTGTTATATTAAGATTTTACATTGAGAAACACATCAGCATTAACAATTTTTGCTTCAACTGCCAAACACTGTCTAGCAAACAGAAGAGAAGGAAAGTAATCGTAATTGCTCGTATTTTCGCTCTCTCCATCATTTTTCCTTCCTTCTTGGTGTCCCAGGATTCTTTTATCATCTCTCCTCTGTGTAGACCTTTCTTTAGCCATTCTTTTAGAGTAGATATGTTAGTGACAGATTCTGTTAGATTCTGTTCATCCGAGAGTGTCTTGATTTGTTCTTCATCTTTGAAGGAGGTTTTTGCCGAATATAGAATTCTTAGCAGCCATTTCTCTCAGCAGTTGGAAATAGGCAGTTTCCTTTTGAGCTCCCTGAATTCTGATGGCAGATTTGCTGGAGGTCTTCAGAGTTTTCTGTTTGGTCCTTAGTTTTTAGGTGTTTGACTATAATGTTTCTTGGTGTGGATTTCTCTGGGTTTATCCTCTTTGGAGTTTACTCAGCCTTGAATCTGTAGGTTTCTCTCGGTTCCTGTTTTTTTTTGGTCAGATTTGACAAATTTTTAATGATCCTTTCTTTGGATGCTTTTCCAGCCCTCCTCCCTTTCTCCTCTTGTCTGGAACTCGGGGTGTATGAGTGTCACATCTGCCTTTGTCCAGCCCACACGTCCCGAAGGCCCCGTTCATTTGTTTCCCAGTGTGTTTTCTCTCCGTTGTTCAGATTGGGCCATTTCTGTCGTTACGTCTTCGAGTTCATCGATCTGTTCCCCGTCCTTTTCTTCTTCCGGGCCAGTATGCAGGCTTTATTTCAGGTATTGTGTGTTTTGGCTCTAAAATCTCTGTGTGGTTTTGTCTTTCCACCTTCTGTCTGTGCTGTGAGCTTCTTTTCTTTCGCTTGTTTCAGATGCGTTTGTAGTTGCTCCCTGGAATGTTCTGTGGTGGCTCCTAAAGTCGTTTGCTGATTCTGTTATCTGTGCCATCTCGGCGTTGGCTTTATGGGTCATCTTTTCTTTTTTCACTCGAGATATTCCTGGTTCCTGCTATGGGGAGAAATTTTTTTCTTTTTTTAAACCTGGACATTTTGGTTATTATGAGATTCCAGTTCTTACTTAACTCTTAGCTTTTAGCAAGTCATTTCTGGTGGTGCTTCAAGCAGGAAAAGGGGGATACCCCTTGTTAATGCTAGTTTGGGGTTCAAGTTCAGGTTTTCCTCTTGGCCTTTGTTGACAATCATTTGGGGAGGGGTTGCATGCTACTGCTGAATGAGGGCAGGAGTTTGGCACCCGCCCCCCTCAGGCCTCTGCAGGTACCATGCCCTGGGAGGGCAGGGGTGGCAGTGCTGACTTCCACTGGGCCTTCTCTGATGGAACCCCAGTGTGAGCCGGAGGGGTGGGCTGAGCCCTGCCTCCCGTGTGGTGTCTACACTGTACGTGGGGGTTTGTTTTTCTGTTGTGTTTGACTGGAGTCAGGGAGTGGTATGTTGCCACTGCCCCTTTCATCGTCTTTGGCTCGAGATAGCAGGCTTTTGGGGACCAGTTCTGTTTGCTCCCATTGGTGTTTCTGGGTCGTTGGCTTCCCTGGCAGCCAGTGTGTCTATGGGACAAAGGAGACCCAGGAAGTCACCCCTGTCTTGGTCCTTGGGTCCTGGGGTCCCCAGGCAGTCTGCCGCTTCACCCCTCAGCATTTTTATGTTTCTTTCAAACATAAAGTCCAGTCATTCCAGCAGTGCTTAGAGAGAGGAGTAGGGAAAAGGATGTTTATTCCGTCCTTCCAGAAGCAGAACTCCAAGTTTAATGAATTTTGGATGCTTTTGAACTGTGGTGTTGGAGAACAGTCTTGAGAGTCCCTTGGACTGCAAGGAGATCAAACCAGTCAATCCTAAAGGAAATCAGTCCTGAATACTCATTGGAAGGACTGATGCTGAAGCTGAAACTCCAATACTTTGGCCATCTGATGCAAATAACTGACTCACCTGAAGAGACCCCAATGCTGGGAAAGATTGAGGGCGGGAAGAAAAGGGGACGACAGAGGATGAGATGGTTGGATAGCATCACCGACTTGATGGACATGAGTTTGAGCAAGCTCCGGGAGTTGGTGATGGACAGGGAAGCCTGGCATGCTGCAGTTCATGGGGTCACAAAGAGTCAGACAGGACTGAGCAACTGAACTGAACTGAACTGGATAGGCAGTACAGTCATGTGACATACACGTTAAATGGTATTAAAAATGTCCAGTGAAAATTCGCTTTCTCCTGCCCAGTGCCCTCTCAGATGGGCAGCTAATGATTCTGGTTTCTTGTGCTTCCTTCCCAAGTTAACCCTACGTGTACCAGCAAATATTAATATTCACAGACATGTGTACCCAAGTGGTGGCATTCCACAGACACCATTTTGGACCTTGCTTTTTCTCTTTTTTCTCATGACCCTCCAACCTTAGTGAACCTTGTGGATCAACACATGGAGGACCGTTTGGCTCTTCTTCACAACCTCATGGTATTTCGTCGCATGGAGATGCCACATGCACGTAACCAGCTGGAAGGTCTAGGTGTTGACCCTGTTATCTGTTATATTCATTGTCCTACATCTCAGTGTTTGCTGCACACTTCTTGTCTCTCTGTTTACACCCGAGTCAGGGTCCTTTAGTGAGCTTTGGTGTGCTGGAGAAAGCTGTGGGTTACTTAGATCTGTGTTCTGCGATGAGTCACGTATATATACTCCAAGAACACGCAGAGGTTCTCACTGATAGCCACTCTTCCAGACGCTTTTCTCCATCATGTTCACAAGGACTGTTTGGACCATCTTGCTTTGCATAGGGATGAACAAAAGATTTTGAATATAAGCTCTGTGTACCCACCTTCCCTCTCTTTCATGACTTCAGTTACTTCTGTATCACAGTTAGAAGCACACTTTATGGTTTTGTTGTTGTTGCAAAGGGCCACTAAAACATTGGTCCTTTGTAATTTGGGGTCAGAGTACTTGCGTGTAGCTTTGGGGAGGGATAAGACGTACTTTGTTGTTGCGTAAAGTTTTGAATGTGGTGGCTTCATTCTCACTAAATTTAGCGTGTTTTTCTTTAAGGTGGTGGTTTTTCTTCCGTTAGATAGATTGCCCATGGTGTCATGATTGGAGGGTCTTTGTGCCTTTGTGTGTCTGCAGTCTCTGATGCTGACTTGGTGGTGGGATTCTAGGTTCAGGCCTGGTTAAGTCTGTCGCTGGCAGCGCTGCCCGGTCAGGAGCGCTGAGGTCTCCAGCAGGGCGCTTGTGGGGCCCTCTGAGATGCCGCAGGTGCCTGGATGACGGCGTGTCCGTGTGCTGCGTGGTGGTGCATGGTGTTCACAGGTGGGCTGTGCTTGTTTCTGCAGGTGCCTTCGTGAGCGTTGGCCCTCCGGACTCTCCTGGCCCCTTTCTCAGCCTCGTGGCCCCGACAGGCTCACTGCTTCTCACCCGAATGCCTTCTCTAGCTCAGTCCCCAGCGTGTCCTGCAGAAAATTCTGGTGCTTCAGATGCGTGCCACCCTTCATAACTTGACAGCTTCGAGGCTCAATGTGGCAGTGGGTTGGAGTGAGAAAAGGAGGCGGGCACGGTGACTTCTGTCCTCTTTTTTTTCTGCTTTTGAGGCTGTTACTTGAAGATGCCTTTCTGAGGAAAAGGATTAAAATTCACTCCCATAGCTTTGTTGCTGTTCTTCATTTGTAAATAAATTGGGGATTTCAGGCAGTCTACCTTTAAAAAGTACTGTATGTGTTTACTAATTTGTTTTGGAATAAAGTTGATGAAGAGGAGTTTATAGGGATTCAGAACGTAACCAGGGGCTTGGAATTGAAATGGAAAATTGAATCTTTGTAAGGCTTTCCACATTAGATGTTAAATTCTGGAGTTAAGTTTTATATGATTATTTACTATTAAGTATATTTCTAAATATCAAGGTTAAGCTCTTATTAAAATTTTTCCAAAAAGTCATTAATATTTTTACATAATACAGTTGTTTGATTGTACTTTTCTTTTGTCAGATATTAGCAAACTCTTGGTTTTTCTTTTAATGAGAAGTCAGGTTTTTTTGTAACAATACTAAAAATGTATTTAAAATCTGAGATAGAGCTTTATGAATATGACTTGAGAGCATATAGTCCTTTTTCAGTTTACTCCTTAAAATATTTAAAATTTTGTCTTTCTATATTTTAAATTTTGGCACCTATTTGATAACTCCATGGGCATTTCATTTACTATCCTGAGGGATTTTTTTTCAGATGAAACTAAGAAATTTAGCAGTACAGCTTTTGTCAGCTTTGAAAGTAAACCAGCTAAGTTCCTTTGTGCCTTGCTGAAAATAATGCTGGGCCCTAACAGCTTGTTTCTGTATTACTTTATGTGCTCCTCTGTGAGCCGCTTGACCCCAAATAGAACCCTAACGTTGACATTTTGCTTGTACATGCATAGGGACTATGTCATCCTTTCTTGATGGTTGGAATGAGCGTGTGTGGTGATGGACGCTTTGTGCTGTCTTCCCTCAGGTATCGCCATCAGAGAATCGGCGAAGGTGGTTGACCAAGCCCAGAGGAGGGTACTGAGGGGCGTTGATGACCTGGACTTCTTCATAGGGGATGAAGCCATAGATAAACCCACGTACGCCACCAAGGTAAACCCTGCTGTGAGCGCACAGACACCGCCAGGGTAAACCCCCCTGTAAGAGCACAGCCAGGACAGGGCAGCGGGACAGGCGATACAGAGGGCTGCTCTGTGTGGGGACGGTGCCCGTGAGCGGCGGAGTGTGTTTTGTTCTTCTGTTGGAAAACAGGTTTTTGTTGTTGGTTTGACTTGGGTGTTTCTGATGTGGGAGAGCAGGTGAACTCACACAGCCCCAGGATGCAGAACTGACCCGGGATGCTGGACCACGTAGGAAGCCAAGGTCTGCCCCCACGGGATACTGCAGGTGGACTAAATACCCGGCCAGATGTGGAAAGCTGTAGATTGGTCAGTTGAAAAAGAAGCACTAAAATTATTTAACTAGACATTTGTTCTAAAAAAGAAACCGTACAAACTCCACAGATCAAATGGTGGGGTAGGCTAGCTGTACTTTCCCATCTGTTACCTGTCCCATGGTTCAGACGATTCTCTGTGCTTAGAAATGGCTGGAGTAGATAAGCAGTGATCTAATACAGTCTTTCTGGTGAAATGCCTGTTACTTCTTTATGTAAGTTAACATTCTCTCCATGCAAAGGCCCTGTTTTCTCTAATAACTGGGTCTCTTCCATCTCTCCTGGGCCAGTGTGGTTGTTAAACTGTTACTCTTACTGATATGAACGTGGTTTGGTTTCTCTTGCTTTAGTGGCCAATAAGACATGGAATAATTGAAGACTGGGATCTGATGGAAAGGTTCATGGAACAAGTGATTTTTAAATATCTTCGAGCTGAACCTGAGGATCATTACTTTTTAATGGTGAGTGACTGGAACTAAGAAGAATATATCCCTGTAAATTCCAAGTTGCTTAGATTTTAAGTCCAAGTTTCATTCTTCCCTGGAGAGCTTTAAATTCCTGCTGAAACTGTTTGTATGAATCGGGGTACTTTTTGGGTAAATGACAGAAGGCTCAGCAAAAATGTCTAGAACCAAAAGGGGCTTATTGTCTCACAGAATGGGAAGGCCAGATTCAGGCCGCTCCAGGGCTGGTTATTTCAGCAGCTCAGAGATGGGAGGCGACGGCCAGCCTAAGGCAGTAGTTTGGCCTCTCGTTTTGGTTCCCGTCCGGCCAGGATGGCGGTCCAAGTTCCTATACCACCCCTTGGTGTGTTGTCTTTCAGACGTAGAAGTGCTTCCTAAGAATTAAGAATCCCTTCCCAGAAACCTTCCTGGTAGATTTGCGCAGTCCATCCATGCCTAAACCTGGTCCCTTGCAAGGGGAGTGCAGTGACCTTCATAGGTGTGGATTAACCAAGATTCTCCCTGGGGCTGATGAGGGGACCACGTCAGACACCTGGCCCCAGGAGGGCAGGTACATAAATGGGCCTCCAGTGGCACCGAAAATGGGGGTGGAGTGGATTTGGGTGGGAAGCCAGTTGTGTACTCAGATGTCTTCCTGAAGTAAGCGTATGACTCTGATTTTGCTTCTTATAGCAGAGGAAACTGAGTCAAGATGTTACTTTGCCAGGATTTAAATCTTACTCTGAAATAAAATTGAGCTGAATTATGGGCCCTGATAGTGTGGTACTTAATTGATCTTGTTCAAACAATGTAAAACTTGACAGAGAAATGAAAAGAAATCTCTCGTTATGGAATCTTTCCCAATTATTCTCCTCAACATCACATGTTCTCTTCCATGAAATGTTCTTTTTAAGTTAAAATTAATTGCACAAAGAAAACACTTGTGTTATGGAGAGCAATTGCACGCAACATAAGTTGCACATTAAAACCTACATAATTTAGCTTTGGATTTTTTCCATGCAAGTACATTGTCAAACGGTCCCTGGTCCAATTATATAGCTTTCTCTAATGTTAAATATGGAGTGTTCTTTAGAATTATCTGGCTTAAAATATGTTAACCTCAAAGACTATTATGGTGGTCGATAGAATCTGTATATTTAATATCTATCAGAGCAAGTGCTTGAAGGTGCTCTGATGTTTTTTCCTGGCTATGTCACCACAACCAGGAATTACCGAGGGTGAGTGCCGTGTCTTACTGGCCATGTGTGTGTTCTCTCCTGTGCCTTTACAGTGGTTTATGTAAAACAGTTGGAGCTGGGAGGCTGGCGGTGTGTCTGAGTGGCGTTATCTTTACAGCCAGAGCAAACCGCAGACTCCCACCCGTCACATTTGGCGTTTCCCCTTCTCTTGCACATCACGTAACTACCTGCCTGCTGGACAGCACTTCAGGGGAGGCGCCGCCCAGCGGCTTCTTTCTGTCTGCCCCAGCTTCCCTGCCAGAGGTTTCTTCTCCCTCCACTCAGGGGATGCCTGCTCTCAGCCTGTGGGGCAGGTGCACACCGCTAGGACACAGCCCACAGGCAACGTTCTCTCCAAGAAATTTTTTTCTGCTTGAGCCTGCATTAGCCTGGGAAGTGCTAGTGGTAAGGAACCCGCCCACCAGTGAGGAGACGCAGGACACGTGAGGTCAATCGCAGAGTCAGAATCCCCTGGAGAAGAAAATGGCGACCTGGCAACCCACTCCAGTATTCTTGCCATGAACAGAGGAGCCTGGTGGGCTGTGGTCCATGGGGTCCCAAGGAGTCGGACACGACTGAGCACACACACACGCACAAGATAAACACGTTCTTGAAAGAGATGGGGCGTGTTTCATATGAACATGGAAAAGTTCATTGGCCAAATATGAGTACCTACAATGAACCCTCAAAAATAATCCAGTTGATTAAAGGTCAGAAAATACTGTGTTCCACGTATTGTGCTTTGGCCTTTCCAGATCAGTTCGTTGCACAGCGTGACTGAGGAGGTGACGAGAAGGCACGCATCTTTCAGGTTCATGCCCGCAGTCCCCTGTTAATGGGGAAGTTCCGGGGGGTGAAGCTGGTGTAGAGAGAGGGATGGTCAAGTCTGAAAGTCAGCTGAAGACATTTACGAAACTCTGGCATCAGATGAGGGCTTCTTGGGATAAGAGAAGCCAGTGGGGTTAAATTAAGGGTCCTCAGGCATCCCCCAAGCTGCTCTTTATGGCTGCGGTGACCAGGTGCCTGGACGGCGTGAGAATGACTCATCATGGCTCGTGCTTTTCAAGATGTTTCCGAGACTCAGCTCCTCTCGGTCATGTGGATTGAGCAGATAGCAAACGGGAATCCTGCCCTTTTCTCCCAACACTGATTTGCCCAGAGCTCAAGACAGAATCGCGTGTGTTAGAACCTTGGGGTGCTCTTGAGTGGGAATCAAGTTGTCTCATTGGGGAGATTTGCAGACTGCTTGAATGTGAGTCACGGGGGAGGAGCAAGCAGCATGCATGCCCGAGAACCAGGAGCACCAGGAGAGATGGGCATGCCGGCTCAGGGAGAGCCGCCCATCCCTCGTGTGTTCCTGCCACCAGGAGAGATGGGCGTGCCGGCTCAGAGAGAGCCGCCCGTCCCTCGTGTGTTCTGCCACGGGGTCCTCAGTGGCCCGGGTGATGCCCGCCCGCGTGGGTGAGGGCCTGTCTCCCTACTCGCTCCTGACTGCTCACCTCTCCCTGAGACACGTCACAGACGCACCCAGAAGCGATGCTGTACCCGCTCTCCAGCGGCCCTCGCGCTGCCTGTGACCGTGTGTGTTCCCTTCCCGACTCTTGAGAGCGATGTGGACCCACTCTGTCCAGCGTGGTGGTCGCCGGCCGGAGCGGAGGTGGACGGCCCCATGTTCGTGCGGTCCCACCCCTGACCACGTGCTTTCCGCCTTCCGGCGCCTTGTCATCTCCTCTCCTGTTCTCCCCGCCTTGAGGCTTTATCCTTCTAGAAAGGTTTCTTCACTGCAGTTACAGAGAGTCTTGGGGGTGGAGCGCTATTAGGCCCATGTGCATCCAGAAATGTGGGTTGGCTTTATGGTGCTGATTAATTAATTCATTTCCAATTAATGCCAGATGATGTGGCACCATTATTAATGAATAAAAATGTGTGTAACTTGTGTTCATGTGACGTTTTAATCATGTTTCAGTATTAAAAAAATAAGAATTTGATACCTCTAGTTTAAATCTGATACTAAATAATGGTTTGGGAAAGCTTCATTTAGATTGGTGTCCTAAAGGAACAGTTACGAGCGGGAAACGTAAAGGAAAGGGAGGATTGAGAAAAAACGGATTTATGATTATGGTTCTCAGAACCCATGAGAATTTGCCCTTAAAAATGCTGAATTTAATTTGGGAACCAGGAGAACCTAATTATGTTGAAAACATTCCCTTAAATGGAAGTATACAGATTTTAAGGTAAATTCTTCCCAGATGGTGAATTGTTTGGTAGCAAGTAATTAAAGTGTAAAATGCAGTGGTGTAAGCAAGTTAAGGGTTCTGTTTTTCTTAAATACATTTGTAGTAAGCAGGGCAGCTTCCTTGTGTCATTGGAGATCTGTTTAGCACATGGCTTCCATTCAAAGGTTACCTTATGACCACAGATTGACTGCTGCAGCTCCAGTCATCACCTCTGCATTCCAGGAAGGTGTTAAGAGCAGCAGAAGGGAGTCTACTACTTGAGTCTCCCTTCACCCTTGTAAGGAGCTCTCCTAGAAGCCATATCCACCGGCTTTAGCTTCTTGTTGGCCAGAACTTACTCACTTAGCCGTCCCTGTCCTTCAAGAAGTCTGGGAAATGCTTTTCCTCTGGGCCCATGATTGATCAGTGGTCTGTGATTAAAGCAGAAGGGAGGCTAGGTGCTGGGTAGGGAACTCGCATTGCCTGCCGTAATAATGTGACCGTGGGCATGAAGACAGTGGCAAGACAAGATCCCATTCAACGTCTTAACACTCTGGCCAGGTGTGGCGAGGTCACCTGTGCTGGGAGCCAGCAGGCCGCTTCCCCAGCTCTGCTCGCTGCCCTGCCACTGTGAGTCTCTCCATCTGGATAAATACATCGGAGAGCTGTACTGGGCATTTCTGTGGAACTTTGCACACAAGCTGTAACCCCAGATTTCACAACATTTGTAAAGATTTTTTAGTATAGAACTGTAAGTGTGAATTAGAAAATTTGGAAGATATCTGGGGGACTTTTCACACCCCTATGCCATTAACATACATTTTAATATTGAGCATATCTTCACTTAATCTTTTCACTGTGTTTTTATATGTTTTTGCATCAATATTGTGTTTTCCATCCCTCTCCCCCCATGAAGGGAGAGGTTTTCATAATCCTCATTTTAGTGGCTGTATAATCCTCTATCCAGTGAATATTTCCCGTCTGTTTAGCACTTCCACTATTTTTAGATGTTTACTTTCACTTCCAATTTCTTGGTTTTATAAGAAGTAATACGAAGTAATCTTTGCATAGTTTTTTCTATATTTAGAATACTTTTTATGTTAAAAATATAAAAGTTATGTATTAATATGATTTTGGGGTCCAGAAGTATTAGTAACTTTGAATCTTTAGCATACCATTTCATACTGAAATCTTCAGTGTACAAGAGACCACATCATTTGAACTCTTGGCAGAATTGGATTAATATTTTTGATTATTTGACATTAATCTCTGTTTTTAATAACTTGGGCCTTAAACCTTTTTCGTATGTTGGTTGTCCATCCTCTTTTGTGAATTGCCTGTTCATGTTCTCTGCTGTGTTTTTACATATCAGTGTTATATTGCTTTTCCTATAGCTGTGATTTCTATGAATTTTTTTTAACCTAGAAGTTTTTTTTAATGTGTTAGTCACTCAGTCGCATCCAACTCTTTGTGACCCCATGTACCAGCCCACCAGGCTCCTCCATCCATGCGATTCTCCAGGCAAGAGAGTACCGGAGTGGGTAGCCATTCCCTTCTCTGGGGATCTGCCCAACCCAGGGATTGAACCTGGGTCTCCTGCGCTGCAGGTGATTCTTTACTGTCTGAACCACCAGGGAAGAAAGATTTTCGCATCTGGTCCTATTTGTGACGAATAAATGGAAAAAGTGGAAACAGTAACAGATTTTATTTCTTGGGTTCCACAATTGCATGGACAGTGACTGCTGACATGAAATTAAAAGACGCTTGCTCCTTGGAAGAAAAGCTGTGACAAACCTAGAGAGCATATTTTGCCGACAAAGGTCCGTCTAATCAAAGCTCTGGTTTTTCCGGTAGTCATGTACACATGTGACGGGGGGAGCATAAAGAAGGCTGAACACTGAAGAATTGGTGCTTCTGAACTGTAGTGTTGGAGAAGACTCCTGAGAGTCCCTTGAAATGCAAGAAGATCCAACCAGTCCATCCTAAAAGAAATCAACCCTGATTATTCATTGGAAGGACTGATGCTGAAGCTGAAGCTCTAATACTTTGGCCACCTGATGCAACTCATTGGAAAAGACTGATGCTGGGAAAGCTCGAAGGCAAGGGGAGAAGGGGATGACAGAGGATGAGATGGTTGATGGCATCACCGACTCGGTGGACATGAGTTTGAGCAAACTCCAGGAGATGGTGAGGGACAGGGAAGCCTGACTTGCTGCAGTTCATGGAGTCACAAAGATTCGGATGTGACTGATAGACTGAACAACACAAATTTCTTTTGTGGTAAAATGTACATACTGTAAAATTTACCATTTTAACCATTTTTGATTGTCCAGTTTGATGAATGGAATACATTCACGCTGTTGTGCAGCTCTTACCACCATCCACCTCCAGGACTGGTTCATCTTCCAGACTGGCACTCTGACCCCGGGAAAGAACGACTCCCCCCTCCCCTCCCCCCGCTCCCCCGCCTTTGTGTCTCTGTGACTGCAGCTGTTCCAGGCCCTCATGCGAGCCGACTTGAACAGTATTTGCCCTTTCGTGACTGGCTTGCTTCACTTAGTGTAATGGCTTCAGGCTTCAGCCGCATTGTGGCGTAGCAGAATTTTCGTCCTTTTTAGGGCTGATAAATGTTCTTGTTTGTATGTACCACATTTTTTTTATACTGTGAACTCTTATAATAGGTAGCAACCTTTTGTCCGGGGCACATACTTGTTTTTGTCATTTTCCCCCCCTTTGCACATTATGTTTTGAACTTCTATACCTGTGAATTTTTATGTAGTAAGCCTATTCTCCTTTGATGTTGACATGTGATTTTCATCCGTCTGGAATTTATTTGGAGCACCAGTTGACACTGAACTCAAACCCAGGAAGAATCCAGGAGCCTGGCTTCGTCTGTTTTCTTGCTGGGGACGTCTTCCATAGGCTCAGGTTTTGCTTCAGACCAAACAGGCAGCTCTTGGCTGGGAGACGAGAAACACTCCCTGTTAGCATGCACACTTCTCATGCTGTTTTCGTCTTTTCCTGATCCTTTTTCCCCTCTAGTTTAGATGCTTTGTTTATAAAGTGTACTTATTAAGGTGCTTGCATTCCTCTTCAAGGTGAGAAAAGGTTTTGTAGATCTCTGTAGTTAATATATATAATTTCTTCTGGTGTGAGTTAGGTTATCAGTAGTAGAGCTGGCGTTTATCCAGCCCCTGCTCTGTGCCCTGCCCCTCCCCCACTCAGCATTTGCATGTATTTACCCAGTTATTTAACCCCACCAACAGCCTTTGTTTTTCAGGTTGATAAGAAGTACTTTAAGGAGATATTTGGTAGCCAGTACTGTTGAAACCTGCAGCTATTACTCATGTGCTTTAAATGAAAGAAATGGTAAAACAGGAGTTGTAGCACTGTGCTGACTATGTGCTGGGGCTTTTTTTTTTTTTAAGGGAGTAACAGGTTTAATCGCAACACCTTGAGGTTGGCACGTTAAAATAAGTTACATGTTGCTGGGTGACTTTTAGATCCCTTATTTACAGTCTGCTTTTGATGACTCTATCATTTCTTCCTTAAGATTGTGTTCTCTCTCCCATCCGGGGAATATATTGATTCTAATTACAGTGATTAAAACTTGCTTGGGGCACTGTGTTTGAGCTTTGCCTTAGTTGCTAGACAGGAGTCTGAACTAAAGCCCGCCGTCGACGGCCAGACTGACTTGTTTGAAAAGACAGGTACCCCTTTAACCATATGTTAGTGTTTAGTCCAGCGGTGTTGCTTGTTTTAACCCTGTGCTGTGACAGGTCTCTGAAATGTTCCCATCTCATAATCTGACACTCTGCCCTTCAAGCAGCTCCCCTTCCTCTCCACCGCACACCTTCTTTTATTTTTCTTGAAGTTGTTGACACAGAAGAACTTTTAGGAGTGTTCATTTAACAGCTTATTCGAGAGAGTGTTTCGTATCAGCACCCATGGAGCCCACCCTTTCTAATGGCTGCGGAAGGCGGTGTTTATGCACGGGGTGTCATCTGTTGCGTCAGTTCCCGCTGCTGCTACGTCGCGTCAGTCGTGTCCGACTCTGTGCGACCCCAGAGACGGCAGCCCACCAGGCTCCCCCGTCCCTGGGATTCTCCAGGCAAGAACACTGGAGTGGGTTGCCATTTCCTTTTCCAAGTCATGAAAGTGAAAAGTGAAAGGGAAGTTGCTCAGTCGTGTCGGCTCTTAGCGACCCCATGGACTGCAGCCCACCAGGCTCCTCCGTCCATGGGATTTTCCAGGCAAGAGTGCTGGAGTGGGGTGCCACTAGTGATGGGCATTTAGGTTTTTTCCGATCTTAGGAACAGTGCCTCTCTGAGGCACTTTTTGTTTTTTGCCTGGACAGGGTAATGTGATTTTGTTTTGTGGTCTCAGCCAAGAGACTGTGTCACTAGTAGGCATTTTCTCACTGCTCCTTGCTGATGCTTTTGGTAACAATAACTCACCACGTGCCAGGTGCTGCCTCGGTTTAGGCTCCTGTGAGGTCAGCGCTAATTGTGCATAGAGAGAGGAAGTCACTTTCCAAACTTAGGAAAATTTGTGGACCACAGAGCTCTCCTCTTTGCTGCCCGCTGTGGTGTCTGGTTTTGATGTGTTTTGTTTGTGAATTCATGTTTGAAAACTCAGGTTTGATTTTCCTCTTTGATTTCTCTTGGGTGAGTTTTTCCTGATAATTCAGTAATTTTTAAAAATTGTTTTAGTTACTTTTATTTGTACAGTTTAAAATATTTTGAAAGAATGTTAGACTTGAAGGTTTAAAAAAAGCTTTACAGATTACTTCCATATACTCTTCCTCCAGCTCCCTGTTAACATCTTTCATAACCGCAGTGTAATTATCAAAACTAGAAAATCAACATTGATGTGATGCTGCTAACTCATCCACAATCCAGATTTGGACTTTTCTGGTATTTCCCTTTTTTGGTCCCAAGACTCAGTATTTAAAAAAAAAATTAATGTAGCTATACTTTTGCGTATTTACTTATATTTGTAGGGGTGACTACTTCCTCCTGTGCTTAGTGACTAGGTTGTTACATTTCCACATTTTTTCTTACCTTCTCTTTCTTTCCTCTGTCACTTGTTTTGGACTGATTATTACTAAACACTGGGCTTCCCTGTTGGCTCACAGGGTAAAGAATCGCCTGCAATACAGGAGACCGGGGTTCGATCCCTGGGTCAAGAAGATCCGCTGGAGAAGGGAATGGCTACCCACTCCACTATTCCTGCCTGGAGAATTCCACAGAGGGAGGAGCCTGGCTGTAGTCCATGGGGTTGCAAAGAGTTGGACACGACTAACACTTTGACTAAACAGTCTAATATTTACGTCTATAACGTTATGTGTACTAATGTATGTGATGCTCTGTCAATAAAACAATTATTTTTTGATTCCATGATACGAGGGTATCAGTGTCTTTTTATTCTTTCCTCCTTTCCATGTATACCTCTCAACTCAATACTGGTCCTGCTGACTTAATTTACAGTGTTGACATTCTGTTCTATAGCTATAATTCACAGAAAAGAAAAATCTTTATTTCTACACCTTAAATGGATTAATTGCTCACTGTGAGTCATTGGTTGTACTTTCTGCATTTTTATTGTTTGACTAAAGCTTATCTCCTAATAGTTAATTCAGGAAAGCTTCATAGGAATGAGATTCTCCCAGGTTCTTATATGTTTAAAAGTGAAAAGTGAAAGTTGCTCTGTCGTGTCCGACTCTTTGCGACCCGTTGGACTATACAGTCCATGGAACTCTCCAGGCCAGAATACTGGAACCACTTCCTTCCCCAGGGGATCTTCCCAACCCAGGAATCGAACCCAGGTCTCCCGCATTGCAGGCAGATCTTTACCAGCTGAGCTCTCAGGGAAGATTTGTTTTTGCAACACAATTGGTGAGCAGTGTGGCCACACCTTCCTGCCCTGAAGACCCTGTAAGTGACCCAGTGGCACACACGTCTGTGTTGATGGCCGAGGCTGGCTGTACTTTCCGTGCTTTAAGGGTGTTCTAGTGTGCTTGAACATTTGTTGTTGTTGAGTCGCTAAGTCGTGTCTGACTCTTTGTGACCCCGTGGACTGCAGCTCGCTAGGCTTCCCTGTCCTTCACTATCTCCTGGAGTTTGCTTAAACTCGTGTCTGTAGAGTCGGTGATGCCATCCAACCATCTCATCCTCTGTCATCCCCTTCTCTTGCCCTCAAGCTTTCCCAGCATCAGGGTCTTTTCCACTGAGTCAGCTCTTCTCATCAGGTGGTGAAAGGATCTGGAGCTATTTCTCAGCTCTTCCCCAGTAGCATATTGGATACTTTTTGACCAGGGGGCGCGGTCCATCTTCTGATGCCATATCTTTTTGCCTTTTCATACTATTCATGAGGTTCTTCTGGCAGGAATACTGGAGTAGGTTGCCGTTTTCTCTTCCAATGAACCGTGTTTTGTCAGAACTCTCCGCCATGACCCATCCATCTTCGGTCGCCCTGCAGGGCACGGCTCATCACTTCATTGAGTTAGGCAAGCCCCTCCGCCCTGACAGATCTGTGATCCATGAAGGGGCTGCTTTTCCAGACGAAGCGTGGTAAAATCCCACAGTGTTCTCAGAGTTCTGGAGGCTTCAGGTCTGAAGTCAGGGTGCCATCAGGTTGGTGTCTGGTGAGACCTTTCTTCCTGAGCTCTTCATGTCCTCCACAGTCTTCCCTCTGTGCTGGTGTGAAAGAGAGCTCTCCGGTGTGTCTTCCTTTTCTTGCAAAGACATTAATCCTGTGGAATTAGGGCTCCCCTATGACCTCATGTACCCCTCTTCCCTCCCTAGAGGCTTCGTCTCCAGATGCATTCACACAAGGGTTGGGGCTTCAACGCAGGAATTCTGGGAGACACAGCTCAGTCTGTAACAAAGGGTAACATGGAATTTTGCCTAAAGGCCCGGAGAATTTTTATTTATTTATTTTTTCTTTCTTTTCTTTTTTTGCAGCTTAAATATATGATGTATGTCCATATTTATTGACATGGAAAAGTGTTCACAACATACTGCTGAATGACAAAAAGCAGGTTTATTTATTCTTTTTCTTTTTCTGTAATCCTGTTTACTTCCTCCTCTTTGATAATGGTGGCTATTTTAAAACAGATACTTCAATTTTCTGAAACGTCTTTACCGTGATTTTCACCTGCTTCATTTTTCTCTGTTTTTCTGGGTAAATGTTTTTCGTCTGCCGTTTGTTTTTCCTGCTAGTTTTCTGTCTTCCCTCCCTTTCTCTTGCGGTGTTTTTACACGGCCTTTGGCTGGTTTCTTTGAGTTCTTTCCTCATCTTGGAATGAAGGGAGTTTTTCTGGACAGCTCTGCGTGTGAGTTTGGGCCGGGCGTGGGTGAAGCGGGTCTGGGCGAAGCCGCTTCTGCGTGGGTCTTTCTGCCTCGCAGCTGATGGCAAAGCTGCCTCACCTGACCTTGTGGCCTGTGCTCTCACAGCAGCTGGGGCTCCGGGGAGGGGGGCTTCTCAGCTCTTCTCTGCTCAGACTGGTCTGTTCCACGCGGGGGCGCCCTGCTTCAGCTCTTCTCTGGAGACCCGCGTGGCTGGCCTGCCATCTGGAGTCACCGGTCCTTCCCCCTCTTGGTGTCCTCTCTTGTCTCGGGGGGTGGGAGTGGGGTTACTGCCCATGGCAACTCGCCACAGGTCTCCTCAGCTTCAGAGTGTGTGGGTGTTGCATGATTGAAGATAGAGTTTCCTTTTCTGTGTCTGGTTCTTGTTTTGGGGGTGGCTAGTAAGAGCAGAAGTGTTTAGAGAGGTTTTTGCTCTGCTCTGTCAAAGCTCCTAAGACATTAGGAGCTGGAAGACCTGTTTCTTAAAGTACAGATTTCTTTAGAGTATTCCCTGGGTGTGCCTTACCTGTGAAATTAGGAAATGGTACAGCAGCCTAGTTATCATGCTTTTAGGGTAACGTTTTTACGATTCTCTTGTAGTGACATGAAATTTGAGTGAATGCTACATATAGTGAATGTTTTCTTACAGACAGAACCACCACTGAATACACCAGAAAATCGAGAGTATCTCGCAGAAATTATGTTTGAATCGTTTAATGTCCCAGGACTCTACATTGCAGTTCAGGTAAAAGCAGAGTGATTTTTATGATTCGTAAATATCCTTGGCTGTCTCATAGTGGAGGTGATCCTAAAGGCCCCTGTTGTGAGACTGCTGTGTGTTCTTCCTTTTCTGCACCCTCCACACACGCACACACGCACACACGCACTCACGCACACACGCACACACACCCTGACATACTGAAACACACGCATACAAACACACACACAGTATTTGGGTTTGAACTCAAATGCTGTACAAACATGTTCTGGGATCTATGTTTTTATTGCTGGTATGGAGTTGTCCAGCTTTTGTCTTTTCACATACATTAGCATCTAAGGTATGTGGGTGACAAGCTTGAGACAATGGTTCTTTTTTTGGCTTCTTTCACTTCTGATCATAAAAAGGAAAAGATGCTATAGAATTTGTTGAAAAACAAAACAAGGGTCTCTCGAGGGTCCCCGCTTTGGGATTTGGGCTCCATGAGCGTGTAGAAGCTAATTGTTCTTAATGTGGGTTTTTTGTTGGTTTTGGTTGTTGTTGTTTACCTGCTATTCTATATAAAGAAACTGAGATTTTTGGGAATAACTTTTTCAAAAGTATCTCCCAAAATATTTTCTGCATACTCTGGTCCTTCACTTCTAAGGAAAAGGAGGAGGAGGAGTTAACATAGAAAATTAATCTAGGAGATAGCACATGCCCCGACCTCTGGTGGTTCTCACCAGCTTTTCTTAGCAAGACTCTGCTTAATTTTGCAGAAGGCTTGACTCCTCAGGTGAAGCCTACAGAATTTGCACGTTAGTCCCCCATGGGACTGGGATCTGAATTCTGAGGGGAGGATGGAGGGTGGGGAAGGGAAGGAGTTACTCAGACTTGCTGAGTAGGAGAAGGCTTGACTGAGCCTGAGAACCCGCAGGTGAAGGCCTTGGGAAGAGTCTCCCTGAAGGCTCACGGTCTCCGTGTCTCCCGTGCAGGCAGTGCTGGCCCTGGCCGCCTCGTGGACATCGCGCCAGGTGGGTGAACGCACGTTAACGGGGATCGTCATCGACAGTGGGGACGGGGTCACCCACGCCATCCCAGTGGTAAGTGGCATCTTCAGGGCTTCACTCTGTGGGCCTCACCCGATCGGAGGTGAGGGAAGAGACGAAGGGAAAACACCCTTCTGAAGTTAAGACACCACTTTAGAAGACATGGCTGTACTCAGCAAAGGTAGCAGGAGTTTTACACCCAGGAATGTGAGAAAGAAGACAGCGCCCAGTGTCCGTGGTGCTGGCAGTGTGGGATCTGCAGTGGGCGGTTCCTGCAGCAGTGGTTTGGGGTCTCCTGGGCTCCACGTGATCCCGTGGTACATCACCAGGGGGTCTTCCTGGCTCACGTTCTGAGCTGTCTGCTTGGGTATCAGTAGCTCAGGATGACCTCTTTGCTGTGTGACAAGAGGTGGGTAGCTTGACCCAGCTCCTGCTTTAGAGGAATTGCTTCTTGCTGCTTCTTTAAGAGCCAAGAAAGGGAGCTTCCCTGGTGGCTCAGATGGTAAAGAATCTGCCTGCAGTGCAGGAGACCGAGCTTCAATTCCTGGGTTGGAAAGATTCCTTGGAGAATGGAATTGCGCCGCACTCCAGTATTCTTGCTTGGAGAATCCCACGGACAGAGGGGCTACAGTCCATAGAGTTGCAGAGTTGGACATGACTGAGTTTCACTTTCCGGGGATGATTGTTCATTTTGGCCTGCAGAATACCCTGTAATGTCACTTTTTGGTTTTAAATTTCAAAGTATTACAGAAGTGATTTCTTAATTCAGGCTTTAAGAGAACACTATCAGTTTTTTCTTTCAGTCCAGTGGACTATTTAAATTAATTATTTGGAAGTGAAAGTCACTCAGTCGTGTCCAACTGTTTGTGACCCCGTGGATTATACACTCCATAAAATTCTCCAGGCCAGAATACTGGAGCGGGTATCTGTTCCCTTCTCCAAAGGGGATCTTCCCGACACAGGGATCGAGCCCAGGTCTCCCGCATTGCAGGCAGATTCTTTACCAGCTGAGCCACTGGGGAAGCAAATTATTTGGTTTGCTCTTTTAAAGATGAATTGAAGCTGCCTGCAGGGGGCGCACAGTGGACAGTCAGACCCGCTCTGATTCCTCATCTACCTCCTCCAGACTCAGATTCAGCCCTGTTACTAGTTATCAATGGATACTGCACGTGTGTTTTCTGCATATATGGGTGCGTGTGTGTGTGTGTGTGTAACTTTTAAAAGTGCAAACTGGGTGTTTTCTTTAAAAGTAATTCATTTACTTTGATTGAAAAAATAGTCACCATTTCATTTCAGGCATTTAAGAAGTGATACACTAATATGCTAAAGCTTTAATTCCTGGAAGGCCAGCGTTCACTGCAGGGGAAGATTCCTGTGTCCACAGTCAGGAGGATACAGCCACATTCTTCCTGCCTGCCCTCCTGCTGGCGTGCCCCAGTCCCGGGGGCGGGGGGTGAGGAGAGATGAGGCAGAGCCTTCTCTGTGCCGGCAGAGCACCCTCCGCTGGGCCCTGAGCCCTCCCTGCTCTTGAGGGCCATGACCGGTGTTGGAGACCCTCGAGGTTACCGCTGAGGGCTGGCTTCCGTGCTGAGGTCATGCCCTCAGAGACAGGGCAGACCTGGGTCTGGACGGTACCCTGCTCTTTGCCTCCCTCTGGCATCTGGTTGAGGAGAAGAAAAGAAAACTTCTACATGGTGTTCAGGCCCACAGAGAGAGCTTTTGTTCAGCTTTTTATCTGTTATATTTCCATTATTTTCCTGATTATAAAAATTACATTTGTTGAACAAAATCTGGAGGAATAGAGAAGGGAAAAAAAAGACCTGTAATACCCACCCAGAGGACTGCATTATGCTTTTGGTTACGTCTTTCTAAGCTCCTAAACACACGTGCATGTATATTAAGCAGAATTAGAATATTTTGTGTCTGATTTTGTATTCTGATTGTGCAGTGTAATCCTAAATTTTTATTTTGCATATTGGTTTATCCCTAATGTATGGTTAAATATTCTGTGAAAAAAATAGTCACTACATAATAGCCCACCCTCTGGGTATAGCATCACTCATTTATTTTCCTGTTGTTGGTTTTGTGGGGCGTTTTAATATATTTAATGCTGTGATGAAGCTGATTGAACACTGGTTGAATTCATTTTAGAACGTGTTATATATAAAGCATAGATGGTAAAGAACCTGCCTGCAGTGCGGGAGACCTGGGTTTGATCCCTGTGTCAGGAAGACCCCCTGGAGGAGGGAACAGCAACCCACTTCAGTGTTTTTGCCTGGGGAATTCCATGGACAGAGGAGCCTGGCGGGTTACAAAGACTGAGTGACTAACACAAGGCATAGAATATAAAAATTGTGAGTGGTTTGTGTCAGAGAGAGCTCATACTCTTATGAGTGTTTATATTGATCTTTATTTTAATAATTTGTTCATATCTTTTATCTTGATCTTAAAATATTTAATAAATGGCTTGGACTCTTTGGAAAGGCCACAGCTTCTCTGCTAGATGGAGTTACGTCAGAAGAAACCCCAAGAGGAACTCAGGGACTTGTTCCTGCAGCTTAACTTGTGATGGCGTCTGTGCTTACAGTTGTTAGGACTGACACGCCGTAACATGGAGCAGCCTCTGTCTGCTCTGTCCCAGGGGCTCGTGGCCCAGGAGACAGGGCTTCACGGGAGACTCTGAGGGTCCCTTCTTCACTCGAGGAAGCTGGGGTCGGGCTCCTCGCTGACCGTCAGCTCCCTGGAGCGAGCTGGGGGCGCCCAGCTTGGCTTCTGTGGCAGCTGTGCCCCCAGGGCAGTGGGCAGGGCACCGGGCTGCAGCTCCTTGCTGGCACTGGCAGAGGACAGCCCAGTCCCTCCCAGTGTGGTCCCCCATGCGGAGCGCTCAGGTGGGCTAACCAGTCATCATCCCTGAGCAGTGCCGCTCACTCTACGGTGGAGGGGACCGCTTACTGGGCGCTTACTACCTGCCCGGGACAGGCTAGGTGCTGGACTTACCCATGAAGGCTTTATCACCAACATCCACCCCATTTGCCCCACATTATGGATGAGGGTGTCGAGGCTGAAACGTGTTACCAGCATCCACGGTCCCTCAGCCCACGCCTGTGGAACCGGACTGAGTCCAGGTTGTTGGAATCTGTGTCCCGCCTGCTAACCAGATTGCTGACTTTTCACTACAGGTCCATTTCTAGTTGCTGTAACACTTATAAATAAAACTTTTTCCTTTTTGTTAGAGAATGAAGGAGGATTCATCCGTTGTTCTGACTGGCAGCCGTACTTTTTGGAAATGAACAGTTTTATAGGGTTTTCTCTTCACATTCTTGATGAAAACGTCAGGTTCTACTAACGGAACCACACTCGGCTCCAGGCCCGAGCGAGCCCTCCGCAGTGCGTGTGGCCGCGGGAAACGCCGTGGTGCTGGGCGGGCAGGGCTGACTCGGCGCTGGGAGCCTGTGCCTCCTGGACTTGCTCACAGGCCTCCCCCTTGTCTTTTTCCCTCCTTCCCTAGGCAGAAGGCTACGTGATTGGAAGCTGCATCAAGCACATCCCGATCGCAGGGCGGGACATCACCTATTTCATCCAGCAGCTGCTGCGGGAGCGGGAGGCGGGGATCCCCCCGGAGCAGTCGCTGGAGACCGCCAAAGCCATCAAGGTAGAGACAGGCAGGGGCAGGCTGTCTAGGGGAGAGAGAAATGGTGTTTGGAGGGTTCCCTTGCTGCCACTGCCCCCAGCCCCGCCCCTGCCCCCAGCTTCACCTTCCTTCCTCCTCCCTCCCCGAGAGAACGTGTGTCTCCAACCATTTATGCTTGTGGGGGTTCCTGCTGTTAATGAGGGCAGCTTGGTGGCCGGGGTTGAGCCCCAGACCCAGGCCAGCATCATTTCAAGGAGCCTAATCAGGTTAGAACTTAAGTTAGCTGAGCGTGTCTGCTTCCCCTCCCTCCAAGTTCATCTGTAGCTTAGAGAGCAGCAGCAGTGACGTCAGGAGTCTGGTGAGGTCAGCCAGCATTCAGACGAATTTCCAGCACCTGTAGAGTGTGGTTCTGAGCCCTGTGAATTGCAGCTCAGAGTAATGCTGTTCCAGGGTGGGGTCATCGATCGGCGCCCCCCCACCCCGCCCCCTGTCGTTTCTAGACTGTAATGACCATGCTGGAAAGGTTTCAGAGGGCTTTAAAGATCAAATCAGTAAGATGAGAAGAAAAACGTCCTACTGAGCCTTTCTAAAAGTGCCCGCTTGACCGGGCTCATCAGCCTAGTCTTTGTGTTTCTCTGTATGTAGCAGCTGATAGACCCTTTTTAAAGGAGCTTTCTTTCCAGGTTGAAAATCAGGACAAATTACTGAAAATCAGGACAAATTACTGTTTTTTATTATAGCCGAAATGCAAGAGAGTCTTCATAACACAAGGGTGATTGTCATACAGATGAAGAGCAAGGGTTTTGTTTACAGAGAAGCATTTAAGTGTGGGGGCGACAGGGGGCCTTGGGCGTCTCCCCTTCTCATAGAGCCCTCAGCATCTGAACCTCGGGGAGTTCAGCCTACCCGGCCTGTCCCCCACTAAGCACCCAGTAGGGGGCTTGAAGGAAAGGGAGCAAGGGGGCCCTCCCTTGTTTCCCCGCCCTCGGTGAGCACAGGTGTTCTGGGGCTGGGGCTCCTGCGAGGAGGGGCCCCCGCTGCCCTGGGTGTCCAGGACAGGAGCTTCCAGGGAGGGGGCGCCTCAGAGCCAAACTCGCGGCCCCGGCCCAACCCCAGATCCGCCCTCTCCCCCTGGGAAGCTCACGGAAGCGTCCTTTTAGACTGAAACCTCCCCCATTTGCCCCCCCTTCCTCGCCTTTCTTCTCGTCCCCTCCCCGCCCCCTCTGTCACGCACGTGGCCGGCCCTCGGGGTGGGTGTGGGGGAGCAGAGCCCTGGGCTGCTTTCCGGGTCCCTGTGGTGGTGGCCTTTCCTTTGTCGCGGGCCTTCTGGAGCCTGGTGCTGACCCTGACCCTGGATCTGGTGTGTTCAGGCCGCACAGCGTGTGGCTTAGCTGTGAGGTGGGGGCCGAGAGACCCTTGTCCCTCCAGCCAGCTGCCTGGCCTGTGGTTAGTCCTCGGCTCACTCCTCCCTGAGACTGGGGCGGGGGTGTCCTGGAAAGGTGGTGCGGCCCCTGCACCCCACAGGGGTGGTCTCCGCAGGCTTGAGGCTGGTGGGCCTGGCACTCACGGGCCTGGCAGCGGGGGTCCAGAGCTTAGTGCAGACACGGCCGTGCCCCATGCAGCGTCACTGAGGTGTTCGTGCCGTCACTTGGAGCAGCTGCGGTGCCCTGAGAAGCGGAGCAGGCCTCCAGGGCAGCGGCATGTTTCTGCAGTCTGCAGACTGGCAGTTGCGTGGACTCACTGTGATATTAACAAGCACAGTGTTGTGGAGCTCATAATTTGACAGAGTATATCAAGGATGGCATTAGGGTCTGTTTCAGGGATTCTAGGACACTTCAAACTTACTATCGTGAAACCACCTTCAGAGGCCCTAAAATGTGCGGTGAGCATGAGCTCTGCGCCTGGGGGTGAACACAGCCCACGTTGCCCACAGGGAGCTTTATTTCAGGATCTGGTACCCAAGCGCCACCTGCTGCTCTGCTGAGGTCAGCTCTCAGGACAGGTGATTGACCAGAGATCCCCAGGGGACCACCACCAGACGCCAGGGAGACACTGGGCATGTCTCAGGCTGGAGCTGGTCTCCGGGTGAAAACCAGGAGCAGTTCTCAGGCCGCAGCGCGCGGCCGCTCCGTCCTGCCCATCGGCCTCTTCTTTCATCCGTGGCACCTGGCACCTTGTAAGGTGCCGTGTGGTCTGCTTATTCACCACGGTCATTGCTTATTCTCCTGACTGCGCTGGAGTGTGTGCTCCAGTGGGCAGGGGTGTGTGTGTGTTTTGTTGTGAGTCCAGTGTGTCCATGTTGTGGAGTTGGTGGCCCTGCCGTGTCAGACTGCACAGCAGGTTCACGACCCGGGATCAGCCGTGTTCGGCATCCGGGTGAAGTTGGCCGTGCTCAGTGTGGGGCTGCAGCGCAGGTCTGCTGGTCAGGGTGGACGGCTGTGAGTGCCCGGGCAGGTGCTGTGTGGGGCCCACGAGGAATAAGAAGACAGGAGATGGAGACAAGATACTTAGTACATGCCGTCAGACAGTACTTCAGCTGATCAGCAGCAGAATATGAGGGAAAGGCTAAGATGCGTAGCTGAGCTGCAAAGCAAGCAGGTTCACTCACAGTCCGGAGCAGAGTCATGAAAAGTCTGTGAGGCCTGGCCGCGTCCGCACTGGAGTTGTGATGAGCAGGCAGGACTGGTTTCGGGGTGTCCAGGGCTGGGGGTTACTGGGTCTTGGTCAGAGGCAGACTCTGGTGACTGTGTGTGTGTGTGTGTGTGTGTGTCTGTCTGCAGGAGAAATACTGCTACATCTGCCCTGATATAGTCAAGGAGTTCGCCAAGTACGACGTGGATCCTCGGAAATGGATCAAACAGTACACGGGGATCAACGCCATCAACCAGAAGAAGTTCGTCATAGATGTCGGCTACGAAAGGTTCCTGGGCCCTGAGATTTTCTTTCACCCGGAGGTAAAGAGGCGGGCTTTCGGAGAGCGAAGTCCGCGTGTGTGGTGGAGCGATGCTGCCCCCTGGTGTCTGTAGGCAGCAGTCCTCGGGCCGCCTTCCTGTGAGGACCGCCGGGCGCCCGCCCCACCCTCTGCAGCTGTTACAGCACCCTGTGTGATCACCTGCTTGACTGCTGCCCTCTTTAGACCTGGCTCTCTGTTGAAAAGATAGATGACAAGTGATTAGGAAGACGCTTAATGAGAAGATTAAGAGCAATAGAAGATAGTGGAGATGGAGTTGCTCTCACAGTAACCAGAAAATTGGTTGATCCCGGCAGACCCTCAGTGTGGGTGTAGGAGGGCACGTGACCTTTCCATGCTTTGTGAACATCCACCCCAACTCCAGTTTTGAACCCCAGATGGTGGGTCCTGCCGTGTTTCCTGCTGCAAATTAAAGTTAGAGCTCCTGTCTGAGCAGCAGCCTTTCCAGCAGTTAGACGGGCTTTAGGAATTACAGGCCTCGCTGTGTTAACTATAGTCACAGAGAGTTATTATTAACTCTTGCAGATACAGTAATGGAGAGACAGCATTTTAAGATGTAATAAAATGGGTTGTATTCGTATTTTGGTTTATTTTTCTAATTCAGTTTGCTTTTGCTAGGTCGGTTACACGCTGCTGCCTGTTTCCAGGTGTGTGTGACCTTTCGTGCAGGGAGATGGCTCACAGTATTGCCTCACCACAATCTTAACCCTCATTCATGCCTTTTGATATTATAGATTTAAAACAGGCATGAAACTGACCATGGCCAGTGAACAGCTGGAGGGCACCCCGTGTTACCTTCCTGAGTTCACTAAAGGTGCCCTTGATTTTTAAAGCGTAGTTCAAATTTTTAAAATTGAATTCTTTTACACTTTACCTTATTTGACTTACAGAACTGAATCAAAGACTATTTACGCAGTGACGTGACCTTTACCATAGTTTCATTAAAAAGCCACCCCTTCGAGCCGTCGCCCTTGCGCCTCCGCCAGGCTTCTGGCTCAGGTTTACAGTGTGACTGTTCACTGGCTGTGTTTTCTCTTGTATCCTGGGCTGATTCTTAGATGACATTAATACTCATAAGTGATACACTTGTTCTGTACTCACAGTATTTCTATAACATCACACACATGTGACTTACAGTCTCGGGCAGCAGGATTCCCAGTGTCCCTTGATGCAGGGCTGGGCGCTCTTGGCTCCTGTGGGATGGTTTCCCCTCACTGAGCCCACATGTGTCGCTGGGACGAGTCACCGTTAGTCACCCCATGCACACTCACTCGGGTTCGTTTGACATACCAATATTTGACGTGGTCATTGCAGCCTGACGGTTTTAAAAGTTACAGTACATTCTGTATTTGTTAAAGTCACTTAAAAAAAAAGTTATTGAGAGAAGTATGTAATGTTTCTTTTATGTTTGGACAAAATTCAGTTTGCCAACCCGGATTTCATGGAGTCCATCTCGGAGGTTGTTGATGAAGTCATACAGAACTGCCCCATCGACGTTCGCCGTCCGCTGTATAAGGTATCAGCCACCTGGGGGAGGCGCTCGGGTTTCATCCCACAGCCTAAGGCCCAGCATTCTTAGAATAGGTTCTTAACATCAGTGTGCAGACGTTCCTGTCTCACCGGGGTCTTGTAGGATTTGTTAAAGGCCAACATACTGGTGAAATATTATTCTTGGAGTGGCGATGATGTAAATGTTTGGAAATAGGACTCAGTTAACTGGAAGTTTTTAATTTAAGTCTTCTTGTATCTTTATTCTTATCTGGCCAGCTGTATTTTAAATTGGACAATTTTAACCCTGCATAGTGACCGAAAGATAAAAGAAGCCCTTCCCCGCCTGCTCTCCATGAATTCGCTGGTCTTGCTTCACGCGTGTTTAGGTTTGTCCCACATGCGCTGTCAGAAAGAAGTCAGATGGGTGGGAATGCCCATGTGATAACGTTGTCCGGGATTCTGTGTGACCAGGGAGCTTTGAAACCTGAAATGAGAAAAGGCTAGTCTCTGTAATTACAGGATAAAGGGAGGTGTTGCTGACAGCTGGATATTGAGAGCAGAAAGTGTTGGTCAGCTGGCCCTTCTTCACCTGTGGTTGCTCTCCGCCTCATGCTCTGGGCCCGCAGCCTCTGCCGAGTCTTACCTTCTCTGCTCGGGGGGCTGAGCTTAGAGGAGGCCATCAGGCCCAGGAGTGAGGGCGTACACAGTAGAGTACTGTGCAGTCTTCAAAAAGAATGAGGCCAATCAATGAAAATGCAAATGAAAAGACGTTATAGTATCTGTTAAGTGAGAAGGCAAATCGTAAAATTTATATATACTATGATTTGATTTAAAATGTAGTTTGTGTATGTGTATATACATACATACATACATACATATATATTTGAAAAGGTTTTGAATGATACATGCCAGACTCAAAATAAAATACCTTGGGGTTGGGAGATGGATTTTTACTTTCTACTTTTTGTGTTTTAAAATTGTTTGAAATTTTATAGTTAAGAAATATTATTTTTATTATTTCCTATGTAGGAACATTTTCCTATGTAGGCAGCTTTTTATGGGTGAAAACAAATTATAATTTGATTTTTATTGTTCAGTTCAGTTGCTCAGTCATGTCCAACTATTTTCGACCCCATGGACTGCAGCACACCAGGCCTCCCTGTCCATTACCAACTCCCAGAGCTTGCTCAAACTCATGTCCATTGAGTTGGTGATGCCATCCAACCATCTCATCCTCTGTTGTCCCCTTCTCCTTTTGCCTTCAATCTTTCCCAGCATTAGGGTCTTTTCCAGTGAGTCAGTTCTTCGCATCAGGTGGCCAAAGTATTGGAGCTTCAGCTTCAGTCCTTCCAGTGAATATTCAGGACTGATTTCCTTTAGGACTGACTGGTTTGATCTTGCAGTCTAAGGGACTGTCAAGAGTCTTCTCCAAAAAAACAGAGTCTTCTCCAACACCACAGTTCAGAAGCATCAATACTTCAGTGGTCAGCTTTCTTTACCGTCCACCTCTTAACATCCACGCGTGACTATTGGAAAAACTGTAGCTTTGACTAGACAGACGTTTGTCAGCAAAGTAGTATCTGTTTTTAATATTCTGTCTAGGTTGGTCATAGCTTTTCTTCCGAGGAGCAAGCATCTTTTAATTTCATGACTGCAATCACCATCTGCAGTAATTTTGCAAGAAAATAAAGAAAATAAAGTCTGTAAGAAAACAAAGTCTCTCACTGTTTCCTTTGTTTCCCCATCTATTTGCTATGAAGTGATGGAACCATACACCATGATGTTCATATTTTGAATGTTGAACTTTAAGCCAGCTTTTTCACTCTCCTCTTTCACTTTCATTAAGAGGCTCTTTAGTTCCTCTTCACTTTCTGCCATAAGGGTGATGTCATCCGCATATCTGAGGTTATTGATATTTCTCCCAGCAATCTTGATTTTAGCTTGTGCTTCATCCAGCCCAGCATTTCGCATGATGTACAAGGTGACAGTTTACAGCCTTGACATACTCCTTTCCCAACTTGGAACCAGTCCACTCTTCCATGTCTAGTTCTAACTCTTGCTTCTTGACCTGCATACAGATTTCTCAGGAGGCAGAACAATTATACCAAAGAAATTCTCGCACTGTTAAGAAAGTTTTAGGACCCACAAAAGATTTCCCAACCTGGGGATCCGGCAAAGGGACTGAGAACCCCAGGGAATTTGACTTTGGAGGCCAGTGGGATTTGATTTTTATTGTTACATGTGCTTAATTAAACATCTCTCTCCTCCAATAAAATGTGCAAGAAAGGGAAACTAGAGACAGAGGAGAGTATTCAGTTTAGTAAAATTCTGCCTTGTTCTCTTTACTTCTTAGATCTCACCTGGCATTAGCTGTGTCTTCATGTCCATGAAAGCACGCAACAGTTGTGCTGTCTCTAGTCTTCATTTCATTGTAATGGAAGTGAAAGTTGTGCCAGTGGTTACAAAGGTTCATGATGGGGTGAGATTTTTCTCTTTAGACAGTTGAGTTTACTTTCAGTAGAATTATAGGAAGTAGAGATGGCCTGGTAGCCTGAGCTCCTTCCTTACTTAGTAGAGGACGACCCTGAGCCCCAGAACTAGATGGACCTAGGTTAAATGGAGCAAATTGGTCTTGGACTTGTAGTTATTATAAAATACTGGCTATATTTCCTGAGTTATACAGTATCTTTGTAGCTTATTTATTTTATGCAGAATAGTTTGTATCTCTCAATCCCCTGCCCCTGTCTTGCCTCTTCCCCTGATTCTACTGGTAACCACTGATTGTTCTCTATGAAAAGTGAAAGTGAAAGTTGCTTGGTTGTGTCCGACTCTTTGGGACCCCATGCATTATACAGTCCATGGGATTCTCCAGGTCAGAATACTGGAGTGGGTAGCCATTCCCTTCTCCAGGGGATCTTCCCGACCCAGGGATCACCCAGGTGTCCCGCATTGCAGGTGGATTCTTTACCAGCTGAGCCACCAGGGAAGCAGATTATTTCTATAGCTGTGTCTTATTTCTTGTTATGTTCATTAGTTTTATTTTTTATATTCCATATATGTGATACCATGCAGTGTTTTTTTTCTGCCTTATCCCTCTAGCCTGTTGCCCTCCGAGTCCATCCATGTTGCTGCAAATGGCATTATTTCATTCATTTTATGGGTCAGTAACATTTCATTGTATATACGTACCACATCTTTATCCATTCATCTCTTGATGGACACTTAGATGGCTTCCATGTCTTGGCAGTTGTAAATAAAGTTGCTGTTAACATAGGCGTGCTTGTATCTTTTGAGTTAGTGTGGTTGTCAGGCTTCTCTGTCCCCGAGACCTGTGGCCTCCACCGGCCACTGCTCTGCCCGTCGTCTCTGGAGGCTGTCACCCCGGGCTATAGGCTCTCGGGTAGGCAGCCTTGTTCTTCAGATTCACTCTGTACTTGTGGTCCCGCTTCCTGTCGTCAGCTCCTCCTTGTGAGCGTGGACATGAGCTTGCTGTGGACAGAACCTTCCACCATGACGTCTGTGTTCATGAAATGCATGGATGTACGGTTGGTGGGATTTTACGAGTAACTCTAAAGCCCTCTTCTGGTTAGAGACATGCTACATACAAGTGCTTCTGCAGAACACACGGGCATCATGCTCTGGAGAGCTGAGTGAGCATGTCTTTGGGATCATATCTTTCCTCTCCAGTCTTACTGTCATTTCCTTCTCTGTTGCTGATGCTTCTTCCTGCTTGCTGAGCCCACTCTTGTCAGTGTCCCAGGCACCTGCCATGGGGCTGCCAAGTGCTCAGTAAACCACCCAGGAAGCAGGAAGCAGGTTTGCACCAACACACACTCATGACTGCTGTCTGCTGAGCCCTGTTGGGTTACCCACGCAGGCACCAGGCCCTGCAGGAGGCTGGGCTCCTGACTTCTTTCGTGCCTGGTCCGTCCAGTCCCCACAGGCTCAGACAGTCAGCTCTGGTGGTGGAGAGGGCCATAGGGGAACCTGCGGGGAAGGCTCTGAGGCAGCTCCCTGGGGCCCTGAGGCCTGCCCTTGGCTTTAGAGGAGGGTGTTTCCCCTTTGCCTCACCTGCTCCCAAGGCACCACCCGGACCAGTAGGGCCAGGATTTCTTGTGTTTCCCAGGCCCAGTCGCAGAAACTGTAGGTGAAGTGAGCAGAAGGCTTATTATAGGCCCTACTGAAAACCCCCAAGATCTCCTCAGGCCTTGAGTTAACATGTTCCTAAGGCTAGTAGGCAAGAAAAAGAAGTTGGTGGAGAACACAATGTACCTTTGAAAACTGAGATACTTCAAAAAAGCCAAACAGTTGTTTTAGAAAAAAGGAGTAGTCATAATCTAATTTTTATTTCAGTCTGTCCTGTAGATAAGGAGGTTATTCATGGGACTTTCCTGATGGCCCAGTGGGTAAGAATCTGCCTCCAGTGCAAGGGACATGGGTTCAATCCCTGGTCCAAGAAGATTCCACATGCCACAGAGCAACTAAGCCCACACACCACAATTACTGAGCCTGCGAGCCTCAACTAATGAACCCTTGCTCCACAACAAGGGAAGCCACCGTGGTGAGAAGCCCACACACTGCACTGAAGACGAGCCCCTGCTGGCTGCAACTAGAGAAAGCCTGTGCGAAAAAGAAAAATTTAAAAATTAATTAATTTTTAAAAGGGGTATTCACACGCCTCTTTTTCTGTTTAGTCTCTAAGTGTGATGGAAGTTGGGTCTGGAGAGGACTAGCATGTGAGAGCTCTTGGCCTGTGACTTCCCCACGAGGCCAAGTCATTTCAGGCAGCAGATGCTGCTGGAAACAAGATGTTTTTGGCCCTGTCTGTCTGTGGGCATCATCCCAGGAGCAGTAAAGTACACAGATGTCTGGGTCTCACCCTGAGTCTGATACAATTTTCTGGGCATCTGGATTTTAAAAGCTTCCTAGATGTGCAGCTGAATTGAGAACTACTGTTAGCACCTAGTCACTCTGAGGTTTTCCCAGCCTGTAGGGAGCAGTTGGCATGGAGATCTCTTCAGGGACGAGTGAAGAAGTGAAGTGAAAGTCGCTCAGTCCTGTCCAACTCTTTGTGACTCCATGGACTGTATAGTCTATGGAATTCTCCAGGCCACAAAACTGGAGTGGATAGCCTTTCCCTTCTCCAGGGATCGAACCCACATCTCCTGCATTGCAGGCGGATTCTTTACCAGCTGAGCCAAGAGGAACCCAAATACTGCGATCCCAACAAAACATGCAGCTATTTTGTGTCTACAGTTTAGAGAGGAAGCCAGCTGAGGTACACAGGATGGTGGGCGGGGGCGCTGCAAATCTGTCAAGCTGGATGAAGAATAAGGATAGAGCCTCTAGCACAAAATACACTTAATGTTACAGGAGTGTAACTTTTGTCATTTTAAATCCCATATAAGGTATTCAGTGGACTTTACTATTAATACAGACTTTGTGTTTCTACTTAAAAAGGTCTGGGTAGGGTATATGATGATGTTGGCCAGGATGTTTTTTACTGGCATAAAGACAGGGCCTGTCCTATGGAGGTAATTATGACTGAGACTTTTTATTTCACATCGTGGAATAGACATTTATGTAGCAAAGTAAGGACCTGTTGAAAAGTCCAGTCCACTATAGGGGTCTCAACAGCAGATGAGTGAAAGGTGTGCTGTGCAGATTGGGGTCTGTGGCCTTTCAGCAAGTCAGTGGACAGCACTGTGAAAACACAGTGAGGAAAACCTAGACTCTGTGGATGAGCAGAGATGACTATTTCCAGATTAAAATACATTTAGAAAATTTGAGAAGTAGCAAAATTTTTAATAAAGCAGTTATCACTTTGTCTTTCTCCTTTTCTTGAAATATAGTTAGGTAGGTAAATATATCATGCTGTATTTATATTTAGTATCTTGTATATTAACCTAGCATTGTGTTGTGAACATTGTCTTAAGGAATTAACATTTTTCAGAAGCATCATTTTTTTATGGTATAATGCTCCACCCTTCATCTGCTTCAGTGCCCAGCTTCTTTTCCTGCGTTTTAAGTTTTTGATATTTTTCTAGCTCAGGTCAAGCCTTCCTTCTCTCCCAGGACACACTTGGTGGTGTGTTGACTAGTGATGCTTCTTGATGGGCGGGTTCCGGTCTGAGTATTTGCTGACGGGATGGAGCCGACGCCTTCCGACATGCTGTGATACTCGTGTGGGTCAGCGGGCTCTGAGCTCTTCAGGATCTCCAGGCAGGATCCCACGGGAGTGGTGGGAGGGGGTAACTGGGTGTTGGGGGAACGTCTTTCCTGAGGAGGGCGGACTGCTAGAATCTCGCACCTTGGAAGCTTACCCACTGCTCTTGTTTCGTGTGATAAAGGATCACCTGGTCTTTTAAATTTTCTTTAGAATGAATCACATTGAACTTAGGCTTTTGTTGAAAGTTTCTCGAGGAGTGTCATTTTTTGTATCGTAACATGTAAGAGTGTAGGCTCCGGAGCAAGACCGTGGGGTTTCTTCCTGCTGCCTGAGCAGCGTCAGTTTGGTGCAGGGGCGGTTCGCGCTCTCAGAGCCGCCGCCTGCCCTGGAGCATGGTGGGTACGATCAGCGTAACGGTTCTTCAGAACTCTCGCGAGGATTCGCTTAGAGAACGCATGCGCAGGGTAGAGCTCGGACCTGGAGGCAGTACTTTGTGAATGTTAACTACCGCCATTTTATTAGGGTCTCTAAACGTCATGGCCACAAGCTCGGGCTGTGCGGTCAGGCGTGCAGCTTACTTGCTGTGTGGCTCCGGGCTGTGATTTGACTGCCGGCCCTGCTCTTTTATCTGTGAAATGGTGTGGCAACGCCTGCTTCATAACGCCTTGTGAAGCTTACTGATGTGGGACAGCGACCATCACCCGGCACCTGTTAAATAAGCTTTTGGTCACCGTTAGGACTGTTCATAGTGAGGCCAGGAATTTGAAATGACACCATAATGTTATGGTTTAGTTCAGAGAAAATGCTGCGGTGTTTTAAAAAATTTTATTCCAATAAAGTGTTGAAATATGCATTTTTGTTATTTGACTCAGTTAAGGGAAGGCAGGAATTCTTTAATTTAGTAAATGAATAATCAGTCTTGCTAAGACTTCCAGCAAGTTAGTGCATTTTGAGTTTTTACTTCTTCAGATAAGATCAGTCTCTCAGTCGTGTCCGACTCTGCGACCCCATGGACTGCAGCACGCCAGACTTCCCTGTCCGTCACCATCTCCCAGAGCTTGCTCAAACTCATGTCCGTCAAGTCGCTGATGCTATCCAACCATCTCATCCTCTGTCGTCCACTTCTCCTGCCTTCAGTCCTTCCCAGCATCAGGGTCTTTTTTCCAGTGAGTCAGTTCTTTGCATCAAGGTGGCCAAATTGGAGTTTCAGCTTCAGCATCAGTCCTTGCAGTAAATATTCAGGTCTGATTTCCTTTAGGATGGACTGGTTGGATCTCCTTGCAGTCCAAGGGACGTTCAAGAGTCTTCTCCAACACCAAAGTTCAAAAGTATTAATTCTTCGGCACCCAGCTTTCTTTATGGTCCAACTCTCACATCTGTACGTGACTACTTTAAGAACCAAAGCTTTGACTAGATGGATCTTTGTTGGCAAAGTAATGTCTTGGCTTTTTAATATGCTGTTTAGGTGGGTCATAGCTTTTCTTCCAAGGAGCAAGCATCTTTTAATTTCATGGCTGCAGTCACCATCTGCAGTAATTTTGGAGCCCAAGAAAATGAAGTCCCTCACTGTTTCCATTGTTTCCCCATCTATTTGCCATGAAGTGATGGGACTGGATGCCATGATCTTAATTTCTGAATGTTGAGTTTTATTCCAGCTTTTTCACTCTACTCTTTCACTTTCATTAAGAGGCTCTTTAGTTCCTCTTTGCTTTCTGCCATAAGGGTGGTGTCATCTGCATATCTGAGGTTATTGATATTTCTCCCAACAGTCTTGATTCCAGCTTGTGCTTTGTCCAGCCCAGCATTTCGTATGATGTACTCTGCATATAAGTTAAATAAGCAGGGTGACAATATACAGCCTTGACCTATTCCTTCCCCAATTTGGAACCAGTCTGTTGTTCCATGTCTGGTTCTAACTTGACCTGCATACAGATTTCTCAAGAGGCAGGTCAGGTGGTCTGGTATTCCCATCTCTTTGAGAATTTTCCACAGTTTGTTGTGATCCATACAGTCAAAGGCTTTGGCATAGTCAGTGAAGCAGAAGTGGATGTTTTCCTGGAATTCTCTTGCTTTTTCTATGATCCAGCGGATGTTGGCAATTTGATATATGGTTCCTCTGCCTTTCCTAAGTCCATCTTGAACATCTGGAAGTTCATGTACTGTTGAAGCCTGGCTTGGAAAATTTTGTGCATTACTTTGCTCACCTGTGAAATGAGTGTAATTGTGCGGTAGTTTGAACTTTCTTTGGCATTGCCTTTCTTTGGGATTGGAATGAAAACATCTTTTCCAGTCCTGTGGCCACTGCTGAGTTTTGGTTTAGTTCAGAAAATGCTACATTTTAAAAACATTTTATTCTGATAAAGTAGTTGTTGAAATATGCATTTTTTATTATTTGAATTGACTCAGTTAAGGAAAAGGGAGGAATTATGTAATTTAGTAAATCAGTAATCAGACTTGCTAAGACCTTCAGCAGGTGAATACATTTTGAGATTTTACTTCTTATAAGACCTTCATAAAGACTCTGCATGATGGCAGTACAGGAGAGAGGGTCCCCTTCAGCTGAAGTTGAGTCCCAGAAGGTCCAGGTAGAGGTGGATGGGTGAAGGACAGGGCGGCTGAGGCCAAGAAGACCTGTGTGCAGACACGGGCAGGTGAGCATGGCGTCTGAGTGGGCATGGCAAGGTCTAGCAAACGTACTCATTTATTCAGTGTGCAGTAAATTCCACTGATAGCCCTGCCACCCCAAAACCTTTCAGAAACGGAAAGGCCATGCCTACCGCATCCCCCAGGTTGTACTAGAGGAGTCAGTGGCACAGATTGGTGCCTGGAGGGAGGTGCCAGCCCCTGACCTGAGTGCTCGGCAGGCCTGGAGTTGTGCAGTGAGCAGCCCACGCAGCAGCCCGGGGCCATGGAGGCTAATGGCAGGGCTTCAGCTCCCAGCGCGAGAGCGCCGAGAAGCTGTCCAGGAGGTTGAGGGCAGGAGTAGTGACTGGGTGACAAGCTTTATCGTGGTCCCCAAGGTGCTGTGCTGGGAGTCGCCTGGGGGAGATAAGACAGGACTGGGGAGCCCACTGGGAAGTCATGTCAGGGTCCAGCAGGACGGTCGCGAAGGTCATGTCCGCCTCTCCACACCCCAGCCTCCCTTCTTTCCCTCCTGGCTGCTTCACAGACACACTGAGCACACTTCTGCCCCGGGGCCCTTGCACCTGCCGCCCCTGCCAGGGAGCTCTTCCAGGCGCCCCGACCCACTTCCTCTGTGCCTTCACGTCCTTGCTGGGTCGTCGGTTTCCAGCGAGGCTTCCTGGGCAGCCCGGTCCAGGTCCATCTCAGCCCCCCTCACGCTCCGTTCCCCCTTCCCGCTTCAGGGCTTCCTCCCTGGCGTGTGCCACCTGCCAGGGTGACACCGCTGTTCCTTGTTCATTTGGGTGTACGGTCTGTGTCTCCCCTCTTGCGATAGGTCAGGTTCTGTGCCTGCAACAGCCGGCTCTCAGGCCGTGTGGGGCCGTGTAAATGGATAAGCGTGCGGAGTGCCTCATGAGTCCCTGACCCCTGACTGTTCACACTCAGGGAAGGTGGGGCACCTCGATCGGAGGGCAGGGGGCCAGGACCTTTGAGACACAGTGACGTCCCGTGGGGAGAGCAGCGCCTGAAAGAACCTGGTGAGACCAGGGAGGAGGTGGGAACGTGGGCTGGGGTGAGATGGGAAGGGCGTGTGTATGGATTAGAGCGTAAGACGAGAACCTTAGTGAAATGAGGATTTCCAAAGGGAGCCTCAGTACACATTTACTCAGCTGTTAAACGCTGAGTTAAAAAACCTTATTTTAAGAGTTCGCGTTGGCCTGTGCTGTACAAACAGTGAAGTAAGGTGGGGGGTTACAGTGTTCTCCCATGACTTCAAAGACGGTATTAGTTAAGGAGGGCATTAGAAATGCTTTCTCTGAGCCGGGCTTTCTGCTGAGAGCTCTCTGTACACACGTCTTGTGGTGTCTGCCTTAGGAGGCTGTTTCCTTCCTGTGAGTGAAGGGCTTAAATTACAGTATTAAAATTTTACTATTTGTGATATTGTATTGAAAGACTTCTCTTAGAAGAATATCTGCTTACTTTTCTGTGTGGAAACTGATTAAGAATCCTGTGAGGCTAAATGTTCCCATTTCTAAGGTGCAAAATCATTAAGATAAGCATTGTTGCTTCCCTTGAAATGAGATGGACAGCATCCATGTATTGGTAATTTCACTCATTTCTCTATTTTTGTTTTTTTCCACCACTCTGAAAGTGGAACAAGCATAGGTGATAATAGACCAAAGCCAACACTGCCTATCAGCTAAATTTAAACTCTCAGGATAACTGAACAGCTACTTGAGTTGAAAATAATAAGTTCATGTAACATTCTTATGATCATAAAACATTAGTTAGCGAACCAGTCTTATTTCCATGAAACCAGCCAATTACCACTGGAGAAGGTATGCTGAAAACAGCCAGCAGAGCATGTCCTCTCCTCTGCCTATGTCATAGTTATGAAAACTTTAAGGAAGTATTTTCTTCTAGAAATTCTGTACATTCGGCCCACTGACTCACTAGTTGTGGCATGGACTTAGTTGCCCCCAAGGCACTAGGGCTCTTCCTTCCGCCACCAGGGATTGAACCTGTGTCCGTTGCATTGCAAGGTGGATTCTTAACCATTGGACCACCAGGGAAGTCCCGATTCATACTTCTTCCTTGATAGTGCTGACTTTGCCTCAGTGATTAGCTTCTCATATAGCTTGAAGTGTATTACTCAGACGACTGAAGGGTGGGTGGGGAGTGTGTTGTGGGCAGGTGATTTCATGCAAGGAAACCTCTGTTTTGTGTCTTTTAGAATGTCGTTCTTTCGGGAGGTTCGACAATGTTCAGGGATTTCGGACGTCGTCTGCAGAGAGACTTAAAGAGGGTGGTGGACGCCAGGCTGAAGCTCAGCGAGGAGCTCAGTGGCGGCAGGATAAAGGTGAGGCCTCCGGGCAGCCAGGCGGGGCTGGACGCCGCAGTGGTCTGGGCCATGAGGGGTAAACATGAGTTGGAGCCACTTTCTTAGCCACACTGTGAAGTTAGTCAGAGGTCTGTTGCCCAGAGTCCCTCCAGCTGTGCAGTTAGGACAGGTGCGGACCTCCCAATGCAGCAATACAACTCTCCCCCAGCCCCGCCACCCCCCCTGCCCCCTGCGCCTGCCAGTGGTTTCTTCCCTGTTGTCAGAGATCAGGCGTGTCCTGTGATGACCAGTACCCCAAGGAGGTGGATCACTTGTCAGTGAGGAACTCTAATGTCCTTTGGAACGTTCTGATTAGGCTCTCATCACTGGTGTGAGCATGGCACTCCAGTGTGTTCCTCAAGAGCATAACCCTTAACCAGCTGGTGGGTTTACAGGGTTGGGTTCGGTGTGGGGCCCATGGGAGCAAACCTGCGTGTCCTCACCTCCTGGGATCGCCCCACGGTGGTATCATTTCTTAGAGTGTTTTGGGGACACCTACGTGTTACTGCCCCATGGTCTCCCTGATAGCTCAGCTGGTAAAGAGTCCGCCTGCAATGCAGAGACCCTGGTTTGATCCCTGGGTTGGGAAGATCCCCTGGAGAAGGGAAAGGCTACCCACTCCAGTATTCTGGCCTAGAGAATTCCATGGACTCTATAGTCCATGGGCTCGCAAAGAGTCAGACACGGCTAAGTGACTTTCACTTTCACTTTCACTTGGGCTTCTCATGTAGCTCAGTTGGTAAAGAATCTGTTTGCAATGTTGGAGACCTGGTTCGATCCCTGGGTTGGGAAGATGCCCTGGAGAAGGAAATGGCAACCCACTCCAGTATTCTTGCCTGGGGAATCCCATGGATAGAGGAGCTTGGCGGGCAACAGTCCACGGCGTCGTAAGAGTTGGACACCACTTAGCACTATCTTTCTTAAGTGTTTCTTAGAATCATCTCTAGATGTGAAAACATCTAATTTGCTTAGTTTAAAAAAATAAGCTAGGTTAGTTGCATGAAGTGTTTACTTCTTGAAAACGCCTTTAAATTGAGGTAAGCTGCCCTTGCTTTGTGTTCTTTGCTCTCTGCACCACCTGGGCTGGGGGTCGTTGGACTTGGCCGTGCGAGGGCTGAGCACCTTCCTTTCAGGGAGGGGGTGGGGCCTGCGGGGGGGGAGGAGGGCCCCCGGTGGGAAGGCGCCCGGGTGCCCTCTGCACAGGACAGTCAGCTGGCATCACTTCCCTTGCAGCCCAAGCCCGTGGAGGTCCAGGTGATAACGCACCACATGCAGCGCTACGCCGTGTGGTTTGGAGGCTCCATGCTGGCTTCGACTGTGAGTCCTTTCCTGGATTGTGCTGTCTTTCCAGCTCTGTTCTCTGTTGAGTTTGAATTAATACTCTCTTATCCGAGATGAAATGCTGTGTGCTCTAATTGTGTGTGGCTCTAAACAGCCCCACATGTAATTCTGAGATAGAAAAAAATACTTTAATGACCACTAGTGGTGCAAATTAGTACCACTAATTCATAAATATCCTTGCAAATTAGTGGTTACAGATATTGTAGATAAGTGAATCTGAAAATAACCTACAATGTCGCATTAATCATTAATTCCAGAAATTTTTCTGAGTAATTACTGCTTTTTCTCCTCAAATTTGTAACTAGCTAACAAATCGCTAATTTAGGGCGAACAAGCATAGTTGTTCCTAAATAGAAGCTAAATAAGTTTGAAAAATCCCATGGACAGAGGAGCCTGGCGGGCGACAGTCCATGGGGCTGCCAAGAGGCAGACGCGATTGAGCGCCTGAGCATGCGGGCAAGTTTTTTAAAAAACGAAATAAAACTCCCCGTTTGGCAGTTCAGGCTCACAAAGTCCGCGGCTGAGGTAGGAGAGAGGGTGGCGGTTTGGGTGGGGGTATGTCTTCTCTGCTTGGTCATCTGTCTGATGCCATTCCCTTGCCGGCGCGTGTACACGCTCCTTTCGCAGCCGGAGTTCTTGCAGGTCTGTCACACCAAGAAGGACTACGAGGAGTGCGGCCCGAGCATCTGCCGTCACAACCCCGTCTTCGGGGTCATGTCTTAGTGGCGGCTTGGGCACCGCTCCCGCAGTGGTGTCATCGGAGCGCAAGTGTCCTTCAGACCCGGAGACGACGGGCCCTGTACATAGAGCGCGAGCGTGGTGTCCCATTGCATGCGGCGCCGCCCGCCGGACAGCTCGCAAAGCCATCTGCGCGCCGGTCCCGCCCCTCGCCCTTGCCCTCGCCCCGCCCCTCGCCCCGCCTCACTCCACCCACTCGCCCCTCGCCCCGCCCACCTCCCCGCCCTCACTCCACCCATCTCCCCACCCTCACCCCCGCCCACCTCTCTGACTCGACCGACCCTACTCCTCGCTCCACCCCCTCACCCAGACCCCATTTCCAACCCCCGCCCCCTCTCACCTTGCCCATCTCCCCGCCCCGCTCCTCTATGCCCCCGGCCCGCTCCTCTGTGCCTGCCCCTTACCCCGCCTCTCACCTCGCCCCGCCCCCGCCCATCTCCCCACCCTGCCCCCTCGCCCCGCCCCGCCCTCGCCCCTCACCCCGCCCCCACCCGTCGTCCCACCTCCGCCCCTCACAGAGCTCTGCCCCTCGCCCCGCCCCGCCCTTGCTCCCCACCCCTCGCTCCGCCCCTCACCCTGCCCCACCCATTGCCCCGCCCCACTCTGCCCTCGCCCCCGCCCCACCCCGCCCCTCACACAGCTCTGCCCCCCCTCACCCCGCCCTTCGGCCCGCCCCCTCGCCCTCCTCTCCACCCGAGCTTCTAGTCCACAGTTGGGTTCTGGAGTTCAGCTGCGACTCTTAAGAGTAATAGGTAGGGAAAACCCTAGAACGTGACAATAGCTACCGCCCCATCCCCCCTGCCCAGGCAGAATATGGGACTGTAAAGCCTCTTCCTCCCAGACTATTTTTGTAAATAAAATGTTATAAACTTGAAATACAAAATTGATGTTTATATTTCCTATCATTTTGTATTTTATGGTTCTTTGGTACAACTGGCTTGACCGCGAGCACGCGTAGGTGTTGGTGTCATGGAGTGTCGTCATAAAGCGTTTCTAATCATGAGGCATGTTCTGACGTGTTTGTAGGCGAGCAGAATAAAGCAGAGCAAAACGTTTTTGCCACATGTTTGCTAGAAAACGACTACACTTGATTGAGCCACATGAAGTTTAACCACTAAGCAGTATTGTATGTGAGAATCATTACAGACAATGTATCTTTTCCTTTTCCTGTGTGAACTTTCTGAAACTGTTTTATAGAAGACACCAGTGTGCTGTTGGTGAGCGTTGGGTGAAATACTACCTTGCACTATTGTAATAAAAGCACTTAGACTCTTTATAAAGATTTTCTGTGGTGCTGTGGTGGTCCTTGGGTTTTCCTCCTGGCGCCTGTGCTTCTTTCAAAGAGTATCGAAATTTGTTTCACAACAGCGGAGGCTGTGATGATAACACGAAGTTTGGGGAGGAAGTTTCCTGAAACGGCGCGGAATGCCTGTGATGCAGGGACCACTCCGTCATTCAAAGTGGTGTGGGTGGTGCTGGATGAACTTGTGCGAGTGTGGGGGCTTGGGTGATCCTGATGGTTTCCACCATCCCTTCCCAGAAATTCAGAATTCATGGCTTTAAAACTGGAGCAACTACTCTGACATCTGCTGAGTAGATTGCTAAATTAAGGGATTTAGTTTTAGCCCATTCTTCATATAATACTTATGTTCCTGTTTAAGCTGTTATTTTATGGCATTTCTTCTAGGTCATGAAGTTTTTTTTTTTTTTCTCTAAAGATCTGAATCTGTAAGGAAACATTTCGTTTTAGTGTTTAAGGTTAAGATGACGTTGGGGATAATAAAGGAATCTTTGTGCTCAGTATGGTAAAATCTGGGTTTCCTGGGCTGTAGGCGGTCCCTGCCACTTGTTCCTGATGGTCAGTGACCCAGGCCCTTCAGGGGAGGGTCTCAGGCCACTTCGTTCTTCCTTTGTCCAGACAGTTTCTCCACTTTTCCTCTGGGGTTTGCTCTGCTCAGGGTCCCAGGGCTGCTGTTTGAATCTTCCAGCCACCACTTTGTCACAAGCCCAGGTGGGTGTGTCTCCTTCAGCAGCGCCCCTGCCGTGTACCAGACAGCATACTGGCAGGATCACCTCCCCTGACACCACTTCTGCTTCTGCTCAGAAACCACGGGACCCGGGGAGCCCCTCCCCTGTCCTATCTATCTCCATATCAGTTGGCGTCTTCACATGTGGGCCCTTTGCCTCCCCAGCCTCCCGGTCTCTGCGCTTCTCACCGTGAACACGCCTTGTCTCCTCCCTCCTTCCATTCCCACCTTGCCTTGATTTGGCCAGGCGCCAAGTAGACTGGAGTTATCATTTTTTGTTTCTTCAATCAACCTGCCAGATGCCATATGTCAAAGTGAAAGTCAGTGGCGTCCGAATCTTTGTGACCCCATGGACTATATATAGTCCATGGGATTCTCCAGGTCAGAATACTGGAGTGGGTAGCCGTTCCCTTCTCCAGGGGATCTTCCCAACCCAGGGATCACCCAGGTCTCCTGCACTGCAGGCAGATTCTTTACCAGCTGAGCCACCTGCAGTGTGCATTGGTCATTCTATAAGGAGGATAAATGCTTAGAGTTATGGTGGTAATTTCAAGAAAGTCTTTAAGTACCTTTTCAGATTGAATTAGTACAAGATCATAATATCCTGAGTTAGGGATTACTGGTTGATGGGTAAAATCAGCCTTCTATGATGAAAATGCCTTGTAGCTGTCAGTGAACAGTTTTCTATAAAAAAAATTTCAATGAATTCACACTTTCACAGAACATATTCTAAAATGTCAAGAGTTTTTTTTTTTTAGCAACTATTAAGCTTTTGATCGCATAAGAAATCATGTTACCCTATTTGACAGATGTAGACATAATCTCAACTTTACGATGATAAGCATATTATTGGGATGCTTTACTTAAAATTTGGTAACCGATGTGTGAGCCTTTCCCCCTCTAATCCAAACCCCTTGGTATGTACTGTGTGCTAGGGAGTTGCTGATCCAGGATGTTTAGACGTTAAATTATTTTCATTTTCGTTCGTAAGGCTTTGTGAATGTATGTTTTGTCATGTGCATTGACTGGATTATATAAGGAGGTAAGATAAAAGAGAGCAACAATGGGACCATGATAAGTGTCCAGTAAAGCTTAGCCTTTGTTATTGTTATAAAGCAGTTATTGTGTCTGGAGACGTCATATTGTTGTTCAGTCGCTGAGTCGTGTCTGACTGTTTTCGACCCCGTGGACTGCAGCACACCAGACTCCTCTGTCCTCCGCTATCTAGCCATCCATCCTCTGCCCCCTTCTCCTTTTGTTTCAGCCTTTCCCAGCATCAGGGTCTTTTCCAATGAGTCAGTTCTTCACATCAGGTGACCAAAGTATTGAAGCTTCAGCTTCAGTCCTTCCAGTCAATATTCAGAGTTGATTTCCTTTAGGATGGACTAATTTGATCTCCATGCTGTCCAAGATACTCTCAGGAGCCTTCTCCAGCGTCACAATTTGAAAGCATCAGTTCTTTGGCACTAAACCTTCTTTATGGTCCACCTCTCACATCCACACATGACTACTGGAAGAACCATAGCTTTGACTAAATGGACCTTTGCGGGCAAAGTGATGTCTCTGCATTTTGCATCATAATTGTAATAAAATTGTATTAAAAATTTTTTTAATTGTAATTGTTTGAGTAGGGGAAAATAAAATTTTAGGATCATGAACTAAACAGCCTTTAGGATTTTGAGTAAGAAGGTACTTTTTAAAAAGATATTACAGGACTTCCCTGGTGGTCCAGTGGTTAAGAATCCAGCTTGCAATGCAGGAAACACAGATTCGATCCCTGGTTGGAGAACTGAAACCCCACATGCCTCAGACCAGCTAATAAGCCTGCTTGGCACAACTACTGAGCCATGTGCCACAACTAGAAGGAAGCCAGCGTGCAGCAACTAAGATCCAACACAGCTGAGTATTTTTTAAAAAGGCGTTTCTTTTAAAAAAGGTATTAGTATATAGTTGTAGAATCTAAACACTGCTGGGTCCTTTCTTTTAATCACGATGCTGATGTAACTGAATCATTTTCATCATCCATGTGATAAAGCTATGCTGTTCCTTCACAGCGGCTGTCTCCTCCCCTGGTTCTGGGAGCTGTCTCTCTCTGACACCGTGAGGATGCTCAGTGTTGGTTGTACATGCTCCATAGACATGCTTCAGTTGAACACGCTGGGATTTGACAGTTACTCTTTGGCGTTGTTTCAGCAGCAGGTTGGTGCAGCGCATCCTGAAGGGATCCGCCCAGAAGGGGCTTCTTTCTGAGTGCCCTTGCCCTCAGCTGCAGCATCACTGGTGTGGGGAGCCTTCTCTGACATTCCCCACCAAGTCAGTCTCTAGTTACCCAGACACCAGTTGTGCCCACTGTCCCTCACTGGACTGAGGTTCCTGGAAACGGGACTGATGTTTGTACCCCCAGGACCCTCGCTATGCCTGGCACATGGTGGGTACCCAGTAAATACTGAATGAAGTTTCTTTTCAAGTGAAGACTCTATCCCTTTTTCTGGGCTGCGTGTGAGAAGCATTGTGTGTTTGGGTAATCTTAGATGAAAGCTGGGTTTTGGAAGTGTGGGGTGCTAACCATTGTTATTTTAAGATTTTTTCACAATATAAAATTTAGCTTGTGAGTGGATAAAGATGTGGTACATACACAATGAAATATTACTCAGCCATAGAAAAGAATGAAGTGTTGCTGTTTGTCGTACTCAGTGAAGTAAAACAGAGACACATGCTCTATGATATCCTTTACATGTGGACTCTAAAGCAGCAGTACAAATGAACCTATTGACAACACAGAGACAGAGTGGCAGATGTGGAAAGCAGAATTCTGGTTACCAGGGGGTAAGGGGGGCTAAACTGGGAGGTTGGGATTGGCATGTGCACGCTGCTGTGTATAATACAGGTAACTAGGAAGGACCGACTGTGGCACAGCGAGCTCTACGCGATGCTCTGCAGTGACCTGCGTGAAGTGAAAGTCGCTCAGTCGTGTCTGACTCTGCGACCCCATGGACTATACAGCCCATGGAATTCTCCAGGCCAGAATACTGGAGTGGGTAGCCTTTTCCTTCTCCTGGGGATCTTCCCAACTCAGGCATCGAACCCAGGTCTCCTGCATTGCAGGCGGATTCTTCACCAGCTGAGCCACCAGGGAAGTCCGCAATGACCTACGTGAGAAAAGAATCTAAAAAAGAGTGGACATATGTGTAACTGATTCACTTTGTTGTATACTTGAAACTAACTGAATGTTGTATGAATAAATCCACTACAATAAATTTTTTTAAAAGAGAAAATAAGATTGTCTACGGTAACTCCATCCACCCAATCTAGCTCTTCTATCAAATAGATCAGTGATTGCTTGGGAGAGGATTGTGGGCAGGGGTAGGGAAGGTGGGGAGGAAATGTAACTACCAATAGGAACGGGGTTTCTGGGATGAGTAAACCCTCCAAGGGAGCTTCCCAGGCGGCTCAGTGGTAAAGAATCTGCCCACCAATGCAGGAGACACAAGAGACTCAGGTACGATTCCTGGGTTGGGAAGATTCCCTAGAGATGGCAACCCACTTCATTATTCTTGCCTGGAGAATCCCATGGACGGAGGAGCCTGGCAGGGTACAGTCCATGGGGTTGCAAAGAGTCGGCCATGACTGAGCGACTAAACGCGCACACAGTGTCCAGGCTTGATTGAAGTGAGGGTGGCACAGCTGTGAGTACACTAAAGCCACTGAATTACTAATACATGCGTTAAGTGGGTGAATTCTATAGCATGCGGATTATATCTCAGTAAAGGTGATAAAAACTTAACAGAAAAAAAAAATCCAGCTCTTAAAGTGTGATCCCAGTAAATATGCTGTAAACCTGAGAGGCAGGTGTGCAATGCGGTGGAACACGCATGTGAGTGGACCTCCTTCCACTGTGTCACTGTCTGCAGTGTGGTCAGTGAGAGAGCCCAGCAGAAGAAATGACCCCCCAGGAATCTTGAAAACATAAGCAGATTTTATGGAAGTGATAACCAGTTCATTCTCCAAGGTAACTAGTCTGAATCATGAGCTCATCTCTAATGGATGCACCCCGAGTTTTGTGATTTCATTGTTTATGATCCCTCCATTTCATCTCATTTGTAAAAAGCACCATTGTGCCAAACAAGCTTGTGAGGTTAATTGAGTGTGTCGCTTATTTAAAACCACAAGAGAGCCTCATTAAGAATATTTATCTGTTAAATAATTCTTTACTTAGTTGAAATATATTTCATAGTGTTTCTTTTAAAAGTAACTGTCAAGATTCTTAAATGGCAAAATAATTGTGTGGGGTTCTAATTGGCAGTTACATCGATTTCACTTAGTTGGAGGGAAATAAATCTCGTTTATTAAAAAGAGGAAAAGTCCTGTAGTTTGATATTGGTATCATGGAAGGATTTTTATAATGTTAAAATATGAATTCCTTCTACCCTGTATTATGTCTCAAAAGTAAGGAGCTGTTCATTCTTTGAAGATTGATTTCTCAGATTTTATCCATTTGAAAAAAATTATTTTTGGCTGTGCTGCTGAGGCTTTTCTCTAGTGGAGAGCGGGGCTACTCTCTGGTTGCAGAGTGTGGGCCTCTCTTGTTTTGGAGCGCGGGCTCCAGGGTGCGTGGGCTTCAGTAGTTGTGGCTTCGGGCCTCCAGAGCACATGTAGTGGTTGTGGTTCACAGGTTTAGTTGCTTCGAGGCACGTGGGATCTTCCTGGATCAGAGATCGAACCTGTGTCTCCTGCATTTGTTCAGTTCAGTCAGTTCAGTTCAGTTGCTCAGTTGTGTCCGACTCTTTGGGACCCCATGGACTGCAGCACGTCAGGCCTCCCTGTCCATCACTAGCTCCCGGAGTTTACTCAAACTCATGTCCATTGAGTTGGTGATGCCATCCAACTGTCTCATCCTCTGTCGTCCCCTTCTCCTCTTGCCCTCAGTCTTTCCCAGCATCAGGGTCTTTTCCAATGAGTCAGTTCTTTGCATCAGGTGGCCAAAGTACTGGAGCTTCAGCTTCAGCATCAGTCCTTCCAATGAATATTCAGGACTGATTTCCTTTAGGATGGACTGGTTGGATCTCCTTGCAGTCCAAGGGTCTCTCAGGAGTCTTCGCAAACACCACAGATCAAAAGCATCAGTTCTTTGGTGCTCAGCCTTCCAGCTCTCACATCCGTACATTCTTTACCACTGAGCCACCAGGGAAGGCCTAGTCATTGTTTTTAGCCTGGGATGCTACAGATTATTTCTGCCTATGAGCGTGTATGCAGGTGGCACTAGTGGTAAAGAATTCACCTGCCAACTCAGGAGACACAGGAGACCCAGGTTCCAGCCCTGGGTCTGGAAGATCCTTTGGAGCAGGAAATGGCTGCCCAGTCCAGTATTCTTGCCTGGAAAATCCCACGGACAGAGGAGCCTGGTAGTCCATGGGGTCCCAAAGAGTCAGACACAACTGAGCAACTGAGCATTCACACACACACACACACACACACACCCACACACACACACACACCCCCCAGGATCATATGTATATATTCCTCCTGGTGAGGGATAGGGAGGCCTGGGGTGCTGCAGTCCATGGGGTCACAAAGAGTCAGACACGACTGGGCCACTGAACAACATTTACGTATGTGTGTGTGTGTGTGTGAATAGTATTTGCCATAAAGAATTCCAAAAAATTTTAATTGATAAAAGGGAAATACAGTTATAAATTATTAACAACTTAATAATCACCAATCCAAGAGTTTATGGTGTCCAATAAAATTTAAATGATATGCCATTGGTTATATTTTCAATATTAAGGGGTCAGATCAGCTGCAGTAATTGATCAGATCTCCATTTAATTCAGTCACGGCTACACTAGCTCTTACTGCAGATGAATTTTTGATGGCTTCCCATCAGGCACACTTTGGCCTCGAGTAGTCTTTCTTCGTGCTTCTAGCTTGTCTGGCCGTGGTGATCAGATGAGAAGGGGGTCTGAGGGAAGGCTCTTGGTGTTCCTTTTCAGAACAGTGTGGCTGAACGTGGGGACGGAGCAGAGAACCGGCCGCCTGAAATCCTGACTCTCGACTCTGGCATCGCTGTTGGCTTGCGGCTGGTCCTTGTTAACATCTGTTCATTTCTGTCTCCTCCTCACCTTCTGAGAAGTGGTGATGTGGGCCAGAGGAGTCAATGACCACAGGATCCCACTGGACGACTCCAGTGATGAGAGTTTCTGGAAAAATGAGATCAGGACGTTGTCAAGGAAACAACAGCAGGCTGTGGTCCAGCTCTCCGTGCACCTCTCAGATTGTGCAGTTGCCTCAGGTTTTTGTTTTTTTAAACCAGGAAAAGCCATCGTTTGTTGTGGGCTTGCTGGGCTCTGGGTACTGTGCTAAGCCCCCATTCTGTCATCACACGTTTGCTAAGTGCCCATGAGCCAGGCTTCCCTGATAGCTCAGTTGGTAAAGGATCCGCCTGCAGTGCAGGAGACCCTGGTTCGATTCCTGGGTCAGGAAGATCCGCTGGAGAAGGGATAGGCTACCCACTCCAGTATTCTTGGGGTTCCCTGGTGGCTCAGCTGGTAAAGAATGTGGGAGACCTGGGTTCAATCCCTGATCCAGGAAGGTCCCACATGCTGCGGAGCAACTAAGCCCGCATGTCGCAACCACCGAGCCTGAGCTCTAGAGCCCAGGAGCTGCAACTCCTAAAGGGAAGGGCTACCCACTCCAGTACTGTGGCCTGGAGAACTCCATGGACTGTGTAGTCCATGGCGTCACAAAGAGTCGGACACGACTAGCGGTTTTCACTTTCAAGACACATAAGCCTGGTGTGGATGGAGTAACGGCCCTCAAGGTGGGGCTGGGTGCAGGAGTTTGGTCTTTCTCTCCAGAACAAAGTCCTCTGTTTACACGTCACAAGACTGTAAACGGAAGACCCCGTGATCAGATTGGTGCAGGCGTGCCTGGAAGTTGCAGCCAAGGGCTGTAGCTTTTCTCTGGAGACTGAGCAGAGGAGGAAGAAAAGAGGGGGTCAGCCGGACGTGAGGGCTGCTCAGGAGTCTTCTCTTGGGAGAGCTGACTCATGAGACCAGAGTCTGGCAGAGGCTGCTGGCTAAAAGCTGCAGGATGTTCGCGCCTCGCCCTGCAGACCAGCGAGCGGGTGGAGGGGATCAGAGCTGTCAGACGACGGTGGGGGGCGAGCTCTTGGTGGTCTAGGGAAGTAGGCCGCACGGCTGTGTGGACGCAGTTAGTTTTCGGTCTTTTAAAAGATGTTCATCTGTTTCTTTACTCTGGCCGTGCTGGGTCCTCATTGCTCTGCAGGCTTTTCTCTAGTGGAGAGCAGGGTCTACTCTCTACTTGAGGTGCAGGGTCCTCTCACTGCGGTGGCTTCTCTTGTTGTGGAGCATGGCCTCTAGGGTGCTCGGGCTTTAGGAGCTGCAGCTCCTGGGCTCTAGAGCTCAGGCTCAGTGGTTGTGGCATGTGGGCTTAGTTGCTCCGCAGCATGTGGGATCTTCCCGGATCAGGGATCGAACCCGCGTCTCCTGCATTGGCCGGCCGATTCCTTGCCGCTTAGCCACCAGGGAAGCCCAGTTTTCAGTTTTAAAATTGAAAATTTAAAATTCACACTTAAAATTAAAAATGTTTAAAACTAAAAATGTTCTGCTGAATTAAAAAGTGGTAGATGTTTTTCACGAGTATTGTATATTAACACCCGTATATGGGGTGTGTTTTCTATTATATTAATAGGAAAATGGTACAGATGAACCTATTTCCAAGGCATGGATAGAGACACTGACGTAGAGAACGGATGTGTGGACACCGAGGGGGAGAGGAGGGCAAACTGAGAGAGGAGCATTGACACATACAGACTACCATGTGGAAAAAAGCGGGAAGTTGCGGCCCAGCACAGTCAGCTCCATGCTCTGGGGTGACCTCCAGGGGTGGGATGAGGGCGTGGGAGGAGGCTCAAGGAGGGAGGGGATATTTGTACACGTTCAGCTGATTCACGTTGTTCTACAGCAGAAACTAACACGACATTGTAGAGCAATTACCCTCCAACTGAAAAAAAAGTAACAGGCGTTCTTCACTCTTCTTAGCGCTGTGCTTTCTCCTTTTGCAGAAAAAGAGCTTCTGTGATTTGTCCACAATCAGTGGCATTTGAGAGCTCTTACAGAAGGATTTATGATACAACACAGTATAGGTTAGGTGCTCTAACTAGTCATTAAACATAAACTATCAAGAGAAATAAGTTTGTGAACTATAAAGGTACAAATGACTGGTGTTTTCCACTGACATGTCTCCTCTTAATAAGGATAGTGTACTGAACTTGCAGTTTGATTGTGCAGTCATTTTCTCGAGCTGAATCAGTATGTTTTAACATTCATCCATTAGCTATTATGTCTGTGATAAATTAAACTTTATAGGTAATCAGAACATTATTGCCTGATATCATTACAGAGCTCTGAATTACAGTTTAAGAATGCTATTACAATAGTATATGTAACTTAAATGTCCCTGCTGCAAAGATGAATAGTATTTTGAACTTTCCGGTAATATGCCCTTCACATCTGGGTTGATTTACAGTTGAGTAACTTTTAAAGAGCTGACGGCCCTTGTGCTGAGCTGGTATGAGTAGTGATCTTTCCAAGAGGGAGCGTCCTCCGTGACTGGGTGGTGATTCCTAAGCCTCTGATAGTAACGCATCTGCTAAGTTAGTTGTGTCAGTGCCCTGAGAGGCTGTTACGTTCCTGACACAGGAAAGTAGGTGCCCTGTTTCACAGTGTCACGTTAGGAAGTTAGCTACATGAAAATGGAATCATGATGTCCATAGGACTTAATAACCACAGCCTGGAATAGTTTTTCAGAGTTTTGTTTATAGATAGCTGGTGGGAGAAGGGGACGACAGAGGATGAGATGGTTGGATGGCATCACTGACTCGACAGACATGAGTTTGAGCAAGCTCTGGGAGTTGGTGACGGACGGGGAAGCCTGGCGTGCTGCAGTCCGTGGGGAGGCAAAGAGTTGGACACGACTGAGTGACTGAACGGAGTGGGAAGCTGCCCAGCACAGGGAGCTCCGCTTGGTGGTCTGGGATGACCCTGAGGTGCTGAATGGGTGGTGGGTGGGAGGGAGGTCCCAGAGGGAGGGAATACACGTCTATGCATACGGCTGATTCGCTTCCTTGTATAGCAGAAAAGAACACAGCGCTGTAAAGCAGTTATACTCCAGTGAAAACATCACTGACATACTCACACAGAGAGTTGTACATTTTTGAGCATATGTATTTTTTCTTAAATCTTTAACTCTACCATTCCAGTGGATTGCTGTAGGAAGCCTTGGGCTGTACGTACTGAAATTATACCTATTCAGTTCCTTACCCGGGAAAGGCTTGTTGCCAGCATGAACAGAATGGTCAGTGGACTTCAGCATCAGAGATGGGTTTGTGGGGATGACAGAGTGACAGACCTTTAGACTAACCAGCTCATCTCTCCCCACCCTCCTCACTGCCAGATCCTCTTGTTAACAAGGATGAGAAGTGATAGATGTGATCAAAATTCCAGCCTGTGTCCACCGCACAGCATTGGCCTTACTGGATTGCACAGGAGTCGAACTAGAGACCCTGTGGAGACCAACAGAAACTACTCAGGACTTTTCATAAGTGACCAGTGGCTTCCCGAGGTGCTTGTTATAACAGAGAAATGCAAAACAAGTTCCAATCTCAAGTATATTTAGGAAGCCTTGTGTTAGAGGAGGCATGTTTCTTTCTTTTCTTTCCTTCCTTCTTTCTTTCTAGAAAGCATATTTTGGACTTCCCTCATGGTCCAGTGGTTAAGAACATGCGGCCAGTGCGGGGGACGTGGGTTCGATCCCTGGTCTGGGAAGATTCCACATGCCGCGGGGAAGCTGAGCCAGTACACCACGACCACCAGGCCGTGCTCCGCGGCAAGAGCAGCCTCTGCAGTGAGAAGCCCACGCGCCACGAGAGTCGCGCCCGCTTACAGCAACTGGAGAAAGCTTGTGTGTGCAGCAGCAAAGGCCCAGCGCAGACAGGGCAAACCCCAAACCCAAGCCTGCTGCTTTACTCGCTGGGAGTGTGAAAGTCGCTCAGTCGTGTCCGACTCTTTGTGACGCCATGGACTATACAGTCCATGGGATTCTCCAGGCCAGAATACTGGAGTGGGTAGCCGTTCCCTTCTCCAAGGGGTCTTCCCGACCCAGGAGATGAGAGCATTTAACATGCTGGAATGCGTAGTGTCCTGAGCAGGATACCGTTTACTGCATTCCGTTTGGTGTCTATCCCTGAAATAGGAACGCCTCTGAGCGCCACTGGTCCAGAGGACAGAGTCTGGGGAACCCATCCTACTGGGATCCCCCGAGGAGAGCTGTGTTCAGAGGGCGTTGTCCATGGAGGGCCGTCTCTCATCTTGCTCTTGGTAGACCTGGTGAGAGAAATTGAGGTTTTGAAAAAGGATTTCTTTTTTTTTTTTTTTTTTTTACCTTTGGAATCATGTCTTTTTCACTATGAACTGAATAGAAGTGAAAATTGTTTCTGATGGTCATTGGTGATAAAAAAAGTTTAAGGAAAATGGAAGTTACGGAGGGTATTTTGCAGAAAGACTCTAAGTCACAGAATGGGCTGTTTGGCATTCCTTCCTGTGGGTTTTCATTTCTCACGCTCCTATCTGAAGAGGGTGTTACCCTCTCCATGCTACGTTTGTGCAGTTTTCCCGTGAGGACATGATTTCCATTTATTGGAATTTGCTTTAAAATATGAGCAAAACTCCTGGAGGGAAAGGACCTAGAGGTGTCAGTGGTTACTGCCGTGCTAACTGGCTGGGGACCGACAGTGTGGTGCTCACAGGGTGGTGCTCACCGCGACATCAGTTTCCGGTTTTTAGGGGAAACAAACTCCTTTTATGAGTATGATTGAAAATAAGAGCGATGTGATGCTCTGCCCACTCGTCTTTTGTTCTCGCATGAGGAATCGCCAGTTTTCTTATTTTTTGTTTATTTAAAAATTTTATTTGACTTTTGGCTCCTGGGTCTTCCTTGCTGCTTGTGGGCTTTCTCTAGTTGCCCAGAGCAGGTGCTGCAGGCAGGGGCTTCTCACTGAGGGGGCTTTTTTGGGGAGCGTGGGCTCCAGGGTGTGCGGGCTTCAGTAGTTGTGGGGCTTAGTTTCCCCAAGGCATGCGGGATCTTCGTTCCTGGACTGGGATTGAACCCATGTTCCCTGCATTGGTGGGCGGATTCTTAACCACTGGACCTCCAGGGGAGTCCCAGTTTTCCTTATTTCAATCTCTAGTCACAGTTGTGTGTTTTGGAGAATATTCTTTTTTTTTGTGGGGGCCGGGGGAGGTGGGTATTCTTAAAGAGGATAATAATCTTTTTTTTCAATTTAATAGTTGTAGTGGGCATCGCATTTGTGGTTAGTGCAAGGAGTTTCTAAAGGTCATTTACTTGTGGATGTTTTCTTGATTCAGGACTTTGGAGAGTGTGATCAGTTCTCCATTAGGTAGGTGCTTCCTGTTATGTGAGGGTGGGGGTGTCTCTGATTGTCCCCCGGCCCTGCCCTCTTGCTGTTTTTCTTCGTGAGAATGTAGTTTTACTTCTGGAGAAGGTAAAGGAAAATTAAAGATGGAAATTGCTTTCCTTTTAGTTTGGGGAAAAATAATTGATAGTACAGAAGACAAAATTTTGTTATATGGAAATAAATGAAGACCCAAGTAAGTAAGAGGCTGCTTACTCAGAGCTGTGGGAGCTTGGGGGTCGCCACCGTCCTGTGTGCTTGGCAGGGCAGCTCCATCGTGGGGAAGGGGGCTCTTGGGTGGAGGCTGTGGGCGCGGGGGACCTGGGGCAGCTGATTTCCCTATGTGACTTGTTAGGGGAGTGTATTAGGCTTTCTCCAGTTGGTCCTAAGTTGGAAGTCAGGGCAGAGATTAGAGAAGCTGTTATTGATGGAGTCCTAGCCAGTTGGGGCTGGTTGCTGAGCTTCCCAGGGGGCTCAGATAGTAAAGAATCTGCTTGCAATGCAGGAGACCCGGGTTTGATTTCTGGGCCGAGAAGATCCCCTGGAGAGGAAATGGCAACCCACTCCGGTATTCTTGCCTGGGAAATCCCACGGACAGAAGAGCCTGGTGGGCTACAGTCCACAGGGTTGAAGAGTCAGACATGACTTAGCAACTAAACCACACAGCCACAAGCTGTCCCTGAGGTTTGGCCTCCTGGGCTAACATGTGATGAAAAATGAATCAGTCGATCTAAGGAAGAGTTGGAACATTTTATTCAAGCCATATTTGAAGATTATAACCTGGGAAGTGTGTCTTGGAAAGCTCTGAGAACCGTTCTACCCTTTAGAAGTCAAGACACAGTTTACAGAAGTTTTTTGAGAAAGAGGGCTGTACATCAAATGATGTGTTATTGACAGTTTACATAATCCAGATTTGAGCACCATCAGGGTGGGTCATGTGGCCACTTTACAAGATCAAAAAAGTGAATGCAAAGTCGCTCAGTCATGTCCAACTCAGTAGTGTCTGACTCTTAGCGACCCTATGGGCTATAGCCCACCAGGTGCCTCCATCCATGGGATTTTCCAGGCAAGAATACTGGAGTGGGTTGCCATTTCCTTCTCCAGGGGATCTTCCCAACCCAGGGGTTGAACTTGGGTCTTCCACGTTGCAAGCAGACTCTTTACCATCTGAGCTACCAGGGAATCCCTTACAGGATCAAGGAGGAATGCTACCTTTAAGGAGTTGTCTTGCTGATGCTGGGAGAATGTTGCTCTTTTTGTCCTGGGCTTTCGTTATTGTTGTTGCTTTGGCTGTACGAGGTCTTAGTTGTGGTGCCCAGGATCTTTTCAGCTGTGGCGTGTGGGATCGAGTTTTCCACTCAGGGATGGAACCCAGGCCCCTGCATTAAGAGTGTGGAGTCTTAGCCACTGGACCACCAGGGAAGTCCCAGGGTTGCTCTTTTCGGCTGAGCAGGCTTCTGCCAATGGGAGAGGTTTGATCCATATGTAAAGCGTATACACGGGCACAGCAGTCGGGCGGTGGGGGGAGGAAAGAGGTCAAAGGGCAGAGAAGAATGTTCATGTTTAGATTGTTCTTGTCTTGCCATAAAATATGAGTTTTATTTCACCTGCTGCAGGTTGTGGGTCTGGGGCAGCCTGTCGCATCCAGTCTGATGGCCGTCAGGTCGTGTGTTTAGTTTTTCAATGGGAAGGTGAAATTTTGAGTAATGTGTGGATGGTCCAGTCTACATTCTTCCCTTCCCCAAAGCACGCACACTGGCCGCCCAACCTGGAGTCCATGCTGCTCTGCGTGCTGCTGTCACTTTAGGGCAATGAAGCCTTTGAGGCGTTTCTACCACTGACTGCATTTTCCCATAGAAGACTTGGGTGATGGCAAAAAGACCCCCAGATGTAGCTGCTGCGCCAGAGTGCTTGGCCCTGCCCTGCTCCGGCTGTGCTCTGTGGTTCCATGAGCATCGCCCATCCCTGGGCCGCCGGTGGCCTTGGGGGTGGGTATGATGAGGTCCCGGACTCTCTGGGGTCTTGTGATGACACAGTGAAACCCAGAAGGCAGCTGGGGAGACCTGATTCCATTTCCCAGGGCTGTGCAGACACAGGACCGCAAGCAGGGGCGCCGAAAGCCACAGAAATGCGCTGTCGTACCGTCTGGAGGCCGAGGGTCCAAGATCACGGTGTTGGCAGGGCTGGGCTGGGAGCCGCAGGACGCCTGGTCTCCGTGGCCTTCTCCCTTTGGCCTGGCGGGGCCCACCTTTCCTCTAAGGGTATCAGTCATCTCAGGTGAACGGCCCGCCCTGGTCCAACATGACAGTTACATCATCAGAGCTACGTATCTCCTGGAGGTTCCCAGGTGGTCCAGTGGTTGCAACTTTGTGCTTTCACTGCAGGGGGCATGCGTTCCCTCCCAGGTTGGGAGACTAAGATCCTGCATGCTGGTGAGCCAAAAAAAAAAGAGAAAAACAAAAAACTGCTTATTTCCTAATAAGATCATGTTCTGAGGTACTGAAGGTCAGGACAATGACATATGGGTTTGTGGGGAGGCCATTTAATGCATAACAAGACCCCTGAACACATGAGCCTCGGGTTCCTTGGGGCTGGTGGGTGTCTGTCTGCCATGCTCCTGGGGTCTCCGCAGGCAGCTCTGCCACGTTACCCAGGCAGTCTCCCCACTTGTATGAGGAGGGTAGTGAGGCAGACTGCCGGGAGCCACCACGGGAGATCCCACCCATGACAAGGTCACGTGGAAGAGAACTGCTAAGCAAGGCTTCAGGACTCAACGGGCTCCCGAGGCTTTCTCGAGCATCTACCCCCAAACCAGAATCTGTCTGTTTTACTATTTCATGACTTTCACCAACTCCTCTGACATTAACACGGGGCTATTCCTGACCAAATTTCTCTGGAAAAAATTAACTGAGGGCTGCTAATAAGTCTCCTGGACATGAGAGGAATATTTCCAAGCAAACCCTCTCTGTTAGCATTATAGCTTGCTTGGCAGGTATATCCAGACTCTTGCAGCTACGCATATGATTATTTACATCCTCCCAACTGTGAGAGGCATGGAAAGCCTAAAACACAGAGCCCTTTAAAGAGTTAAAAGTTATTAGAGTCGTGCTAGGCATAGGATTTCATTATTGGGCCAATGCTTGTTGCTAAGTTCCCATATCTCTTATCCACTGTGCACCTGGGAGTGCATTAGTTAACATAGTTGGAAAGTGAGAAAAACAAGTGTAGCCTTGAAATTAACCACATCAAACTTTTGAGCTAATTGTTTCTTTCTTGTAATTTATTGCACCTTTGCTGTGTGAGAAATGTAACTTGTTTAATACTTTTTGACATAGATTAGAAATATAAGGAAAAACATTTCAAGGGAAAATAAGTTTTCTGGTTGAGAAGCCTCTATCAAAAGAGGGTCATAAAATGTCCACAGGCCTCCAAGGCCAGAAGATAATGTACACAATATTGTTTATGGGAAAGGTTTGCAGAAAAAATCTTGGTTTCGATAAAGACAAAACAGATGTAATGTTTGGGCTGACCCTGTATGACTCTGCATCTTTCATTTCCCTCTGTGTACAAGTAAAGGTATAAAAGACCCTTTTGAAAATAAAAAAAATGGGCCTCTCTTGAAGACGCTTGGTCACCCCGTGTTTTTCTTTTTTCTCTTTTTTTCTCTCTTACTTTCTTTTTCAGGCTGATCCCTTAGAGCATAGAGGCTCCCTGCGTTCACTTATCTGCCCGGGTTTCTAAGACCTGAATGGGAAGACCCTCTGTGTCTTCACTCCCTTGGGAGACCGGGAAGGCACCTGTGGCCTCCGTGAACAGGGCAAACTTCTTGTCTCGAAGTTTTATTGGCTTTCTATGTAAACCAAGGAATATCAGCCTCTTTCTCTCCTCTATTTTCTTATCTACAATATTCTTTCCTTATCTCTCTCCAAATCATCCGCCAATGCCGTTTTTCCTTCAGGTTCCCCTGGATCCTGCGGGGGCTGGACCCCGGCAGCAGACCTCATGTGCTTTAGGATTAAAAGAGGAAATAGGTGGAAAGGAAAGGGCTCAGCACAGTTTCTGGGACAGAAGAGCTGTTAGAAATGTGACCAGAAGCCCTTGGTCTGCAGGACTGCACAGATCAGCATGCGGAAAGTGAAAGAGCACGTCTCACTAAGGGACCGGGTGTCTGGGCTCAGGGGAGGAAGTGCTTCCTCTACCTCTGACGGCCCGGCCTGCATTCCCAGACACTTGCAGACGTGGATGGCCCAGCTCAGGCCTCGGTTCTCCCGGAAGCAGTTGGCAATCAATGTTCTCAAGTTCGTTTTGGGCCGTGGACGTTGCTGCTCCTCGCTGTCTCCCTGGGGCTCTGTTCCTGAGGGCAGGGCCTCGCGAAGAAACTTCTCTGCACATGGAACACTGTGCCTTGTCACCAGGCCCCTCGTTGAGCGGTCACAGGACCACTGTGGGAAAGCAGAACACGGACCCCTGTGTGAAAATGATTCAGAATTCAAGATGGCAGGAGCAAGCTGTTCAGGCTGAGCGCGGAGTCCCTGTGATCAAGCAGCCGCCAGTTTCCCAGGAAGAGGCGCCCAAAGGACCACCGACATCTGGGGAAGCAGCCGTGTGCAGGAGGGCGGAGATGCAGCTGGACGCAGCGTGGCCCGCCCACCTTGCAGGGGCTGATGGAGGGGCAGCCCCTCCTGGGGGGAGAGCGCAGGCCCCCGGGAGGAATCCCAGTCCTTGGTAAGGATGCGCGTTACCACCAGGCTGCGTTCCTCCGCGGGGAGCACGGGGTGAGACTGCCCAGGGGCGAGTCTGCCACAGGGCCTGCCTGTGCTGTTTACTGATTCTTGAGTTTTCCTGTAAAGCCGAGGACAGAAGGAACAACCGTGGCCAGGAAGCACGTTCTGAGCTCTTGAGGGCACCCGGTAAACCCTCACACTGGGACAGTCAACTAGAGTGGCCTGGCAGGGCCCGCCGCTCTTCCCTCCGGGGTAGCTGGGGGTGGGGGGCCCAAGTTCAGGCTTTAAGGCGGAACTTGAGTGCGGGGCGGGGCAGATGTGTGGCTTGTGGCTCAGCCCTGGGACAGGGACACTCCTATTGATGGACCCAGTTTGCTTCTCTACCAAATCTTGTTCTCCTGGTCAAGCACAGATGATTATCCTGCTTAAACTTGTGTTTGTGCCAGACAAAAGCAAGTGAAGAATTAAAGCATTTGCGAGGGTGCATCATGACTATCATACACTCAGTACACTTGGCAGGGGCCCAGGGAACGTAGACAGAGGATGAGGCGGCTGGATGGCATCGCCGACTCGATGGACATGAGTTTGAGTAAGCTCCGGGAGTTGGTGATGGACAGGGAGGCCTGGCGTGCTGCGGTCCACGGGGTTGCAAAGATCCAGACATGACTGAGTGACTGAACTGAACACTTCCGAAGGGAGAGTGTCCATGAACTAAAGCAAGCTCAGGACAGCAAGAGCCACCGTGTCCATGGATTTCAGGCAAGAGCATCTATAAACTGTCGATCTATTCAAACAATATCTATCTACCTTTCACTTCCACAAGATTGTCTTTTTCTCCCCCATAAAGAGTCTTCTATTAATAAATGTTATGTGTGTGTGTGTGTGCGTGTGTGTGTGTGTGTGTGCACTTAGTTGCTCAGTCGTGTCTGACTTTTTGCGACCCTTTGGACTGTAGCCTGCCAGGCTCCTCTGTCCATGGGATTTTTTCAGGCAAGAAACTGGAGTGGGTTGCCATTTCCTCCTCCAGGGGATCTTCCCGTCCCAGGGATTGATCCTGCATCTCCAGGGTTTCCTGCCTTGCAGGCAGACTCTTTACCCTCTGAGCCATGAGTTTTACCAAATTGAGGTTGTCCTTCAGAACAGATTATTCTCATTTCCTGTTTGCAAAGCATGTGGTTTATCTCCAGATAGGATACAGTGAAAACACAATAAGTTATTTCAGGAGAATTAGGTTGGGAGGGAATTTTAAGAAATACTTGCTTCAAAACTTGCTTCTGCTCTTGAGACTTTCAAATTTAAATAATATTCAGCAGCAGAAACCTTGAAGAATAATATCGGATTGGCCAAAAAGTTCATTTGGGTTTTTCCTTATGATCTTATGGAAAAACTGGAACTAATGTTTTGGCCAATCCAATAAATAGGTTTAGTATAGAATTTAGTATAGGGCCTTCCCTGGTGGCTCAGATGGTACAGAATCCGCCTGAAATGCAGGAGACCCAGGTTCAGTGTCTGAGTCGGGAAGATCCCCTGGAGAAGGAAATGGCAACCCACTCCAGTATTCTGGCCTGGAGAATCTCATGGACAGAGGGGCCTGGTGGGCTACATACAGTCCATGGGTCGCTAAGAGTCGGACATGACTAATACTTTCACTACTCTCTTTCATCCTCCACTTAAAATTATTATAAAATAATGACTGTACCGAGTTAGATTCTACAAGAACAAGAGGGCTGATGGTTTCAGAAAACCCAGGAGGACCAGTGCACAGTCACGAGGAGAAATGCCCGGAAGCCAACCGGAAGTGCCGAACCACCGGCCTGCTGAACCACCGGCCTACCGGTAGCTGCATCCTTGCTGCTACCACCCGAAAAGTAAACACAAGCCTGCACGCCTGTGCTGCCGAAGATGCCGTCGTGGTGTGGGGCTGCTCCTCCCCACTGCTGACTTCTGCCGGGGCAGACCTGGTCCCACGGGGAACGCCGGCTGCGAGACCACGTGGGAAACGTGTCCTCCCGGGCAGGGGGCTCATGCTGCTCTCTACCTGGAGAAGGCAGCTGAATTGCGCGGTTCACTTCAGGCTTCCTCAGACCCCAGCTCTTTTTCTGCCTGGCTTCCTCACCAGTCTGATCCTAAACATGGTGATTTACGCCCTTTGTCTCTGCATCTGAACGCTGGCTGTGAGGCAGTTAAAATAAAAGCAAATTGAATTCCTCTCTGGAAGCAGTAGGTGCGAAGAGGCTGAACAAGGAAAGAGCTGAAAGAACCAGAGACACCATCATGTGGGAAGGAAAAAGCTGGAAAGCCACCCCCCCCAACCCCCCAACACACACACTGTCCCCTTTGTCAGAAGAGACAGACATGCTAGTTTCAAATTTGGTTCAACTGTATTTTTAATAGGATCAGATTCTTTTAGCCATTTTAGAAATGGAAATGTTATCCAGTGACTAAGAGATATAAGCAGAAACTGCCCGGGTGATTTGAAGACAGGCTCAATTTTACTGTTAGACAGGCGTATTGGACGTACTAAGGGTTAGAACAGTGAAAAAAACAGAAAGAAAGAATTTAAGCTGCACTCGTGGTAGTAGGTCTATGCCTTCTTTAGGGTGAGTAATGATTCCTGTCAGGCAAGTAAGAAAATAGTCCCATTTCATGAATCTAATTATCTACAAACAAGCTTTTCAGGAGGTTGGTTTAAAAGACTTCATGTACAAGCCTATTTTTTGCCCTCAATATACTTACTGGTCTAGTGAAAGAGTAGAGTTTTTATTTGTGAATAAAAGGATCTAGTTAGTTTGACTGCTTGTGACAAAAAACAAGTATCAAAAGTAGTTTCAATATATAAGGTTTTATTTTTTCCTGTAGGCGGGCTGTCCACAGCTGGCATTGCAGTTTACCTGAGTGCCCCTGGGACGTGCTCCTCCCAGTGTTCTGGCCTACAGTCCCTAGAGTGTGGCCATGGTCCTCATAGCCCAAAGTGGTGGCTGGAGCTCCAGCTAACACACCTCCTTTCCAGTCAGCAGGAGGAAGAAAGTGACAAGAAAGGGAGTGCCCTGCCGGGGGCCAGCGTGAGGAATTCTGCCCATGGCAAAGGTCATGAGGAAGGAGGCTTGGCATACGCAAAGGCATGATCAAGCCTCAGGAAACCCCCTGTTCCCGAGCATCTAACCCCAAAACCAGAGTCTGTTTTATGCTCTCACCTACACCTCTGACTTTACGGGGGGCTCTCCCCCATAACCGTTTCTCTCGGGGAAGGAGTAAATGTGCAGCTCCAAGGCAATAAAAATTCTTGGGCGTGACAAGAGTGTTTCAGCTTACGGACTCTGAAGGTTATCTAGCCCACCTGTATAGGTTCATCTGGCCACATGTGATTGTTTATAGCCTCCCAATCTGAGAGGCATGAGGTGTTTTAGACTTACTAAAGGCAAATTCTTTGGGGGAGTTAGAAATTATTAGTATAATGGGTTGGTTAGGAATTATATTGGTGAAGGGTTTTTCATTTGTTGTGTCAATAATTGCTGCTAATTCCCTGCTCTGGGTGGGACAAGGATGTCTCAAGTCAAACCTCTCTGCTGACAGACTAGCTTGAGTGACAGGATTATCCATACTCCTGCCACATGATTGTTTGCTACCTCTCAACCATAAACAGCAGAGAGTTTTGGAGTATTTGGAGAGTCTTAATTAGCATAGGGCTTTTTCTTCTTGTTGAGTCAATGATTGCCGCCAGGCCTCCATATCCTTAGGCACCTGGGAATATATTAATCAATGTATTTGGAATATAGCAAAGGAAATATAGTAGTTTTTGATGTTAGCAATACTAGACTTTTTGAATTAATGGATTTTCTCTTTTGTAATAGATCACTGTACTTTGTTATAAATCACTGTGTCCTTGCTATGTAAGAATGTAACTTTATCATATCTTAAGACTAAACAGATCTTAAGAGGAGCATTGGTGAAAGGATTTTCATTTGTTAGGCTGATGTTTGCTGCTAAATCTCTATGTTCCCTACCCTTATAATGAATATAACTAGCATATAGGAAGAAATAAGTATTAACCTTTAAACATATAGGAAGAAATAAGTATTAGCCTTTAATACTAATCATGTTAATCTTGGGTTAAATAAATTCCTTTCTTGATTGTAACTCACTACACCCTCACCCTATAGGAATGTAACTTTATTTGGAGGGTGGTGCCTGGTTTAAGAAAAAAACACACTTGGAAGAAATAAGTTTTTTGGTTATCAGAAAGAAAGGATCATAAAATGTCAGCAGGTCTCACTCATGGCCAGAAGATGATGTACCTTTTTTTATACATTTATGTGAAGCACCTGATTTTGATAAAGGTCAGGACTGCTGACCCCCGCGTGACTCTGTATTCATCCCTATGTGTAACAAAAGGTATATAAGCAAACCCAAAAATGAAGAAATCGGATCAGTTTCTGGAAAGACTGATTCCCTCATGTCGTTCTTTTCTGCTCCCCATTTTTCAGGCTGAATTCCCATCTGGAGCGTGGGTGCCCTCCAAGTCTACTTATTCGCCCCGGTTTTCAAGCCCACGCGAGAAGGAGCCCAAGGAGGGGCACCTTCCGATATTCAAGTGGCACCGGTGGCCCAACGTAGATGGTGCAAATTCCTTGTCTTGGAATTTTATTGGTATCCCATGTAAACCAAGTTATTCAGCCCCCTTTTTTCTCCTACTATTTTCTGGCTGAATTCCCATCTGATGCATGGGTACCCACCAAGCCTACTAATTTTGCCTGGGCTTCTAAGATCGGACCGGTGCGGGGGTGGGGCTCAGTGCCACCTCTCCTTCTGGAGAACGGGAAGACGCCTGCGGCCTGCGTAGGTGGTGATTGGTATCCCATGTGAACCAAGTTATTCAGCCTCTTTTTCTCCGCTAATCTTCTAATCTCTTTCTATCTGTAATTAAATAAGTTATTTCCAGAGACGCCGACTCCGTCCCCACCTTCAAATCACCCTGGATCCACCGGGGCTGGACCCCGGCAGTGCCCCCTTTGCAGGGTACTACACAGAGGCACCACCCAACACTTTCTTGAGCTTGCTTGAACAAGGTGACAGCCAGCTGCCAGGGATGCTGGTAAATGTAATCATTTGGCTGAGGGACAGTGGGCCGAGCTAAGAATCAGTGTTTCATGATCAAAAAGCAGCTGGGTGGACGTTGGGCAGTGATGAGCTGTCTCTGCCACAGCAGAGTTGAAGGATCGATGACATCAAGGACAACAGGGCCTTCTGCCCTGGTCTGATTTCAGAGTTGCCCCCGCCCTGCGATGCTACATGTGCTGATACCAAGTTCTATTTCCCAACAGTCAGGCCGGTGGCTTAAAAGCGCACCAGTGGGTCTTTATGCTTCTTTTCTTTGATATAAACTTAAGGAAATAGGACACTTTTCTGGAGGATGCTCTTTGCTGGCCTTGAATTCTCCGTCAACACAGCTAACATTGTCTTATTTGGACCGTTGAGAGTAGGAATGAGGTGATAGAAATTACTAGAAGACCCTTCATTTTAATCTTAGGCTATCGATCTCTTCCTTATTCCCCCTGCCCTCTCCCTGCTGTTTAAAGCAAACAAAACAAATGAAAACAAGGCTCCTGGATGAGCCTTCTAGGCCTGCTGTCATCAGACTATCACAGCCCGGGTGGCTTAAACCACAGACATCTCTGCTGCTCAGTTCTAGAGGCCGCAAGTCCAAGGTCACGGTGCCGGCAGGGCCAGGCTCCCCTTCTGGACTCTGGAGGCGGCCCCGGGTCATCCACCCTCCTTGGTTGCAGCGGCATCACTCCAAACTCTGCCTCCGTCACCCTTGCCGTGACGGAGGGCAGAGTGGCCGCCTGCCCTCTGGGGTCTGACTTCCCACGGCCTTCTCCTGTGTCTTTCCCCTTCTTCTCTTGGCTGTGTCACACGGCTTGCAGGATCTTAGTTCCCCAACCAGGGATTGAACCTGGGGTGGAGAAAGTGCCAACTCCTAAGCACTGGCCCGCCAGAGAGAGAATTCCCTCTTCTCCCCTTCTGATGAAGACACCTGCCATGTGGGACTAAGGCCCACCCTTCTCCGAGAGGTGTGCTTGGTTGTTCAGGCATGTCCGACTCTGAGACCCCAAGTCGTCAGCCAGGCTCCTCTATCCATGGGGATTCTCCAGGCAAGAATCCTGCAGTGGGTTGCCATTTCCTCCTCCAGAGGATCTTCCCAACCCAAGGACTGAACCTGAGTCTCCTGCGGCTCTTGCGCTACAGGCAGCTTCTTTATCCACCGAGCCAGAACCAGCTGGAAGATGGCTTCACTGCGGCAGGGGTGTGGGGCAGAGCACTTGCCTCCATCGGCCTGACCAGAGCGGTCACGACAAGAGGTGCAGAGCGGTTGTGGCTGTGGGTCGCACCCTGCAGTCTAGCCGGGCAGTGGGCGGGGGTGTGTGAGGCGGGGTGCCCCAGGCCAGGGCCAGCGAGTCAAGGAGAAGCCCAAGAGGGCTTCCTCTACAATGCCCAGCTGACACCGCCCCCCACCAATTTGCTACCTGCTCTTTTTTTTTCCAGCTTTATTGAGATTTAATGACACACAATGGGACTTCCCTGGTGGCTCAGATGGTAAAGCGTCTGCCTGCAATGTGAGAGACCCGGGTTTGATCCCTGAGTCGGGAAGACCCCCTGGAGAAGGAAGTGGCAACCCCCTCCAGTATTCTTGCCTGGAGAATCCCATGGACAGAGGAGCCTGGTGGGCTACAGCCCATGGGGTCGCAAAGAGTTGGACATGACCGAACGACTTTCACTTTCAATGACACACAGCAGTATGTAAGCTTAAGGTGTACACTACTTTTGGATGACAGTTTGATAGATTCAAGTTCTACATTTTATAACTAGAAAAACTCACTTGAAAGGCAAATGTTTTAATTATGGTTGCCAAAGCAGAAATGTGGTGGAAAGGGGTGGGGTAAATTAGGAGTTTGGGATGAACACAACATATACACACTACCGTACATAAAGTAGAAAACCAATAAGGACCCACTGGGTGGCACAGGGAACTCTACCCAGCATCTCTGATGACCTGTATGAGAAAAGAGTCTGAAAAAGAATGTATGTATGTATATGCATAACTGACTCACATCTGAAACTAACACAACATTGTAACTCAACTATAATCAATAAAGTACTAAATAAAATTACATCATCACCACCACACACCCCTCCCCCCACACACATTTCTTATTGAGACAGTTAGCTTCTTGAAACGGAGAAGGCAACGGCACCCCACTCCAGTACTCTTGCCTGGAAAATCCCATGGACGGAGAAGCCTGGTGAGCCGCAGTCCATGGGGTCACGAAGAGTCGGATACGACTGAGCAACTTCACTTTCACTTTTCACTTTCATGCATTGGAGAAGGAAATGGCAACCCACTCCAGTGTTCTTGCCTGGAGAATCCCAGGGACAAGGGAGCCTGTTGGGCTGCCATCTATGGGGTCGCACAGAGTCAGACACGACTGAAGCGACTTAGCAGCAGCAGCAGCTTCTTGAAAGGGCTTCCCTGATGGCTCAGTTGGTAAAATATCCGCCTGTAATGCGGGAGACCCCGGTTAGATTGCTGAGTCGGGAAGATCCGCTGGAGAAGGGACAGGCTTCCTATGCCAGTATTCTTGGAATAGTGGACAGAAGTCAGAAGTGACAATTGTCCTCTCCCCTGAGGGATAAGGAAAGCAAGACTGAGGGGGAAGACTTGGCGGGGGGACACGTCTTAGCTGACATCTGGTCTCTCCCAGATCTGCGAAATGTAATGGAAGCTGCCACCGTTTTCATGCTGACCCCTCCCCACCCCCCCAGAGCTCTGGAAATCAGGTCCTTGCTGCTTGGTGTGAAAGAGCAGAATTCAGATTCAGAAGGCTGGAGCTGATGGACAAGCTCTGTGCGGACCTTCACGATCCGCAGCTGAAGACACGAGATTCAGTTTCCCGTTGACAACATGGGAAATCAAGCCACATATGTGACAGGGACATATCATATGGGGAGAATCAAATAAGGTAATGTGTAGAAGTGCTCGGTATGCCATCTGTTCAATCACTGCTGCTGTGATGGTGTCTAGAGTTCGGCAGATGTCTGTATAAGAAGCATCATTCACGGAACATTTCCTGACCAAAATAATGGGTGGTAAGATAGACTGCTGTTCTAAACGTTCGTAATTCTGATGCAGAGATGAGATGTCCACAAGACATCCTAAATAACGTAAGTCATGTGTAAGTGGAGGCGGCTATGGGTCGGGGCTCTGGGGTCAACATGACAAGAGATCACGGGGGCACCAGTGGTTGCTGTGTGCTGTCGTTCCAGTCATGTCTGACTCTTTGCAACCATATGGACTGTAGCCCGCCAGGCTCCTCTGTCCATGGGGATTCTCCAGGCACGAATGCTGGAGCAGGTTGCCATTTCCTTCTCCAGGGGATCTTCCCCACCCAGGAATCAAACCCGGGTCTCCAGCATTGGCAGGCAGTTTCTTTACTTACCACTTGCACCACCAGGAGTCGCTGGGGAAGCCTTCAGGGAGGAAGTGAGAGTCTGAGTTGGAGACACAAAACTAAGCAAACAGAGGTGTCCTTACGGGCTCCCAACCACCCGTCAGCCCAGACTGGGCATCCGTAGCCGTGTGCAAGGGGGGCCTAATCGTACAGATCTGGTGGGAGGGCTGTCGGAGGACTCACCAGGATGGCTGGGTGCACAGATTTGATCAAGAAGATCAGAATGCGGTGGTGGGAGCAGGTGGCGTGTTTCTCTGAGATTCTAATCAGGGCTGGCGGTTGGGTTCTGTACTTTTTTCTTCTCTGCCATCTCAATAATACAAGTTAAGCCTTATTGCCTCCACACATCACCATGTGTACAGGCCATAAGCAGGCGGAGGCCTATTTAGCTTGTTGCCTTTTGGCTTCTAATGGAAAAATCAATTTATTCCAGCTTATTAAGCTATTAGTGCATATTGGATTTTACCTTCCATTTTCCCTGTAAATTCTCTTTCTGCTTCTCCTTTCTCAGGCATCGGGGAGGAGTCTCTTCTGGGTTTAAAAATGGTGAATATGAGACTTCCAAGCTCAGGGGAATGAACCAGATGCTCACCAGACGTGTCTTGGACCCTCTAAGAACTTTCTTATGGAGTTATTAAATTCCTCAAGGCTTCTAAATTTTACAATCAAGCATCGACTTTATTAACTCCATAGTTTGTTAAGAAGGGGTCCCAATGAAGAATATTACCCAGCCGTATAAAAGAATGAAATAATGCCTTTGTAGCTCCATGGATGGACCTAGAGATTGTCAAAACCTCCACAAAGTAAGTCAGAAAGAGAAAGACAAATACTATATGATTATGTGTGGAAACTAAGATAAGGCACACATGAGCCTGTCCGTGAGGCAGAAACAGACACAGAGACATCGAGACAGACTTGCGGTTTCCAAGGCCAGGTGATGGGGGAGGGAGGAGGAGGGACTGGAAGTCTGGGATTATCAGATGCAGACTACTATATCTAGAAAAAAACAGCAACCCTACTGCAGAGCGCAAGGAGCTGTGTTCAGTATCCTGGGATAAACCGCAATGGAAAAGAACATGAGAAAGAATGTGTATGTAATTATAACAGAATCATTTTGCAGTTAAATCAACTATACTTCAATAAAAAAAAAAAAAGAAAACCAATGAAGAAGTCTGACTCAGAAGTGGCCCCACTGAGACTCTAACGGCCTCAGCCTTGTTCTAAGGGTACACGAAGTCAGTGACAGGTTAGATGAGCAGCCCTTTCTAAGCAGGGAAGGGAGATTCAGGGCACCCCATGACAGCACATTTCATGGATCCTCTTGGCTGGGCTCTGGGGCCCGGCTGCCTGGCCGCACACTAGTCTAGACGTTACCAGGAAGGTGTGCCGTGGATGTGAGTCACATATGTGCGCACTGACATTAAGGAGATCGCCCTCCATAATGTGGGTGGGCCGCATCTCATCAGTCGAGGGCTCCAAGAGCAAAATGTGACGGTTTCTGGGGAAGAAGGAATTCTGCCTCTAGACTGTAACACAGACGTCCTGCCCGAGTGGCCAGCTGGCCAAGCTGCCCTGCAGGCTTCAGAGTCGAGACTGTGACACCATCTGCTACTGACTTCACAGATGGTCAGCCAACCCTCTGAGTTTCAGATGTGCCAAGCCCCTTCAATCACGTGGGCGGATTCCTTAAAATAAATCCCCCCCGGAACCCTGCCCACATACACATGCTCGCCTCCTCTTGGGCCTGCCTCTCTGCAAAGCCTTGACCCACACCTGACCTCCAGTCCTCTCTGTCTCTGTCGTCTCTCGGGCTCGGGGTATCCGGTGTAATTGCCAGCCGGGATCTTTCCTCCTGACCTGGACTCAGCCTCAGAAATCACCCCAAAGATGCAGGGGCTGATTGTGCCCAGTCGGCACCAGAGGGGGCACCTGTCTGCTCTTCTGACTCTAGGGGACACTCTTTATGGATGTCGGCAAGTGGAAGAGATACCTGTCATGGTAAGAAATGTGTGATTTTATGCCAGTGGCCACGGTTCCTCTGACCCTTGGAAGCAGGTTTCCAGCGCCTGTCCCAGAAGTGGGCACCAGAGGGCGCCCCAGCACCACTGACCGCTCTGGTCCTGCTCTGACTGGCGGGTTCTGGCTCCAGGCTGACCTGGGAGGGTGCGGGGTGGGGGAGTGGGGCTGGGGGTGGGCTCTATGTGGCTGCAAAGTGCTGACCTCATTATCCATCCTCAGAGGTCACTTCCAAGCTGAAATCCAAGAGCACAGAGGAGAAATTACATGCATTAACCCTTCCGAGTTACTGAAAAACCGTGTCACAGTTGTTCCGTGGCTCAGTCGTGCCCCACTCTTTGTGGCCCCCTGGACTGCACGCCAGGCTCCTCTGTTCTCCATTATCTCCCGGAGTTTGCTCACAGTCATGCCCGTTGAGTCGGTGATGCTATCTAACCATCCCATCTTCCGTTGCCCCCTTCTCCTCCTGCCCTCCATCTTTCCCAGCATCAGGGTCTTTTCCAGTGAGTTGGCTCTTGCCATCAGGTGGCCAAAGGATTGGAGTTTCAGCTTCAGCATCAGTCCTTCCAATGAATATTCAGGGTTGACTTCCTTTAGGATCGACTTGTGACCTCCTGGTGTCCAAGGGACTTATCACCGCAATGAGTGGTACTGAATCAGCTGGGCTTTGGGGGACAGAGAGAGTGTGCCCATATGATCCTTTCAGCTCTTTGGGAACAAGAACTCAGCGCCAAGGGAAAGCTTGGGTCCAGGGCGCTCCGTCTCCCTGCTGGCCGCACACCCAGCAGCCTCACTGTGTGGAATTTGCCTGGGGGCGTGGTGCCCAGGTGCCTGAACCCAGGAGAACTGTGACCTCACCAAACCCTCCTGCTGGGGGGTCTGGGGGCTTCCTTCTCTCAGAGTTACAATTTTTTTCTCTCTCTCTCTCACATAAACACACACACACACATTACCCAGCATCTTGCCCACCAGAAGCCACAAATCAGAGTAGGGGAAGGGGCTGCCCTCCAACGGTAGGACTGACCCCGATGGTGAGCAAGAGGTCAGCTCAGCACGGGACTTGGTGTACACAATGGCGATTCTGAGCCAGGAAGACGAAAGAGGATCCATACGCACTAAGCAGGCTCAAAGGCGTGTCGGCAGTTTAAGAAAGTTTCTAGCTTAAAACGGTTAAAAGAAGGTTTCGTAAATGAATGAATGGAACGGATGGTACTCAGTTGTGTCTGACTCTTTGTGACCCCATGGACTGCAGCCCGCCAGGCTCCTCTGTCCATGGGATTCTACAGGCAAGAATACTGGACTGGTTGCCATTCCTCCTCCAGGGGATCTTCCTGACCCAGGGATCGAACCTGCATCTTTTGTGTCCCCTGCATTGGCAGGCAGCTTCTTTACCACTAGCGCCAGCTGGAAACTAATGGAGTCACCTGGAATTTTCACGTACGGGCCCATCACCGAGGAGCTGTGTGTTGATTTGTAAAGACGAGGGTCCTCTGTACCTTGCTGTGGTGCCCCCGGTTCTCATGAGGTGGGCACAGGTGGTGAGTGGGGATGCAGAGAGGGCAGGAGGGCCCGTCCCCTCTGCCTGCCGGCAGTGCCCCCTTGTCCGCCCCCTTCTCCACCTCTCCCCTCTTCCCTCCTTCCTTCCTGTCTTTCCTGAGCTGTCCACCTTGCCGAGTCTTCGTTCTCTGACCAGGAATTGAACCCACGCCCTGGCAGGGAAAGCGCTGTGTCCTAACCGTGTTTCTGACACCTGCTTTGCACTGTAGCGTGTGAGCCCGGATCGCAGAAAGCCTGTCCTTCCCTTGCTACACCCCAGGGCACCCACCACCGCCCTGACCAGCTGTAGCTGCCTTCCCATCTTCCCTTGAACACACAGGTGCCCCAAAGGCGGTGTTCAGTGCCTTCTCGACCCTTGAGATTTTGCAAACTGTGTATGTTAATATGTAACCAAGGCTGAGCCTCTGATCTATCCGCAAATGCTGCAGCGTTTCAGACGAGACCTGAGAGTGGAAAGATGGTATTTGGCTGGGCGCTCACTGTCAGGTGGAACATTTTGGAGGGGTGCCCAGGTGGGGTGCTGGGGCTGGCGTTCTTCTTGGTTGGAGGGATTGAGGGCCAGTGGCAATGCGCCCAGCCCACCAGCAGGATGATGTAGACAGACTCCCTTTACACGAGGCACTCTTTAAATCTGGTTCATACCCGTGGCTGGTGCTCTGATTCGTTTGGCCGTGCTGGGTCTTCATGGCCATGTGGCTTGCTCTCTAGCTGCGGCAGGCGGTCTTCGCGTCCCGGTGCCTTCTCTTGCTGCTGAGCACGGGCTTTAGGGGGTGACGGCTTCAGCAGTCGTGGTTCCCGGGCTCGAGAGCACAGGCTCAGGAGTGGTGGCCCTCGGGCTTCGCTGCTGCAGCATGCGGGATCTTCCAGGACCAGGGATGGAACCCGTGTCTCCTGCATTTACAGGCAGATTCTTTACCACTGAGCCACCAGGGAAGCCGCAAGAAGCACTTCTCATCTGAAGGGAGAGCTGAGAACACAAACTCCACCTTCCTCTGGAGAACAGCCCAGGGCCCCGAGGTATAGGGCTGCGACCCCGCCTGTCTTTTCCACCTATCTTCACAGGAGTCCCAGGCTGACCAGCAGCTTTACCCGGAGTTCTTCCCAAAGAGCAGCTAGTCCATCTAAACACCAGGTTTTAAATGCCAAAGCCAGAAAGTTTAGTGGGCCATGTTCATTAGACTTAGGTGTCACACACACATCTGAGGCACAGAGCTGCAGCTTTTGAAGTACACACAGCTCTGCCTGATTTACGCCTTTGGGGGGAGCAGTTTTGTCCTTGGCAATCTAGAGCTATTTGAAAGTTCTTCATCACCACTGGCTAGAGGGTGTGCTAGTGGTGATCAGTTCAGTTTAGTTCAGCCGCTCAGTCGTGTCTGACTCTTTGCGACCCCATGGACTGCAGCACGCCAGGCCTCCCTGTCCATCACCAACTCCTGGAGCTTGCTCGAACTCATGTCCATTGAGTCAGTGATGCCACCCAACCATGTCATCTTCTGTCATCCCCTTCTCCTGCCTTCAGTCTTTCCCAGAGTGAGGGTCTTTTCCAATGAGTCAGTTCTTCGCATCAGGTGGCCAAAGTATTGGAGCTTCAGCTGCAGCATCAGTCCTTCCAATGACTATTCAGGACTGATTTCCTTTAGGATTGACTGGTTGAATCTGCTTGCTGTCCAAGGGACTCTCAAGAGTCTTCAACACCACAGTTCAAAAGCATCAATTCTTCAGTGCTCAGCTTTTTTTATAGTCCAACTCTCACATCCATACATGACCGCTGGAAAAACCATAGCCTTGACTAGATGGAAACGGCAACCCACTTCAGTATTCTTGCCTGGAGAATCCCACGGACGGAGGAGCTTGGTGGGCTACAGTCCACGGGTCACAAAGAATCGGACACGACTGAGCGACTTCACTTCACTTGACTAGACGGGCCTTTGTTGGCAAAGTAATGTCTCTGCTTTTTAATATTCTGTCTCGGTTGGTCATAACTTTTCTTCCAAGGAGCAAGCGTCTTTTAATTTCACAGCTGCAGTCACCATCTCCAGTGGGGATAGGGTGAGCCATATCTGAAGCTGCCTCTGCTCTCTGGAGCAGATCATACCCCTTCTTTTAATCACAAAAAAGAGAGAGAAATTTTCAGACACCAAGGTGTGTATCTTGGAGCTGGCTCCTGTGTCCGGAGGGCCCTCTGTTCTCTGTCATGGGCAGAGCTTCAAAGTCTCCAGCTTGTCCTGAGTCTTGGCCCTGCTTCCAGGTGGGGACCCAGAGGGTGGGGACCAGTGTCGTCTGAACAGTGCTGTCCCCAGGGTGCACACGGAACAACAGCAGAGGGCCTGGCCCCTTGTCAACACATCACATGGCGGGGGAGTGGTCTCTCCATTTCTCTCGTGTTTTCAGCAACTGGAGACTTGACGTGAAAACCAAGGACAACCTCTCTGCCTTATCCAGAACACAAGGGTTCATTTCTCCCTAATCTGTGACTTTTCTCAGAGCAGAGATGGTCAGTGTTGGAGAAATCCAGATACCACTTTCTTTTCTCCAGTCTACAGGCATCAGAGAGAACACGCAGGCAGGGCCTCCTTCCTCGGGGCCGGGAACTGGGAGATAAGCAGGCGTTCCTCTCCTGGACGAAGGCTGGCACCTGGTGGGCCTTGCTGCCAGCTTGTTGGTGTCACTGGCTCTGGAGGGAGGAGACAGGGTGACGCAGCAGCTGTGGTCGTCCGTCCCTGTTGGGGTTTTCCCAGTTGCTACCACTATGTGGTCTATTTCATCTTCAGATTTTATTGAGAACTTATTATCCTCCAAGGCATCAGTCTCCTGGGCCCCTCATGAAAAACCAGTGCAGACCGGGCGGCTCAGACGACCTGGATGAGTTATCTCCAGGTCCTGGGGCAGGAAGTCCCAGATCAAGGTGGAGGTGCATGGGTTCCTCCTGAGGCCTCTCTCCTCGGCTCGCAGACGTGGGTCTTCACCTTCCCGGAAATGTGAGTCTGCGTGTCTTGTGTGCATGTCTGATGGTTCAAATTTCCCCCTTTCATAAGGACGCCAGCCATCTCGGAGGAGGGCTCCCCACTGAGCTCATTTTATCTTGATTTGTGAAGAACCTATTTCCAGATAAGGTCACATGGTGAGGTCCTGGGGGTCAGGCTCCATTTTGGGGAGGACCCAGTTTGATCCCCAGCAGCTGGTGAGGGGAGGAGGTCCCTTTCTCCTTTTTCCCCCGTGTATCTCAGGGTCTTGGTCTATGTTTATTCATTTATTAAAAAAAATTAAATAATTTTAAAAAATTAAAAAATTTTTTGATGTGAGCCATGTTTAAAGTCTTTTTATTGAATTTGTTACTATATATATATATGTTTTGTTTTGTTTTTGTTTTTTGGCCACGTGGGATCTTAGTTCCCTGACCAGGGATCGAACTCACACCCCTTGGATCAGAAGGAGGATTGTTAACCACTGGACCACCAGGGAAGTCCCTTGATTTATATTTATGTGTGTTTATGTGCGTGTGCTAAGTCTCTTGAGTCAGTCCTGCTCTTTGCAACCCCATGATCTATAGCCCGCCAGGCTCCTCCATCCATGGGATTCTCCAGGCAAGAATACTGAGGTGGGTTGCCATTTCCTTCTCCAGGGGATCTTCCCAACCCAGGATTGAGCCCGAGTCTCCTGCATCACAGGCGGATTCTTTACCACTAGTGCCACCTGGAAAGCCCTGGTCTGTTTATATCTACGCCTAAATCCATAAAATTTGCAACAGCAGGTGCACCCTTCCCAAGACCATGTAAGCGACCTGTGGAATTTCGTTACTATAACAGGTCAGCATCATGACTCATAAGCCCGGGAAGAGCCAAGCAAACCCAGGGTGGCTGGCACTGCTGGGCCTCTGTCCACAGATCACACACCTTTGGAGTTCCCCCCTCCACCCCCCGTAAAGGATGTCCCTCCCCTGGACCTTAATTTCTCTCCGGAGCTGGGGGCCCCACCACTCCAAACCCTTAAGCACAGCTCAGATCACTCTTGTGTGTCCTTTCCATAATAAAAAGAACCTTTTCTGTCAAGTCTGAAGTCAAGGACATCTTCTCTGGTATCAGTGCTTCTAACAAAATCACTGCAGATGGTGACTGCAGCCATGAAATTAAAAGACACTTACTCCTTGGAAGGAAAGCTATGACCAACCTAGACAGCATATTAAAAAGCAGAGATATTACTTTGCCAACAAAGGTCCATCTAGTCAAAGCTATGGTTTTTCCAGTAGTCACCTATGGATGTGAGAGTTGGAATATAAAGAAAGCTGAATGCTGAAGAATTGATGCTTTTGAACAGTGGTGTTGGAGAAGATGCTTGAGAGTCCCTTGGACTGCAAGGAGATCCAACCAGTCCATCCTAAAGGAGATCAGTCCTGAATGTTCATTGGAGGGACTGATGCTGAAGCTAAAACTCCAAGACTTTGGCCACCTGATGCGAAGAACTGACTTCTTGGAAAAGACCCTAACGCTGGGAAAGATTGAAGGCCGGAGAAGGGGACAACAGGGGATGAGATGGTTGGATGGCATCACTGGCTCAATGGACATGAGTTTGGGTGAACTCCGGGAGTTGGTGATGGACAGGGGAGCCTGGCTGCTGCAGTCCACGGGGTCACAGTCAGACTCGACTGAGCGACTGAACTGGACTGAACATGTGCTGAGTGACGTGCAGCCCCTCCCCGACTCCTCCAGGGGGTGGGGGCCGGACCACCCGCTCCCTAGCGGAGACCCAGCAAGGAGCAGGCACCTTCCTGGGGAATTTCCTCCTTGAGAGGGGTGGGCGAGAGGTGCAGCTGTTGCCAAAGGCAAGGGGAATGCCTGACTTTAGGAATGCGTTTGCGAATTTTCTCTTTTCTTGTTGGAAACTTTCTGCCAGCGTAAGCTAAACTGTTTAAAAAATGAAATCCTGTCGTTGGTTTCGAGCCACATTTCAGGACGATCTGCTCAGAAATGGATCTGTAAGAAGCCACCAGGGGCGCCGGGGAGGCGGGGCTGGGTGTGCTGGCCCCGCCCCGTCCATCGCCCCCGGGGGACCCCCGCCATCATCAGAGGAACTCACAGGGACTGCGAGACCAGAGGCTGCTTGACCGGCTCTCAGACAGCCTTGCAGTTCCCTCATAGAATTATATGCTTCTAGAATTTTCCACCAGAAGCCTCTGAAGGGATTCTGAGAACCCACTGCTTCCTTGTGCAAAGATTCTCGATTGTATATCCCCTCTCTCCGTGGCAAGTGTGCTGGGAATAAAACTGGGGCCGAGCTTGTGTCTGGCTGAAGTCACCTGCTTACTGCACTGTCATCGTGGGGGTCTCCCCGGGTTGGTGCTCAGAGGGTGGTTGCAGAGACCCCTCCCCCAAAGCCACCGCCCTCTCTCCTGCGCTAGTTACTTGATTTACATCGCTGAAAATGCCCACCAGGTTCCCTGAGTCTCCATTGCTCTATTGGCTTCTGCTTTGGGGGAGGGAGAGGGCCTGTGTGATGGGGGGAGTGGAGTGGGTGGGGGGAGCGGGAAGGAGGGAGCGGTCTGTCACGTCTGAAAGTGGGGGTGTGGGATGGAGAAGCCTCAGGGGAGCCCAGTGGGTCAGGGAGGTGTCCTGGGAGCCAGTGATGCTCTCAAGAGGCAAGAGGTGGGTGGAGCAGAACTGGAGGGGTGAGTGGATGGGGTGGAGGCGAGTAAGGGTGGGGGAGGGGGGAGGGTGAAGGTGATGGGGGAGGGGGTGAAGGTGAGAGGGAGGGGGAGAAAGATGGGGTGGGGTTGTGGGGAGTGCAGGTGCCCAGGGGAGGTGGGAGTGGAGCCCTGGGGGGGTGGTGGGGGCTGGGCAGACTGGGGGAGCCCTGCCACCCTGTGGGGGTGACGTGGGCCCCGGGGCTTTGTGGGCAGGCGTGGGGCAGGGGATAGAAGGGCGGGGCTGGGGGCTTGAGGCCCTTCCTGACTCCTGGACCTGCCCCGGTGAGCAGGCACCGGGCTCCAGGCTGGTCCACGTGTCTCCCACCTGTGCGGCCTGCCTTCACGTGCTCCTGTATTCCAGCAGGTGTTCCAAGCAGGCACGGACCTCCGTTCTGAAAATGTAGTCTGTGACTCCCCACACTTTCTGGGCGCAATCACACCTGCGTCGTGAGTTTGTGGCCTGTTAGGATGGCAAGAGAGTTAATCACGATATGACAATGAGAGCCCTTTGTTCAGCAAGGAGATCCAACAAGTCCCTCCTAAAGGAGATCAGTCCTGGGTGTTCATTGGAAGGACTGATGCTGAAGCTGAAACTCCAATACTTTGGCCATCTCATGCGAAGAGCTGACTGTTTGGAAAAGACCCTGATGCTGGGAGGGATTGAAGGCGGGAGGAGAAGGGGACGACAGAGGATGAGATGGCTGGATGGCATCACCCACTCAATGGACTTGAGTTTGAGTGGGCTCCGGGAGCTGGTGAAGGACAGGGAGGCCTAGCGTGCTGCAGTCCACGGGGTCCCAAAGATGCGGACATGCCTGAGCGGCTGGACTGAGCTGATGACGCCAGGAGAGCTGGAGGCTCGCCAAGCAGGACCCTGTGCCTCCAGCGGCCTCTACATCCCCACCTCAGACCCCATGGCGGGCTCACTAGCACCAGGCCCTCCCCATGGCCTTTTCTTCCAAACCTTACCATCCCCTGTCCCCCAAGGGCCCCAGGAGGTAGTTAGCCATCTGACAGACTCAGGAAGCGCTGAACTTCTGAGGTTGGGATTATGACAAACAGGAAGGGTGACCTTCGTAAACCAGCCTGACCGTGTATGGGCTTGGTTTCCCTTTATTTCCATCATCGTGTGCTGGATCCGCTGACCCATGGCTGTTCCGAGCGTCCCGTGTTTCTGGGCCTGTCGCTGTCACAGAGCCCCGGCTGGCCCTGACCCATAGGGCTGCCGTGGGCCTGAAACTGCAGCACAGCCAGGCCTTGCTTTATGTGACAGGTGTGTTCCTGGAAAACCACCTCCTGCAACAGTTTCCTGCAAAAAGGAACGGCTGTGAGGTGGCACCGAGCGGTGGCCATCTGTGTTTTTCTCCTAGACAGCAGTATAACGTTTCCCACTCTTGTATGTGACAGTAACATGTATTAAGTGACAGTTAAAATGCAGAGCACATAGTTGGGCCCCAAGAGGTGGGGATCTGGAGCGGGGATGGGGCCAAAGTCCGGCGTTTTCCCTTTCCCATCCAAGTACTAACCAGGCCCAAACCTGCTTACCTTCAGAGATCAGACGCGACCAGGTGTGTTCAGGATGGCATGGCCATAGACTGGCTCTTTCTTTCTAGTCCAAAGATCTTTAGCAGCTTAGTTCACCTCTGTGCCTCATTTTTCTAACTTGTCAGATGTAGGTAGTAATAGTTGCTATATTGTAAGGTTGTGCTACTGTGGACTTGGTGATGGACAGGGAGGCCTGGTGTGCTGCAGTCCATGGGGTTGTAAAGAGCTGGAGACGACTGAGCGACTGAACTGACTGGCTGACTGCATAACACAGGGAGCTCTATTCAATACCCTGTGATAAACCGTAACAGAAAGGAATCTGAAAAAAATGTGTGTTTATATATATATGTGTAACAGAACCGCTTTGCTATATACTAGAAATTAACAGGCCAGGATAAATCCACTATGCTTAAATACATGGTGCCATGGAAGGAGACGGTGCCACGACTTCCTGCAGCTCCAACACACCCAAGGAGCAGAGGTGAGGCCAGTCTTCTCCTCACGCGACCCCCCGACCCGCCCAGGCTGGCAGAAGTGACCTGATTTCCTCCTCTCTCGTATCTTTTTGTCACACCAAATTTACTGGCAGAGACACCTGTGTAGTTTCTTGGCACCAGAGGTCTTTACAGATTTCCTGACTTCCTGGCAGGCAGGCAGCACAGTAGGAGAGAAGCCGATCTCACATGAGAGCCCATGGAGCTGGGGTTGGGGGTGGGCACAGTAGCAGGAGGGCCCCGCAGGGGCAAAGGGCATGCAAGGAGGACTGTCAGCCCTCAAGCCTGCAGCGAGCTTCCTTGATAGCTCAGCTGATAAAGAATCCGGCTGCAATGCAGGAGACCCCGCTTTGATTCCTGGGTCAGAAAGATCCCACTGGAGAAGGGATAGGCTACCCACTCTGGTATTCTGGCCTGGAGAATTCCATGGACTACAGTCCATGGGGCTGCAAAGAGTCAGGCTCGACAGAACAGCTTTCACTTTGCTTCACTTCAAGGCTGCAGCCCCTGAAGCTCCCTGCTCCTGTGGGCCCGCACCAGGCCCCTGCCACGGGCTTCAGGGGAATTCAAACTTGAAAGAAAACTGCCCTGCGGGTGGAGGACTGTTTACCAGACAGTCCCCAGACCCCACTCCTGGGGGACCATTGGCGAGGTGCATGCGGTGAAACTATATGTCCCGTAGCTTTCTGAAATGAATGCTCACACTTCCATTTTAATTTCACTTGAATAGCTCACAAGAAGAAAGATCTGGACCCATAATCTGAGATACTTTGTAAACTAGCAAGAGAATCGATTCAGTTCATATGGAGGCTGTTTTACTCAGAAGAGACTGGTTAGGTCAAAATGACTGGGTTAAATATAGCAAGTTGGTAAGTAAATTTAATTTTCTGTGGCGAACATTGTTCCTGACTGTTAGAGGACAGGCATGATTTTCTGCAAAAACATACTCCAACACATACAGTTTCCTCTAACAAGCATTTAAGGGAATCTCAAGTTAATCTAAACTTGAGGTTATAGGTAAGGAATGAGGACAAATTCTCTGAAGATGGAGACTGATAATGATCAGACACAGAGCGTGTTCCATTTGACCTTAAAGCAAATTTTGTCTTCCTTGGCCAGGGATATGTTTTGTTCTGCTGCAAAGGATGTGGGTATATAACATGAAAGAGCCAGGGCTAAGTGGCCGCCTGGAGACTGTTTTCCACATGATATAGAAGTCGCATTTTTATCAGTAGTTTTTCCTAGCATGCAAACTAGTATAGGAAAAGCAAAGGAAACTCAAATTAAGCAGAATTAAGGGAACAAGAAAGACAAGAACAGAAATCAGTGAACTAGATGGCAGATAAATAATAGAGAAAAATCAGTGACACCGAAAGTTGGTGGTTGGAGAAGGTCAACCAAATTGATAAATGTCTTGAAAGACTGATGGGGAAATAAAGAGATAAGGCCCAAATGACCATTGTCAGGAATGAGAGGGAAGTATTCTACCTGATAACGATGAGAGAATATTATGAACTGATGGTGCCCCAAAGTTCCACAACTTAGAAATAAAATGGATAAATTTCTTGAAACACGAACTATCAAAACTCACCCAAGAAGGAGTAGATATACGGAATGGCCCTGCATCTGTTAAAAATTGAATTTATAGTTAAAAACCTTCATGTAAAGAGAGCTATAGACGTATTGGTGAAGTTTATTAAAACTGTGGGGCTTCCCTGCTGCCTCAGACGGTAAAGAATCTGCCTGCAATGCAGGAGACCCAGATTTGATCCTGGGGTTGGGAAGACTCCTGGAGAAGGGAATGGCTACCCACTCCATCATATTTAAGGAAGACATAATGTCAATTCCACACAGACTTTCAGAAAACTGAAGAGGAGGATACTTTCCAATTCATTCTCTGAACCCAGCATCCTGTTGATACCCAAACCAGAAAAAGACAGTTCAAGAAAATACAAAGCCACCAACTAATAGCCATCGTGGATGCAGATGTTCTTAGCACAACATAGCAGTCTGAATCTAAAAAAAATATATATATATATATATAAATATGTGGCACATCATGGCCGAGAGGGATTTATCCCGGAATGTGAGACTGACGTTTAGAATCAGTGTAATCCCATTCGTTTATTTTTGCTCTTATTTCATTTGCCGTAGGAGACAGATCCAATAAAATATTGCTATGATTTATGTCAGAGTGTTCTGCCCACGCTCTCTTCTAGAAGTTTTATGGTTCAGGTCTTACATTTAGGCGTTTAATCCATAATAAAATCTCTTTGCAGACCCAGGAGAGAAGTAAGGAAGGTGAAAAATGACCCCCAGAGATCTTCAGACCCTCATCCCTGGAACCTGTGAATGTTAGCCTTATATGGCAAAAGGGACGTTACAGATATGGTTAAATTGATACCTTAAAATGGGGTGATTATCGTGGATAATCTAGTGTGTGAGTGTGTTAGTCACTCAGTCGTGTTTGACTCTTTACAACCCCACAGACTGTAGCTGGCCAGGCTCCCCGTCCGTGGGATTCTCCAGGAAAAGAACACTGGAGTGGGTTGCCATTTCCTTCTCCAGGGGGTCTTCCTGACCCAGGGATTGAACCCAAGTCTCCTGCATTGCAGGCGGATTCTTTACCATCTGAGGCACTGGGGAAGCCCGGGATAATCTAGGCGGACCCTGGATGAATCATAAATGCCCTTGTAAGAAGGGGTCAGAGGGAGATCACCAGGCCGCAGAAGAAGGCGATGTGACGACTGGGAGGAATCACCTATCCCAGGCCTCTCTCCTGGCTGGTGGTGGCTCCTGGCAACTTTGCTGTCTCTTGCCTGTGGACGTGCTGCCTGGACTCCATGGCAGACCCCGGTAAATCTCTGAACACCACAGCACAGACGAGCTTCCCTGGGTGGCAACACTTCCCGCGTGTTGTGTTGTCACACGCTGTTGCTGGGAGTTGTGTGTCTTACAGCTGGTAAAGAATCCACCTGCAAGGCAAGAGACCCTGGGTTGGGGAGACCCCCTGGAGAAGGGATAGGCTACCCACTCCAGGTGCTACCCTGCTTGACTTAGAGAGGAGGGAAGGGGGTGTGGAACATTCCAGAAGGAAGACGCTCTTGAAGCTGGAAAAAGCAAGGAAGCAGATTCTCCCCTAGAGCCTTGGGTGGGGCATGGCCTTCCCAGCACCTTGATTTGACCTAGTCCTGGTTTTCATAAAAAATATTACACTTATTTATTTGACCGTGTATGTTCTTAGCTGTGGCACTTGGGTTTCTCTCTGGCTGTGGTGCTTGGGCTTACTGGCTCCAAGGCATGTGCGATCTGAGTTCCCTGACCAGAGATGGAATCCGTACGCCCTGCAGGTTCTTAAGGAGGCAGATTCTTCACAGCTGGACCACAAGGGAAGTCCCGACCCAGCCCTGGTTTTTGACTTCTGACTCCAAAACTGTAGGAGAAGATCCATGTGCTGTTTTAGCTCAAGGTTTGTGATGATTTGTTAGAGCACTCATCAGAAACTTGTACAGGAAGAGAACGCTATGTGAAAAAAAGCATCTGTCCCTGGGGTCTCTGCAATAGACACCCGAGCTGTACTGGCTTGCTAGGGCTGCTGAACAAAGAAAGCACTGCAGACAAGGCGGAATGCTGCTGCTGCTGCTGCTAAGTCACTTCAGTCGTGTCCAACTCTGTGCGACCCCATAGATGGCAGCCCACCAGGCTCCCCCGTCCCTGGGATTCTCCAGGCAAGAACACTGGAGTGGGTTGCCATTTCCTTCTCCAATGCAGGAAAGTGAAAAGTGAAAGTGAAGTCACTCAGTCGTGTCCGACCCTCAGCGACCCCATGGACTGCAGCCCACCAGGCTCCTCCGTCCATGGGATTTTCCAGGCAAGAGTACTGGAGTGGGTTGCCATTGCCTTCTCCCAACAGGGTGGCAAACACAAGAGAATTAGTCTCAGGGTCTGCAGGCTGGATGGAGGAGATCCAGGGGTGGGCAGGGCTGGTCTCTGCATCTGGGAGGAATCACCTATTCCAGGCCTCTCTCCTGGCTGGTGGTGGCTCCTGGCAACCTTAGCTGTCTCTTGCCTGTGGACGTGCTACCTGGACTCCATGGCAGACCCCGGTAAATCTCTGGACACCACAGCACAGACAAGCTTCCCTGGGTGGCAACACTTCCCGCGTGTTGAGTTGTCACACGCTGTTGCTGGGAGTTGTGTGTCTTACAGCTGGTAAAGAATCCGCCTGCAAGGCAAGAGACCCTGGGTTTGGGACACCCCCTGGAGAAGGGATAGGCCACCCACTCCAGTATTCTTGGGCTTCCCTGGTGGCTCAGCTGGTAAAGAATCTGCCTGCAATGTGGGAGACCTGGGTTCCATCCCTGGGTTGGGAAGATCTCCTTGGAAAGGTACCCACTCCAGTATTCTGGCCTGGAGAACTCTGTGGACTGTATAGTCCATGGGGTCGCAAAGAGTGGGACACGACTGAGCGACTTTCACTTGTAACTGCTCTGGGAGACACACCTGCAAGCTTGTGGCTGGTTCCTCCACCCATGACCTTTTCTCATTGCTGGTTTTAATCTGTTCCTTTTCTTTGTCATAAACCATAACCGTAAGAATGACAGCTTTTGCTGAGTTTTGTGGGGCCTTTGAGTGAATCATCAAGTTTGAAAGTAGCCTTGGGGACTCCCTGGCACAGTTGTATCACACAGACCCCCCCCCCCCCCAAATATCGCAGCTGGAAATGGAGCTCTCTAGGCAATGATGAACCACCGGAGTCTTTGCTTGGGCTGCTCAGTCACTAAGCGGAATCTGACTCACTGACCCCATGGACTGTAGCCTGCCAGGCTCCTCTGTCCATGGGATTCTCCAGGCAAGAACACTGGGGTGGGTTACCATGCCCTGCTCCAGGCAATCTTCCAAACCCAGGGATCGAACCTGTGTCTCTTAAGTCTCCTGCTTTGGCAGGTGGGTTCTTTCCAGTAGCGCCACCCGGGAAGCCAAAGGTGCTCACATAATAACAGTGGTACGTTTAGTATTGGTGCCAAAGGCCTTTGCCTCTCGGATACACTCCCTGCCCTTCAGCGTCTGCTCTGAGCCCTGGGAGGTTGCCCTGTACTGACTCACCAGGTCAGTACAGGCAGAGCCAGAGGTCACTCGGCTCTCTAGCTTCCCATGAGGCTCGGGGGAGCCTGGAGGGAGGTGCAGTCACTGTACTGATTTCTCCAGCTCCGTCGGCTGTGGAGCTGCTGGCTGGCTAACCCTCTGCTGCCCCCGGGCCTCCCCCTCGGGTTCTGGTGGCAGCCCCTCCCCTGTGCCCTCATTCTCCACCAATCTTAGCTCTGGGGACCATCCCCATCTTTTCTTGGACTTCCCTGGATTAATATTCCTCTTATTAAACTCCTCAGTCACCAGCTTTGCTTGTCCGTTCCTTTTGGGACCCTTCTGACTGATACGGTCGATCTTCAGTCAACTCATAAAGTCAGAAATATACTCTATCTGCAGGAGTGTGTTTAATGCATCTGTATTTTATTAATCACAATAGCGTCACACCCATTCCCCAAATAGTATGCACAATCAATACTATTTACTCAGTATTCAGTCAGAGCTTGGTTTGAGCACAGATTTGTAGACCTCTTGTAATTAATTCCCAGGCTCCCAGCAAGGACCCAGAGCTCTGGGCTTGGGAAGCCTTGTCATAGATCACTGGAAATTGAGGCATTGGTCACCACTGCCTTGAAAATTACCTGTAACTGCTGTGGTCCCCAAGCTGGCTGTCAGGGAACCACTTTCAGAATGCTGACTCTTAGGCTCCCACTCTGTACCTTCTGAATCGCACCCCAGGTACCTCTGATGATCAGTGGAATCTGAGATCAAGGATTTAAGTAACTGAGAGTTCCTTATGGAAACTAGGCAGTTTGAGTCATAAAACGTTGCTCTTGGAAATAAGGGGGCTTTCCTGGTGGATCAAATGGTAAAGAATCTGCCTGTAATGCAGGAGACCTGGGTTCAAACCCTGGGTTGGGAAGATTCTCTGGAAAAGAGAATGGCAACCCACTCCAGCATTCTTGCTCAGAGAATTCCATGGACAGAGAAGCCTGGTGGGCTACAGTCCCTGCGGTCACAAAGAGTCGGACACGACTGAGCGACTTTCCATTTTGAAAACAAAGGTCAGCGATGGGGGTGAGCATTTTTTCCTGTGGTCATGTATGGATGTGAGAGTTGGACTGTGAAGAAGGCTGAGCGCCAAGGAATTGATGTTTTTGAAGTGTGGTGTTGGAGAAGACTCTTGAGAGTCCCTTGGACTGTAAGGAGATCCAACCAGTCCATTCTGAAGGAGATCAGTCCTGGGATTTCTTTGGAAGGAATGATGCTAAAGCTGAAACTCCAGTACTTTGGCCATCTCATGCGAAGAGTTGACTCATTGGAAAACACTCTGATGCTGGGAGGGATTGGGGGAAGGAGGAGAAGGGGACGACAGAGGATGAGATGGCTAGATGGCATCACTGACTCGATGGACGTGAGTCTAAGTGAACTCCAGGAGTTGGTGATGGACAGGGAGGCCTGGTGTGCTGCGATTCATGGGGTCGCAAAGAGTCAGACACGACTGAGCGACTGAACTGAACTGAACTGATAGGGGTGAACAGTTCACCTACGGAGCCTTATATACGCCAGGTGCACAGAATTTCCAGCCCCTCCTTCCCTCCTGGGAAGTGTTTCCCACCCCCATGGCAGGAACTGATCCCGGCCACTTGGGGCAGCAGGTAAAGCTGCTGGGGCTTCTTCGTGGCCTCTTCCCCTGGTGTTGTCATCATGGGAGGTCACAATGTTCAGGCCATCCACAGGGACAGCTGCTGGACAGTCCTCAGACCCTCGTGGACCCTCATGGACTTGGAGTGAGCACAGAATAAACCTCACTGGGATGGTTTGGAATTGATCCTAATCACAGCAAAACTGAGCCTATCCTACCTGTTTTTACCACCATTGAGATATTGCTCAACAATGAACAGCTTATAATCCTAAACCTATAAAACATCTTGGGGAGAAGGGAATGGAAATCTGCTCCTGTGTTCTTGCCTGGAGAAGCCCATGGACAGAGGAGCCTGGTGGGGTACAGTCCATGGGATCGCAAAAGAGTCAGATACCTCTCCACTGAAGCGGTTAACATAGCCTTATAATACAAGGTGAAGTAAAGTAATTGGACTACAAAGTTGCATGTAGTTGATATATAGTCCCTGAAGAATATACATGTGGTCGACACAGAGAATGCATAAAAGTTAAAATATTTGTGTGAAGGTGATGGGGGTGATACTGAAATGGTTTGCCATTCCCTTCTCCAGTTGGAGCATAGAAAAAGCAAGAGAGTTCCAGAAAAACATCTACTTCTGCTTTATTGACTATGCCAAATGCTTATGCCAGTTGCTTTATTACCCACACCAAAGGCTTCGACTGCGTGGATCACAACAAACTGTGGAACATACTTAAAGAGTTGGGAATACCAGACCACCTGACCTGCCTCCTGAGAAATCTGTATGCAGGTCAAGAAGCAACAGTTAGAACTGGACATGGAACAACAGACTGGTTCCAAATCAGGAAAAGGAGTATGTCAAGGCTGTATATTGTCACCCTGCTTATTTAACTTATATGCAAAGTACATCATGAGAAATGACAGGTTGAATGAAGCACAAGCTGGAATCAAGATTGCCGGGAGAAATATCAATAACCTCAGATATGCAGATGACACCACCCTTATGGCAGAAAGTGAAGAAGAACTAAAGAGCCTCTTGATAAAAGTGAAAGAGGAGAGTGGAAAAGCTGGTTTAAAACTCAGCATTAAAAAACTAAGATCATGGCATCTGGTCCCATCACTTCATGGCAAATAGATGGGGAAACAGTGGAAACAGTGACAGACTTTATTTTCTTGGCTCCAAAATCACTGCAGATCTTGCTCCTTGGAAGAAAAGTTCTGAGCAACCTAGACAGAATATTAAAAAGCAGAGACATTACGTTGCCGACAAAGGTCCGTCTAGTCAAGGCTGTGGTTTTTCCAGTGGTCGTGTATGGATGTGAGAGTTGGACTGTGAAGAAGGCTGAGCACCGAAGACTTGATGCTTTTGAACTGTGGTGTTGGAGAAGTCTCTTGAGAGTCCCTTGGACTGCAAGGAGATCCAACCAGTCCCTCCTAAAGGAAATCAGTCCTGAATATTCATTGGAGGGACTGATGCTGAGGCTGAAACTCCAATACTTTGGCCACCTATGAAAGAACTGTGAAAAACTGACTCACTGGAAAAGACCCCGATGCTGGGAAAAATTAAAGGCAGGAGGCAAAGGAGATGACAGAGGATGAGATGGTTGGATGGCATCACTGACTTGAGGCACATGAGTCTGAGCAAGCTCCAGGAGTTGGTGATGGACAAGGAGGCCTGGCGTGCTGCAGTCCATGGGGTTGCAAAGAGTCGTACACGACTGAGCGACTGAAATGAACTGAACTGATGGGGTGGGAGATGAGTCACTGAAATGAGAAAAATTATCCTTGAAATGTCTTTAAAATCTTTGAAATGATTCTAGTAGTTTTTCTTCCCTTTTCCTCTGGCTTCACCTCTTCCTCCTCCTTAGTGTGCTTTTGAAGGAACTGGGAAGTGGGCATTTCTTTATGGTAAAGGCAAGAGGAATGTGGAACCTGCTGGCCCTATGTGAGAAGACACAGCTGGGGTGGGGACCCTGAGGCTGTGTGGATGCAGCTGGAGGCAGCTGTCCTGGAAGGAGGCTGTTTGGGTGGCCTGCAGTCCTTGGAGGTTTTGAATGAGGTTCTTAGAATGTAAACCCGGAGTTTTAGATTGGTTTTTTTCATGCTGTTCATGTTTTCTGTACTTTCTGTGTTTTCCTCCTTAAAAAATTTTTTTAAATTAGTTTTAATTGGAGAATAATTGCTTTGTAATATTGTGTTGGTTTCTGCCACACATCCATAAGAATCAGCCACAGGTATACGGACGACCCCTCCCTCTTGAACCTCCCTGCCCCCTCCCACCCCATCCCACCGGTCGGTTGTCACAGAGCCCCGGGTTTGAGCTCCCTGCCTCACGCAGTAAATTCCCTCCGGCCGTCTGTTTCACGTATGGTCGTGTACGTGTTTCCACGCTCCTCTCCCCATTCGCCCCGCCCTCTCCTTCCCCAGCTGGGTCCACGTGTCTGCTCTCTGTGTCTGCATTACCACTGCTGCCCTGTAGATAGGTCCATCAGGACCATCTTCCTAGATTCCATATCTCTTTCTGACTTATTTCACTATATACTATGTTTATTTTTTTTAAAGTCAGTTTTTTGTTATATTCCATTTGATAACAATAAGCCTAAAGCAGTGAGTCTCATCCAGGGGACAGTCTTGCCTCTGGGGACACCTGGCCACCACATTTTTGTTGTCGTGACTGGGTCGGAGGTGGTATCTAGTGGGTAAAAGCTAGGCAGGTGCCCACACTCTAAAATGTACAAGCAACCCCACCACCAAGAGCTGTCGGGCTCATGGGCCCGAGGGTAAAGGAGGAGGGGTTTCTATCCCTTCTCACGGCTCAGGGAGCCCACGACCTCAGGAAGTTAAAACTCGAGACCTTCAAGGAAAGATGAAGGCTGGGGTGGCCCCTGTGGGTGCAGCCAGCTCCCCGCCCCCCGGGAGCCCCTCTCGGCTGCCTCGTGTTGCCCTGGCCTTCACGGGAGCTCCTTCCTTATTCCTCTGGAGATGCTGATGGTAGCATCTTTCTTTGGTGACAGGCAGGACCAGGGTATCTGGCAATGGTGAGTCCCCCAGGGAAGAGGCAGGCATGCTCGTTTACTTCTCAAAAAATCTAGAATGGATTTTATGAATAAAAAGATTAATTTTGAAAAAGTTTTATTGAAGTAAAGTTGATTTACAATGCTATGTTAATTTCAACATATTAAATATTAACGATTTGCTGTACAGCAAAATTACTCTTATACCCACATATATGTTCTTTTTCATCTCCTCTTCCATGATGGTTTATCACAGGATATTGTGCCCTACAGTCGGACCTTGTGGTTTATCCATCCTATATACAAAAGTTAGCATCTGCTGATCCCAAACGCCCAATCCGTCCCTCCCCGACCCCCTCACCCCCTTGGCAACTACAAGTCTGTTCTCTATGTTTGTGAGTCTGTTTCTGTTCTGTCTATCTGTTTCTGTTCTGTCCATTTGTGTCTTATTTGTGGTTTCACATGTAAGTGATATTACATGGTATTTGTCGAGAAAGATCAGCCTGACCTTGACCAAAATCCCACCCACAGGAGAGTGTTTGCAGCATTCTCCTTGTCGGTTAGAAGGCCAACAGGGTGGGGATTGCTGGAGAACTTCCTGGGGAGAGCCTTGTTAGAGGGAGTGGTGGTGGTTTACTCTTCATTAAAGTCGTGTCCAAGTCTTTTGAAAGCCCATGGGCTGTAGCCTGCCAGGCTCCTTGGTCCATGGGATTCTCCAGGCAAGAGTACTGGAGTGGGTAGCCATTTCCTTCTCCAGGGGATCTTCCCAACCCAGGGTCTCCTGCACTGCAGGCAGATTCTTTACTGCTGAGCCACCAGGGAAGAGGGAGGGGAGCTGGTGTGTATTTTGTGTGTTTGGGGGTTGGGGAGGTGGCTGCCCGGCGCCCCGAGGTGTGGGGTGTCCTGCAGCCCCGGATACTAGGAGGCCTTCAGGTCCTGTCTTGGCTGCAGAGCTGCCTCAGCTGCCATCCTGAGTACCACCTCCTACCTCCAGGAGCGATGGGGGTACAGGCATTGCCAGTGGGTCCCGTGGGGCAACTGCAGCATCCACCCTCCGCATGTGATCATGCCCACCAGGTTCCCCCCCTCGGACCCCATCACAGCATCCACTCTGGGAAAGCTGGCGGCGATGGGGAGGAGAGGATTCTGAAGGCTCAACCCCTCAGTGTTCAAGGGCTTCGGGAGGGACTGGAATGCAGGGCCCACTGACAAAAAGAGGCCACTCAGGAATGGAAACGTCAGGGCCATTTGACACAAAGGCACCCCAGCCGCTGAGCTGAGAAGGCCTCTTTGGCCACAGTTCACCTCAGGCGATCTATTTTCCCTGGCTGTACAACCCCTGACAAGATGAAGTGCATTCTTGACATCCAGAATCTCCCAATAAAGATTTCATTGTCTGGTTCCCCTGTGGGAAGTGAGACGTGAACTTGATATTTCTCTGTTCAACCTTCATCAATAAAAAAAAAATTTTTTTTCTGGTTGGCTTATTCCTGTTGATTCTTAATGAAGTGGCATTTTTATGAGGTGCCATTCAGTCCAAAACTTCAGAAGGAGTCAGGAATATATATGGCATGGCAGAGTGGATGCATTAAACGTGGAAATGTGTATGAATGGCTGTGTGCATACATAACACGCTGAAATAAATACTACAGTCATCAGGGGTTTAATATACCTCATCCAGAAAGGGATATATCACACATTAAAACATAATTACTGGCTGGAAATGGAAATAGATCACCTCCTAAACCAGATTCATCAGCCTGACTCAAATACATCACCCGCTGAAGCAGAGCGAACACACACCGAGCCCAGGCCACGGCCACTGATTTAGACCCAAAGCACTAATATACTAAACGGGTGACCACCCCTGGCCTGAAATATATCGTCGCCTGGTGAAAAAGATCTCTGTGCTGGAGCCGATTGACTGAAAATGAAATCCACGCCAGCAGGGCCACCCCGAGCAGGTGGGCTGTGCTGGGGGGGCGGGCCTGGCTCCCAGGGCCCCCACGGGAGGCTGGTCCCACAGGAAGCAGCGCTGGTCGGTGAGTCACTTGGCGATGGGCCAGCGCCAGCCTGGCCAGCTCCCGTCCAAGGACACGGAGGAGGTGGCCCCGGAGCGGCCTCCCTCTCTGAGGGTCGAGGCTGGTTCCACGGCTGGCCGCAGGGCCCGGGGGTAGGAGGCTGGTCGTAGAGAGGGATGGGCCTCGCTGTGTCTGTGTGTATGCTCCAAAAAACTATGTTGCCCCCCTTCTCTAACCTGCAAATGCCATCTTGTGTGTGGGGTGGAAAATCCTTTCCATGTGCTTCCCCAAGGTTGCCTTTTAGAAGTCCGTCTTCCCCAAGACCACTCATGATGTCCAATTTTACCGAGTTTAACTCCCACAGGCACCTCTGTGTGTGTGTGTGTGTGTAGGTTGTGTGTGAATTGGTATGTATGTCGGGGGTCTGTGGGTGTGTGAGTTGGTGTGTGTATGGGTGTGCAGGTGGTATGTAAATTGGTGTGTGTGTGATGTTTTGTGTTTGGGCAGTGTGTGAGTTGGTGTGTATGTGTGAGTTGGTATGTGTGTATGTGTGTGTGCAGGTGGTGTGTGAGTGTATGAGTTGGTGTGTGCATGTATGCATGCACGTGGTATCTGAATTGGGGTGTGCATGGGTGTCATTATGTGTGTGTAGATGGTGTGTGTCAGTTGCTGTGTGTGTAGGTGGTGTGAGTTCATGTGTATATGTGAGTTGGTATATGTGTATGTGTGTGTAGGTAATGTGTATTGGTGTGTGTTGGTGTGTATGTATGTGTATGTGTAAGTGGTGTGTGAACTGATGTGTGTGTGTATAGATCATGTGTGAATTGTGTGTGTAGGTGGTGTGTGAGTTGGTGTGTATGTATGTGATGTGTTGGTATGTGACTTGGTGTGTGTGTGTATAAATGGTCTATGAATCGTGTGTGTAAGTGGTGTGTGAGTTGGTGTGTATGTATGTGATGTGCTGGTATGTAAGTTGGTGTGTGTGTGTATAGATGGTCTATGAATTGTGTGTGTAGGTAGTGTGTTGGTGTGTGAGTTGGTGTGTGTGTGTAGGTAGTGTGTGAGTTGGTATATGTGTGTGTAGGTGGTGTGTGAGTGTAGGTGGTGTGTGAGTGTAGGTGGTGTGTGAGTTAGTGTGTGTGCAGGTGGGGTGTGAGTTGGTGTGTGTGTGTAGGTGGGGTGTGAGTTGGGGTGTGTGTGTAGGTAGTGTGTGAGTTGGGGTGTGTGTGTAGGTGGTGTGTGAGTTGGGGTGTGTGTGTAGGTGGTGTGTGAGTTGGGGTGTATGTGTAGGTGGTGTGTGAGTTGGGGTGTGTGTGTAGGTGGTGTGTGAGTTGGTGTGTGTGTGCAGGTGGTGTGTGAGTTGGGGTGTATGTGTGCAGGTGGTATGTGAGTGTAGGTGGTGTGTGAGTGTAGGTGGTGTGAATTAGTGTGTGTGCAGGTGGGGTGTGAGTTGGTGTGTGTAGTGGTGTGTGCACTGGTCTGCATGATGGTATTGCGTGCGTGTGTGTGACTTGCTTCAGGCGGTGGGTCACTGCTGGGGCTGACTAGGGGCTGGGGAGTGCGGGGCAGGAACGCAGAGGGCCCGGCCGTCATCATTCTCAGGAGGGCTACTGCCGTCAGGGGGCCCTGACTTGGCCGCCGGGCGTCGGTCCGTGGAGGAGCCCATGCTGCTGACTCTCAGGCCCCTCTCGGGCCGGGCTGTGTCTGCTCAGTGCGGGGACTGCTCAAGGGTGCAGGTGGCGGGGTGGCTCCCCAGGCAGCAGCCGGGCACCCGTGGGGCGCGGGGCAGGTGTGGTCGCAGGTTGAGAGGGCTGAGCTCTCTGAGACCTCGCGTATCACCTTCCCAGGTGGCTGCCCAGGCTGCCTTCCCACCAGCAAAGATGCCAGTTGCTACCGCTCTGCCTTCCCACTGGCATCCCGTGTGTCCTGACATCTCATTGTCATTGGAGGCGGTTTTAAAGGGATCTCAGCGAGTTTCTCTCTCTAACCTGTCCCCTCTCTCCTTGCACCTCTTCCCATCTCCCAGCCTATTCCCCCCCCCCCACCCAACACGGCCCTGGGACCCTTGGGACAGCTTAGGGATCTGCTGACCCCTTGGTGACTCCGCCCAGGCTGGTGGTCGTGAGAGGTGTCCTCCAGGGAGCTGCTTCCCTGCCCAAACTCCCTCCATCCACACGGCTGTTTTGGGGGTTGTTAGAATCGAAAGGACTCTGTGTGCTCATTTCACAGGCATGTTTATGGATGGATAACCCCCGAGTTCTCTAGATATTCCCATTCTTGGTCTCATTTGTTCAGTGTGAATACTGCTGCTAAAGACCCTAACGAATTTAAAATCAGAATTCCTAGATCTCTTAGTTCTCTGCTTCCTCCCCCATAAAAAGTTCCTGTTGAACTCTAAGGATGAATTTCTAAAGTCTTATCTGACCAAAGTGATTAAAGGTGAAAAAACACTGAATAAATCTGGCAGAGTTTTGGCAGATGGGTGGGTGGGGTGATGGGTGTCTGCCACAGAGCAGGCTGGCGATGCGTTTAGCTGTCCTGGGCTTGGCCTCTGAACCATGCTTGCTTTTAATTTCTTCCCACCCTTCTCCTCTGAAATGATGAGGTCTCTAAAAGCTCCCTTTGACTTTTATTCTCAAACACACAGAGGCTCCCCAGTGGCAGCATAAGGAGCCCTTTCATATAAGTTGATCTCTTGTTGTTCAGTTGCTGTCGTGTCTGACTCTTTGCAACCCCATGGACTGCAGCATGCCAGACTTCCCCGTCCTTCACTGTCTTCCAGCGTTGGCTCAAACTCATGTTCATTGAGTCAGTGATGTTAGCCAGTTATCTCATCCTCTGCTGTCCACTTCTCCTCCTGCCTTCAATCTTTCCCAGCATCAGGGTCTTTTCCAATGAGTCGACTCTTCGCATCAGGTGGCCACAGTATTAGAGCTTCAGCTTCAGCATCAGTCCTTCCAATGAATATTAAGGACAGATTTCCTTTAGGATTGATGGGTTGGATCTCCTTGCAGTCCAAGGGACTCTCAAGAGTTTTCTCCAGCACCACTCCAGTTCCAAAGCCTCAATTCTTCGGCGCTCAGCCTTCTTCATGGTCCCACTCTCACATCCGTACACGACTACTGGAAAAACCACAGCGTTGACTATACGAACCTTTGTTGGCAAAGTGATATCTCTGCTTTTTAGTATGTCTAGGTTTGTCATATTCTTTCCTGGAGAATCCCCGTGGACAGAGGTGCTTGTTGGGATACAGTCCATGGGGTTGCAAAGCGTCAGACACGACTGAGCGACTAAGCGCAGGTTTGTCATAGCTTTTCTTCCAAGGAGCAAGCATCTTTTAATTGTATGGCCTCAGGCTCTGTCCACACTGATTTTGGAGCCCAAGAAAATATGGGCTCCAACTGTCACAGTTTCCATTTTTAAAAATATGGCTGCTGGCAAATGGGGGGCTGACAGGGGACTCTTGGGTAGTTCTGTCCGTCTTGTAAAGGGCTCCTCTGCTTTGTGAGCAAGTGACGGGGTGGCCCCAGCCTGCCTCTGACACACTCAGCAGTTCTCAAACTGTGCAGGGCGGCACCTGAAGTGGGAAAGAGAGGCTCGCTCATCATTCAGCTTCCTGGGCCTCACCCTCGTGGGCTCTGATTCTATGGGCCTCAAGGGGGCCTAGGAATCTGTATGCCTTGGTTTTTTGGCCATGTAGCATTTTAAAAAACTTTTTACTTTGTATTGGAGTATAACCAGTTAACAATGCTGTGACAGTTTCAGCAAACAAACAAGGGACCCAGCCATACCTGTGCATGTATCCATTCTCCCCGAAACTCCCCTCCCATCCAGGCTGCCACGTAACTTTCAGGGCAATTCCTGTGCTATAAGTAGGTCTTTGTTAGTTATCCATTTTATTTTATTTTTCAAACTCTAAACTTTCTATTTTGTATTAGAGTATAACCAATGAACTGGAGAAGGAAATGGCAACCCTCTCCAGTGGGAGAATCCCATGGACAGAGGAGCCTGGCAGGCCATGGTCCATAGGGTCACAGAATCAGCGACTAAGCATGCACACACGCATAGCTGATTAACAATGCTGGGACAGTTTCAGGTAAACAGCCACGGAACTCAGCTATACCTACACATGTATCCATTTTCCCCCAAACTCCCCTCCCATCCAGGCTGCCACGTAACATTGAGCAGAGTTCCCTGTGCTACAAGTAGGTCCTTATTGGTCATCCATTTTATTTTTCAAATTTTAAACTTTCTTTTTTACAGTCGGCTATTAGAGTATAGCTGATTAACTGGAGGAGGAAACGGCAACCCACTCCAGTATTCTTGCCCGGAGAATCCCATGAACAGAGGAGCCTGGCAGGCCATGGTCCATAGGGTTACAGAGAGTCAGACACGACTGAAGCGACTAAGCATGCACACACGCACAGCTGATTAACAATGTTGTGACTGTTTTAGGTAAACAGCCACGGAACTCAGCTATACCTACACATGTATCCATTCTCCCCCAAACTCCCCTCCCATCCAGGCTGCCAGGTAACATTGAGCAGAGTTCCCTGTGCTACAAGTAGGTCCTTGCTGGTTATCCATTTTAAATAGAGCAGTGTGTTCCTGTCCATCTCAAACTCCTTAACCATCTCTTCCTCCATCCCTCCCCTTCCCCCTACCAGCAACCACAAGCTTCTTCTCAAAGTCTGTGAGCTCGTTTCTATTTTGTAGACAAGTTCATTTACATCATTTTTTTAGAGGAATCTGTATTTTCATTAAGCACTTGCCTTGGACTGAATCGGGTTCCGCCCATAACTCATATGTTGAAGCCCCTGTCACCCACTGTTTTTGGAGAAAGGACCTTTATGGAAGTAAGTAGGGATAAATGCTTCAGAAGGGTGGGGCCCTGATCAGATGGTATTAGTAACTTTTAAGAAGAGACAGGAGAGGGTTTGCTTTCTCTCCAGCATGTGAGGACACAGAAGGCTGCTGTGCGCAAACCAGGAGGAGAGCCTCTCTGGAATCCAAACTGTCCAGCACCTTGATCTTGGACTGCCAATTTCCAGAGTGCTGAGAAAATACAGTTCTCTGTTTAAGCCACCTGTTGAGGGCATTCTTTTACAACAGCCAGAGCTGACTGGTACAGAACAAGTGATTCTGCACAAAGTTTTATGGGCAAAGAATCAAGGATGTCACGGCTAGTTAGGTGGTCAGAACCCATGGGTGAACCTTGGTCCGTAGCCCAGGTTCTTTCACTGAGCCACTCTGCCTTTGTGTTGAGCCAGCACCGGGCTTGCCCTTCTCACTGGTGATGGAGGAGGTGAGGAGGCTGCGCTGCACCTGCAATTCCCTGGGGCTGTGGGGGGTGCTCTGTGGGATCAGCCTCACAGATGCCCTGGAGGAGGGCATGGCAGTCCACTCCAGTATTCTTGCCTGGAGAATTCCCTGCACAGAGGAGACTGGCGGGCTGCAGTCTATAGGGTTGCACATAGTTGGACACGACTGAAGCGACTTAGCACACACACTCTCATGAGTGTTTGCAGTCAGAGGCTCGTGGATGCCCTGGGCACACAGTTCACCTTTTCTGAGGCTCTGAGGTCCCTTTGGTGCTGATATCCTTGAGCTTACCGGATCCCTTCCATCCGTCTCCCTCTTCACTTCCTTCTGGTCTCTGGAGGTCAGAAAGTGGGCTCCTCCCTGGGCCATGGGCTGGGTGATATTTTTTCTTGGATCTTTCTCTGTGATTGTTAGATTGCTCTTTTTACCTTAAGATGGAGAGCCCATTCCGGGAAGGTACATATATTTTTTTCCAATTGATTTCTTGTCAGGTCTAACAAGATCAATCAAATCATACAGGCGATAAAACTGATTTAGCACTCATAAAGTCCCACAACGTCTCATATGTGCCGAGAATGAATGACAAGGAGGCAAAGCTCCTCTGTGTCCCTACACCCTCCTGGTCATGGGAGGACAGCTTATCCTCGGACCCACCTTCTTATGCTCCCTTCTCACCTAGCAGGGAGGAGACCCAGGGCGGGCATGTCCTCAGTGGGTGGGGAGGAACCAAAGCTAGAGAAAGGGCAGAGGGACAGAAGTTCTATCTATGAACTTGCAGAAGGAAGAAGACAGAAACTAGCCAGAGAGTGCCCCTGGAAAGGAAGGATCGGAAATGCCACTGGCCAGGAAAAGCATCATTGGGAACAACGGTATTTTCCATTTTGGGGGAAGTTCTGTTGCGAATCCTCATCCATTGTCTAGTGAAGAGATAAGCCTGCACGACTGTGATTGGACCATGAAACCCAGCCCTACCAGGTCATGGCTGCTTGGTCAAGGATGGACACTGAGTCTAAGACAGGCCTGGGTACCTTCCCTCTGGAATCTGAAAGCGGGCACGTGGAGACGGAGCTAAGGGTAGAGGGCAGGGGAAGAAGCAGCATCCGCCGTGTTGCCCATCCGGCGAGAGTGTGGCTCTGCGCTGAGGTCTCTGGAGGTGCCCCTACTCCATTTCTTCAGCTATTCTTGGGATCCCTGAAAACCCACAACCTACAATAAATCCTCTTTTCTGGAGCGAGCCTTCTTGGATTTACATTCCAGACAACCAAATATATTGCGATTAAAACAGGTTTCCTTGGGCGATGGTCGACCTTACCTCATATTGACCTTAGAACGGAGAAATGCTGTGGAAAGCGGGCTCCAGAGGTCACGCAGCTCCAGACTTGCTGACCCGCAGGAGCGTTTGTTCATTTTTGGCTGCACCGGGCCGTCGTTGCTGCCCATGGGCTTTCTCCAGTTGCGGTCAGCAGGGGCGGCTCTTTGTTGCGGTGCGTGGGCCTCTTATTGTGGTGGCTTCGCAGTTGTGGAGCGCAGGGTCCAGGCACACAGGCTCAGTAGTTGAGGCTCATGGGTCCTAGAGCGCAGGCTCAGGCTTAGTCGCTCCTTGGCGTGTGGGACCTTCCCAGACCAGGGATCGAACCTGTGTTCCCTCCACTGCAACACCGGGGAAATCCCAGGAGTGTTTCTTGTGGACTGCGTGTGCAGTTTTTTGGAATACTTTTGGTTGCTCAGGTAGGGTCTCCATGGCACCCCAGGCCCCACTGTCCCCTTTTGTCTTACGCCTTGGTTACACACAGTGTTGCTCCTTTCCAGCTAAGGGTTTCCCACACAGCTGGCAAAACGCTTTTCCTGGGTGAGTCTGGGAGGGTGCTTCTGGACGAGGTTAGTGTTTCAATCAGTGGACTGAGAACGGGGGGAGACTGTGGTTTCTGACACAGATTGAGACAGAGTGCATTTAAGGTTTGCTGGAGGGTCCTCTTTGGCCCTGTGGTTCAGGGGATCCTCCATGGAGGCCTTTCTGGGGTCTCCACAGTCAGTTCTCGGTGCTTACTGCCCACGGCCATTCTCGCTCACAGATGTTGACAACTGGGGTCCCACAGAGTCTCCTGGGAAACAAACCCGGCAGCTGGCTCTTCCGCTTTGCTGGGATCGCTGGCAGGAAGTGACGGGCTGTCTCAGGCCTCCCACGTGCAGTGTTTGATCTTGACAGTTGCCATCTTTGTGCCCTGGCTCTTCTGTGTCAGACATTCTATTCTGCACCCGTCTATTCTGTCTCAGGCATTCTGCGTGACGATCAATTGCATCCTTTCGCTGTCTGAACAGCTGCCTTTGATCAATGGCTGAGGGCCCCTAACAGGAGCCGCATGAGTCAGCCATGGATCACAGTGACCCGTCACCAGCATGGCACCTGGAATGATGTGTTGGTGCCTGGCCTCAGGAGGTGTTGGCAGTGCCAGGAGCTGCACGGTGTTTGGTTAAGCCTATGCGTGTGTATGTGTGTGTGTGTGTGTATGTGTGTGTGTGTGTGTGTGTGTATGTAGATTCAGAGGCACCTGGGGGAAAACCCGCACCCAGGACCAGAATTACTGAATTGTAAATGCGTAAGTGGGAGAAATCTCAGAAACTTGAACGCTCTCTACTCTGACATGTGACACCAGTCTCATAGGCAAATGAATTTGATTGATAAGTGACCTACAAAGGTTTTGAAGACCAACAACAGTGAGACATATGTTGCAGCAGCTGCCAAGCAAGTCCCTAAACAAATACTCCCGTGTGGCCTCTTCCAAGGTGGGTGCAGGGCTGTGCTGTATTTTCTGGGAGCCGATACATTGATGTTGATTACGGTGCTGCTTTAAGGGGTTTTAGGGGGCCATTTGGAAATTGGTGGTTTTTAGGTACAGTAAGTCCCCTACATACAAGAAAGCATCCATAAGTTCAATTTGTTCATAAGTCCAACAGAGTTAGCTTAGGTACCCAACTAACAGAATCGGCTATATAGTGTTGTACTGTAATAGGTTTATAATCCGTTTCATGTAAATAACACATAAACAAGAAACACAAAAGAAGACATTTTCAATCGTACAGTACAGTATCTTGAAAGGCACAGTAGTACCAGCTACACTGCCTCCCTGGTGGCTCAGCAGTAAAGAATCTGCCTGCAATGCAGGAAACACAGGAGATGCTGGTTCGATCCCTGGGTCGGGAAGATCCCCTGGAGGAGGGCATGGCAACCCACTCCAGTATTCTTGGCTGGAAAATCCCATGCACAGAGGAGCCTGGCGGGCTACAGTCCACAGTGTTGCACAAAGTCAGACACGACTGAGCGACTGAGCACGCACACACACCAGCTACAGCACTACTGCTTAAACACTAGCCCCCAGACATCCTGGGCTTGAAGCAAAGATACTGGCCTGCTGTGCTCTATACAGTACTACATAGTAAAGTGCGCAGAAGCCCAGCTGCTTAGGAAGGGTGCACGCAGGTGACGATTACGCCAGACATTCGAGTAACTTACGTGGTTGGACCTGTGAACGTACTCTCGCGTCTCTGAAAGTTTGCCACTTGAAGGTTCATATGTAGGGGACTTAACTGAACTGTGCTCATTTTAGAAGCCAACTCTGCTGTCTTTTTTGTTATTCAAGTCCAGTACACTCCCACCTGAGTCTGGTACGCACACACTTCTGGCTAAAGACGGCTCACTTTGTCGCCGTCCACGTCTCTGTGCGGGTACCCTCCTGACAGCAGGGTGTGAGGACAGGCCGTGCGAGAGGCTGGGCCAGCTGTCCTTGCCTTGTCCAGGTGCCTGGCCCCTCCACACAGCGAGAAGGGAAGAGCCGCTGTGGGTTCCCGGGGAGAGGAGAAAAGGATGGAATTCAGCATTTGCCCGAGAGCAGTTTCTACTGGAGGAAGGTGGGCAGAGGCAGACCGCCGGACACCAGGCGGTCAAGGACGAGGTGGGTGCTGTGGACTGAATGACATGCCCACCCAAACTCATGTTGACACCTAACCCCCAGAGTGATGGTATTTGGAGGGGGGCCTTTGGAGGTCCTGACGGTGGTGCCCCCGCTAATGGGATTCATGCCCTAATAAAAGAGATCCTACGAACTCCCTCCTACCCATGAAGACAGTGAGGAGATATCCGTCTATGAACCATGATCCAGGTTCTCACTAGAAACCACATCTGCTGGGGCCTTGATCTTGGACTTCCAGCCTCCAGACTAGGAGGAGCCCATTTCTGTTGTTTCTAACCATCCAGTCTGGAATTCTGTCATCGTTGCAGCCTGAGATGATGAAGACAGGGAGCTTGGGGAGGGGCGGGACCCGCCAGAGGAAGAGACAGCAACACCAGGGGCTGCAGACACGGTGGGGACAGGTGGTCCTGGATCTGGGCGGGCCCCTTGCGCCTCTGCACACACGAAGCAATGCCTCATGAATATTTCCCGTTTGCTTGAATAATTTCACTGCTTTCAAGCCTCTGCAGAAAAAGGTTGTGAAGTGTTATGAAACGAGGCAACAGGGGAGAAGCAGGAGTCCCTGTTGGTTAAAGCAGCGGGGAGATGAACTGGGAAACCGCCAGCGTAGCGGATAAGAGCATGCTGATAGATGGAGAATAAACACAAAATATAGGAATGGATGTAATTTCAGCAGAACAGGAAGCTTTACGAGGAGTTATTGCCCAGAGCCAAAGATTCAGAGACAGGCAGGGGGGTTGGGGGGGGACCACTCCAGGAAACCTACAAGAGAGCAGTTTATAATTTTGAAAGTCAAGCAGATGAGCTATAGCTTCAGGATCAGAAGATGGGCCAGGGTGGGCAGCGTAAGGTCCCCAACCAGATCGTGAGCAACTCAAGGCTCGGAGTCAGATTCTTCTACCATCTCTTCTATATCATTTTGCTCAACGTCATGGCCCCGTGCAGCCCCAATAATTGGTGGTTTTCACACGGTCGTCGTACATCCGGCATGTTGAGGCCAGTGGACTGGTGTCTGTCTCTTCAGCTGGAAGCCTCACTCCCTGCTTCCTCTGGGGCCGTGATTCTGAGCACATAACACTAGTGAGATTAGCAAAATACCAGGTATTCCTCACACAGACGCCAAGGCTCTGTTTTAATGAGTGAATGGATCATTCACAATGATTTGAACTTGATTTTGGCTTATACTATATTAACTGCTCCTTTAATACTCAAAAATAGTCTGTCCTATTAAATTTGTCGTAGTTCAGTCACAAAGTCGTGTCCAATTCTTCAAAACTCCATGGACTGCAGCATGCCAGGCTTCCCTGTCCTCCACTACCTCCCAGAGTTTGCTCAAGTTCATGTCCATTGAATCGGTGATGCTATCTAACCATCTCATTGTCTGCCACCCTCTTCTCCCGCCTTCAGTCTTTCCCAGCATCAGGTTCTTTCCCAGTGAGTCAGCTCTTCGAGTCAGGGGGCCAAAGTATTGGAGCTTCAGCTTTAGCATCAGTCCTTCCAAAGAGTATTCAGGGTTGATTTCCATTAGGATTGATTAGTTGGATCTCCTTGCAGTCCAAGGGACTCTTGAGAGTTTTCTCCAACACCACAATCCAAAAGCATCAATTCTTTGGTGCTCAGCCTTCTTTATGGTCCAACTCTCACATCCATATATGACTACTGGAAAAACCATAGCTTTGACTAGACGGACTCTGTCGGCGAAGTGATGTCTCTACTTTTCAACACAAGTCTGTCATAGCTTTCCTTCCAAGAAGCAAGCGTCTTCTAATTTTGTGGCTGCAGTCACCATCTACTGTGATCTTGGGGCCCAGGAAAAGAAAATCTGACACTGCCTCTACTTATCCCCCTTCTATTTGCCATGAAGTGATGGGACCGGATGCTGTGATCTTAGTTGTTTGAATGTTGAATTTTAAGCCAGCTTTTTCACTCTCCTCCTTCAACCTCATCAAAAGGCTCTTCAGTTCCTCTTCACTTTCTGACATTAGAGTAGTACCATCTACATATCTGAGGTGGTTGATATTTCTCCTGGCAATTTTGATTAAATTAGATATGTTAATTAGGTGGTCTGACCTATTAAATTAGATATGTTAGTTATTATATGTTCATTATATGTCATATATAACATATAATAAATATATGAATTGCTCTAATTAGGGCTTCCCAGGTGGTAAAAAATCTGCCTGCCGATGCAGGAGACACAAGAGACATGGGTTCAATCCCTGGATCAGGAAGACCCCCTGGAGGAGAAAATGGCAACCTGTTCCAGTATTCTTGCCTGGAAAATTTTCATGGACAGAGGAGCCTGGCGGGCTACAGTCTATGGGGCTGCAAACGGACACGACCGAGGGACTGAACACACACACTCTGATTAAAATATTAAATAACATCCTGCAATCTTGCTCAGACCATCTCTTAGCGAATTTCTTTCTTTATTAATGGCTTCCCAGGTGGTGCTAGTGGTAAAAAAACCTGTCTGCCAATGCAGGAAATGAAAAGAGATGTGGGTTTGATCCCTGGGTCAGGAAGATCCCCTGGAGGAGGGCATGACAACCCATTTCAGTATTCTTGCCTGGAGAATCCTATGGACAGAGGAGCCTGGTGGACTACAGTCCACAGGGTCACAAAGCCCTATACTTATAATTGTCAGAAAACTCAAAACTAAGTTTGTATTTACTTTTAAAATTAATGTTAGTATTTTCAGTTCAGTTCAGTTCAGTTGCTCAGTCATGTCTGACTCTTTGTGACCCCATGAACCTCAGCACGCCAGGCCTCCCTGTCCATCACCAACTCCTGGAGTCCACCCAAACCCATGTCCATTGTGTCGGTGATGCCATCCAACCATCTCATCCTCTGTCGTCCCCTTCTCCTCCTGCCTTCAATCTTTCCCAGCACCAAGGTCTTTTCAAATGAGTCAGCTCTTTGCATCAGATGGAGAAAGTACTGGAGTTTCAGCTTCAACATCAGTCCTTCCAATGAACACTCAGGACTGATCTCCTTTAGGATGGACTGGTTGGATCTCTTTGCAGTCCAAGGGACTCTCAAGTTAGTATTTTAGCAGCCCAAATTAAGGTTTTCCAGTAGTCATGTATGGATGTGAGAGTTGGACTGTGAAGAAGGCTGAGCGCCGAAGAATTGATGCTTTTGAACTGTGGTGTTGGAGAAGACTCTTGAGAGTCCCTTGGACTGCAAGGAGACCCAACCAATCCATTCTGAAGGAGATCAGCCCTGGGATTTCTTTGGAAGGAATGATGCTGAAGCTGAAACTCCAGTACTTTGCCCACCTCATGTGAAGAGTTGACTCATTGGAAAAGACTCTGATGCTGGGAGGGATTGGTGGCAGGAGGAGAAGGGGACGACAGAGGATGAGATGGTTGGATGGCATCACGGACCTGATGGACATGAGTCTGAGTGAACTCCAGAGTTGGTGATGGACAGGGAGGCCTGGTGTGCTGCGATTCATGGGGTCGCAAAGAGTCGGACATGACTGAGCGACTGAACCGAACCGAAATTAAGGTTAACAATCACAGATGCCAAATGAGTCGGATTAGAGAAACAAGAGCTGCTTTTTCTAGCTCTGGCTCTGGCTCTGGCAAAGGAGCTCCAGGTGGGAAGCTGGAACACTTTACCTCTGATTCCACCCTGTGATCGCTGCTCTGGGTGGATTTCTCCTTTCTGCACTGAGCAGATCTGATGGCCACTGAGGTGCCTTTGGGTCTATAACTGGGAAAGGGTCCAAAGGGACCTTTTGGAAGCAGGAACACAAATCACTTGGCATAAACTCAGTTTAAAGCTCTCAAGGCTTGTTTTGCCCACATGGATCTCCTCACTGTGGCTGTCATAACTGTGGCCCAGAAAACCAGTCCGGTGGTCTTAGTGAAATGCCTGGTCTTGTTCTCCCTGGTATGTTGCTGGAGAACAAACAGAAGATGCTGGAGCTGGTGAGGGATTGATGAGCTTCTGATGCCGCGCCTTCATGCACAAATCCTGAGCGCCCCCGATGAAGCAGGTGGGGAGGGTTTTTAATCTGAGAAAGTAGCACACCAGCCGCTTGATTTCCAAACTGCCTTCTCAATAGCAGGGGCTGCGTGTGGTCGGTTGCCTTCCCTCCTCCAAAAGACTCTTCTGCTTTTGAAATGAAATAGAAGCAAGTACACAATAAATACAAATCCGGGCTGTCTGGGAGCTCCTGGTGTATTGATTTGAATCCTAGAAGAATAAATTGTCATCCTCTTTGGCTTATCTGGGGATTATATTTCACCACTAATTAGAGTTCACTGAGGAAGTGTTCCTTTGAATATAAAGAGCTCTTGGACCCTGGCATGTCCTAGAAAGTGGCTTTGCTGAAGGAGGGTGAAGGCTTCTTGGAGCTCAAGCTCCTTGGTGCTGAGTGAGACTCTTGCACTTGTGTGTTGTAAGCGCTCGTATGTTGTAAGTGATGGTGCAGAAATGGCACATTGCTGTTTTCTTTAGAATTAAAAAAAAAAATGTAATCTAACAAAATGGACACAGTGTCCTTAAAGCAAAGGGAATGTTCTCAGCCCACTATCGCTTGAGATTGACTTCACTGTTGATAGAAAGCTCTGCTGCTGGATTTTTTTTTTTGGTTAATGGTGTTATCATATCTAAATGGCAAATGTGATAAAGTCAGTATAACTTGTGTTGACCACAGGCTGTCTCATTATTCAGGATAGAGCTGGGCTGGGAGAGCGTTGCCCTCCATTTTGTAACATCAGCGATGGCACCTTGATGAATTTTAACACCAGCTGGTTTAAATGCAAATGTTAAAATAAATAATTGCTTTGCTGCAGGCGGACATTGAGCAGCCTGAGAATATCTTCCTGTGAGGCACATGGACAAGATGGATGCTTTAAAGGAAAAGCTTGACGTGTTATCAATTATTTCATGTAGAAGAATCAACAGGAAAAACGCTTGTTACAGCAATCTCCTCTTCCCCATTGCACAGCAGGAGGCCATTGTTCATCTGACTGGCAAAGCTTCATGACTCCTGTGGACGGTGTTAACGGTGTTCCCACATTTAATACAACTTCTTAGACCAAATGTTACTCCTGTATGTGTTAGATGTGGAGCAAAGACCTCGCTTTACGTGCTGTGTGCGTTTTCCTTCTTTCCCACACTAGGCCATACTCTAGGCAAACTTAATCTCTATTTTCGGAATGTGTCTTTAACCTCCAGGCTTCCTATTGGCACAGGCAGGGGGCGAGCCTCCTCCCTCCCCTCCAGCCTGCTCCCTCCCCTCCAGCCTGCTCCATGGGGTCCTTCTCTGGACAGGGGAGATGGGCCAGACCACTTCCAAAGGAGGCGGGGGCAGGACTGCCCACTAGCGAGACTCAGTGCGAGAGGATTCAGCACCAAGGTGACCAGTTCCTCTGCTTTCAGACAGCTGTTTTCTGGCCAGGAGTTATCTCTTCTTCCTTCCTGGACATTCACATACACCCATGACCACACACACACACACACACACACACACACACACACACACTCACATCTGTGACACCACACACACACACACACACACACACACACACACACATTCTGGCCCACTGGCTCCTGACTCCCTGCCTTCGCGGCCATGCTGTACTCAGCCTGTTCAGCAGCCTGGCTCTGGGAGGGGCCTGGGGTTGCCATGGGCAGTGGAGGGTGGTGCCGACTGGGGCATGCGTGATGCCTGCGGGCTGACACGTGACTTCAGCACACACACACACACACACACACCCGCACACACCCGCACACACACACACACATACACACACACACACCCGCCGCCATCACAACTTTCTACTCACCTGACATCCCGTCTGCTCTTGTGCCTTTCTTGGTCTTTTCTCTTTCCAGATTGTGCATTCTAGGAGCGGGAGAGGTACAGGGTGAGTCAGTTTTCGACGGAGAGAATGGAACTGCTCATGAACAGATGGTGTTTCGGGAGGTTTCTGAGTGGAGCAGCGGAACTTGAGGGGCATCTTGGAGGATGAAGTAAATAAACGGGCCGAACTCTGTAGGCTGAGGGTGGAGAGTACGACAAACAGACGTGCAGAGAAATATTCATGGGAAGGTGATGAAAAGAGGGTGAGCTGCTGCTTACATTCAGAGCGGGACAAAAAACATCAGTAGAAGCTGCATGGAAGGAGCGGGCGCGTAGCTTCTTGGTCGTTGGCTGAGGGACTCAAGGGTGCGGAAGAGTCTCGCCCAGCTGCCCAGCCTGAGACGGTGTGGGGACCGCAGAGGAAGGACTAATGAGGAAAGAGACCCGGGAAAGAAAGCCATCGACTCACGGACTCTTTCTCATTGGATGAGCTCCTCAGGAGAACACGATACAGGCAAACCAAGGGAGCGATGGCGATGGTGTGCTGTCAGATGGTGCAGACAAGGCGCCACGACCACCACCGGTACCACCGCAGCCGCTGCTACCGCCGCCCCCGCCCCCGCCGTGGCTGCTACCACGAGTACTGTTACTACCATCACTACTGCCGCCGCCGCTGCTGCTACCGCTGCCACCGCCCCCGCCGTGGCTGCTACCACGAGTACTGTTACTACCATCACTACTGCCGCCGCCACCGCCGCTACCGCCGCTTCTACCGGTACCACCACCGCTACTACCACGAGTGCTGTTACTACCACCACTACTATTACCACTCCCGCCACGGCCGCCGCTGCCATCAGTATTGCTACCACTGACTCTAGGGCCACTGCTATTGCTACCGTCATTACTACCACCACCGTCACTGCCACTGCTACCATTACTACCATTACCAGCACACCTACTACTATCGCTAGTGCCATTACTACCATTACTGCTATTACCACCGCTACCACTGCTATTACTACCGCTGCTACTGACGCTAGCGCTGCTACTATCATTACTACCGCAACCACCACGGCTACCATTACTACGGTCACCACTACTACCACCGCTACCATTATCACTGCTACCACTAATACTTCCATTACTACTCCTGTCACCACTCCCGCCACGGCCGCCGCTGCCATCAGTATTGCTGCCACTGGTGTCACTGTGGTCGTCACTGTCACCACCATCACAACCTCTCTTACTGTTGCAGCCGCTGCCAGCATTACCACCACAAATGCTACTGCCTCTAGTACTGTTACTCCCACCCCGCCTCTGCTGTTGCCACCACCTTTGCCACCATTACTACCGCTGTCACTATCACTACCACCATTACTCCCTGTCCACCGTAACCACATCTGGCTTTTACTATGACTCAAGCACTCTGCTAAACACCTTAGTACCATGTTTAAAATCCTCTGTGCAACCCTGTAGTAAAGGATTCTTTCCTGGTTAAGGTTGAGGAATCGGAAGTCTCAAGAATTGCCCTCGAGCTCAGCAGTCTATTGGTCTTCCTGCTGGTTCCACTAGATCCTGATACCCATAGCTGGGGCTTCCCTGATAGCCCCGTTGGTAAAGAATTGCCTGAAATGCAGGAGACCCTGGTTCAGTTCCTGGGTCTGGAAGATCTGCTGCAGAAGGGATAGGCTACCCACTCTAGTATTCTTGGGCTTCCCTTGTGGCTCCGCTGGTAAAGAATCCACCTGCAATGAGGGAAACCTAGGTTAAACCTCTGGGTTGGGAAGATCCCCTGGAGAAGGGAAAGGCTACCCAGTCCAGTGTTCTGGCCTGGAGAATTCCATGGCCTGTACAGAGTTGAACACAACTGAGCAACTTTCACCTTCACCTGTAGGTGACTTCTGATCTTACTCCCTAGACTGGGTTATTTCACTCTTTGGTTTACAAGTTCAATGTCTCCATCCATCCATTGCCCAGTCCATCATGCAGGGCCAATAGTTTGTCTGTAGAGTGCAGGCTCTATGTGAGCTCAGCGAGAGTCAGCCTGGAAGGAAAGCCTAGTGGAAGCAAAAAGGCAGGAAAAGTACCACAGAGCCTGACAAGTGACAGCGAAACACTCATGAGGGGCCCATCTTGCTCTCCCATCGGCATGCCTGGTCTTGTGCGCTGGTCTTTGGGGGGAACTGATTTCTCTCAGTGACTGAACTTACAGTGAGTGACCTTTAGGGTTTCCAAACCCTTATCAGCTTGCTGACTGCATCGCTGCCATTGGCTTTTATAGATTGCACCATCTTCTAGCTCTGTGTCTAGAACATAATAATACTAACAAATATTTCTAGTGAATGACTGTGTGCTCCCGCCTGGTTTTTATGGACTCTGGACATTGCATTTGGGTGTCGGGCTAGGATTTCTTGATTCCTGTCTGCCTTTCTCCCTCGCCTGTTCCTGTATGTTCCCCACACTCCCGACTCTTTAGCTCCCCACATTAATCCCCTGCATGGACCCATCTTTATAATTTTTGTGTGCAAGTCTCAAAAATGACCAATGCTTGGCTTTGCATGTATGCTCCAAAACCCTCATTCTGCCCAGTTTTGCATGATGTCTGACCTGGACATTGGGAATCTTGAGATTCCCCACTCTAGTTCTTTATTTAAATTTTTAAAAATTTTATTGAAGTCTGGTTGATTTACTAGAAGCTTCCATAAGCCTCTTTTTCTTATTCATCAGAGGGCAGACAGAATGAAAACCACAATTACTAAAAACTAACCACACTGATCACATGGACCACAGCCTTGTCTAACTCAATGAAACTACAAGCCTTGTCTAACTTAATGAAACTATGAGCCATGCCTTGTAGGGCCACCCAAGATGGACGGGTCATGGTGGAGAGTTCTGACAAAATGTGGTCCACTGGAGAAGGAAATGGCAAACCACTTCAGTATTCTTGCCTTGAGAATCCAATGAACAGTATGAAAAGGCAAAAAGATAGGACACTGAAAGATGAGCTCTCTTGGTCGGTAGGTGCCCAGTATGCTACTGGAGAAGAGTGGAGAAATAACTCCAGAAAGAATGAAGAGGCAGAGTCAAAGCAAAACAGCAGCCAGTTGTGGATGTGATGGGTGAGGGAAGTAAAATTCTGGTGCTGTAAAGAGCATAGGGACCTGGAATGTTAGGTCCATGAATGGAGGTAAATAGGAAGTGGTCAAACAGGAGATGGCAAGAGTGAACATCAACATTTTAGGAATCAGAGAACTAAAATGGACTGGGATGGGCGAATTTAACTCAGATGACCATTGTATCTTCTAGGGCAAGAATCCCTTCGAAGAAATGGAGTAGCCTTCATAGTCAACGAAAGAGTCCGAAATGCAGTACTTGGATGCAATCTCAAAAATTACAGAATGATCTCTGTTCGTTTCCAAGGCAAACCATTCAGCATCACAGTAATCCAAGTCTATGCTCCAACCACTAATGCTGAAGAAGCGGAAGTTGAATGGTTCTATGATGACCTACAAGGCCTTCTAGAACTAACACCAAAAAAAAAGATGTCTTTTTCATCATAGGGGACTGGAATGCAAAATTAGGAAGTCAAGAGATACCTGGAGTAACAGGCAAGTTTGGCCTTGGAGTACAAAGTGAAGCAGGGCAAAGGCTAACAGAGTTTTACCAAGAGAATGCACTTATCAGAACACTCTCTTCCAACAACACAAGAGATGACTCTACACATGGACATCACCAGATGGTCAATAGAAAAATCAGATTGATTATATTCTTTGCAGCCAAAGATGGAGAAGCTCTATACAGTCAGCAAAAACAGGCAGGGAGCTATATATGTCAAGGCTGTATATTGTCACCCTGTGCCGGGAGCCAGCGTGAGGAATTCCACCCGTGACGAGGTCATGCGGCACAGCTCTGATGGCAAGGCTAATCAGACCTCAGGTTTTCCCCCTGGAATTTCCTGAGCATCCACCCCCCAAAAATAAGAATCTGCCTGCTTTTCCACTCTTCTGACATTCTCTGGAAAAAGTCAATTCAGGGCTTTAGTCTTCTGCATTTGAAAGAGTGTTTCAATCCAAAAACCCCTCTTGATGGCTTTCTAGCCTGCCTACAGGACTGTACAGCTTCGCGTGTGATTGTTTGAGGCCTCCTGACTGCAGGAGGCACAGGAAACTTAAAACATCCTAGGAATGTAGGGGCTTCCGAGGAGTCAAAGTCACTAGAATAGGACTGATTAAAGGTTTCATTTGTTGAGCCAATACTTGCTGCCAAATTTTCATATCCTTTATGTTTAGATATAGTTGGTGTATAGAAAAACAAATAGTAGACCTGGTATTAGCAACATTAGATCTTTGAGTTAAGTACCTTCTTTTTTATAACCCACTGCGCCTTTGTTCTATAGAGATGTAACTTTAGCGCTTTAAGGAGATGCAGATTAAAGAAAAACACTTAGGGGAAATGAAATTAACATTCATTAAGAGAGCCAAAAAGTGTTAACAAGCCTCTTGGCCAGAAGATAATGTAAATCACCTGAGACCTTTTGTATACAAAAAGATATACAGAAAGAGTCTGGGCTGCTAGCGCTACATAATTTTGTATTACCCATTGATCTCTATGTATAATCAAAAGTATAAAAGGCCTTGAAGGACAATAGAAGGAGAGCCAGTCGCTGGACTGGTTTCCCCCGTGTCTCCTCTTTACTCTAATTTCAGGCTGAATTCCCATCTGGGATGTGGAGGCTCACTATGTCTATTTACTTGTCCCTGCTTTTAAGATCCATAAGAGAGAGAGCCCAAGGTGGGGCACTCTCCGATATTCAAATGGGCGCCGGCGGCCTAACGTAGACGGTGCAAGATCCTTGTCTGGAACTTTATTGGTTTTGCAATAAAGTAACCAAGTTAATCAGCCTCTTCTCTCCACTTAATCTTCCTACTACACTATTTCTTCCTAATCTGATCTTATATTAATAAATAAATAAGTTTTCCTCGCCGACTCCGTCCACCCTTCGAATTCCCTGGATCCACCGGGGCTGGACCCCAGCAACCCTGCTTATTTAACTTATATGCAGTTAACATATATTTAACTTATATGCTTATTTAACTTCATGTTAAATGCCAGGCTGGATGAAGCACAAGCTGGAGTCAAGATTGCTGGGAGAAATATCAATAACCTCAGATATGCTTTCCTGGTGGCTCAGAGGGTAAAGCGTCTGCCTGCAATGCAGGAGACCTGGGTTCGATCCCTGGGTCAGGAAGATCCCCTGCAGAAGGAAATGGCAACCCACTACAGTACTCTTGCCTGGAAGATCTCATGGACGGAGGAGCCTGGTAGACTACAGTCCATGGGATCAGAAAGAGTAGGACACGACTGAGCGACTTCACTTTCACTTTCAGATATGCAGAAGACACTACCCTTATGACAGAAAGTGAAGAGCAACTAAAGAACCTCTTGATAAAGGTGAATGAGGGAGTGAAAAAGCTGGTTTAAAACCCAGCATTCAAAAAACTAAGATCATGGCATCTGGTGCCATCACTTCATGGCAAATAAATGGGGAAACAACAGAAACAGTGAGAGACTTTATTTTCTTGGGCTCCAAAATCACTGCAGATGGTGACTGCAGCCATGAAATTAACAAGCGTTTGTTCCTTGGAAGAAAAGCTATGACAAACCTAGACAGCATATTAAAAAGCAGAGATGTTACTTTGCCGACAAAGGTCCATGTAGTCAAAGTTATGGTTTTTCCAGTAGTTATGTAAGGATGTGAAAGTTGGACCATAAAGAAAGCTGAGCACTGAAGAATTGATGCTTTTAAACTGTGGTGTTGGAGAAGACTCCTGAGAGTCCCTTGGACTGCAAGGAGATCCAACCAGTTCAGCCTAAAGGAGATCAGTCCTGAGTGTTCATTGGAAGGACTGATGCTGAAGCTGAAACTCCAGGTGGCTTTGGCCACCTGATGGGAAGAACTGACTCATTGGAAAAGACCCTGATGCTGGGAAATATTGAAGGTAGGAGGAGAAAGGGACGACAGAGAATGAGATGGTTGGATGGCATCACCGACTCGATGGACATGAGTTTGAGCCAGCTCCAGGAGTTGGTGATGGACAGGGAGGCCTGGCATGCTGCAGTACATGGGGTCGCAAAGAGTCAGACACGACTGAGCGACTGAACTGGACTGAGTTGATTTACAGTGCTGTGTTAATTTTTGCCACACAGCACAGCGTCCCCTCCACTGTCCTGATGTGGCATGGCTGAGAAAGGGAACACTTTTTCTAAATCTTTAAATGAAAGAAACATTGCTCTCATGTTGCAGCTGTATTTCACAGCAGTATGACATTTGGATATATTTTCTTGTAGGTTTTTTTTTTTTCTTTCAGTTGAACAGATTGAAAAACAATGAACAAGTGGGGATACTTTTAAATTTTGATACCATCTTTAGGGAGTTAATTTATCCCTTTGTAACTGAAGATTAGATCCAAAGATTATTTTTAGCTGGAGGCTTTCTTAAGCCATGTAGAATTATTGGCAATCAAACATTTTAAGTGTTTTTTTCCCCCTTTCTTGAATTTCTTTTTGCTATTTCCTGCCTGGATTGAGGCACCAGCAGATGGCCTATTTTCTAATGGTCTGTCTGATGCCTGAACATAATATGTCCATTTTTTTCTTCTCCTGAGTAATAAAAGCAAAGTCAGAATGAGTGGGATAATTTAATAGACCAGTCAGAGTAAAAAACCAAAGTCACTGAGGACATGGAGAGCAGTTTCAGTGGTCAGACTGTCTGGGTTTGAGTCTTATTAGCTGTGTGACATTGTGCAGGTTATTTAATTTCTCTGTTCTCAGGTTTCCTCATCTGTGAAATGAGGATAATGGTGAGACTTATCTCCTGGGCTTGTTTGGGACATTAAAAAATAATATGCATAATTCACTTAGAATGATGTTCTGGAACTTTGTAAACAGAATAATAATTCTTATTTTGAGCATGTTATTATTATTATTATTGTTCTTCTGGGAAATGGTACAATAACTTGGAGGACGAGTCAAATGGTGGTTTGGAAAACTCCTAAGGACTGAAGGCGTGTGGAAGAGCAGGTCACTCCCTCAGAAACTGGGCAGTTACGGACAGTAACTGACGCCCACTGAGAACGTCCCTTCTCTAGGTACTCACAGGTATGACCCATTTGTCCCCCACCCCAGCCCCAGGAGGAAGGTGCTCCTCTTATTTTACAGTCTGTAGAGGAGGAAGCTGAGGCTTAAAGGGTGTGTCAGTGAAAATTATTGCCTGGCATACCAGTAAACAAGGCCATCAAGCCATTGCATTATGGCTGCCCTGAGGGTCAGCCCGTAGGGAACTCAGGGTGCAGTCACTCCCTGAGGGTACATCTTGAGGAGACTCAGAACGAGAAATCACAGGATCCTGGCCCCCATAGCTGAGGTGCAGATCAAAGGAGTGATTTCACTGAGCCCAGACTTTTGCATCTTAAAAAAGCACTCAATTCCTTAAGATGCCTGGTTTTCTTTCATTGACAATAGTCTTCTGAAGTTCCAACTACCTGGTGTTTGTTGCAAAACCTCCCAACTATCCTGGCTCCTCCTTTTCCTCTTTGGAGCAGACCCTGGAGCTACCCAAGAGGCTAAATTGTAGGCTTACGTTCTCAGTTTTGTCTGCCAAATAAAACATAATTCTCAACTTGTAGATTGGGCATTTTTTTCTTTTTATAAATTCCACAGATGTGAGTGAAGCATGTCAAACAGAAATGGCAGAGCTGGAGTCAAACCCAGACTGGGATGACCTCAGTGTATTTGCTGATGGCAGCGGCCCCTACTGCCGGTTCTGTGCAGTCACCCACAGATGATCCGCCGTTGAATTTAGAAGTCAGAACCAAAATAACTCCCCACCTCACTTGCTCTCCAAGTTATGCCCTGCTGTCAGTCTGGTTAGGTTTAATTTTAAAAACTGCACACAGGGGGAATCACATTTTTTTTTTTTTTGAATAAGAAATGGTACTGTGGATTTAAAAATAGTTACAACCTAAATGTTGAGAGTTGTATTTGGTGGACATTTTTAGGACTTAAGCTCAGGAAGCAGAATCTCAAGTAACCCTGAAAGAACTGCTTGGAAGGGGCAAGGCGAGGAGCCAGGTTATATAGAAATTTGTAACAAAGGGCAGAGAGTCTTAACATCAAAAGTATTTTTGTGAATTAAAGAAAAGCAGATATCTCAAGTTAAGGAATTTAGTGCTTTCCTATGTATGGGCAGGAATCCCTTAGAAGAAATGGAGTGGCCATCATAGTCAACAAAAGAGTCCCAAATGCAGTACTTGGGTGCAATCTCAAAAATTATAGAATGATGTCTGTTTGTTTCCAAGGCAAACCATTCAATGTCACAGTAATCCAAGTCTAGGCTCCAACCACTAATGCTAAAGAAGCTGAAGCTGAATGGTTCTTTGATGACCAACAAGGCCTTCTAGAACTAACACCAAAAAAGATGTTCTTTTCAACACAGGGGACTGGAATGCAAAAGTAGGAAGTCAAGAAACACCTGGAGTAACAGGCAAATTTGGCCTTAGAGTACAGAAGCAGGGCAAAGGTTAATAGAGTTTTGCCAAGAGAACACACTGGTCATAGCAAACATCCTCTTCCAACAACACAAGAGAAGACTCTACACATGGACATCACCAGATGGCCAACACTGAAATCAGATTGATTATATTCTCTGCAGCCAAAGATGGAGAAGCTCTAGACAGGCAACAAAAACAAGACTGGGAGCTGACTGTGGCTCAGATCATGAACTCCTTATTGCCAAATTCAGACTTAAATTAAGGAAAGTGGGGAAAACCACTAGACCACTCAGGTATGACCTAAATCAAATCCCTTATGATTATACAGTGTAAGTGAGAAATAGATTTAAGGGACTAGATCTGATAGATAGAGTGCCTGATGAACTATGATGGAGGTTCATGACATTGTACAGGAGACAGGGATCAAGACCATCACCAAGAAAAAAAAAAAATGCAAAAAGGCAAAATGGCTGTCTGAGAAGGCCTTACTAATAGTTGTGAAAAGAAGAGAAGCGAAAAGCAACGGAGAAAAGGAGATACATGCATCTGAATGCAGAGTTCCAACGAATAGCAAGGAAAGATAAGAAAGCCTTCCTCAGAGATCAATGCAAAGAAATAGAGGAAAACAGTAGAATGGGAAAGACTAGAGATCTCTTCAAGAAAATTAGAGATACCAAGGGAACATTTCATGCAAAGATGGGCTCGATAAAGGACAGAAATTGTACAGACCTAATAGAAACAGAAGATATTAAGAAGAGGCAGCAAGAATACACAGAAGAACTGTACAAAAAAGGTCTTTATGACCAAGATAATCACGATGGTGTGATCACTCACCTAGAGCCAGACATCCTGGAATGTGAAGTCAAGTGGGCCTTAAAAAGCATCACTATGAACAAAGCTAGTGGAGGTGATGAAATTCCAGTTGAGCTATTTCAAATCCTAAAAGATGATGCTGTACTCAATATGTCAGCAAATTTGGAAAACTCAGCAGTGGCTACAGGACTGGAAAAGCTCAATTTTCATTCCAATCCCAAAGAAAGGCAATGCCAAAGAATGCTCAAACTATTGCACAATTGCACTCATCTCACATGCTAGTAAAGTAATGCTCAAAATTCTCCAAGCTAGGCTTCAGCAATATGTGAACTGTGAACTTCCAGATGTTCAGTCTGTATTTAGAAAAGCCAGAGGAACCAGAGATCAAATTGCCAGCATCTGCTCGAACATCAAAAAAGCATGAGAGTTCAAAAAAAACCCCATCTATTTCTGCTTTATTGACTATGCCAAAGCCTTTGACTGTGTGGATCACAATAAACTGTGGAAAATTCTGAAAGAGATGGGAATACCAGACCACCTAACCTGCCTCTTGAGAAACCTATATGCAGGTCAGGAAGCAACGTTAGAACTGGACATGGAACAACAGACTGGTTCCAAATAGGAAAAGGAGTACATCAAGGCTGTATATTGTCACCCTGCTTATTTAACTTATATGCACATCATGAGAAACGCTGAGCTGGAAGAAGCATAAGCTGGAATCAAGATTGCCAGGAGAAATATCAATAACCTCAGATATGCAGATGACACCACCCTTATGGCAGAAAGTGAAGAGGAACTAAAAATCTTCTTGATGAAAGTGAAAGTGGAGAGTGAAAAAGTTGGCTTAAAGCTCAACATTCAGAAAACTAAGATCATGGCATGCAGTCCCATCACTTCATGGCAAATAGATGGGGAAACAGTGTCAGACTTTATTTTGGGGGGCTCCAAAATCACTGCAGATGGTGACTGCAGCCATGAAATTAAAAGATGCTTACTCTTTAGAAGGAAAGTTATGACCAACTTAGACAGCATATTAAAAAGCAGAGACATTACTTTGTCAACAAAGGTCCATCTAAATGCTATGGTTTTTCCAGTGGTCATGTATGGATGTGAGAGTTGGACTATAAAGAAAGCTAAGCGCCAAAGAATTGATGCTTTTGAACTGTGGTGTTGGAGAAGACTCTTGAGAGTCCCTTGGACTGCAAGGAGATCCAGCCAGTCCATCCTAGAGGAGATCAGTCCTGGGTGTTCATTGGAAGGACTGATGCTGAGGCTGAAACTCCAATACTTTGCCTACCTGATGTGAAGAGCTGACTCATTTGAAAAGACCCTGATGATGGGAAAGATTGAAGTCAGGAGGAGAAGGGGACGGCAGAGGATGAGATGGTTGGATGGCATCACTGAGTCAATGGGCATGAGTTTGGTGAAGTCCAGGAGTTGATGATGGACAGGGAGGCCTGGCGTGCTGCAGTTCATGGGGTGGCAAAGAGTCGGACATGACTGAGAGACTGAACTGAACTATGCATGGGAAAGCGCAAGTGTGTGGACTCACTGAAATTATTTCTTTCGTGTGCATCTCAGGTATCTGGGACCAGAATCCTGTGTTTTTCACACCCTGAGCTCCCTTGAAGTTCCACGGCCTTAGCCAAGTTTCCCCAGAACCTCCTTCTACTTGTCCAGCTGACTGATTTCCCATTGGGCCCCCAAGGGCAGACTTTCCTTTCCTTTCAGTTCGTGGGGCTTCCCTGGTGGCTCAGCTGGTAAAGAATCTGCCTGCAATGCAGGAGACCTGCGTTCAATCCCCGGGTTGGGAAAATCCCCTGAAGAAGGGACTAGTTCCCCAGTAATATTGCCTGGAGAATTCCATGGATGGAGAAGCCTGGTGGGCTCCATAGTGTCGCAAAGAGTTGGATGCGACTGAAGCAATTTAGCAGGGCATGGCATGAAGGCACTTATGCTGAAATATCCCACGCAGGAACGCTTTTCCCTCTGAGAGAAGGTTTCACTTAGACCCCTAAGTCTTTATGCTTATAGCATGGAGAAAGATTCCTTCCTACTTTCTCTCAGGCTTTAAAAGAGATCTTCAGCATCTGGAAATGCTAGCGCTTCTGGTTAGCGCACCTCTCCAGGCAGGACAAGGATGCTCCCAGGAGAGGCTGACCACATTCCCGGCTGGTCTGATTGGCAGTAGTAGAAATGCTGCCTACTTTCTTGGCAGTAAGGACTGGCCTGAGATACTGACATATTACACCAGCCTGAGTCTAATGTTACTCAGTCTGCAGGCTCCATTTAAAAATGATATGTTTTATAGTTTTCTTATCAAGGCTGATCATTTCACAAAGTGTTGGGAAGAATCCTGGCCCATCAGCGTGTGAAAATGTCTGAGACTGAGCTCCCAGAGGAGATGTGTCTTTAAAAACTCATGTCAATTCAGTGAACACAAGATGAGATGAAGAATTCTCAGGTCAGTGGAAAAGCTGTTTTGATTTGACAGTGAGTGTAAAGTGATGCCGAGTCGTGAATTTGCTGAGAGGTGCTCCTCGCGAAGCGGGCACCAGCTTGAGTCAGAGTCGGCGGGAACTTCCTTTGTCTGATGCTCCGCAGTCCAGCAGAGCCAGAGTGCCCTCTGGAAAGTCAGCAGGTGAAGATTCCAAGCCTGGTTTGAAAATGTCTCCACCAGATTTCATGTCCTTTGTCTCCTCCTTCCCATCCTCCTGTTTCCACCCAAACATATACTCTTCCTATATTTTAGTCTCTGTATTTCATTCATTCATTGGGTAACAAGAGGGCAGAATTCATTTTCTGGCTGATGTGGCCTGAGGGTTGCATTCCATCCAGAGGACACTAATGGACGTCACATTAATATCCCGTTGATATTAGTGGATGTCAGAACGGTGTCTCATGGCCATATGTGTTTTAGAAATGCCAGGTTAATCCAGTTACACAAGTTTTTGCTGAAGTCGTTATAGAGCTTTTGATATGCTCATGGGCACTGTTAGTCTCCTACAGGGAGGATCTTTTTTTGAAATCAATTTTCACTGGACTATAGTTGATTTACAATGTTGCATTAGTTTCTGCTGTGCAGCAAAGTGAACCAGTTATCCCTGTACATATATGCACTCTCTTCTTTTCATTCCTTTCCTGTATAGGTCATTACAGAGTGCTGAGTAGGGTCCCCTGTGCTGTATACCGTAGGCCCTTACTAGTTATCTGTGTTACACGTAATAGTGTGTGTATGCCACTCCCAACCTCCCGATTTATCCTTCTTCCCTCTTTTCCCCCTGGTAACCTGAAGTGTATTTTCTATATCTGTGACTCTACTTCTGTTTTATAATAAGTTCATTTGTAACTTTTTTAAGATTCCACATATAAGTGATATCACATGACATTTGTTTTTCTCTCCGACTCACTTCATTCGGTATGACGATCTCTGGTTCATCCATGTTGCTGCTGATGGCATCATCTCATGGCTGAATAGTATTCCATTGCATGTGTGTACCACATCTGCTTTATCCACCCCTCTGTCAATGGACATTTAGGTTGCTTCCGTGTCCTGGCTATTTTAAACAGTGCTTCGATGAACATTGCATCTTTTGAATTATGGTTTTCTCTGGGTGGGATGCCCAGGAGTGGGTTTGCAGGATCATATGGTAGCTAAGAGGATGGTCTTACACATCATTTTCTAAACCCAAGGGAGTTTTCTAAGATCATAGCGCCACCGTGGCATACCCCTGTGTCCCAGTCATCGCAGTCTGATGACCAGTGTTCCCCGGGGGCTCTGTTCCTCTCTCCCTTATTTCTCAGCTTCTTTTGACTTGCTTTTGATTTTACCTGTAAAACATGGACATGTCTAATAAGAAGTGAAAGATCTTTTCACCTTGTTCCTCCAATTCATTCCCAGCATCATCGTCAATTATGCCCTAATGTGATAGGGATGCTCCTAAAAATGACCATGCCAGGCAAAACCATGCACCAAAAGTCACAGGGCTAGAGGACCAACCCTCAAAAATTTCATCAGTGACCTGTTAAATATCGGCATCTAATAAAACAGTAGCTGGCTTGTACACTTGGTAAATGGTTAGAAAATGCATCAGTACTATAATCAAGATGGCACTTACCTACAAATGCTCTGAATTTTGCTTGGGGATGTGAATGTCAGAAAGATTTGTCACTGGTGAATTATTGAAAAGTGGTGAAAAGAGGATTATCTGAAGTTGAAGGAACGTTCACCGGATGTGGGTGAGTGGAGCTTACCACACACGCGACGATTGCAGGAGCTGGTAGTCTTAAGGGGTGTGTGTGTGTGTGTGTGTGTGTGTGTGTGTGTTTTATGTGTTCCTACCGTGCTTGGTTAAGCTGGGGCCAGATTTCTGCATTCACTTGTTGTTTCTTGTGAACAAAATTGCAAGCAAACAAATGCAAAATTTTCATTATGCTCAAATTTCTCCCCAGTGTATTAAACCCCAGTTGGAAGACGTAGAACTGTTATATGAATATTGTAGAGTACTTTATTTTTGTTTTTTGCTAATTTATTGTTCTTATCAAGGACGAGGGGTTGGCCAATGGCTGTTTATTCCTCTGCGACTCCACTTTTGTTGTTGTTGTTATTGCGTAGTCACTCAGTTGTGACCGGCTCTGTGTGACCCCACAGACTAAAGCCCGCCAGGTTCCTTCTGTCCATGCGATTGCCCAGGTAAGAACACATCTGAGTTAGAGAGTATTTTCTAATGCATGTTCTTCTGTGCAAATGACAAAGTGACAGATCTGCGCTCACACACAGTATTCTTTTTTCCCTTTTAAAAGGCTTATACCACACTTCCTATGTGTTCAGTTCAGTTACTCATGTCTGACTCTTTGTGACCCCATGGACCACAGCACGCCAGGCTTCTCTGTCCATCACCAACTCTTGGAGTTTGCTCAGACTCATGTCCATAAAGTTGATGATGCCATCCAGCCATCTCATCCTCTGTGGTCCCCTTCTCCTCCTGCCTTCAATCTTTCCCAGCATCAGGGTTTTTTCCAATGAGTCAGTTCTTCGCATCAGGTGGCCAAAGTATTGGAGTTTCAGCTTCAGCATCAATGCTTCCAATGAATATTCAGGACTGATTCCTTTAGGATGGACTGGTTGGATCTCCTTCCAGTCCAAGAGACTCTCAAGAGTCTTCTCCAACACCACAGTTCAAGAGCATCAGTTCTTCGGTGCTCAGTTCTCTTTATTTGGAGCTCAGTCTTCTTTTTTCTTCCTATGTGACTTTGTGTTATTTTATTTCTTGTATAGCTTGGCTTCCTCATTCTCTGCTAGTATATGTAGACTGTCTCAATTTTTTCTCTGAGGTTTAGTTTTCCAGTGCCTGGATGTAAACTAATTCATTAAAAATTTCCCCTTTTGACAGTCACTGAACTTTCCCATTTATTTTCCTATTATAAGTTGTGATGAGGATTCTTTCGTCTTCAGTGAAGTCTCCCAGCTTCCACTCGTGATGTAGAAAGCTACAGAGAACATCAACCCCACCTTTACAACAAAAAAGTTAATTGCTGAACAATCTCCAAACCCACAATGTTTCCTGAATTCATTAACGAGCTAAAACCACAGGGCAGCTGACTAACCAGAAGTCTAAGGAAACACTTGCACGTCTCAGGAGGTATGGGATGCGAACATTTGCTTGCTTGCTCACGTGAACACTTACTTTCTTGTCTGCAACCAGACACTATACAGGCCAGCTCTCTTTCTCCCTCTAGTCGCTAAATCGTGTCTGACTCTTGCGACTACGTGGACTGTAGCCCACCAGGCTCCTCCCTCCATGGGATTTTCGAGGCAAGAGTACTGGAGTGGGTTGCACTTCCTTCTCCAGGGGATCTTCCCGACCCAGGGATCGAACCTGGGTCTCCTGCACTGCAGGCAGATTCTTTACCAACTGAGCTACAAGGGAAGACCAGTTAGAGGAAGTTAAATTTCTAATGAGTTGCTAAAGCCATAAATTTCTAACGAGTCACGGGCCAGCATGAGAACACAGCCCAGGGAGCCGTGGAGACTTGCTCCTCCTCATGGACTCTGCTCTGCACACCTTTTGGGGTGTCCCCAAGACAGACTGGAAGCCCAGAGAGGATCTTCAGAAAGCCCCCCTCGCTGGGCAGACCCAGAGGAGGAGGAGATGCAGGAAAGGTGTGGACCCTCCTCCTCCGTCTCCCTTGCAGGCCAGAATCCTTTAGCCATGGCAGGGACACGCAGGAAATCCTGTCACCCCTGGGGCCCTGGGGAAAACCCGCATCTGGTGGATGGGGACAGAAAGAAAGCAGGGTCACGGGAGGGAGCAGCCGGAAGTCATCCTGGGTTGAGGCCACTGGAGACCTCCCGCCCCCTGGAGCAGTGCAGGGTCACTGAGAAGCCGCCTCCCCAGGCCTGAGGACACAGCACTGGCCTAAGACTTAGACTGAATTAGAGCAACAGAGATGGACCGCTCTGCCTCCCATCCAGTGCTGGGGGAGGAGGAGTGTGGAGGAGAGCAGCCCGGAAAGAAGACCTGGAGACACCCAAACCCCTCTAGGGCTTCCCTGGTGGCTCAGTGGGAAAGAATCCTCCTGCCAAAGCAGGAGACTCGGGTTTGGTCCCAGGTCGGGGAAGATCCCACATGCTGTGGAGCAACGAAGTCCGCGTGCCACAACTATCGCGCCTGTGCCTGGGAGCCCACACACAGCAGCGACCGAAGCCCGTGTGTCCCAGAGCCCGCGCTCTGCGACAGGAGGAGCCGCCGCAGGGAGAAGCCGGTGCCACGCAACCAGATAGTAGCCCCTATTCACGGCGACTGGAGAAAGCCCTCATGCAGCAGCGAAGACCCAGTGCAGCTAGAAAGAAAGAAGAAAGTTGGAACAGTAAAAAAACACCAAAACTTTTTTCTAATTGACAAGATTTAAGATTAGAAATTTATACCGAGGTATAACATACATAGGGGCTTCCCAGGTGGCTCAGCGGTGAGAAGTCCTCTGGCCAATGTGGGAGACACAGGAGACACAGGTTCGATCCCTGGGTCGGGAAGATCCCCTGGAGGAGGAAATGGCAAGCCACTCCGGTATTCTTGCCTGGAGAATGCCATGGACGGACGAGACTGGCAGACGACAGGTGCAAAGAGTTGGACACAAATTAGTGACTAAACAACAACAACATAACATATAAATAGCAAAGGGCACAAATATTAAGTGGACAAGTTGATGAATTTTTACATTGTTTTGGTGATTGCAGCCATGAAATTAAAAGACGCTTACTCCTTGGAAGAAAAGTTATGACCAAACTAGACAGCATATTTAAAAGCAGAGATGTTACTTTCCAACAAAGGTCGTCTACTCAAGGCTATGGTATTTCCAGTGGTCATGTATGTATGGATGTGAGAGTTGGACTGTGAAGAAGGCTGAGCACCGATGAATTGATGCTTTTGAACTGTGGTGTTGGAGAAGACTCTTGAGAGTCCCTTGGACTACAAGGAGATCCAACCTGTCCATTCTGAAGGAGATCAGCCCTGGGATTTCTTTGGAAGGAATGATGCTAAAGCTGAAGCTCCAGTACTTTGGCCACCTCGTGTGAAGAGTTGACTCATTGGAAAAGACTCTGATGCTGGAAGGGATTGAGGGTAGGAGGAGAAGGGGACGACTGAGGATGAGATGGCTGGATGGCATCACTGACTCGATGGACGTGAGTCTGAGTGAACTCCGGGAGATGGTGATGGACAGGGAGGCGTGGCGTGCTGCGATTCATGGGGTCACAAAGAGTCGGACATGACTGAGCAACTGAACTGAACTGAACTGAAGCTTCCGTAAGGTGTGTCATTACGTGCGCAACTCCTGTGTGTCGCCATCTTTTGCCATCTTTAGTGCATGGGGTCACAGCGCCAGACGCGACTCAGTGGCTTTCCCTTTTCTCTCATCTTTTGCTTATTATGCCTGTGAGATTCGTCCATGTTGTACATGGAGGAGTAGTTCATTTTTTCCATTGTTGTGTGCTGTGTAGTTATAGTGAATAGCTGTAGCAGAATATTTTAATTCACTCGACTGTTAATGGGCAGTTGGAATGTTTCCAGTTTTTGAATTTGACAGATAAAGCTGTGATATATCCTTGGATCTATCTTTTGGTAGCAATGTACGCCAATGTTGGGTGCTTATGTATTTACCATTTTATATTCTTTTAATAAATTGACCACTTTATCCCTCAGTAATGATCTTCTTCATCCCTGTGACAATTTTTGACTATTTTGTCTCAGTATAGCACCCCTGTTCTCTTATGGTTACCATTTGCCTTGAATACCTTTTTCCATTCCTTTACTTCCATGTGTGTCTTTAATATTAAAGGGAATCTCTCTCTCTCTTTTTTGGAATGCGTATTTGCCTGATCTGGGTCTTAGTTCTGGCTCTAGGGAGCTTTGGTCTTTGGTTGTGGCCTGTGAATGCTTGGTTGTGTCATGCGGGATCTGGCTCTCTGACCAGGAATTGAACCTGAATCCTCTGCCTTGGGAGTGTGAGGCCTTATCCACTGGGCCACCCAGGAAGTCCCTAAAGTGAGTCTCTTACGGGTAGCATATAACTGGATCTCTTTAAAAAAATCCATTCAGCCATGCTATGTCTTTTGATTCAGAATTAAGCCATTTATGTTTAAAGCAATTATTTATAAAGCCTTACTATTGCCATTTTATTGTTTTCTGATTATTTCGTAGTTTAAGGTTCATTCTTTCCTGCTGTCTATCTTTTTGATTTGATGATGAATTTTTGGTAGTGGTTCCTTTTCCTTTCATGTCTGCTAGTTTTGTGATCGGAATTAGCATGAGGCTTACAGAAGTGTTTTGTTATAACAGTTGCTGAGGTAAGGAGATGAGCTTGTTCTCATATACTGAATTCGAGGTACCTGTGGGTCAGTAGATGGGGATGTCATTGGCAGCTTAGGAGAGAGAACTATGTTACAATGATGGCCTAATGGTGTAATCATGACCTTCAGAACAACCTGAATATTTAAAATAAAAATTTAACATTGGAGGCTTAACAATATTCCTGACCACAGCAGAGACAGCCATTGATTATGAAATTAGATTTCCACCATGAGAATGATTTTTCTTATAGCTGCAGAAATAGAATGGTCTTCTTGATCTCATAACCTTTCAAAATTGGTGCTGGCTTTAGCACTCTGCTTCATAACTGGTTTTGCCTGCCAACTTGTTCTGTGTGATCCCTTGGTCAGGCTCATTTGTGTCACTTTGGCCAATCTTGGTCTCCAGCTTCCATGTTGATCCATTTACTCTGGGCATGGAACAGGTTACCCCAAAACTTAGTGGCTTAAAAAATGAACATATATTTTTCTTACGAATCTTTGGTTTGTGTGGGAATTGGTGGGGATACCTGGTGTTTACCCATTACAACATCAGCTGGTGAAGCCTGAGGCTGGAAACTCCTAAAGGCTCACTCAGTCACATATTTAGTAGTTGATGGTGGATTTTGGGGCCAATCTGGAGTTGCTCTCTTGTCTGAAACATCCTCCATGTGGCCTCTCTATGTGGTCTGAGCTTTGTATAAATATTGTGGCTGGTTCCAAGGGCAAGGTGGTGGGGGGAGGAGAGAGAAAAGACAGGAGAGAGGGAAGAGTAGAGAGGACCGTCTCTGATGATAGCTTGGCAGGCAGGCACCATTTCTTGCCATGGCTTCTATTCATCGAGGCATTCACAAAGTCCCTCCCAAGTTCAGAGTCAATAGACTTCCCGACTTGATGGGGAATGTTGTTCCTTACAATGTTGTGGAGGGGCAGTGGGACTGGGAGTACTGCTGCGGGTGTTTTGGAGGATGTATTCTACCACGCTCGTGTCTGTGGCTCCCACCGCTTCCTGAACCTGCTCCCAGCCCTTCCTCTCACCTCTCCTGGCACCCGCTGGTCTCTTTCCTTCATACACTGCTGACTATGGCTCAGACTCACAGGAAGGATGGGGGTGTACGTTGTCCTTTTTTACATTCTCATGTTCAAACGAACAAAGTGATCAAAATGACAGCATCAACTTGACAACCACCAGTGGGGAATGCCAAAGCCAAGAAAAATGTCTGCAAAGTCTGGGCCTTCCAGATTTTCTTCTCTTGTCAGCAAAAACAGTTAGATTTAGGGACTTGTATTTAGCAGTGAGATTTAAGATGTTTGGTCACACAAATCAAAAACCACAGATCTTCTTGGGTTAACCAGGACAAATTTATGATGGAGAATTATGGTTTTTTTTTTGTAAAGACTCTGTGAGATGAGCTAAGATTCCCTCTGCCTGCAGGGTAATTTTTCCTTTTGAAATTTTAAATTTCTCATCAAGGTGAAAGGCACCGCTAGTGACCTTGTTTATGACCGAGAGAGCAATATATTTGCAAAGGGAAGTTCTTCCCAGGAAGTTAGTCTGTCCCTGACTCTTGCTGCAGAGCTACTTTGATTTATCCACAAGCCAAACTTTCCCGACAGTAGGGATGATTAAACTGGCCAGCTATTGAAATATGATACAGGATAATCCTGAATGGGAGAAAATACATGACCGGGACAGTCATTCTCCACCAGCACCTGGTGACCCTGGGCCAGGTATTTTGAGAAAATTTATAGGATGAATGGAAAAACAAAAAAGATGGATGGAAATGGAAAAAGAACCCCTGTTCTGAAACCATGGAAAGTCAGACAGTTTGAAGGACACTCTGAGATAAAAATGATTCCTTTGCCAGCATTTTCCTAAGTGATTATGCAACACATGGTATGAAGTAAGTGATATATTTGTCTAAAACAGTGACCAAGCACCAGCTGTGGAAACTCAAAAGTAACGGTCGTGATCATAGAAGTAAAGGTGTGTCAGTTAATTCATTCACTTAGCAAACTTTGTCGAGCACTATTTACGTTATGAGATACTGTACAAAGATCCTGCAAATACAGAGTCTAAAAGGCTGTTCTTGCCCCTTAGGAATTCATAGTCCATTAATATTGTTGTGCCACCATCACCACTGTCCATCTCCATAACTCTTCTTTATCTTGCAAAACTGAAACTCTGTACCCATTGAACAGTAACCATTCTCCACTTCCCACACCTCCTAGAGCTTTCTTTTAGATTAGTTTTAGGGTTACAGAAAAATCGAGCAGAAAGGCCAGCAAGGTTCTATGAACTTCCCCTTCTCCTGCATGCCATTGTTTTGAAGACACTGTAACTAGCAAATAGAGTCATGTAGGGTGGACCATGCATGCTACTCAATGGCAGTGAGGATAGGTGAGCAGTCAAGATGGGTTTTGAGGACAGGTGGTGGCAACTACTAATACGAGATGGTTGGATGGCATCACCGACTCAATGGACATGAGTTTGGGTAAACTCCGGGAGTTGCTGATGGACAGGGAGGCCCGGCGTGCTGCAGTCCATGGGGTTGCAAAGAGTCAGACACGACTGAGGACCTGAACTGAACTGAACTGAACTGATGACAACCACGCTGGGACCGACGTTGGCAGACAGTGGGTGTTGGGTCATACACGGTACAGCAGGAGGTCGTAGAGCAGGGAGTGTAGGGCATCTTGATCTCAGAGGGGCTGAGATGTGACAAAAAGCATGCTTGTTGGGATCCCTGGAATTTATTGCCTTTGTGTATGATCGTGCAATTTAAAATCCAAGGATAGCGTCTTACTGCAGACATCATTATTTACCATATTATGATTAAGTGGCAGTCTAGAAAGTGAAGAGATTTGCTCAAGGTTAGACACATTCAAGGACATTGACCCTGGGCCCAGAGTCAGTAGGGAAATCATTCTGATTGTTTTCTTTTTGTAGAGATAGGATGTCTTAGAGCAAGCTATTCTTAACAATTTTTGAGAAGTCTGTGCAGACACATTTCACACAGGAAGGCAAATCCCCTTGCTCTCCATGTTGGGTCTTGCATGGTTGATAGTAACTGCAGAGGAAGATTTATGGATGTGAAAGTTCAATGGAACAGAAAGGGGTCTTTACGTGTTCAGTTTAGCATGTTCAAATGGTACCTGAGTTTTTAGATAGCAGAAGACAGTTCTGTTTCCTTCTCTTACTCCCTCCTTTTGTTGTTTAGTCACTCAGTCCTGTATGATTCTTTGTGATCACATGGCCTTTAGCCTGCCAGGCTCCTCTGTCCATGGGATTTCCCAGGCAAGAATACTAGAGTGGGTTGCCATTTCCTTCTCTAGGGGATCTTCCCAACCCAGGGAGGGAAGTTGCGTCTCCTGCATTGGCATATAGGTTCTTTACCACTGAGCCATCAGGGAAGCCCTTGCTCTCTTCTACTTGTTAATTTATCCTCAAATGTTATCCCCAAGTCCAGTAGGAATGGATCCCAGTTTTTATTTAAGGCCTTTAAAACACTTCCATTTAAAAACCTCATTTGCAGGGACTATTGATTTAATTAGCCTGAGGTCATTTGTTGGATTACTAACATCTCTGTGTTCTCTTCTGGAAATGGGAATTTTGGTGCAAGGAGAGTTTATTAGCTCAGCTCAGGTGAACAGTTCAGCTAAGATCTCCTGGTGATGTCTACCCTGATTTCCCCCCATTATTTAACTACTTGATTTGCTTGACTCCTATAGTGAAACTGAAGTCGCTCAGTCATGTCCGACTCTTTGCGACCCCATGGACTGTAGCCTATCAGGTTTCTCCGTCCATGGGATTTTCCAGGCAAGAGTGCTGGAGTGGATTGCCATTTCCTTCTCCAGGGGATCTTCCAGACCCAGGAACTGAACCCGGGTCTCCCACATTGCAGGCAGATACCCTTGACTCTGGCACATAAATTATTGGTAACCACTGAAATATATGAAGTTTAGAAGAGATGGTATCACATTGCTGCTGTTATTCCAGTTCACGGAGAAGTTGTATTTGGAGGCTTCATCCTGAATTAGCTGCAGCTTATTAACACCCAGCTGCGGATGTGACTGGTGATGGAAGTAAAGTTCAATGCTGGAAACAGCAATATTCCATAGGAACCTAAAATGTTAGGTCCATAAATCAAGGTAAATTGGAAGTGGTCAAACAGGAGATGACAAGAGTGAACATCAATATTTTAGGAATCAGTGGACTAAAATGGGCGTGAATCAGTTCAGTTCAGTTCAGTTCAGTCGCTCAGTCGTGTCCGACTCTTTGCGACCCCATGAATCACAGCACGCCAGGCCTCCCTGTCCGTCACCAACTCCCGGAGTTCACTCAGACTCACGTCCATCGAGTCAGTGATGCCATCCAGCCATCTCATCCTCGGTCGTCCCCTTCTCCTCCTGCCCCCAATCCCTCCCAGCATCAGAGTCTTTTCCAATGAGTCAACTCTTCACATGAGGTGGCCAAAGTACTGGAGCTTCAGCTTTAGCATCATTCCTTCCAAAGAAATCCCAGGGTTGATCTCCTTCAGAATGGACTGGTTGGATCTCCTTGCAGTCCAAGGGACTCTCAAGAGTCTTCTCCAACACCACAGTTCAAAAGCATCAATTCTTTGGCAGGAATGTGTGAATTTAATTCAGGTGACCGTTATATCTACTACTGTGGGCAAGAATCCCTTAGAAGAAATGAAGTAACCCTCATAAACAAAAGAGTCTGAAATGCAGTACTTGGGTGCAGTCTCAAAAATGACAGAATGATGTCTGTTCATTTCCAAGGCAAGCCATTCTATATCACAGTAATCCAAGTCTATGTCCCAACCACTAATGCCAAAGAAGCTGAAGTTGAATGGTTCTATGATGACCTACAAGGCCTTCTAGAACTAATACCAAAAAAAGATGTCCTTTTCATCATAGGGGACTAGAATGCAAAAGTAGGAAGTCAAGAGATACCTGGAGTAACAGGCAAGTTTAGGCTTGGAGTACAAAATGAAGCGGGATGAAGCCTAACAGAGTTTTGCCAAGAGAACGCACTGGCCATAGCAAACACCCTCTTCCAACAGCACAAGAGAAGACTCTACTCATGGACATCTCCAGATGGTCAATACCAAAATCAGATTGATTATATTCTTTGCAGCCAAAAAGCTTCTCTGTCTTGGAGAAGCTCTATACAGTCAGCAGAAACAAGACTGGGAGCTGACTGTGGCTCAGATCATGAACTTCTTATTGCCAAATTCAGAGTTAAATTGAAGAAAGTGGGGAAAACCACTAGGCCATTCAGGTATGACCTAAATCAAATTCCTTATGATTGTACAGTGGAAGTGACAAACAGATTTAAGGGCTTAGATCTGATAGAGTGCCTGAAGGACTATGGATAAAGATTTGTGACATTGTACAGGAGGCAGTGATCAAGACCACCCTCAGGAGAAGGAAATGCAAAAAGGCAAAATGGTTGTCTGAGGAGGCCATACAAATAGCTGAGAAAAGAAGAGAAGCTAAAGACAAAGGAGGAAATAAAAGATATACCCATCTGAATGCAGAGTTCCAAAGAATAGCATGGAGAGATAAGAAAGCCTTTCTCAGTGATCAATGTAAAGAAATGCGGGGAAAACAATAGAATGGGAAAGACTAGAGATCTCTTCATCTCTTCAAGAAAATTAGAGATACCAAGGGAACATCTCATGCAAAGATGGGCACAATAAAGGACAGAAATGGTATGGACCTAACAGAAGCAGAAGATACTAAGAAAAGGTGGCAAGAATGCACAGAACTATACACAAAAGATCTTAATAACCCAGATAACCATGATGGTGTGATCACTCACCTAGAGCCAGACGTCCTGGAATGCAAAGTCAAGTGGGCCTCAGGAAGCATCACTACGAACAAAGCTAGTGAAGGTGATGGAATTTCAGCTGAGCTATTTCAAGTACTAAAAGTTGATGCTGTTGAAGTGCTGCACTCAATATGCCAGCAAATTTGGAAAACTCAGCAGTGGCCACAAGACTGGAAAAGGTCAGTTTTCATTCCAATCCCAAAGAAAGGCAATGCCAAAGAATGCTCAAACTACCACACAATTGCACTCATCTCACACGCTAGTAAAGTAATGCTCAAAATTCTCCAAGCCAGGCTTCAGCAATATGTGAACTGTGAACTTCCAGATGTTCAAGCTGGTTTTAGAAAAGGCAGAGGAACCAGAGATCAAATTACCAACATCTGTCGGATTATTGAAAAAGCAAGAGAGTTCCAGAAAAACATCTTCTTCTGCTTTATTGACTATGCCAAAGCTTTTGACTGTGTGGATCACAACGAACTGTGGAAAATTCCTCAAGAGATGGGAATACCAGACCACCTTACCTGCCTCCTGAGAAATCTGTATGCAGGTTAAGAAGCAACAGCTAGAACCGGACATGGAACAACAGACTTGCTCTAAATTGGGAAAGGAGTACATCAAGGCTGTATATTGACACCTTGCTTATTTAACTTCTATGCAGAGTACATCATGAGAAATGCTGGACTGGATGAAACACAAGGTGGAATCAAGATTGCCGGGAGAAATATCAGTAACCTCAGATATGCAGATGACACCACCCTTATGGCAGAAAGAAAAGGGGAACTGAAGAGCCTCTTGATGAAAGTGAAAGAGGAGAGTGAAAAAGCTGCTTAAAACTCAACATTCAAAAAACTAAGATCATGGCATCTGATCCCATCACTTCATGGCAAATAGATGGGGAAACAGTGACAGACTTTATTTTTTAGGCTCCACAATCACTGCAGATGGTGACTGCAGCCATGAAATTAGAAGATGCTTACTCCTTGGAAGAAAAGCTGTGACCAACCTGCTGCTGCTGCTGCTAAGTCGCTTCAGTTGTGTCCAACTCTGTGCAACCCCATAGATGGCAGCCCACCAGGCTCCCCCGTCCCTGGGATTCTCCAGGCAAGAATACTGGAGTGGGTTGCCATTTCCTTCTCCAATGCATGAAAGTGAAAAGTCAAAGTGAAGTCCCTCAGTCATGTCTGACTCTTAGTGACCTCATGGACTATAGCCTACCAGCCGCCTCCATCCATGGGATTTTCCAGGCAAGAGTACTGGAGTGGGGTGCCATTGCCTTCTCCATGACCAACCTAGACAGCATATTAAAAAGCAGAGACATTACTCTGCTGACAAAGGTCTGTCTAATCAAAGCTATGGTTTTGCCAGTACTGATATGAGAGTTGGAGCATAATGAAAGATGAGCATGGAAGATTTGATGCTTTTGAACTGTGGTGTTGGAGAAGACTCTGGAGAGTCCCTTGGATGGTAAGGAGACTAGTCAATCCCTCTTTGATTGACTAGTCAATCAGAAAGGAAATCAGTCCTGAATATTCATTGGAAGGACTGATGCTGAAGCTGAAGCTCCAATACTTTCGCCACCTGAAGAACTGACTCCTTGGGAAAGACCCTGATGCTGAGAGAGACTGAAGATGGGAGGAACAGGGTACGACAGAGGATGAGATGGTTAGTTGGCATGACCGACTCGATGGACACGAGTCTGAGAAAGCTCTGGGTGTTGTTGATGGACAGGGAGGCCTGGCATGCTGCAGTCCATGGGGTCGCAAAGAGTTGGACATGACTGAGTGAATGAAGTGAACCTTTCCTGTCCTATTAAGAGGAGTTTCATTCGCAAAAGCTTTGAGTTGCTAAGTGTATTAGTTTCCTAGGGTGGCCACGGCAAAGCACCGCAACGTGGGTGACTGGAGGCAACAGACATGTTCTCTCACCGTTCTGGAATTCAAGGTGTCGGCAGGGCCGTGCTCTCCCTGAAGGCTCTAGGGGAGGGCGCTTTCTGGTTGCTTCTTGCTCTGGAAGTGACCATCCATCCTTGGTGTTCTTTAGCGTGCATCTGCATCGCATTGTCAAGTGGACTCTTTTCCCGTGTAAGTCTCTGTCTCCAAATCTCTTTCCTTATGAGGCCACCAGTCTTTGGATTCAGGGCTCGCCCTAATCCAATGTGATCCTGTCTTAAGTTGATTACATCTGCAGAATCCCTTGGACATGCAAGGCAGCATATTTGCAGGTCCTGGAGATTAGAATGTCGGTATCTTTGTGTGTGTAGGGGGCACTGGTTTGCTTACTGGACCATCTACTATCAAAGTGAAGAAATGCCTACAGGCAGCAACATGGTGGCCATCATGGTGCCTTACCCATGATGGATACTGGATGCATGTTTTTGAATTAAACTGGAGTTCATTCAGAATGTTGCTCTCAAGCTGCCATCAGTAAGAGGAAGGTTTTTGATTGACCTTCCTCCTGGGAAACAGTTGAGTGTGGGGCCATACAGGTCTGGCCCATGGGCTGTGAGCTGAGATTCCTAATGGAATCATGCTGGAGGGCTTTGGGGAGAAAAACCAAAGAATAGGTACAAAGCAGAGGGACAGCAGCTAAGGCAGCAAAACATAACACGTGAGGGTGGGAGGCCTGAGAAGGGAGAGACTAATAATGATGTTATTACTGGTTCATTACGTGAACAAGCGTTCTGTGCAACTACTGTGTTCAGTTCAGTTCAGCCGCTCAGTCGTGTCCGACTCTTTGCGACCCCATGAACCGTAGCACGTCAGGCCTCCCTGTCCATGACCAACTCCTGGAGTCCACCCAAACCCATGTCCATCGAGTTGTTGATGCCATCCAGCCATCTCATCCTCTGTCATACTTGCCCCAAATCAAGAGCTAGCAAGGAGAGTGGCTTTCTTCATTTGTTTATTTATTTGGTTGCATTGGGTCCTAGCTATGTCATGCGGGGTCCTCACTGCCGCCTGCAGGCTCTCCAATTGCGGTGCACAGGCCCCAGAGCTTGGGGGCTCAGTAGTTACCAGATCCGGGCTTAACTGCCCTGAGGCACGTTCCTGGATGGGATATTGAAACGTCGTCCTCTGCATTGTATCGACTGAAAAATAGAGTCACAACCTGAGAGCAGAGAGCTGTTTTATTTGGTGGGAATGTTTAGGACTCGGAGCCCAGAAGACAGCATCCCTGTAGCTCTGAGAAAACTGCTCCAAGGAGGCTGGAGTGGGGGGGCTACATACAAGTTTGAAACAAAGGGAGTAGGCAGTCTGAACATCAAAGATCAGATTCCAAGTTAAGGAATTTAGTATCCTTTGTATGGGAAGATGCAAGCCTCTGGGCTCGCTGAATTTATTCCTTTCATATGCACCTCAGGGCTTCCTCTTGGCTCAGTGGTAAATAATCTGCCTGCAATGCAGGAGCCGCAGGAGACACAGGTTTGATCCCTGGGTCAGAAAGATACCTTGGAGAAGGAAATGGCAACCCACTCTAGTATTCTTGCGAGGAGAAGCCTGGCAGGCTCCAGTCTATAGGGTCGCAACAAGTCAGATATGGCTGAAGCAACTTAGCATGCATGCATATGGGGCCTCAGCTATCTGGGGGCCAAATCCTGTTTCCTTGTTCACCTCTGCATTGGAAAGTAGACTCAACCACTGGAACACCAGGGAAGTCTCAAGTGGGATGACTTCAACTGAGGTCAGTTCAATTGCATGTCCACAAGATCAACCCACTTCACACGTCTCAGTAACATTTCAGTCCTGAGTCTATCTGGCATCTGCTGCTTTTCCCATTGGCCAGGCCCCCAGAAAAGCTAGCCTGAGGGAGCTAAACCCAAGGGGCTGGCTCCCTTTCACCAAATCCTAAACAGCTGAGCTGTCTACACTCAGTTCATTGAGAATAATTTGTTTTGCTTCTTAACAATCAGTTCTTTGATTATTATTATTGTTATTTTTATTGTTATTTTTCCATTTGCAAAATATCTCTTAAAGTGTTGCTTGCAGCTCGGATAAATCGATGGCTTTTAAATTAAGCCCGGTCCAGGATGGCTGTTATGAATTCTCCTGGAGCTGCCCATTGCGTACTGGCAGGAGCACCCAACTGGAGTGAGCCCTCTAGCATTTTAATTGCTGGCTGTTTGCCTTCCTGTTGCAAGACTCAGCCCACAAAGGTATAGCAAGCAAGTTTCAATTAGTTCTTACCCCTGATTTACTGGGTCTATAAAGAACCTCTCCCCGTAGCACTGGGAAAGTAATACCCTTCATGTACTGAAAGCAATACAGAACATTGAAGACAAAGAATCGCCTTGACTAAAGTATGGGCTTCCAGGGTCCCAGGGAAAATTCCTCTTTGAATGATAGTAAATTTTCTTGGGTGGGTTCTTACTGAAACAAAACAAAATAAACTAAAACACCGTGGAGTTCCTCTAAATTCCAGGCTCCTCTCAATTCCAGGCTGGGTGTCATCTCCGTAAGGTTAACACGGAGAGAACACTGCTGAGATTCACTACCTGGCCAGCTTTATTTAGTAGGGGAGCTAGTTCATCAAAATGACATTTGTGAAACTCAGCAAATTAATACACCAGGTTTCTAGTTACTTGGGCTTTGATATCTAAGACTTGGAAGGTTGACACCTTTTGGAAAAACTTGGATAGCTTCTTAAAGAACAGATTCCTGGGCCCAGTCCACTCAGATCTGGTTCAGGAATTCTAGAGTGTGATCCAAGACAACCTTCACATTCCTTTCAGCTTGACTAAACTTTAGACAGACCTCTTCCTGACTCATGCCCTCTGACTTCCCTTTCCTTACAGCATTTACTTTAGAACACTAGCGTGTGTGTGTGTGTGTGTGTGTGAGTGTGTGTGTGAGTGTGTGTGTGTGAGTGTGTGTGTGTGAGTGTGTGTGTGTGTGTGTGTGTGTGCATGCTCAGTCGCTAAGTCGTATCCGACTCTTTGTGACCCCATGGACCATAGCCTGCCAAGCCCCTCTGTTCATGGGATTTCCCAGGCAAACATCCTGGCGTGAGTTGCCGTTTCCTTCTGCAGGGGATCTTTCCCACCCAGGGATCGAACCCAAGTGTCCTGTGTCTCTTGCACGGGCAGATGGATACCTTACCACTGCGTCACCTGGGAAGTCCCTTAGAAAACTTAACATTGTGAATTCTTTCTCTGTCCCTTGAGACGTATATTTTCTAGCTTCTTGCCAGCTTTACAGTCCGGGACTGTCCTTCTTGAGGACAGAGGAGCCATCCCTTTGAAATGCCATCATCTGGAAAGATAATGCCCTGTTTCCCAGTGTCCCTGGGGGAGCGGGGGCCTAACTACAGTAAGTGTAAATTAGCAAACTCAGAAGCTTCATCACATTGACCACCCACTCCCTAACTTCTTCCAGCACTTTTCTACTAGTTCACCCCAGGGATTAAAAACTCTCCTATCATGTTTCAGCTGAGTTGGTTCAATCTCTCTCTCCTACAGCAATAGCCTAGAATAAAGCTTTCCTTGCTTATATATATGCTTATATGTATATTATGTATTTGCACATATACACACACACATATATGTGACTGAGCAAATTTCATGGTTCATATATACATAACTGAATCACTTTGCTGTATATGTGAAATTATCACAACACTGTAAATCTACTATAATTTTAAAAAAACCCTTAAAAAAAGGAAAAAAGTGAAAGTAAAAGTTGCTCAGACATGTCAGGCTCTTTGTGACCCCGTGAACTATACAGTTCATGGAATTCTCCAGGCCAGAGTACTGGAGTGGGTAGCCGTTCCCTTCTCCAGGGGATCTCCCCAACCCAAGGGTCAAACCTAGGTCTCCCACATTACAGGTGGATCCTTTAACAGCTGAGCCGCAAGGGAAACCAAAAATAAAAAGGAAGTAATTGTGAAAAGTAGCTCAGTGGTCAGGGTACAAGCTAGCAAGCCAGGCGGCCTATCTGATCATTCCGTGCAGGTGTGGCTTTGGCCAAGTGATTCACTTCTCTGGGCCTTAGACTCTCAATCTGCTAGATGAAGATAGTAGTGTATACCTTCCAGGCTTTCCTGAGGATTAAATGGATTAAGAGATGCCAAGACCTGAGGATGGAACTTGGCCCCTTGGTGTTGTATAAGGCATTGCCTCTGTCGTTGCACTCGTGACCGGTTTCCTGACAGTCTGGAGGTGAAGGTGAGCCTCTCTGGGAGCTGGGAGGAGACAGTACTGAATGGATATCCTGTCTTAAAAGCATTCAGTCTGAAAGCAGGTTTTTTGGTTTAGAGATGAAGGAGAGGCTGCCTATAATATGTGGAAAGAGGTAGATTCTATAACATTGCAGGTTAGTCTCTCTTCTTCTAGAGAAATACTTACTGGAGTTTTAAGAGACAGGTAACCGAGGACGCCAGTTTGTAAAACCTTGGCCGTCCTTTCTCTAGAGCAGAGTTTCCCAAACAGGCTTCGTTTGAATCGCTGTTTCACAGAATCTTTTGAGAAATGAATTGTTGATTAAATGGAATTTAAAAGGATCTTTTTGTTGCTGGATTCTACAGTCCTTATTTTGCTGATGTACATTGTAAATCTGCAAAAGGAGGACGAGATAGGCAGCACTTTTGAAACTTATTTGAGTTTGTAACCTCTCTGTTTTTAAAATATAAAATCTCTCACGGAACATAGTCAGGTGCCCTGGAGAGGTGTAGATTACCTGCATCGACCTAGCGACATTTTGCAGTCTCAGCAGGGATTCTGCAGCATCAGAAAGAAGTTTTCACCCATTTCCAGAACCACCAAATGGCACTACTGGACGTGGGGGAGGGTATCTATGGGAGTGCAGGGTGGGCGACATCTCAGTGAGCATGCGTTGTTTGTTGGAGTCTCTATTGTTTCAATCAGTACTTTCATGGCTGACGTCATCTCTTTTTGCATTGTGTGGTAATTCCTCCATGTTTGGCAGTCGATTCTATACAACTTGACTTAAATGGGTACTAAAAAGTTTCCTGCCACCAAATCTCTAACTACATCTTCTACCAAACTTTTCTTGGGTTGAGTTATCATTCTGGAAGGCTTGTGGGAGGAGGCACCCCATGGGTACCATTTAACATGGAACGATTGGCCAGATTAGGCTAGGCAGCTGGTAGGGTGTTTGGTCACATGCAAGGCTCCTCAATGGGATGGAAAGAGATGCTGGGTTGGTACCATGACCCCCACGCAGCCTGGGATTGCATCAGAGTTCCTGGTCCTTGAGGGAAGGCACTTCATCATTCACCTCCACCATCTTGCTTATCTCCAGGGCTCAGGTTCCCCCAGCTCCATGCTTTCCCCATGTCACCCCTTTACCCCTTCCTATAAGAAATCTGGGCTTCCCTGGTGGCTCAAGGGTAAAGAATCTGCCTGCCAGTGCAGGAGATGTGGGTTCAGTTCCTGGGTCAGGAAGATCCCCTGGAGGAGGAAATGGCAACCCCCTCTAGTACTTTTGCCTGGAAAATCCCATGGACAGAAGAACCTGGCGGGCTATGGATCCTAGGGTGGTAAAGAGTTGGACGTGACTGAGCATGCACACACAAGGAACTGACTCTTGGCTTGCCACGCTGAAGCTCTGGGTCACTGAAGACCCAAGGTCTGGGGAAGAGATACCGAGTTCTGGCTCCACTGTTACCTCCTCCTCTCGAGAAGTGACTCGGCCCACACACTTGACCCTGCCGCCTCACCTTCTCCTCGAGGCGCACCTCAAGGTTTCCTTTTCCCTCCAAGCATATATTCTGTTCTTACAAGCATTTCCAGAGCTGTCTATTAAAATTGTTAACATCTCCTCCACCGTATCAGCTAGGGTCCGCCAGAGGATGATGCTCTTTAGATTCTAAAATGGGAAAAGTCTTCGTAGAGAGAATTATCGCATTAAACTTCCATTAGGTGAGGACATTATCTTCAGGAAATCTCCAAGTGCAGAAATGGCCAGAATTCTCACCTGCAATAGCATTAAAGTGGAGACTCCTGGGAAGATATCCAGAGATGCTGCAAATGACCTCAGTGCGGCACCAAAGAGAGGTGATCTCAAAGCGCCACTGCTGTTGACCTGGCAAAGCACAAACCACCAGGAATAATGGCTTTCTTTGTTTATTCTGCCTGCAAATTCTGCAGTAGTGCACCTTCTTGAGGAACTAAAAAGCCTCTTGATGAAAGTGAAAGTGGAGAGTGAAAAAGTTGGCTTAAAACTCAACATTCAGAAAACGAAGATCATGGCATCCGGTTCCATCACTTCATGGGAAATAGATGGGGAAACAGTGGAAACAGTGTCAGACTTTATTTTTTGGGCTCCAAAATCACTGCAGATGGTGACTGCAGCCATGAAATTAAAAGACGCTTACTCCTTGTAAGAAAAGTTATGGCCAACCTAGATAGCATATTCAAAAGCAGAGACATTACTTTGCTGACTAAGGTCCGTCTAGTCAAGGCTATGGTTTTTCCTGTGGTCATGTATGGATGTGAGAGTTGGACTGTGAAGAGGGCTGAGTGCCGAAGAATTGATGCTTTTGAATTGTGATGTTGGAGAAGACTCTTGAGAGTCCCTTGGACTGCAAGGAGATCCAACCAGTCCATTCTGAAGGAGATCAGCCCTGGGATTTCTTTGGAAGGAATGATGCTGAAGCTGAAACTCCAGTACTTTGGCCACCTCATATGAAGAGTTGACTCATTGGAAAAGACTCTGACACTGGGAGGGATTGGGGGCAGGAGGAGAAGGGGACGACCGAGGATGAGATGGCTGGATGGTATCACTGACTCGATGGACGTGAGTCTGAGTGAACTCCAGGAGTTGGTGATGGACAGGGAGGCCTGGCATGCTGTGATTCATGGGGTCGCAAAGAGTTGGACACGACTGAGCGACTGAACTGAACTGAACTGCACCTTCTTGAAAAGTGAAAGTGAAAGTCGCTCAGCTGTGTCCGACCGATTCTTTGTGACCCCATGGACTCTATAGTCCATGGAATTCTCCAGGCCAGAATACTGGAGTGGGTAGCCTTTCCCTCCTCCAGGGGATCTTCCCAAGCCAGGGATCAAACCCAGGTCTCCCACACTGTGCGCAGATTCTTTACCAGCTGAGCCACAAGGGAAGCCCAAGAATACTGGAGTGGGTAGCCTATCCCTTCTCTGGGGATCTTCCTGACACAGGAATTGAACCGGGGTCTCCTGCATTGCAGGCGGATTCTTTACCAATTGAGCTATGAGGGAAGCCCAGGGCACCTTGTTGGAGGAAATCAGCTGGACTCCCTCCCTGGAGCGGGAGTCTGGGAAATGTAGCTTCCAGTCCAGGGGGTGGCGAAGAAGGGGAAAGAGTGCCGTGGATCCGTCTGCAGTAGCGAATACAGCTACTTATTTACACGTGGTTTCAGAAGGTGAAGAAAAGGGCAGTTGGATCCAGGCAGGTACAGTGGTGAGCACAGGGAAGTGAGGTGTGTTGGAGACGACGCTGATCCAGTGGGAGCTGAGGGTGCCTGTCACAGGAGAGCGGGCTGAACTTCAGAGGGTGGGTGGGTTACGGATGCCAGCAGTTGGTCCCCTGGAGACCTCGTGTAAGGGAGCCTTGTGATTAGAAAGGCCAGAGGAAGAAGCTCGCTGCAGCCCCCGATGGCTCGCTTCTCCAGGACTTGATTCTGGATTTGGAATGTTCCCCTCTCGCTGAGGGGGTGACAACTTGAAGGAGACAATGTCATCTGGGCAGGAGCAGTCAGCGCTGCTGTGAAGCCCTAGCATTAATGTTTGTGGACTTGTCACCAATTCCACAGGGTCCTGAACAAGGTCAAAGGAAATAGTTCCTCCCCGTGATGAACTGCTGACGCACAAAATCTGTTATTGTTGTTGGAAAAATAAATCTGCTTTTATAGGCTGTTGGCTTTTGAACGTGAAAGCTCTTGGAAATTACACTTGGGTCACTTTTTCTGTTGCCACTTATTTATTTATTTGATACCTGCATTATAATTTATTTTTTATTGGGGGGTGTAGTTGCTTTATAATATTGTATTAGTTTCTACTCTACAGCAAAGTGAACCATCCATATGTATGCATGTATCCCCTCTTTTTCGGATTTCCTTGCCACTAACGTCTTCAAGTGGCTCAGTCATGTCCGACTCTTTGCAACCCCATGGACTATCCAGTCCATGGAATTCTCCAGGCAAGAATACTGGAGTGGGTAGCCTTTCCCTTCTCCAGGGGATCTTCCCAACCCAGGGACTGAACCCCGGTTTCCCGCATTGCAGGCAGATTCTTTACCAGCTGAGCCACAAGGGAAGCCCAAGAAGACTGGAGTGGGTAGCCTATCCCTTCTCCAGTGGATCTTCCCGACCTAGGAATTGAACTGGGGTCTCCTGCATTGCAGGCGGATTCTTTACCAACTGAGCTGTCAGGGAAGCCCACTTAGGTCACCACAGAGTACCAGCTGGAGTTCCCCCTGCTGTACGGTAGGATTTCATTAGCTACCTGTTTTATCTGTAGTGTGTATCTATATTTGTCGTCCTTTTAACAGTGACGTTGTTGAGTGTTGAGTGGTGGATTGTTGCTTTCCTCATAGCATTGCTGATTCTAACCCAACCAATTGCCAATCAGTCAACTAGCTCATCCCCAAAAGCTAAGCTCAGAAGGGCAAGGTTGTCTGTTGGGATAAAGTGGGAGGAATCATAGTCTGGAAGGTTCTGAATTTCTCAGCAATGAGATTGGGCTCAAATCCGTTGCAGCGCTGAGCCTGGGGACATGGGGCAGGTGGGGAAGGGGACACAGGTGTGTTAGCTGCTGTGTTAGAGTTGCCGTGAACTCTCAGGAAAGACCCTAAACCATGTGAATGGGCAGCATCCGGCCCTCCACATGACCCCTTAAGTCTAGCAAAGAAGTGAAACAGGGGGCAGTAGTCCGCCTGCAAAGAGTGATCATTTTTTCCCTGATTGTTCTTTAAAAATTTGATGTTGAGGCTGAAATTCCGAGACTTGAATTTGTTCTCAATCCATACCCCTCTGCAGATGTGTGTACTCGATGGATTACTGGTTGAATCTAAACTGTGGGTGATGAGTGTTACCTTAGAAACTGTGGCTACATGTCCCCTGACCAGAACGGCAGGTTTATAAAGCCTTTGCCTATGGCTCGCAGGTACAATGGGCTTATTAGTGAGACTGACGTGTTGCCTTTATGTTGATTAAATAAAAAGTCTATCAGCAGCTAACAGCCAAATGCTTACAGTGAAAATATTACTGTGGTGGGCATTTGTTCAACACCTGCACTGTGGCCTCAGTAACAGTAACGCTGGTTGCACCAGGCCTGCTCATTTAGGAAGCACTTGCTCACACACCAGTAAAGCCTGAGCCAACCTGCGGGTGAGAAGAGGGGAGTGCCGGCGCTTCAGTTTTGCTTGAAGGTGACAGAACTAACTTTGAGTGAGGTCAGGGTAGGCGTGGGGGTCATAGAGCTACTCCACGGCAGCAAAATTCGTGGCAATACCAAGCCGCCACATTGTTAGCTTTGAAGCATGTTTTGTCAGACCTTTGAGATTTTATTTACTTGGCTTTTTTCCCCTGATCATCACATTTAATGGCATATGTCAGCATAGAATGAAATCTTCTTTCCTATAATCAGATTGTCCTTAGCAACGGGATGGTGGTCTTGGAAACTGTTGATCACATTGTCCTTTCTTCTGGACAGTCTTTAGATCTGTAGATGATCCCCTAGCCTCCTTTTTCTGGGCATCTGCTCTTTTTTTGAAGTCTCAGTGTTTACTATTATTTGTTGTTTCTTAGTCCCACGTCATGCCCAACTCTTTGCAACCCCCATGGACTGCAGCACACCAGGCTTCTCTGCCCTACACTATCTTCCAGAGTTTGTTCAGACTCATGTGCATCGAGTTGGTCATGCCATCCAATCATCTCATCCTCTGTCATCCCCTCCTCCTCCCACCTTCAATCTTTCCCAGCATCAGGGTCTTTTCCAATGAGTCGGCTCTTTGCATCTGGTTGCCCGAGTATTGGAACTTCAGCTTCAGCATCAGTCCTTCCAATGAATATTCAGTACTGATTTCCTTTAGGATGGACTAGTTGGATCTCCTTGTAGTCCAAGGGACTCTAAAGAGTCTTCGCCAACACCGCAGTTCAAAAGCATCAATTCTTCAGTGCTCAACTTTCTTTATAGTCCAACTCTCACATCCATGACTACTGGAAAGACCATAGCTTTAGCTATACTGATCTTTGTCAACAAAATGATGTCTCTGCTTTTTAATATGCTGGCTAGGTTTGTCATAGCTTTCTGTCCAAGGAGCAAACATCTTTTAATTTCATAGCTGTAGTCACCATCTGCAGTGATTTTGGAGCCCAAGAAAATAAAATCTGTCACTGTTTCCATTTTTTTCCTTTCTATTTGCCATGAAGTGATGGGACCAGATGCCATGATTTTAGTTTTTTGAATGCTGAGTTTTATACCAGCTTTTTCACTCTCCTGTTTCACCTTCATCAAGAGGCTCTTTAGTTCCTGTTTACTTTCTGCCATTAGAGTGGTATTTTCTGCATATCTGAAGCTTATTTTTCTCCCTTCAATCTTGATTGATTCCAGCTTGAGATTTATCCAGCCCATCATTTCGCATAATGTACTCTGCATATAAGTTAAATAAGGAAGGTGACAATATACAGCCTTGACGTATTCCTTTCTCAATTTTGAACCAGTCTGTTGTTTCACGTCTGGTTCTAATTGCTGCCTCTTGATCTGCATACAGATTTCTCAGGAGGCAGGTAAGGTAGTCTGGTATTCCCATCTCTTTCAGAATTTTCCACAGTTTGTTGTGATCCACACAGTCAAAGGCTTTAACATAGTTAATGAAGCAGAAATAGATGTTTTTCTGGAATTCCCTTGCTTTCTCTATGATCCAACAAATGTTGGCAATTTGACCTCTGGCTCCTCTGCCTTGTCTAAATCCAGCTTGTACGTGTAGGAGTTCTTGGCTCATGTACTGCTAAAGCTTAGCTTGCAGGATTTTGAGCATTACCTTGTTACCATGTGAAAGAGTGTAATTGTACGGTGGTTTGAATGTTCTCTGGCATTGCCTTGCTTTGGGATTGAAAATGAAAATCGACCTTTATCAGTCTTTTGGCCGCTGCTGAGTTTTCCAAATTTGCTGGCACACTGAGTGTAGTACTTTAACAGCATCATCTTTTAGAAGTTTAAATGGCTCAACTGGAATTCCATCACCTCCACTAGCTTTGTTCATAGTGATGCTTCCTAAGGCCCACTTGACTTCACACTCCAGGATGTCTGGCTTTGGATGAGTGACCACACCGTCATGGTTATCTGGGTCATTAAAGCTTTTTTGTACTGCTCTTCAGTAAAAAGTGCTAGAATACCCAGAACACTCTTCTGTGTAGTCTGGCCGCCTCTTCTCCTCTTAATCTCTTCTGCTTCTGTTAGGTCCTTACTGTTTCTGTCCTTTACCGTACCCATGCCTGCATGAAATGCTCTCTTGACATCTTCAGTTTTCCTGAAGAGACCTCCAGTCTTTCCCATTCTATTGCTTTCCTCTGTTTCTTTGTTCTCTTCTTCATGCTTCTCATTGCCTCTTTGTTTAGGTCTTTATTCAAAATTGGCTGTCCAGACTGATTTGGTGTTACATAAACAAAATTAAGTCTACGCAGCAGCCTTCTCTTCCTCTGCGGTGGGTTTCTTTCCTGTGGGCTTCTTTTCAGCTGCTGGTTTCTTGGTCCCTGTGGCCTTTTTTTCCTACTAAAGGCTTCTTCAACGTCATATCACCAACAGCTGTCTTTGTTTCTCACCACAGACTTCTTGCCTGAACCCCCTTCTCATCTGATTTCACGTCCAGTGCCGCTGCTGCCCTATCCATCCAGATTCTGTGGCTCTTGGCCTGTCCAAGAATGGTGTTCTGGTGCATGGTCTTTGCATATGGGTTGAGCTTCAGCACGATTCTCAGGTTTTCCAGTGGAATTTTCCTTCAGGACTCTGCGATGAATCTTCTTGCGTGGTGCTTAGAGCTCTCTTTGGATTTCTGGGCTTTTCAAGATCCTGCTGAGGTCTGTATTCAGCATCTTGTGCCCAGGGAGGCTGCTTGATGCCAAGTGCCATAGAGTTCATCCAAGTTCGGAAGGCCCTTTTGGTCCAAATGCAGAAACGTCCCACATGACCACCAGGAGCAAGTTTCAGAATGTTCAGCTTCCTTCTATTAAGCAAAGTAATTCCAGGGATGTTTCTGAAGGCCGTGATGGTACCATTGTCCTCATTCTAGATGAGGCAGGGTCCCCTGTGCTGGATACGGCGATGATTTCTCATTTTGTCTTTGCCAGCTCTGATTTGCTAAGAGATGTCAACCTTTCTGATATCATTTCAGGCCTTAAGTTTCTTCAGAAGCAGAACAGCCTCCTTGGTCTTCTTGCGGCCTTACACTTTATCTTCGACTAGCAAAGGGAGTTCAGAAACAACGGACAGTGACCTTTAGACACGACTGGCACGGGTAAGGCCAAGGCAGCCGGCACAGAGCAGATGGCATCTCACTGCTGCGCTGGTGACAGTGTTGCCAGGACTTCGTGGGTGTGAACACGCGTCCCCCACGACACATATTTCCAGAAGCACCCTGGCCAGAACGGTGAGTCCTGCCCCCTCGAACCCTGGGAATTCGAGCCACAGCTCTGCCGGTACCCTAAGCCTTGGCATGGGTTTGATGACCTGCTAATTCACTGACAGCGTAGGGCTGTCTGCTGTTTCTCCACAAGTTGGTGTGAACACAGTTAACAATATCTGGTAGAATGGGAGCCTTGAACACAGCAGGCATAATGACCTTTTGGCCAGATGGCTCTCGCTTTTTGGAGCACACGTGCCAATGGCAGGGAGAGGGGCAGGCCACGCTCCTCTCCTGTTTTCCTCTATTTCTTTGTATTGCTCACTTGAGAAGGCTTTCTTATCTCTCCTTGCTGCTCTGTGGAAATCTGCATTGAGTTGTGTATATCTTTCCCTTCTCCTCTGCCTTTTGCCTCTCTTCTTTCTTCAGCTCTGTGTAAAGCCCCCTCAGACAGCCACTGTGCCTTGCATTTCTTATTCTTTGGAATAGTTTTGATCACTGCCTTGTGGACAGTGTTAGGAACCTCTGTCCCTACTTCTTCAGGCATTCTGTCTGCCAGGTCTAGTCCCTTGAATCTATTTGTCACCTCCATTATATAATCATAAGGGATTTGATTTAGGTCACACCTGAATGGTCTAGCCTCTTTCTTTAATTGAAGCTTGAGTTTTGCTATAAGGAGCTCATGAGCTGAGCCACAGTCAGCTCCAGGTCTTTTGTGCTGATTGTATAGAGCTTCTCCATCTTTGGCTGCAAAGAATAGAATCAGTCTGATTTCAGTATTGACCGTGTGTAGAGCTGTCTCTTGCTACTGTATTTATCTATTCTTTTTCAAATTCTAAATATCACAGCGAATTTCTTTTATCAGCACTTATACACACTTTCAACAATGTGTACAGTTTTGTACTTTTTTCTTTTTCCCTCCATTGTTTGATTATATTTATTCAAGTGGAATTTTGTGTCTCCCGAAGCTTTGAGAATTTAAAAATCATCATTGAAGACAGTTTTCCACCCTGGGTTACAACCCTTTTCTCCAGAGGCAGCTCTCACTAGATTCAGAGAACCAACCCCTCCCCTTTACACTTGGACTGAGGGTCAGTGTCCCCCCTGAAGAACTCCATCCTGGCTAACTCATCTTCCTTTGCTGATTTCTCTGAACCCTGCAGCCAACTTTGGGAAGACACCTTCGTTAAACATCCCTAATTTAATTTTTGAAGACGGGCTATTCATATCAGTGTCCTGACCGACACAGTCACTGGTGCCTGAAGAGTGGGAGGCAATTGGAATTTCAAAAGGGGACCCTGGGATTCAAGCTCATGCCTGGCTTGAATGTATCGATTATCTCCTCATGGTGAGACAATGGCTTTGAACAGAATAGGCTGAGCCTATGAGAAAGGTACATTGGACACCAAGGGGGTGTGGTGTCAGTTTATGATAGTTACAGTGAGGAATGCGGGAAACATGACAAGTCAAGGAAAGGATGAAAAAGACCTTGTTTCATTCATTCTCAGTGAGCCGTCTTAGCGATTCCATAGGAGCATCTGGCCTTGAGGAACGACTCTAGTACTTCGAGTCAGAAAAAGACAGTTCTGATTCCATTTCTTCTAATAATTTACTCTCTGACCTTGGGAAATTAGTCTTGCACTTTGAATGGCACGTGATTCTACATGAATGCAAGTTATTTCTATTCTTATATTTCTCTGTCTCTCTTTTTCATCACTACCTAACTTAGAAAGTATCTCTTTCTCTATATTTCCTTAAACATATTTTGAAAGCTCTGTGTTATGACTTGTCGGAAACAACGCTATTAGAGAACAAGAACCCACTGGAAATGCCGTGATTTTCTCTGCTGGAGATGGCAGAGCTCGGCACTCTAGTGCCGATGGAATTAGATCTGAGAAGCCAGCAAGATTCTACACTCTGGACGAAACGAGTTAGGTCCAGCCTCGGCCACGTTACCTGCTGAGAGACGGTCTTCACCGGCTCAAGGGGAGAAAGGCCCTGGGGCAGATGTGACTGGCTTAGCTGGGTTTGCTTGTGGCTCAGGGGTGCTTTGGGCAGGGGGTGATTGATGCTAGGGATAGGGGAGGGGAAGCTCTCCCCGGCCCGGTGCACGCCACTGCCTGGACCAGGTTCCGCTGAGGCTCGGTGCCTCTCCCGCCCTCTTCCTGGCCTCCCTTCCTGCGGCCCTCCCTCCTCTCTTCCATCTCTTCTCTCCTTTCCACGTTCTTTCCCACCCTTTGTCCTCTCTTTGCTCCTCCTTCCCTTCACCTCCATCCTGGTTCTACCGCCCGCAGCTCATGCCCTGCTCCTGACCACACAGCAGCCTGAAAACCCTGACTCCCCCTTGCAGAACCAAAGCCCAAGTGGTATGTTCCCAACCCAGAAGGTCGGGGTGTACGGAAGCAGTCATTTTCGATTTCCGTAAGTGCAGCCAAGAAGAATGCCCAGTTTAAAGCTGGTTCACAGTGTCCGTACGTATTGTTCCCTGGCAGAAAGACTGATGCGTCTATGTGTCCTTAACTGTTCCTCAGACCAGGGCACAATAAAAATAGGGCAGCGGGGGATAAATTACAGGATGGGTGAAAATGTACACAGGACTTCTGCAGTTTTGTCTGAATCAAAGCCTGGCTTCTAATCAATATAATGTATTTTTTTATTATTAAATAGCCCATTATAATATAATAGAGCAATAAATACTGATAAAAGTGTTCCCAGTGAGCAATTCCTTTTGGAATAATGACTATTTGATTATAGAATGGTTTGGCTTTTAATTTACACCAGCACTTAATGTGTTCCTCTTAACTTAATATTCTCCTAGTGCTGAGTGGAGTCCAGTCATAGGAAGTGATAAACGTGCGCTGCTGGGAACTTCATTAAGAAGCAGCTCCGGTGTGGGAGCCACTGTGAGTCCTGTGGTCCACCGGCTTCCAGATCAATCCAGAGAGAGACTTGCTGCTGGTGTTGCTGCTGGGGCCCAGCCAAGGCCCAGGGGATGGAGTGCCATGTGCTTCTGTTCACCTTTAACTTTCTTTATCTGTGGACTCTGGATAACATAATATCTGGGCATTTGATCATTCAAAAGACCTTTAAGAGCCTTCTATGTACCACGCCTACATTAAGCAGTATTTAAGGGCAGTGTTGAAAGAAAACAAACAATAAACCAATCACAAAACAAGAATCCTAAAGGTGAGGGAACAATGCAAAGAAATAGAGGAAAACAATAGAATGGGAAAGACTAGACATCTCTTCAAGAAAATTGAAGACACCAAGGGAACATTTCATGCAAGGATGGGCACAATAAAGGACAGAAACAGTAAGGACCTAACAGAAGGAGAAGAGATTAAGAAGGGGTGGCAAGAATACACATAACTGTACAGAAAGGTCTTAATGACCTGGATAACCATGATGGTATGATCACTCACCAGAGCCAGACATTCTGAAGTCCGAAGTCAAGTGGGCTTTAGGAAGCATCACTATGAACAAAGCTAGTGGAGGTGATGGAATTTCAGCTGAGCTATTTGAAATCCTAAAAGATGATGCTGTGAAAGTGCCGCACTCAATATGCCAGCACATTTGGAAAACTCAGCAGTGGCCACGGGACTGGAAAAGGTCAGTTTTCATTCCAATCCCAAAGAAAGGCAATGCCAAAGACTGCTCAAACGTGACTGAATGACAGTGAAGGTGAGTGGGATCTTGGAGAGGACAGCCACTCCCAGTGGGATCTGCTTCATCTGGAGCCCGACCTTCTCTCTTTCCTTCCCCACCTCCCACAGCTGCGCCTAGGGACCGCTTCTAGTTCCAAAGATGCAGGCTGGGTCTCCTGTACCCAGTATTCCAGGCATTGGACCAGGGCAGCCACTCCATTCTCTGGGACAGAAGAAAGCGAGAATCGTGTAGCTAGAATTGCTGTTTTCCTGCGTGACTTGTCGGCTAACTAGGCATTGAACATCGTTGTTCTCAACCTCAGGACATCAAAAGCTGAATTCACCATTCACTGAATTCACCGTGCCTCCTAAAATATCCTCCTCCTCTTGTCTTACGCGTTTGTATTGGGTTGGCCCAGAAGTTCATTTGGATTTTTCTGTATGATGTAATGGAAAAACCTGGGTGGACTTCTGGGCCAAGCCGATGGGGAGATGCTCCGCAGGGGTGTGCTGCTAAACGTGTAGCCACAGGCTCTCAGCAGTTCTCCGGCTGACCAGAGCTTAGGACTCAGTGCTTTCACTGCCATGGCCTTGGGTTCAGTTCCTCACCGTGGCGCTAGGGCCCCGCGAGATGCATGGTGTGGTCAAAAACAAAGGCACTGGGCTCTTTTTTAAAGAAGAAGAGTTCTGATTTCCCCGGTGCAAATGTTCCCACTGGGTCCGGCCAGCTTCCCACGTGGTGTCCTGATGTGAGGATGGGAGAGAGACTCCCGTGGGCTCTTGGGGGCTGGGGTGAGCCAACCTTAGCCACGTGCTCACTGCACCACCATCCAGACCATTTGAGCTGAAGATCTAACCTGCAGCTTTGAGTCTTCATTTCCCTTTCTTCCAATGACCAATGTGGGGAGAAAAGGCTGACTTTCCCCTGTGTCCCAAGCCCTTTCATGGCCCCGGCACACTCAGGCAAGCTCGCCACCAGGAGCGGAAAATGTTGGCTTAAAGCTCAACATTCAGAAAACTAAGATCATGGCATCCGGTCCCATCAGTTCAGTTCAGTTCAGTTCAATCTCTCTGGCGTTGGTTAGTTAGGGGTCCATAATGCGGCTCTTTTGGAATGTGGGGGACCACACCCAGCTGTCACCAGGAGGGGACCACCACCAGCATTCAAATGGTAAGCTCCAGGGACACCTTTGGGTGTCCTGGAAATTACTGTCCAAGGATTCTATCTTAGTCAACATGATGTTCAAACTGTTCAAAAAGCTGGAAATTTTGTTTAATATTTCTGAGCCTAGAACCAAATTCTAGTTTACCTGGAACCGAATTTCAGTTTACTTATAAGCACAGATCATCTGTTGAAGGTGAAGTCGCTCAGTCGTGTCCGACTCTTTGCGACCCAGTGGACTGTAACCTACTAGGCTTCTCTGTCCATGGGATTCTCCAGGCAAGAATACTGGAGTGGATTGCCATTTCCTTCTCCAGGGGATCTTCCCGACCCAGGGATCGAACCTGGGTCTCCCACATTGGAGGCAGACGCTTTAACCTCTGAGCCACCAGAGAAGCCCCAGATTATCTGTTAGTTTATCATTTTATTTTTTAATGCATGCTGGTTGTACTGGGTTTTATTTTGGTGTCTTCTCTCTTTGGTTTCTCTGTATTTGTCACAACGGCTTCTGATCCTTTTTTTCCCCGTTTTTTCCTAGTCCAAACTCATTCGTTATATGTATGGCCAGGACAGCATAACTTATTATTATTTTTGAACTTAGTTGTGCCCAAGTATGAAACACATATCATTGTATTAGAAATTGTTTTCTTGTTATATCTCTAATAAAGTAAAAATTATATTTATTTTTTTGAATTATGTAAATAGGAAATGGCACCCTACTCCAGTATTTCTATTCGTGGACAGAGGAGCCTGGCAGGCTGCAGTCCATGGGGTCTCAAAGGGTCAGACACAACTGAGCGCACACACATGTGTCTTATATTGTCTATAAACTGCTCTACGAGGACAGAGGATCGGGCCTTGGAAATATCGAATGCCCTGGGTCCAGTAGTGAATCATCACCCAGCTTTTCTACAAAAGTCACAACCTGAAGCCATGCTGATTCTAGAAACATAAAGAAAACTGTGTGTGTTTGTTCACAACATGTATTTCTGGACCTGATAAATGGGCTTTTCTAAGGGGTAGAAAGAAAATTTCTGTGTAAGCATACTTACACGTCACAACTGACTTTTCCTGCTCCACTCTGCATCTTTATAGGCTGGTCTGCTCTGTTTTGTGTGATATAAATTAAAGCAGTGCAGATGGCAGGGATACTAGAAACATATAGCTATCAGGGCAGCTGGCCACGCACCCATCAGGAAGGGCTCCACCACACAGGACAGCTGGCTCCCTGCTGCGCCAGGCGGGCCTTGCACTTGCTTGGTGGTGGGGAGGTTTACCGGGGCACGGATGAGGTCAGGGGGTGGCGGGGATGGCCAGGTGCTTTGGGAACTTGGTGCTGTGGATATTTATCATCTGGTGTCTTAGACTGTCCAGGCTGCTATCAAGCCACAGACTGTGGGGCTTGAACAATGGACACCTACGTCTCACTGTCTGGAGGCTGGGAATCCAAGATCCAGGTGCTGGCAGATTGGGTGTCTGGCGAGGGCTCTCTTCCTGGTAGGCAGATGCTGTTTTCTTGGAAAGAGAGTGCTGAGGTCTCTCCATCCCTTTTTAAGATCATGAACCCCATTCCTGAGGGCTCCAGACTCATGAGCTAATCACTTCCAAAGTCCCAAATTTTAAGCACCATCACATTGGGGATTAGTCTCCATACATGGACTGGGGCAGGGGGACACAAACATTGAGTCCATAACATTTGCTGGGAACCATTTCAATATTTTATCAACAGGTACATCACCCTTATGGCAGAATGTGAAGAACTAAAGAGCCTCTTGATGAAATTGAAAGAGCAGAGTGAAAATTTTGGCTTAAAGCTCAACATTCAGAAAACTAAGATCATGGCACCCGGTCCCATCACTTCATGGCAAATAGATGGGAAACAATGGAAACAGTGGCTAACTTTATTTTTCTGGGCTCCAAAATCACTGCAGATGGTGATTGCAGCTGTGAAATTAAAAGACATTTGCTCCTTGGAAGGAAAGTTATGACCAACCTAGATAGCATATTCAAAAGCAGAGACATTACTTTGTCAACAAAGGTCCGTCTAGTCAAGGCTATGGTTTTTTCCAGTGGTCATGTATGGATGTGAGAGTTGGACTATAAAGAAAGCTAGCACCGAAGAATTGATGCTTTTGAACTGTGGTGTTGGAGAAGACTCTTGAGAGTCCCTTGGACTGCAAGGAGATCCAACCAGTTCATTCTGAAGGAGATCAGTCCTGGGTGTTTATTGGAAGGACTGATGTTGAAGCTGAAACCCAATACTTTGGCCACCTGATGCAGACAGCTGACTCATTGGAAAAGACCCTGATGCTGGGAAGGACTGGGGGCAGGAGGAGAAGGGGATGATGGAGGATAAGATGATTGGAAGGCATCGCCGACTCAATGGACATGGGTTTGGGTGGACTCCGGGAGTTGGTGATGGGCAGGGAGGCCTGGCATGCTGCGGTTCATGGGGTGGCAAAGAGTCGGACATGACTGAGCGACTGGACTGAACTGGACTTCTGTGCAGGTGCTCTGCTGCTCAGTTGCTCAGTGTCTGACTCTTTGCGACTCACAGACTCCAGCTTGCCAGGCTTCCCTTTCCTTCACCATCTCCTGGAGTTTGCTCAAACTCATGTCCATTGAGTCAGTGATGCCATCCAACCATCTCATCCTCTCTTGCCCCCTTCTTTTCCTACTTTCAACGTTTCCCAACATCAGGGCCTTTTCCAATGAATCAGTTCTTTGCATCAGGTGGCCAAAGTATTGAAGCTTCAGCTTCAGCATCAATCCTTCCAATGCATATTCTGGTTGATTTCCTTTAGGATTGACTGGTTTGATCTCCTTGCAGTTCAAAGGGCTCTCAAGAGTCTTCTCCAGCACTACACTTGGAAAGTATCAAGCGCTTATGGGCTGAATACAGCCCTAAGCCTGGCTTCTAGCCCTGGATCTAGGACTGAGCTCTCAGGGAGGGGTACGGGCTTAGGCGTGGCTGTGGCCCTGGATTTCAGGTGCTTGCTCCCCACTAGGCCGTTCCCAGTGGGCACTGCTGATGCCCAGGTGTCCCTGAACCATCCATGCCATCTGGCTTGGCTCTTGTCCTACGGCACTGCCATGCCTTCAGAGACTTGAATCGCTGTCGAGAGCTGATTTATGGTTTTATTAAAATGTGATTAAGAGGGGGCCGATGATGATGAATCATTCCCACCACTTGCCATCTAAACCCATAGAGCAGCTGCCAACCACGTGTGAAGGACACAAGGCGCAGTGCTGGATCAGCCTGGCAGCAGGGCCCTAGAGGACTCCCTGAGGGCAGCAAGCTCTGCCCTCTGGGGCTTGGCTCTCCGTCCAGCCATGACCTTCAAGTGTCAGCCTTTGAGCTTCCGTGTACATCGGTTACATCATTTACGGGAAGCTACTGGGATGTCACGCTAATCATTCATGATTCTTTTCCTTTTATAAAAACATAATTTAAAAAACCCAAGCAGCTCAAGATAGCAAATGGTAGACATTTTTAAAAGGAGTATTTGCTTAGATAAATATCCAAAGATATCTATTTCTTGGGCTCAGCTTGGTGCCTTTCTTTCTTTCTTTTTTTTTAAATTACAGTGAAGTATAGTTGATTTACAATGTTGTTAATCTCTGCCTTACAGCAACATGACTCCTTATACAACTATATACAATCTTTTTCGTATTCCTTTCCATTATGGGTTATCCCTGAATATTGAATATAGCTCCGTGTGTTATACAGTAGGACCTGTTCATCCATTCTCTATCTAATAGTTTGCATTTGTTAATCCCGAGCTCCCACTCCGTCCCTCCCCCAGTCTGGTGCCTTCCTCGCTGCGTGTGAGTGTTCACCAGCTGACTCTGAATGTAGCCTGTGTTCTCTGCCGTGATCTTGGCATCACCGTGGCTGTCATTAGAACTGGGACAGGAGCTGCAGAGATGGGGCTATGGGAAAAACAAGCCAAACCTTCCTGCGGATGAGAAGGGAACATGTGGTTCCCTGGACATGGTTGGCCTGGCCATTCCTTGTCTGTCCCCAGGTGTCAGGCTCCTTACTTTGGTGAATCCTCATATGTCCCATATTCCACTTCAACCTCAGGCCCCAGGGAGCAGCTTTAAAATGTTTCATCCCTTTTAGTCTCCTCCTGTAACATCCCAACCTTCTTCTGGATTTTTTCCAGTGTGTAAACTGCACAATCTTGAGTGTACGGTTGTGTATAATTAAGTACTTTTATGGACTTCCCAAGTGGCCCTAGAGATAAAGAACCTGCCTGCCACTGCAGGAAACCTAGGAAGTGTGGGTTCGAGCCCTGGGTCGGGAGGATCCCCTGCAGGAGGGCATGGCCCCCCACTCCAGTGTCCTTGCCTGGAGAATGCCAGGGACAGAGGAGCCTGGCGGGCTACAGTCCACGGGGTCACAGAGAGTCGGGCACAGTTGAAGTGACTGAGCGCACGCGCACCAGTGCACTCACATTGCTGCGCAGCCATCACCACGCCCATCTCCAGAGCTTTTCCACCCTCCCAAACGGAACTTCCGTCTCTGCTAACACTGACTCCCCGTTTCCCTCTGTTCTACTTTCTCATCACCAATATGCTTATTTCTGGGACCTCATATGAGTGGTGGAGAAGGCAATGGCAACCCACTCCAGTACTCTTGCCTGAAAAACCCCATGGATGGAGGAGCCTGGTGGGCTGCAGTCCATGGGGTCGTGAAGAGTTGGACATGACTGAGAGACTTTGCTTTCACTTTTCACTTTCATGCATTGGAGAAGGAAATGGCAACCCACTCCAGTGTTCTTGCCTGGAGAATCGCAGGGACGGGGGAGCCCGGTGGGCTGCCATCTATGGGGTCGCACAGAGTCAGACATGACTGAAGCGACTTACCAGCAGCAGCAGCATATGAGTAGAATCACTGGATTTGTCTTTTTACATCTGGCTTATTTCATTTAGGATATTAACCTTACATGGAAAAACTGGTTCAAAACTGGGAAAGGACATGTGTTGTCATCTATTTATTTAACTTACATGCAGAATATTTCTTGTGAAATACCGGGCTGGATGAATCACAAGCTGGGAAAACAGATTTTTGGGAGAAATATGAACAACCTCAGATATGCAGATGATACCACTCTAATGGCAGAAAGTGAAGAGGAACTAAAGAGTCTCTTGATGAGGATGAATGAAGAGAGTAAAAAAATGGCTTAAAACTCAACATTCACAAAGTTAAGATCATGGCACCCAATCCCATCACTTCATGGCAAAGAGATGGGGAAAAAGTGGAAATAGTGACAGATTTTATTCTCTTGCTCTCCAAAATCACTGTGGACAGTGGCTGCAGCCATGAAACTGCAAGATCTTGCTCCTTGGAAGGAAAGCTGTAGCAAACTAGACAGTGTATTAAAAAGCAGAGACATCACTTTGCCTACAAAGGTCTGTATAGTTAAAGCTACGGTTTTTCCAGGAGTCATGGATGGATGTGAGAGTTGGACTGTGAAGAAAGCTGAGCACCGAAGAATTGATGCTTTTGAACTGTGGTGTTGGAGAAGACTCTTGAGAGTCTCTGGACTGCAAGGAGATTCAACCAGTCCATCCTAAAGGAGACCAGTCCTGGGTGTTCATTGGAAGGACTGATGCTGAGGCTGAAACTCCAATACTTTGGCCACGTGATGCGGAGAGCTGACTCATTTGAAAAGATCATGGTGCTGGGAAAGATTGAGGGCAGGAGGAGAAGGGGACGGCAGAGGATGAGATGGCTGGATGGCATCACTGACTCAATGACATGGGTTTGGGTGGACTCCAGGAGTTGTGATGGATAGGGAGGCCTGGCGTGCTGTGGTTCATGGGGTCGCAAAGAGTCGGACATGACTGAGTGACTGAACTGATTGACTGAGGGAGTGTGTATGTTTGTGTGTAAATGAGTGAGTGTATCTGTGTTGAGGGGAGAAGAATGGATGGGGAAAGCTTATTTGGAGAGGTGGTGAGTCTAGGAATAACTGGAGAGGGAGGCTGTGACCCCTTTCCTGCCCACTAACAGGGGGCAGGACAGGAAGTGTTCCTCTGAAGCTTCAGCTAGGACCCTGTTCTCTTTCTCCCACCTTCTGCCTGCCTCAGTTCAGTTCAGTTCAGTTCAGTCACTCAGTCGTGTCCGACTCTTTGTGACCCCATGAATCGCAGCACACCAGGCCTCCCTGTCCATCACCAACTCCCGGAGTTCACTCAGACTCATGTCCATCGAGTCAGTGATGCCATCCAGCCATCTCATCCTCTGTCATCCCCTTCTCCTCCTGCCCCCAATGCCTCCCAGCATCAGAGTCTTTTCCAATGAGTCAACTCATCGCATGAGGTGGCCAAAGTACTGGAGTTTCAGCTTTAACATCATTCCTTCCAAAGAAATCCCAGGGCTGATCTTCAGAATGGACTGGTTGGATCTCCTTGCAGTCCAAGGGACTCTCAAGAGTCTTCTCCAACACCACAGTTCAAAAGCATCTATTCTTCGGTGCTCAGCCTTCTTCACAGCCTGATTAAAATCCTTGGATCAATTTCCTGTTATCTTTCATTTTTCTTGTTCCCTGCCCTGACCAGAACAGAAGGGAAAGGGACTGTAAATACTGACAGTTCATGCTGGATATTATGGGAAAAGGAACTCCATGCTGAAACATTTCTCTGTGCAGCTGCTTGAAATTCTAGCCACTGATTTCCTTGGCCAACTTCAGTGACAGGGCTCCACAGGGCTGTTGGAACTTGGGGTAGATTATGGGACATCCTAAAATAGTGTTTCCAACTTGCAGGCAGAGGAGTTATTGTGTGGGATCGAAACATTGTCTAGTTTGAATGATTGTCTTGCCCATATTTACCCAAATTAAAACAAAAAACCTGCCCGAGGGTGCATGGTGATCAGTAAACTATCTAAGATGTTTATTGACTCCATAGCTGACACTTGGAACAACTAACCAAGAGCAAGTAATCCCGTGCCCCGGTCAAGGGTTCAGGTGGGTAGCAGTTACATCATTTTCAGCTACTGTGTGGACATCTGTGCAGTTTCCCTGGTAGCGTCTGCAGGAGGAAGTGGGGATCAGCTTCCTCTAGCATGTCGTTAGTGGTTTCTTGGGATTCCTTATGCAGGTCAGGAAGCAACAGTTAGAACTGGACATGGAACAACAGACTGGTTCCAAATAGGAAAAGGAGTACATCAAGGCTGTATATTGTCACTCTGCTTATTTAACTTATATGCAGAGTACATCATGAGAAATGCTGAACTGGCAAAAACACAAGCTGGAATCAAGATTGCCGGGAGAAATATCAAGAACCTCAGATATGCAGATGATACCACCCTTATGGCAGAAAATGAAAAGGAACTAAAAAGCTTTTTGATGAAAGTGAAGGAGGAGAGTGAAAAAGTTGGCTTAAAGCTCAACATTCAGAAAATGAAGATCATGGCATCTGGTCCCATCACTTCACGGGAAATAGATGGGGAAACAGTGGAAACAGTGTGAGACTTTATTTTTTTGGGCTCCAAAATCACTGCAGATGGTGACTGCAGCCATGAAATTAAAAGACGCTTACTCCTTGGAAGAAAAGTGATGACCAACCTAGACAGCGTATTCAAAAGCAGAGACATTACTTTGCCGACTAAGGTCTGTCTAGTCAAGGCTCTGGTTTTTCCTGTGGTCATGTATGGATGTGAGAGTTGGACTGTGAAGAAGGCTGAGCACCGAAGAATTGATGCTTTTGAACTGTGTTGTTGGAGAAGACTCTTGAGAGTCCCTTGGACTGCAAGGAGATCCAACCAGTCCATTCTCAAGGAGATCAGCCTTGGGATTTCTTTGGAAGGACTGATGCTAAAGCTGAAACTCCAGTACTTTGGCCACCTCATGTGAAGAGTTGACTCATTGGAAAAGACTCTGATGCTGGGAGGCATTGGGGGCAGGAGGAGAAGGGGATGACAGAGGATGAGATGTCTGGATGGCATCACTGACTCGATGGACATGAGTCTGAGTGAACTCCAGGAGTTGGTGATGGACAGGGAGGCCTGGGGGTCGCAAAGAGTCAGACACGACTGATGGACTGAACTGAACTGGGATTCCCTTCGGTTGGTTCTGAGGGAAAGGTTTAGATAGAGTTGAGAACGAGGGTGTGACCATAACTCACTCTCAGCACCAGAGTGGAGATAGCCACTCGGGGTGGACACTCTCTGTTCTCTAAGGGAGCCCAGGCTGCAGCTCCCATGTGTCACAGTGAGTTTGCACCCATCTCTTGTGGCACTGAACCAAAGCCAAAAGAACAAGACGCCTGCCAGATGCCCAGGAACGAGCTGCTGCTGCTGCTCAGGTTTAATTGAAGCACTATTGCTACAACAGCCTATCACCAGAAGTGATGGCAAACAGCTGGTTATACTGTCATATTCCTCACGATTTTAAATCACATTCACGCCAACGTTTTTCTTCATTGTCTACTTGTCACTTAGTGTGAGAGACCGAGCAACATATGGAAGGGAGGGGGAGCAGCCTGGATGTCCACAGATGTGGATTCTAAGCTGGCAGCCTCTTGCAGAGTAGTCACTGTGTAACGGGAAAGGACAGATCTGAGTCCATATTTTATCTGTTTCTTTTACTTAAACCTCTGTATTCTATTGTTTCTGATCAAGTTAAGAATGTTTCTTGTAGCCTGAAGTGTACAGGACAGTGCATTAATGTAGGCTCTGATGCTAAAGCTGAGAAACTCCAGTACTTTGGCTACCTCATGCGAAGAGTTGACTCATTGGAAAAGACTCTGATGCTGGGAGGGACTGGGGGCAGGAGGAGAAGGGGACGACAGAGGATGAGATGGCTGGATGGCATCACTGACTCGATGGACGTGAGTCTGAGTGAACTCTGGGAGATGGTGATGGACAGGGAGGCCTGGTGTGCTGCGATTCATGGGGTCACAAAGAGTTGGACACGACTGAGTGACTGAACTGAACTGAACTGAGCTTTTAAGGTATAACTGTTTCCCATTCATATGGAGATAAAAAGTTGCAGAACAGAGTAACATGTATCTTGTTGGAGATTTACAAGAACATCATGACCTTATGACCTGACTGAGGTGGGAAGCTGCAGGAACCAAGGATTCCACTATAAAAGGGACCTCAATTCTAACTGGGGTAAAATGGTTCTTTGGGAGACCAGTCCACCATCTTCTTCATCTGCTGGCTTTCTGAATAAAATCTCTATTCCTGGCCCCAACAACTCATCTCTTGATTTATTGGCCTGTCATGTGATAAGCAGTCTGAGTTTGGATTCAGTAACAACTAGCTGTGTGTGACCTTGGACAAGCCCCTCACCTTGCCAGACCCTAGTTTTCTCATCTATAAAATAACCTAAAATTTGATGGTGGTGTCCTGACTTTAGACTTGTATCCTTTGCACTACAACTCTGGAGTGACTTCTGCCAGCCTCATTTAAAACGTGAATGGAGAGGGAGGAGGAAGGATCATGGCAGAGTGTGTGTTTGGAGGATCCACAGGAGGTCACCGGGTATGCTTTCTCTCCCCTCAACCCCTCACTCCGCCGCTTTGCTTCATGTTCCAGACTTGCTGCCCTGCTCTTCCAACGCACACTTCATTCTAATACACGGTTCATTCAATGCTCACAATAACCTGCTGGACTGGTACTATTATTATTTCCAATTTCTACCTTGGGAAACAAGATGTAAGGAGGCTCATGTGCTTGGGAACACAAAGTTAGAAGTAGCAGGGCAAGGATTTAAGCTGAGGAAGTATGACTTTCAAATCCAATACATCACTATGAACAGGGAGCGATGGGAATCCCTTTGGCCTTTGGGAATCCCTTTCCCCCTGGAAGGAGACAGGGACTGTCAAGAAAGCAGGAAAGAGGGACCACGGAGGCGTGAGGAGGATGCCTTCACCATCTTCCCATTGACGCTTGGCTGGGAACCGGTCCTGGGTAACAGGCCTTGGACGTTTTCAGGGAAGAAAAATGTCTGCTCCATTTGGTTCTGTCTTTGAGCAGATGGCAAAAGTCTGCTGGGGAAACTGAGCCTTTGTCTTCCTTCGTTCCTCCTCTTCTTCAGGGAAGCTCTTGTGATGAGAGTGACAAGGCTGATGCCAGGTGACTAGCAGCGGCTGTTCTCTATGACCCAGAGAGTGGTTCATAGATTCTACACACATTACAAGTCTGTCCTTTTAGGAGCAACTGTGGGTGGAAAGGAGAGGGTGGGAGTGCAGAGGCTTGTGCAAGACAGGCCTGGTGTGGAAGCAGGGTCCACCTCTTTGAGGCGTGTAGCCTTCAGCCTCCTTTTCTTTGCCTGTAGGAGAGGAAAGTTCTATCTGTCTTCTTGCAGCGTTGTGGTGAGGATGGAATGAGAAACCCACACCCAGGATAATGCCCAGCATTTAAGGCATCTGGGTAGCATAGTTCCCCTTTCTGATTTGTCTCATCTTCCTACTAAACTGATTTTCTTCTATTTGCCTCTGGTCTCCTTTTTCTCCCCCTGAGCTGTTCAACACTATCCGTTCAGCCTCACATCTGAGATCCTTCATGTGCCAAATGCTTTCCCTTCCAACTCTGGGTATGTGTTGGCTCAGGTCAGTCTTTCCCTGAAGCCAGTCTGATGACCTTCTTCACCTTCTCTGCATCTGCCCAGGGGTGCCCCTCTCTGGCTTGCAGACAGCTGCTTCTTACTATGCTCTCACGTGGCAGAGAGAACAGGCCCTCTGTGTCTCCTCTGAGGGCACTAATCCCACCATGGGGCCCCATCCTCATGACCTCAAACAACCCTAATCGTCTCCCAAAGGCCTCATCACCAAATACCATCACTTGAGCATTAGGACTTCAGCAGATGAATTCTCAGGGGATACAAACATTCAGTTTGCCACAGAACGAAAACTGAGGCTTCCCTGAGAAGAAGGAGACTGCAGACTGAGGACCTCCCTGACCGTCCAGTGGCTAAGATGCCATGCTTCCGAAGCAGGGGGCCCAGGTTCGATCCCTGGTCAGGAAACTCGATCCCGTGTGCCACAACTAAGACCCGGAGCAGCCAAGTAAATAAAAGAGTAAAAAATATTTAAAAATAAAATGAAAAGTTAAAAAAATGACTGCAGCCTCAGCTCCTACCTGGGTTTCCAGCCCTACAGATTTCAGACTGGGCAGCCCCTACAGTCTCACGTGCCAGCTCCTCAAAACCTCTCCCTCCAACAGCTCACGGGTAGGAGTGTTTCCTATTGGCTCTGTTTCTCTAGAGACACCAGACCAATACAAGCTTAGAGGCGGCTTGGAGTTAATGTTTTTCTGCCTTTCACATTCGGGCTGGGAGTGACTTAAATCAGCTCATACCAAGAAATTTAAAATCTGCCTCATCTTTGGGAAAATAGTGAACTTGTTTGCCCAAAGCTCATTTTCCTACTGTGGAATCAACCTCCGGGTTTTCCATCAACTACTCTTCCTGCTGCCTTGGGAGGCTTAGCCATTGAGTGTTTTCATTGAAAAGTTTCATTGAGAGCTGCCCACTTCTTTATTCTCAATCCTCATATTATTTTAGACATTTAGAAAAAGGTGCGTTAGAAAAATGAGATGAAGGGTGACTGGAGGGGTGTGGTACCCGCCCTCTGGGGACTCGTTATTTGTTCATTTCATCCAGTTTTATCTGTTCCTTTATCAATTAATTCTCTAGCAAACTTCTTCACGTTAGAGTGGACTGTTTCACTGAAGTTTCATTGTCCACAATGTTTTTTTTTTTAACCGTGCCAGGCATCTTTCGGGGTCTTATTTTCCTCACCAGGGATTGAACCCATACCCCTGGCAGTGAAAGTGTCAAGTCCTAACCACTGGACTGCCAGGGAAGTCCACACAATGTGTTTAGATGTCTCTTTTGGAGACATGAAGGACCAATTATTATTAATAACATTAATGATGTGTTGAAGTTGTACAGCTTTGCACCTTTTATAAATCTTAAACCTTCCTGCACAGGAGCAAAGGCTTTATACAATAATCTGTTAATATTTATGAGTGATCTTTTTTTCCAGGAGCCTTCTCAAGTCTTCAAAATCAATTTGTCATTTCCCTCCTAAAATGGAATAGAATGTAGTGGAAATGTTTCAAGAATACCTTCAGACAGGCTAGAGAGAGAATGACAGTGCTGTAGGGTGAGGAAGAGGCTGGACCCCCAGGGGCTGAGTTTGGGGCCCCGAGACCTTGGTGACCTCCCTGCCTGTGACCAGTGACCTCACTCAGCCCCTCAGTCCAGTTCAACCGCTGTCTTTTATTTGACATATCTTGGGTCAGCAATCGCCTGTGACTGTTGAAACTGACAAGGTTGGATTTCTAAGGGTTTACTGTAGGGCTGACAAACACGGTACTTCTTGCCAACATTTCCACACTCTGGGCCTTCTGACAGACACACTTAATTAGTCATGAGAGTATTTCCCGCTTCTCTTTGGACTGGGCCTCAGATCCTTCTCTGATGTCGTCATTTTAAGTAGCCACTACCAATCAATGAGAATTGGTGCTAGGTTTAGTTTCTCTCTGCTGCTTGGTGTGATATTATTATTCTGCCTCCCTAAAGAGATAAGGAGGATCCCACATGATTCACCCAGGCTGAAGAATTGTGGAATTTCAGAATGAGAAGAGCCTTAGGGAATGCAAACAGCTCCTCTATTTAACAGATGGGCATCCCCCGTGGACACACACAGAACTTACATTTCCCTGCCCAGGGATCTGTTAATGTTCTTAATATCTTTCCAAAGAGGAGGAGAATCCCCTTGTTCTCCTTATTCTGAGTTAATGGTAAAATAAATTACAGGACATCTGAGTCAGAAGGAACCTAGGGCCCATCTGCTCCAGCTTCCTACCCAACATAGGAAGAAGACCATCTATCTGATCTTTATCCAAATATGTCCTATGATCGAGGAACCCTTTCTGTGTTGGGCACTCGTGGAATTAAAATCTTCTTTCCTAGAGGTCTTGACAACTGGCCCTGGTTTTTCCTTCTAAATGAACATTACAAACTGTTGAATGTATTATCTTTCCCTGGGAAGACAGACATCTAACTTGGTTTAAAAGCAGAGACATCACTTTGCTGACAAAGGTCCTTATAGTCAAAGCTATGGTTTTTCCAGTAGTCATGTATAGATGTGAGAGTTAGACCATAAAGAAGGCCAAAGAGTTGATGCTTTCAAGTTGTGGTGCTGGAGAAGACTCTTGAGAGTAACTTGGACTCCAAGGAGATAAAACCAGTTAATCTCTAAAGGAAATCAACACTGAATATTCATTGGAAGGACTGATGCTGAAGTTGAAGCTCCAATCCTTTGGCCACCTGATGTGAAGAACTGACTCATTGGGAAAGGACCCTGATGCTGGGAAAGACTGAAGGCAAAAGGAAAAGGGGGCTGGAGGATGAGATGGCTAGAAAGCGTCACTGACTCAATGGACATGAGTTTGAGGAAGCTCTGGGAGATGGTGAAGGACAGGGAGACCTGGTGTGCTGCAGTTCATGGGGTCACAAAGAGTCGGACACGACTGAGTGACTGAACAATAGCAAAGGCATCTAACTCCACATGGCTCTCAAAAAGCAAGTCTAATGGGGGGCGTTTGTGCACAGAGTTGGGTAGGCGGGGAGATACTCTCAGGCAGGTGTTTTTTGGGGGAATATCACACACTGCTTCCTCCTCTACGCACAAGGCAAGGCCTGGTGGTCTCGGGGAGCACGAGGGCGTAGTGGAGTATTGGCAACCTGGGAGCCACCGAGCAATCTGCTGTTACACAGGGTGCATGAAGCGTCTTTGTCCACCGAGTCACCTTCCAGGTGTTTTCCGAGGGCTGAAACGCTTCCTCTAGGTACGTGAGCTCCTCCTCCACGTGCCATTTTGACCGATCGTCATTTTTTCCGCAACATAAGCCGTTTCGACATGAAGCGTGTGCTTTTCCGAGGCACTTTTGAACTGCTCGCTGGCCGTCAGCCTTTGACAAAGCTGCATTATTATGGGAGACACACCAGAGGAGCAGCCCCACGCTCCACTATAACTCAGGGAGCATATGAGACGCTGAAATTCGAATACCTCATTTTCATGACAAATGACGCAACAAGAGCCCCAGATGGCCACCATGCATCTTCCATTCTGCCTGCAGCCGGCCAGGGAGAAGGAAACTGAACACTTCCCCTCTCTGCTCTGGCCCAAGGCGCTGCGTGGTGCTCTGGGAGAGCTGGCCACAGGCTAGGGCCGCTGCTCATGTGGCTCTTGTGCCAGGATAACTTGGAGTGGACTCGGTCTTCAAGCACAGGAACACGCCTGAAACCAGGGTTGTGATAGTTACCCTTGGGGCTTCCCTGGTGGTCCCGGTGTTTAAGAATCTACCCGCCAGTGCAGGGGGTCACAGGTTTGATCCCTGGTCGGGGAAGATCCCACATGGCATGGAGCATTTAAGCCTGTGCGTCTCAACTACTGAGCCTGTGCTGTAGAGCCTGAGAACCACAGCTACTACTGAGCCCACGTGCCATAACTACTGAAGACCTCGTGCCTGGAGCCTGGGCAACAGAGCAGGAGAAGCCACCACAACGAGAAGCCCGTGAACCGCAGCGAAGAATAGTCTCTGCTCACCACAACTAGAGCAAAGCCCGTGCAGCAGTGAAGGCGCAGGGCAACCAGAACCAAATCCATAAATTTAAAATCAGTACACTTGACGTTGCCCTGGTATAGATGCCTCAGCAAAGGATCGGTCAATAGACACAGTGGGAAAGCACGCCGTATAAGAGCGTACACCACTGCGGTTAGAGTTAGTCCTCCTGGGGTTCGGTGCGAGGATTACAGTAGCTTTCAAGCCTTGGTTTCACTCACTTGATGTGCAGACGGGAATACGACTCAGTGTTTGTATCAACCCTGGACGTCCCCAAGTGCATTCAGGCTTAGTTAGGACAGTTTTCACCGTAGAGCAGAAGTAGGAAATAGGCGAACTTGATCCTCATGCAGAAGGGTCTAGCAATTAACATATAAAGGCTTATATCAGGGTTATGCAGCAAAAGGAAACTAAAAGGATGTGTGTGGGTGTGTATGTGGTACATGTGTGTGCGTGTGCTAAGTCGCTTCAGCCATGTCCAATTGTTTGTGATGCTATTCACTGTAGCCCTCCAGCCTCTGTCCATGAGATTCTTCAGGCAAGAGCACTGGAGTGGGTTTCTGTTTTCTTCTCCAGGGGATCTTCCCCACCTAGGGATCGAACCCTCATCTCTTAGGTCTCCTGCATTGCAGGGGGTTCTTAACCACTAACGACACCTGGGAAGCCTGGTATACATGTATGTATGTAAAATAAGGGATTGGTTCATGTCATTATGGAAGCTGACAAGTCCACAGATCTGTGGTCAGCAATCTAGAGACTCAGGGACAGCTGATATTTCAGTTCAAGTTCAAAGGCAGGAAAAAAATCCCATGTTCCAGCTTGATAGCAGCCAGAAGGAGAAATTTTTTCCTACCCAGCATTTCTGTCACATTCAGAGTATCATCTGATTGAAGCCCATTACATTAGGGAGGGCAATCTGCTTTCCTTTATCAGTTCAACTGTTAACTTCATCCAGAAACATCCAGAGGGATGTCTGGCCAAACATCTGCCCTCCCATCCCCACCTCCCACCGATAACCCAGTAAAGTTGACACATAAAATTAACCATCACAAGTCTACCCCTTATCTCCTTGGCACCCACACACATCTCCTTACACCATCCTTAATCTCCAAATAAAGACAATACTTCTCATCATAATTCTGCTTCCTTAGGCCAAGAGTAGAGCCTTCTGTTGTTCTGGGCCCCACTCAAAACCAGTAACTTTCCAGGTTGCTCGGTAAATGGGCTGAAATGGCACATACAATGTGAAGTGTATGTTGACATGGACACCTGTGGATATAAAGCGTCATCAGGTGTCTCCTCCTCCCCCCAAAGAGGACTGACTGATTAGTGGAAACTTGGCCCAGAGTGGCTAGCAGTAGGTCCACCGAGTTTGGGTTCACCCTGTGGTTAATTTCCCTGCCCTTGAATTTATAACTGGGCTAGACATACATGGTAATTGGCAGAATTCAATATTGGTATTTCATCCTGCAGGAAAGAGCTATTATCGTTGTGGGGGAAGCCAAGCCAAAGCTCTAACATTGCCTTCCCATGACCGAGATACAAGTACTAAAAGCAGTGTCACACCCCAGGGGGAGGGTACATGTTAATGGAACCTTTAAAAACCAAGGGGCTGCACGGGCCATGATCCCCATCATACGTTCATTTACTTTACCAGCTCTCTCTCCCCCTCTCTGTCTCTCATCTCTAGCAGAATGAAAGTGAACAACAGCAAAGTTGCCCAGGCAGTAGCTCCACGTGCAGCCGCCACCCCACACACAGCGTTGTTGCTGGAGCAGATGAACATGCACGCATGCACGTGTATTTCGGCACATGGTCATTGGTCTGCCCTGATCCTTGTCAGAAAAGAGTATCAGACATTCTTCCCGTTTACTTGGGAAGGACAATAGTATCGTTTATAGTCTTGTCACATGATTACATTAACTTCCTATTTTCCCAAGGAATTTGAAGGGGCCTGAACCAAGTGGCAAATGGCTTGGGTGCTTAGGGCCCTGGAAAGAGATACAGTGCAGCATCGTAGCAAGGAGAGAGGGGTAGAGATGAGCCGGAGGCAGTGAGCATGAAGCCTGAAGACCTTATCACACGGCAGTACTTACATCATGGAAGAAGCTGCTACAGAAGACTCGGCAAACCAGCTGTACAGAGAGACCCAGCTGCTTGAAGTCGGGCCCCACACGTGCATGTATGGCATGGCCATGGATGGCTGGGATGGAGACCAGGCAGCTTGGAGGCCGCTTGCTGAGGCTGATCTAGCTACCGCCTGTGCTGGTGTGCACCATGTCAGCAGCAACTTCTGTTCAGTTCAGTCGCTCAGTCGTGTCCAGCTCTTTGTGACCCCATGGACTGCAGCACGTCAGGCCTCCCTGTCCATCACCAACTCCCGGAGCTGGTTCAAACTCATGTCCACTGAGTCAGTGATGCCATCCAACCATCTCATCCTCTGTCGTTCCTTCTCCTGCCTTCAAACTTTCCCATCATCAGGATCTTTTCCAATGAGTCAATTCTTCATATCAGGTGCCCAAAGTATTGGAGCTTCAGCTTTAGTATCAGTCCTTTCAGTGAATATTCAGGGTTGATTTCCTTTAAGATTGACTGGTTGGATCTCCTTGCAGGCCAAGGGACTCTCAAGAGTATTCTCCAGCACCACAGTTTAAAAGCATCAATTATTCGGTACTCAGCTTTCTTTATAATCCAACTTTCACATCCATACATGAGTACTGGAAAAACCACAGCTTTGATTAGATAGACCTTTGTCAGCAGAAAATGTCTCCGCTTTTTAATATGCTGTCTAGGGTGGTCATAGCTTTTCTTCCACTGACTAAGCATCTTAACTTCATGGATGCAGTCACCATCTGCAGTGATTTTGGAGCCCAAGAAAATAAAAACTCTTTCCATTGTGTCCCCATCTACTTACCATGAAGTGATGGGACCGGATGCCATGATCTTCATTTTTTGAATGTTGAGCTTTAAGCCTAAAATGGACTGGAATGGGTGAATTTAACTCAGATGACCATTCTATTTACTACTGCTGGCAGGAATCCATCAGAAGAAATGGAGTAGCCATCATGGTCAACAGAAGAGTCCGAAATGCAGTACTTGGATGCAATCTCAAAAATGACAGAATGATCTCTGTTTGTCTCCAAGGCAAATCATTCAATATCACAGTAATCCAAGTGTATGCCCCAACCAGTAACGCTGAAGAAGCTGAAGTTGAACGGTTCTATGAAGACCTACAAGACCTTTTAGAACTAACACCCCAAAAAGATGTCCTTTTCATTATAGGGGACTGGAATGCAAAAGTAGGAAGTCAAGAAACATCTGGAGTAACAGGCAAATTTGGCCTTGGAATGTGGAATGAAGCAGGGCCAAGACTAATAGAGTTTTGCCAGAAAATGCACTGGTCATAGCAAACACCCTCTTCCAACAACACAAAAGAAGACTCTACACATGGACATCACTAGATGGTCAACACCGAAATCAGATTGATTATATTCTCTGCAGCCAAAGATGGAGAAGCTCTATACAGTCAACAAAAACAAGACCAGGAGCTGACTGTGGCTCAGATCATAAACTCCTTATTACCAAATTCAGACTGAAATTGAAGAAAACAGAGAAAACTGCTAGACCATTCAGGTGTGACCTAAATCAAATCCCTTATGATTATACAGTGGAAGTGAGAAATAGATTTAAGGGCCTAGATCTGATAGATAGAGTGCGTGATGAACTATGGAATGAGGTTCGTGACATGTACAGGAGACAGGGATCAAGACCATCCCCATGGAAAAGAAATGTAAAAAAACAAAATGGCTGTCTGGGGAGGCCTTACAAATAGCTGTGAAAAGAAGAGAAGCGAAAAGCCAAGGAGAAAAGGAAAGATATAAGCATCTGAATGCAGAGTTCCAAAGAATAGCAAGGAGAGATAAGAAAGCCTTCTTCAGCAATCAATGCAAAGAAATAGAGGAAAAGAACAGAATGGGAAAGACTAGAGATCTCTTCAAGAAAATTAGAGATACCAAGGGAACATTTCATGCAAAGATGGACTCGATAAAGGACAGAAATGGTATGGACCTAACAGAAGCGAAGATATTAAGAAGAGCTGGCAAAAATACACGGAAAACTGTACAAAAAAGATCTTCACTACCTGGATAATCACGACGGTGTGATCACTCATCTAGAGCCAGACATCTTGGAATGTGAAGTCAAGTGGGCCTTAGAAAGCATCACTATGAACAAAGCTAGTGGAGGTGATGGAATTCCAGTAGAGCTATTTCAAATCCTGAAAGATGATGCTATGAAAGTGCTGCACTCAATATGCCAGCAAATTTGGAAAATTCAGCAGTTGCCAAAGGACTGGAAAAGGTCAGTTTTCATTCCAATCCTAAAGAAAGGCAATACCAAAGAGTGCTCAAACTACTGCACAATTGCTCTCATCTCACACGCTAGTAAAGTAATGCTCAAAATTCTCCAAGCCAGGCTTCAGCAATACATGAACTGTGAACTTCCTGATGTTCAAGCTGGTTTTAGAAAAGGCAGAGGAACCAGAGATCAAATTGCCAACATCCTCTGGATCATGGAAAAAGCAAGAGAATTCCAGAAAAACATATATTTCTGCTTTATTGACTATGCCAAAGCCTTTGACTGTGTGGATCACAATCAACTGTGGAAAATTCCTCAAGAGATGGGAATACCAGACCACCTGACCTGCCTCTTGAGAAATCTGTATGCAGGTCAGGAAACAACAGTTAGAACTCGACATGGAACTACAGACTGGTTCCAAATAGGAAAAGGAGTACATCAAGGCTGTATATTGTCACCCTGCTTATTTAACTTCTATGCAGAGAACATCATGAGAAACTCTGGACTGGAAGAAACACAAGCTGGAATAAAGATTGCCGGGAGAAATATCAATAACCTCAGATATGCAGATGATACCACCCTTATGGCAGAAAGTGAAGAGGAGCTAAAAAGCCTCTTGATGAAAGTGAAAGAGGAGAGCGAAAAAGTTGGCTTAAAGCTCAACATTCAGAAAACGAAGATCATGGCATCCGGTCCCATCACTCCATGGGAAATAGATGGAGAAACAGTGGAAACAGTGTCAGACTTTATTTTCTTGGGCTCCAAAATCACTGCAGATGGTGACTGCAGCCATGAAATTAAAAGACGCTTACTCCTTGGAAGAAAAGTTATGACCAACCTAGATAGCATATTTAAAAGCAGAGACGTTACTTTGTCAACAAAGGTCCATCTAGTCAAGGCTATGGTTTTTCCTGTGGTCATGTATGGATGTGAGAGTTGGACGGTGAAGAAGGCTGAGCGCCGAAGAATTGATGCTTTTGAACTGTGTTGTTGGAGAAGACTCTTGAGAGTCCCTTGGACTGCAAGGAGATCCAACCAGTCCATTCTCAAGGAGATCAGCCTAGGGATTTCTTTGGAAGGACTGATGCTAAACCTGAAACTCCAGTACTTTGGCCACCTCATGTGAAGAGTTGACTCATTGGAAAAGATTTTGATGCTGGGATGGATTGGGGGCAGGAGAAGAAGGGAACGTTCAAGGGTGAGATGGCAGGATGGCATCACTGACTCGATGGATGTGACTCTGAGTGAACTCTGGGAGTTGGTGATGGAGAGGGAGGCCTGACATGCTGCGATTCATGGGGTCACAAAGAGTTGGACACGACTGAGCGACTGAACTGAACTGAACTGAACTGAGCTTTAAGCCAGATTTTTCACTCTCCTGTTTCAATTTCATCAAGAGGCTCCTTAGTTCCTCTTCACTTTCTGCCATAAGGGTGGTGTCATCTGCATATCTGAGGTCACTGATATTTCCCCCAGAAATCTTGATTCTAGGTTGTGCTTCATCCAGCCTGGCGTTTTGCATGATGTTCTCTGCATATAAGTTAAAAAAGCAGGGCGACAATATACAGCCTTGACATACTCCTTTCCCAGTTTGGAACCAGTCTGTTGTTCCATGTCTGGTTCTAACTATTGCTTCTTGATCTGCATACAGGTTTCTCAGGAGGTAGGTCAGGTGGTCTGGTATTCCCATCTCTTGAAGAATTTTCCACAGTTTGTTGTGATCCACACAGGCAAAGGCTTTAGTGTAGTCAGTGACAAACCCTAAACCCCAGTATGGGTCCATCCCTTGAAGAGACCAAACAGATGTCTGGTAACAACGTGACTGCCCTGGACCAACTCCATCCTTGAGAGGGAGGCCACTTGTCTTCCTAGAATTGATGCGTATTCTAAGTACGTGTTTTTCTTTCCTGCCTGCTGGGTCTTAAGCGGCACCACTGGCCAAGGGCTTATAGGATATTTGGCCCACTGCTTAGCATTGTTTACTTCCCAGCAGAGGAGGTGCGGTGGTGTGTACACGGCATATGCTGGAATAGACAGCGGCGAGACTGGATGCTTTTTCCAGGTCAGGGAAGACTATTTGCAAATGCACGGAAGTAGGAAAAAACTCACGGACACTGTGAGATAACAAGAGGTGGGCACTGACAGCCAACTCTGATGCCCTACCTGCCTACACCTGGGGTGGGGTTTGCCTCGACCCTCCTTCCTAATAGACAGTGAGATCAACCCTCGTCTCAGGAAGGGTGAGGATAGCATCCTTTGCAAACGGCACTCAAGTGGCTCCCACAGCCTCAGGGCTGCTCGCGGTCCTTATTTGCTTTCCGCCATCCCTGTTTGTTCCCGGCATCAGCTGGAAGCACGTCTACAAAGGGGACCGTGTGAATAAATCTGGATGGACAGAAAACACATTAGTTATTTCTTAGCCCCATTCTGAAGCTTAGCTGAGTTTATTAGATTTGATTAAAGGATTTTATGTCTGGCTTGTTGGAGAGATAGGGATTAAGCAGTAAGGAGCTTTTCCCTTCCGGGGATCACCAAACCCATCCCCGGAGAATGGTGACGTGCTGAATTCTGGGCTGCTGTTCTTAAAAAAAATGCCAGATTCTTTCCCTTCATTTGTATTAATGAGCTCAGTCAAAAATGATGAAGCCTTCTGCAGGTTTGCAAGCCATGAATTATCGAAGAGAAAAGCTGGAGGGGAGATTAGAAAGAATCATAGCCCCAACTTCACTTGTAGATAAGAAAGCCAGAGAAGTTAACTGACTTGCTGGAGGTCACGTGGCGAGTTCCAGGCACAGCGGGGGGCACAGCCCAGGTCCCTTGTCTCCTAAATCAGCACTGTTTAGTCTTCTCCTTCCCCCAGAAATAGATACTGAACCACAAAGGGGTGGATGTCCAGAGGAAGGGATGAAGGGGAGGTTCTTGCTGCACTTTCTCTGCTTGAAATAAGATACACGGTTGGTTTTCAGCAACACACAGCTCTGATGATTTACTGCAGACACAAGGGTAGTGGCATGCGGGGAAGGTTACGGGGTTATGAGATGGGGAGAGAAGGGAAAGGGGCAATGAGAGACTGTGTCCAGGAAGTGCTCCTCAGTGATCAACACTCAGGCCACATCCACCAGGGGCCCTGGATTTCTGCCACCGTCCTCCCCATGCAGGGCAGGCTCCCCGGGTGAGGAGGGGACCTCCACTGGACTCTCAGGAGCAGAGGACAAGTCCTGGGAGGAATGAAAGGCTCATTCTCACTCCAGGCAGGACCGGGATGTGGGTCCCCCTCCGCCTCCGGGCTCTTCTCAGCCTCAGCTCTGCCCTCAGTGACCGTCCATCTAGATTGAGGCAGGTGCCAGCTGCCTTGTTGCTTCTGAGCGCAGAGTGTCCTGGGCTTATTTCTTGAGAACGTGCTCATTTTTCTCCATTTTGGCTTGTTTGTCATTCGTGGCTGTAGGGCGTTGACATAAATAGGTGTCAAAAATTTAACTGGAGCAGGTTGATTCCCCACGGTCATAGGTGAGTGTGGGCACGACTCTGGGGGGAGTGTGGGTCCAGGGCAGGAGATGCAGGCATCCACAGATGGGCAAAGTGCTGCCCTTAGGGTGGTGGCCATCCCCGGTGGGGAAGGACAGGAGGGACGGGAGAGCCCAGAGGAATGTGCTGTCCCAGGCAGACAGGACGGGGCTGCTGGAGCTATAAGCACGGGCTAGTGGGAATGTCTGTGCCTGGCATCAGGGGGCCAGGCATGGCATGGGGTGGCATGGGGGAGGGGGCATGGGGCAGGTGGATGTGAGACTCAAGCAGGAGACTGAGGCCGGCTTGGGGACCAGCACGGTGGGGACCAGGCACGGTGGTCATGGCCAGTCGCCAGGTGAGAGGAGGTTGTGGTCACAGCCAGGGCCCCTGGCTCCCAGGCTATGCCCTGTCCAAGCCTGACAGCCTGGCCTGGCTCTGCGTGTCCTGCCTGGTGACCTCCTGCCGTGGACCTTGGACTGGTACCCGATTCCTCCTCCTTTTCAGTCTTTCCAGGCGATCAGTCACTCAGTACATTTCCTGAATGTATATTACTGGGGGGCAGTGACCCTGGGGTGCATGGACCACAAGCCCGCTGGACCGGGCTCCCCACTTCTCCCAGTTGGGGGGTTACACTCCACTCAGCTTCCCACAGCACCAGGGGCCTCGCTTCCTGGGAAGAGTGGCTGCAGTCTTTCGGAGCCCCAGTGTTCCTGGATGTTTCCAAGACTGCTCTTGTCTCGGACAGCTCTGCGTCCCAGACTGCCTGCTGGGAACCCTGCTAACAAAACTGCCCCTCACTTGTCCTGTAGGGCGGAACCCCCCTCCACACACACACGGTGCATCTACACAACTCCTTGGACTGTTCCCCAGGTGAATCTATTACCCCCACTCTCTGGGTGAAGAGGTCCTTGGTTCTGCTTCCTTCTAGCTGGTGACATCAAAGGCAGACAGGGAAAGTGTAGGGCGGTCAGAGAGCACGCTGGGGAAACATCACCACCTTTGCCAGGTAAGGATGGGGCCCCGAGTCAGATCTTAAAGAGTGGGTAGCATTAGCACACAGCAGTTACACAGTAGACCTGGAGGCACGTGCCTTTTCTATCAAGGACAGATTTCCATCCAACTTACACTACCTGAATGATGTTCAGACGATGCATAATTGTAAGTAAATCCAAGCCAAGTGGAGCAGGTGAAGGCTGAGCAGATGGTGCAGGAAGAGGAGGAAGCGAATGACGAAATCAGATGGCTGTTTGGCTGAAACAACCCGCCATCCCCCCCCACCCCCTTCAGAACGTTATCTTGATCAGTCAGTTACATGCTATACGATCAGACTGAATTCCACAAAGAAACACTTGGATGGAAATAATTAACGGTCGAGTCATTTTATTAGTATTCCTAAAGACCTCTAATGAGGAATAGGGATGGTAAATCATTAATATATATTTTCAGCTGCTTTAAAAATTAAATCTGTTCCACAATGTGTTTCACAATTTTATAGCCATTATGTGGAGCCCTTTGGGATCGTCTCATAAAAGGCCTTCCATAAATTTCATCTGTCCTTGTATCACATTGCGTTTTACAGCAATAATCTGGCATTTTAAAGAGCTCCGAGGCACCATCTCTTTTTAGAAGCAGCGATGAAGGGACACGCAGGAGGGTGGAAGGGAGTGAGCGAGTGCTGCAGAAGGGGTCGCCAACCTCTTTTCAGAACAGTACAGGGAAAGAGATCAGATTTAGAGAGATTTATTTCACTCTTCCCTGAGGCTTCCTGTTCCAGATATATCTCTTCTTCAACTGTCCTCCAAAAAAATGAACCCACGCAAGGATTCCTCTATAAGACAGTGTATGACATGGATCACTCTTGCTTCGTTGCAGTGAGGCTAAAGGACACAGCACAGGTGAGCACAGCCCAAAGTGGAGACAGTAATTCATCCCCTCTGCTTCCTCAGCTGCTACTTACCGCATCACTGCCAGGAAACCCCCCAGGCTCCATTTCCGTAGTGACCATGGTGCTCGGCAAAACTCTCCAGGCATTTGAAAACCCAGATACAAAAGTTACAGAGTGAATTTACAGGGAGGGCAAGTCATGTCCTAATCTATGGCATTTCAAGGCTGTATATTGTCACCCTGCTTATTTAACTTCTATGCAGAGTACATCATGAGAAACTCTGGACTGGAAGAAACACAAGCTGGAATCAAGATTGCCAGGAGAAATATCAATCACCTCAGATATGCAGATGACACCACCCTTAGGGCAGAAAGTGAAGAGGAGCTAAAAAGCCTCTTGATGAGTGTGAAAGAGGAGAGTGAAAAAGTTGGCTTAAAGCTCAACATTCAGAAAACGAAGATCATGGCATCCGGTCCCATCACTTCATGGGAAATAGATGGGGAAACAGTGGAAACAGTGTCAGACTTTATTTTTTTGGGCTCCAAAATCACTGCAGATGGTGACTGCAGCCATGAAATTAAAAGACGCTTACTCCTTGGAAGAAAAGTCATGACCAACCTAGATAGTATATTCAAAAGCAGAGACACTACTTTGCCGACTAAGGTCCGTCTAGTCAAGGCTATGGTTTTTCCTGTGGTCATGTATGGATGTGAGAGTTGGACTGTGAAGAAGGCTGAGCGCCGAAGAATTGATGCTTTTGAACTGTGGTGTTGGAGAAGACTCTTGAGAGTCCCTGGGACTGCAAGGAGATCCAACCAGTCCATTCTGAAGGAGATCAGCCCTGGGATTTCTTTGGAAGGAATGATGCTGAAGCTGAAACTCCAGTACTTTGGCCACCTCATGCGAAGAGTTGACTCATTAGAAAAGACTCATGCTGGGATGGATTGGGGGCAGGAGGAGAAGGGGATGACAGAGGATGAGATGGCTGGATGGCATCACCGACTCGATGGACATGAGTCTGAGTGAACTCCAGGAGATAGTGATGTACAGGGAGGCCTGGCATGCTGTGATTCATGGGGTCACAAAGAGTTGGACACAACTGAGCGACTGAACTGAACTGAACTGAAGATGTTTGCTCCTGAGAAGGAAAGCTATGACCAACTTAGTGTATTAAAAAGCAGAGACATCAGTTTGCCAACAATGGTCCATATAGTCAAAGCTATGGTTTTCCCAGTAGTCATGTATGGATGTGAGAGTTGGACTATAAAGAAGCTGAGTGCCAAAGCATTGATACTTTCAATCTGTGGTGTTGGAGAAGACTCTTGAGAGTCCCTTGGACTACAAGGAGATCAAACCAGTCAATTCTAAAGGAAATCAGTCCTGAATATTCATTGGAAGGACTGATACGGAAGCTGAAGCTCCAATACTCTGATGCAAAGTGCTGATTCACAGGGAAAGACCCTGATGCTGGGAAAGACTGAAGGTAAAGGAGAGGGGGGTGGCAGAGGATGAGATGGTTAGATAGCATCACCATCTCAGTGGACATGAGTCTGAGCAAACTCTGGTAGACAGTGAAGGACAGGGGAGTCTGGCATGCGGCAGTCCATGGTGTTGTAAAGAGTTCATGTGACTTGGTGACTGAATAACAACAATGCTCATGGAGGCACGATGCTTTAGTAAAGACAATATATATCAGTAAATCATGGGCTCCTTCACAGCGGGTCACACGTGACACAGAAGTGTCGTGGGCTAGGGTGAGGGGGCCACTCACCCTGTAAAGTCATGCAGGTTCTACTCCGTAATGTCTCACCTGTGGGGTTAGGTTCTCCAGCCCCATAGACTCACACCTGCCCTGTGATCAACCAATCAGAATCCACGTTGTTGGCCATGTTTCACCCTGTCAAGCAGAACTTCTTATCCTTGTCAGCAGTTTTAATCAGAGTGTTGAAGCCAGATGAAAACTATTTAAATATGCTAATGGCCTGGCAGGAGATTAAATGGGCCCCTTAACAAATGACTCTCCATCCAGCCCCCAGCGTCCCCACCTGACTCAGTGGCACATTAATGACACCGATATTCCCGCCCGCCAGGGACATTCCATGCATCTCCTGTGAGCCCACAACAGCTGGAGAAGAAGCACCCCTTCTTTGCACGTTATCCATCGATCTCTCGGTGGCCGTGGAGTGGCTTCGTGAGGCTGCCCTGAGAAGTACTGCCTTGCTGATCTTCCTGTTCCTGGACCACTTTCCCGGGCTGGTGACAGATTGCTCTCTACAGGCAAACACCACTTAGAGCACTTAAGACAGCAGCGACAAGTTTCTCATATTTTGGGATCATTTGAGAAGCTGTAAGAATGAATGTTCCCTGTAAAATCTTGAAACGTGCAAGAGGTTGAGACCTAAAAGGTATGCTTGGGGTAATTCCCGGCTCACGCTTGCTGTCTGGGGAAGACGTTATGATGGGGTGACTTAACTGATACACCCACTCCTCATTTTGTTTTGGTTGGGGATAAACCTGCTTGTGCTCCAGGACAGCGTTCCCACAGGTATGCGCGATGTGGGTCTCCTCTAAAGGACCCTCTGCTCCCCACGTGGCCCCCATTTCCTCTTCCTCTTGGAACTCCGAGGTCCTCCTGAAGCCTCAAGCTGGGAAAAAGCGGTAGACTGTTCCCAAAGGGGGCTTCCCTGGCGGCTCTGACGGTAAAGAATCTGCCTGCAACGTGGGAGGCTTGGGATCTATTTCTGGGTCAGGAAGATCTCCTGGAGAGAGAAATGGCAACCCACTCCAGTATTCTTGCCTGGAGGATTCCATGAACAGAGGAGCCGGGTGGGCAACAGTCGGTGGGTCTGCAAAGACCTGGATGTGACTGAGCGACTAACACTATTCCCAGAGAACACTTCTGCTACGACCTGGAGACCCTGCTGAGATCTTAGGCCAGTGCCTTGAAGAAGATGCTTTTCCTCCTAAAAATCTGCTCCCGTTTCCCTCATTGTCTCCAGACCAACATCTGAATCAGTTTCCACTCTAGCCCAGCTGGAGAAATCCAGTTTCTGCTATGGGAAGAGATGCCTCCTCAGTGAAAGAGTTGTAGGATCTGGGTGGAAGGAATGGACAAAAGCAAGAGGATGCATGGGGATGGAGCTTGAAGGCGACAGCGGGAGGGATCAACTCCAGGGTGAGGAATGGTGAGCTGAAGAAAACGTGGAGCATCCTTCTGGGATTCATAACTGAGTTCAGGCGGGAACTCCTGGGGCAGGTCCTAAGATACAGCTGAGCTGACCCCCTGAAGTTTGAATACGAGGGAGAACACAGGAAATGAAAGATTCAGAAGTCTCTTGTCAGGGATTTGCAAAACCGGTCAGGAGGTTCAGGGAAGTGTGCAGTTTGGAGTGGATTTATTGCATGAGGAGGAAACCTGCTTGTTCTCTAAGAGTCTGGAGGATACTCAGTCACCATGCCGATAAAGACTGCATGAGGGGGTCACCAGCATCTTTGAGAAGCCAGTGGTGGCCGTCCTCTGTAGACCAAGATTGATGCAGAAACTACTGCCCAGGAGCCGGGCTTCCTGTGGCCAAGGGGAAGAAAGGATTCTGAAAAAACACAAGGTAAGATGCAGCCATTAAGTGTTAGAGGCTAGTGGGTGTGTTGAGTTGGCCCAAAAGTCCATTTGGATTTTCCATAACATCGTCCAGAAAAACCCAAATGAACTTCTTGGCCAACTCGATAAATAGTACAAAGGGCAACAGGGCTGACTGAAGATCCCGGCCCCCAGGAGACACTGGTGATGAAAAAGGGCTGGACTGGCCGCCAAGGCTCTCTGACCTGCAGAAATCTGTGGCTATGTCCAGTAACTCACGAGTGTCTCAGGGGAAGATACGTGGTGCCGACTATCCGGCTTGACTTGTGTGAGCAGAAAAAGCTGTAGGCTCCCACCAAGAGACATTCTGATGCCTCACCAAGTTGCTGCCAACTTTCCAGCTTAGACTTTATAGGTGAGTGGACAGCTGAGTTCCCATGAAGAAGGACCCTGCCATTTCTCCACACATATTAAAATAACCTTCCCTGACCCCTTCCTGAAAGGCTGTGTGAATATTTTCTAGAAGAGCCGTACCCCGGGGTAGGAGGAAACTGCGGATCTCAGGCTGGCCCTGATGTCAGGGCCTTGAACCGGCATGGAGGTGCTGGCAGTCCGATGAGAGGTGAGGCTGGGGCCGAGTCCATCCGCCTCTGGCTCACACCCCAGACTCGTGGCGTTGTATCTGTGTCTGCTGAAGCCACTCAGACTCCCTCTGTTGGGCAATGTCGGACGCAGTCACTGAGGGGCTCTTGGCTTTGGTTGGTTGCAGACTGACTTCCTCAGGGCACGTCCCTGTGTGGAAGAGTGAGGGTGGAGCGGGCGGGGGGAGATTTTGTCTTTTACTGAGATTTCACTCACCTTACAGTAAAAAAAAAAATAATAATCCATTTCAAGGACGCTGTCCCTCTCGTCCATCAAATCATGGCAGCAACAAAGCTTAAGCTTTCATTCTTGGAGTTCTTGAATTCATAAGGAGGTAATAATACACGGCTCTAGTGTATGAAGAGAGCTTTTTACAGCCTCTCAATCATGGCCTTCGTCAGGAGTATCACTAAATCTCATTTGTCATTCTTCTGTGACTTGATAAGCCCTGATACATTTAAAGTGTGCTCATGCCAATGGGAAGCTACCTTGTTCCTTCTGAGGGTGTGTAAACAAAGCTCTTCCCCACATACTTCTGCACTAATTTTTTTTGCTTTGCATATGTGCAAAGAGAGTGGTGGGCACATGTTGAGAGGACAGCTGGCAGCACCCACTTTGAGGGAGAAGGAGTAAATGACCTTTGACATTTTTGTCGAGGGGTTTTGGGATTTTTGCTCCCAGTGGATTCTGGTCTGTGGTGATAATACCAAGTTGGTCACTGTGATTGTGATTTTATACAGCTTGATTTCTGGCTTCACTTTGCTATAATCTCTATTGCTCAGAAGGTGGAAGAATGTTGTTTTGAGAACAGAGAGAACCTGGAGCCAAGTGCCTGAGTCTTGGAGAAATTCATAGAATGCCTCGTAAGGGCACAGACAGACACCAGCCTTGGAGCTTAGCAAGGCAACTTCAAGTTGGAGGAAAAGGCCCATATGACTCCAGGTTAGAGAATTAACAATAAAATATTTCTTAGGAGGAAAGAAAAATTAGAGAAACCTTATTTAAATTCTGGTGATGTAGCTATGAGAGGAAACATGGGATAAAGCAAAAGTGCAGGCTTGGGGGGCATTTTCATCTTAAATCCTCTCTCTGTGACCTTCTAGTTTCCCTTTTTTTGGGCATCTATAGTCTGGCTTCATCCTTATTTCACTCCTCAAAATGTGATTTTATTTGAAAATATGGTCTTTGTTGCCGTCTTCAAGTTAAGACCAGGTCATTAGGGTGGACTCTAATCCACTATGCAGCCTCCTTGATGGCTCAGATAGTAAAGAACCCGCCTGCAATGCAGGAGACTCAGGTTCAATCCCTGAGTCAGGAAGATCCCCTGGAAGAGGGCATGGCAACCCACTCCAGTATTCTTGCCTGGGAAATCCCATGGACAGAGGAGCCTGGCGGGCTACAGTCCATGGGGTCACAAAGAGTCAGACATGACTGAGCTAACACTCTGATGTCCTTGAAAGTGAAAGTCGCTCACTTGTGTCCGACTCTTTGCGACCCCACTGACTGTATAGTCCATGGAATTCTCCAGGCCAGAATACTGGAGTGGGTAGCCTTTCCCGTCTCCAGGGGATCTTCCCAGCCCAGGGATCGAACCCAGGTCTCCTGCATTGCAGGCACATTCTTTACCAGCGGAGCCACAAGGGAACCCCTGATGTCCTTAAAGAAATGGAAATTTGGACAGACAACACAGAGAGAAGAGGATGTGCAGAGACACAGGGGAAACGAATGCTGAGTGGCCGTGGAGACAGAGACGGGGGTGATGTGTTTTCATCCTGCGGGGACCCTTGACTGAAATGCCTCCTGACTGGGGCTCTGAGTCACGCGCTCTGCTGGGCACCACCCTGCCATGGCCAGCGCCCTGGTGGTCAGCCTGGCCGGGTAGTAGAAGCTGAGGGCCCAGAAGGGCGGGCCTGGGAGCCTGCCTCTGGCCTCGGGTGCTGTCCAGAGGCAGCATGGTTCTTTCCTGGCATCTCACAGTCACCCTTTTCTGCCGCCTCCCTTCCTTCCTCAGGTGGTCATGCCTCACCCCCACCAACTTCACAAAAATCTCTCCAGCTCTGGCTTTAGTTCTCAAAATACCATGCATATTCACTCGCTCATTCAATAAATATTGATTGATCACTCACTAAGTTCCAGGCGTAGCTTTAGGCATATTTCAAAGAACCCTGACATGGGGTGGCACCGGGGGTGGTCTCTGACTCCACTCATCAGAAACATCAGAGCCCAGGGAACTGTATTCAAAGCCTTGTGATAGCTATAAAGGGAAAGAATATGAAAAAGAATAGGTATGTACATATATAACTGAGTCACTTTGCTGTACAGCAGAAATTAAACACAACATTTTAAATTAAAAAAGATTTCATTTTCAGAAGGCATGAATAATGAATACTTATCAGTGGCAATAAAACAATTTTTGGTGGTTAAAAAGGAAATATTCAAGCCCAGACTTGTTGAAAACGGCTGCTGTTCTCTTCTGGGTAAGTCAGGCGGAGCTGATTGGACTTTGAGAGGAAGTTGCTGGTCCAGGATTGTGTTCTGGGCATGTGGCAGGGTGGGGAGGCGTGTGTTGGGGACGTGGACACACTCAGTGTGTTCACACCTGCCTTCCATGGGCAGTGCCCTGAGCTTGTCCTGCACACACACGAACGGTTGTTAGACTCTTCTCTCCTGTTCTTAAAGACACTTAAATCTGTTAATCTTTCCAGTTGTCTACTTTCCTCAAAACAGTCAGTGAGGAATCCTGTCAGGCACTTGGTTAAGTTGAATATTTCTTTGTTAATATGAACATTCATTCCCAGAACTAATGTTCATGTTCAGAGCATCAGACACAGTGACCAAACCCACAGTCTAGAGTACGAAGTATGTTCACTGTTTCGGGGGTAATCAGAATTTTTTCTTCTTCTTTTTCAAAATCTTGACAAGAAATATCTATTTTTTCATTTCATGTTATTTATATTTTCATTCTATTTAAAAAAAATCATTAATTAATCTGGCCGCCAGGGTCTTAGTTGCGGTTCTCAGGATCTTGGTTGCCATGGGCGTGATCTTTGTGGCAGCGTGTGGGATCTAGTTCCCTGACCGGGGCTCGAGCCCCCTGCATGCGGAACGTGGAGTCTTAGCTACTGGACCACCAGGGACATAAATCCCTACATATTTTAAGGAATTTTATTTTCTGTTTCACTGAAATGTGGCAGCGGATTTTGTTTCCCAGGTGTGTCTGCCCCAGGAACTAGGCCTGAAGGTATTAAAAGTCCCACCTTATCATTACCTTGACACCCCCCGACTCGCCTTGGCTGGAGGGAGAGAGAAGGTGCCATTTATAAGAGATTTGAGACGGGGCAGGAGAGAGCGCCTGGGGGCAGGTGATGGTGTTTAAGAGAGCAGGGAAATTCTGGCCTACAACAACTCCTCTTAGCTGTGAGTCGTGAGCAGCTAATACTCCATCCAGGTGCTGTTCAGTCGCTAAGTCCTGTCCAGCTCTCTGTGATCCTTGGACTGCAGCACGCCAGGCTTCCCTGTCCTTCATTGCTTCCTGGAATTCGCTCAGACTCATGTCCATTGAGTCGGTGACGCCATCCAACCATCTCATCCTCTGTTGCCCCCTTCTCCTTCTGCTGTGCTCCAATACAAAACAGTCCCTCTAGTCAAAGCTGTGGCGTTTCCAGTAGTCATGTATGCATGTGAGAGTTGGACCATAAAGAAAGCTGAGCGCTAAAGAGCTGATGGTTTTGAACTGTGGTGCTGAAGAAGACTCTTGAGAGTCCCTTGGACTGCAAGAAGATCCAACCAGTCAATCCTAAAGGATATTAGTCCTGAATATTCATTGGAAGGACTGATGCTGAAGCCGAAGCTCTAATCCTTTGGCCACCTGATGCAAAGAGCTGACTCACTGGAAAAGACCCTGATGCTGGGAAAGATTGAGGGGGGAGGAGGAGAAGGGGACGACAGAGGATGAAATGGCTGGATGGCACCACCGACTTGATGGGCCTGAGTTTTTGAATAAGTTTCAGGAGTCGGTGATGGACAGGGAAGCCTGATGTGCTGCGGTCCATGGGGCTGCAAAGGGTCAGACTTGATGTAGCAACAGAACTGAATAAAAAATAAAACATTAAAAAAAAGTGAGCTGAACTAAACAGGGCTATTGTTGACATATTCTGGCACAAACTCCTTATCTCCTCATGAACTGGAAGAGTTTGCAAGTTGTCACTGTCAGCAAGGTCCTCTGGGGAGCTCTGTTGTCAATCAACTGTGGTCCTGTCCAACAGGAAATCACGCTGGGTCATTCTCCTGATCGGCTCTATTTGTGAAGTCAATCTTCCAGAGTCACTTCCAGTGTGAAGTGACTTCCAGAGTCTGGGGAGATAAGCTTTGCCCACTCTCGGCTTTCCCAACTCTCTTTTTCCTCTTTTGCCCCAGGTTGGGGAGGCTGCTTCACCTTAGCAGATCTTGTCTGATTGTGTCTGATGACATCTGTTTAGTCTTCCCCAATGTCCAATCTTTGTCAGCTGAGAAATATTTGAAGTGCTGACGAGGCTCTTATGGACGACACCCCTATCACTGCAGAGTTGGGAGGATTAATTCTTCTTAATTATGTGAGTGCTGGGCCATCATTCAAGTTTATTGATGCTGTCTGGCTGTGTCTAGGAGATTTATAGGTATCTAAATCCATCTTACCTAGAACAGACCTCAAACAACTTGGCAGTCTTTTCAGAGTCTTTGTGCGTGAGGCAAATGCTATACAATTATTACAGAAACTCTTTCATAAATAAACACTTGCTTCTCTAAGTTTCCTGTCTGGGGCCCTGGGCCCCTGGAAGGGGAGTTTGGGAACTGGAAATTTGGGGGGGGGGGGCAATTTTTGTTTCTTTTTCTCCTGTGGCTGAGTTAAAAAGCCACTCTCTTTAGTCAGAGTGTTTCATGCTAGCCCAGGGAATATTCTTGAGAATTCTATTCAAGTTAATTTACAAAGCAGAAATAGAGACACAGATATAGAGAACAAATGTATGGATACGAAGGGGAAAGGAGGGGGTGGGAGGAATTGGGAGATTGGGGTTGCATACACACACACTATTGGTGCTCTGTAACTTAGGGTAAAGAATCTGACTGCCAATGCAGAAGACGTGGGTTCGATCCCTGGGTTGGGAAAATCCCCTGGAAGAGAAAATGGCAACCCACTTCAGTATTCTTGCCTGGATAAAGGCAGGCAAATCTCATTGACAGAGGAGCCTGGTGGGCCACAGTCCACAGTGTCACTAAAGAGTAGGACACGGCTTAGTGACTCAACAACAATATAAGACAACTAATGAGAACCTACTATGGAGCGTAGAAGACTCTCCACAATGCCCTGTGGTGACCTGCGTGGGAAGGAAGTCCAAAAGGGAGGGGATATACGTACATGTAGAGCTGGTTCATTTTGCTGTACAGTAGAAACCAACACAGCAGTGTAAAGCAACACACTCCAATAAAAGTATGTGAACTGAGCACTTCCAGACGTTCAAGCTGATCAAACTGCCGACATCCACTGGATCACTGAAAAAGCAAGAGCGTTCCAGAAAAGCATCTACTTCTGCTTTATGGACTATGCCAAAGCCTTTGACTGTGCGGATCACAACAAACTGTGGAAAATTCTTCAAATGATGGGAATACCAGACCACCTTACCTGCCTCCTGAGAAACCTATATGCAGGTCAGGAAGCAACAGTTAGAACTGGACATGGAACAACAGACTGGTTCCAAATTGGGAAAGGAGTATGTCAAGGCTGTATATTGTCACCCTGATTATTTAACTTATATGTAGAGTACATCATGCAAAATGAGAGGTTGGATGAAGCAAGATTGCTTGGAGAAATATCAGTAACCTCAGATATGAAGATGACACCATCCTAATGGCAGAAAGCAAAGAGGAACTGAAGAGCCTCTTGATGAAAGTGAAAGAGGAGAGTGAAAAAGCTGGCTTGAAACTCCACATTGAAAAAATGAAGATCATGGCATCCGGTCTCATCACTTCATGGCAAATAGATCAGGGAAACAATGGAAACAGTGAGAGACTTTATTTTCTTGGGCTCCAAAATCATTGCAGATGGTGATTGCAGCCATGAAATTTAAAGATGCTTGTTCTGTGGAAGAAAAGCTATGACCACCCTAGAGAGCATATTAAAAAGCAGAGATGTTACCTTTGCCAACAAAGGTCGGTCTAGCCAAAGCTATGGTTTTCGGTGTTGCAGAAGACTCTTGAGAGTCCCTAGGGCTCTCAAGGAGATCAAAGCAAGGAGATCAAACCAGTCAATCCTAAAAGAAATCAGTCCTGAATATGCATTGAAAGGACTGATGCTGAAACTGAAGCTCCAATACTCTGGCCAACTGATGTGAAGAACTGACTCACACTTGTAGGTACTGTCAAAGCTTTTCTTCAATATGCTAATAGGTTTGCGTAGCTTTTCTTCCAAAGAACAATTGTCTTTCAATTTCATGGTTGCAGTCACTGTCTGTGATGATTTGGGGCCAAATGCAATTTCAGATTTTCATTAAAATATCCTATTTATGTCAACTGACATGATTCTTTTTCATATTTGAACATTTAAAGTGGAAACTAAAGTGTAGCTTCACCCCCTCCAAATAGGACAGCTCCTGCGGTCCTCCAGCGGGTAACAGCCGACAGTTGATCACGTGATCCCCTTGAGCGTGATGGGAGGCGTGTATTCCGGTGGGAAGCGCAGTGAATCCGAAATCTGAGGGCCCGTGGAGCGTTTTATTCAGGCTGGAATGGAAGTCATTCGGAGCTTTGTGCAGAATCTTTGTTCTTGATTTATAAAGGAAGGTTAGAGTGAGAAGCTCTAGAGGAAAGGTTTATGGGTTCATAGATGAGGGGATAAACTGGAATATAAAGTGGGAAAAAATTGTCATCCGAAGTCACAGGCCTGGATTTGAGCCCCACCTCCATCCATCACTCACGGTGTGGCTTGATAGGCAGGTGTTTCCCCTCCTCCCGCCTCTGTATCCTTATTGGTCAAACGGGGACCTCAGCAGCTGCCTGGTAATCTCACGGGCTGCGGCGGGAGTCAGAGGATGGATGGTAATAAAAAACACTGGTTTAGGTCTTAGGACGGGGAGGGTGGGGCCAATTGGGAGAGTAGAGCTGATGTATATACACGACTGTATAAAATAGATGGCTACTGGGAAGCTGCTATCGCACAGGGGGCTCAGCTCGGTGCTCTGTGACGACCTAGACGGGTGGGCGGGAGGCAAGCTCCAGAGGGAGGGGATATACGTGCACACTGAGCCGATTCGCGTTGTCGTTCCACAGAAACTAACACACATCGTAAAGCATTATGCGCCAATAAAAAGCAAATTAATAAATACTGTTTGAGAAATCATGTGTGCGTCTTTTATTATTTATTGTCTTCAGTAGCAGCCGTGGAAGTTTGGGAGACGGGGGTTCCACTCATGTGAGAGTAGGGGTCGGGAGGCACCAGGTGTATTACAGGTTTCTTCTCTGCATCAAGCATTGCGCATCGTGGAGGCGTTTCGTTCCTTTGCTGAGAAAACTCGGGGTGAACTCAGGGGGGAGGCTGGTGGAGAACAGTCAGCATGGCCATGCGGCAGGGGTCTCTGGGGATTAACCAGATGGGGGCTGGGAGACAGGAGGCCTGCTGCCCACCCCGCCTGTCCCTGTGAGAAGTGCCCTTGGGCCAGGCGCTCTGGACGTGCCAGAAAGGCCGCCGGCCCTCTGGCCTCCCAGCTGGTGGGTGGTGCCGGCAGTCTGGGACGGGAGGGCGGAGGGAGACCTGGGGGGAGGGCGGGCTGACGTCAGAGACTGTGTTCTCAGCAGAAACCTGAGGAGACCAGCTGTTCAAGGCCCAAGCAGCTGGGGTCTGGAGTCTTGGGGTGACCCCCTTGGAAGATAAGGAAACTGCAATACTTTTGCTTTGCGTTTGTCCACATGCCAAAGCCCGGGGTGTTTGTGGGGTGACGCTTAAGTGCATAGGGAGTGCGTGGTGGTTTACAGAAACCCTCATGTAATCTTCCCAAAAGGCTTGAAGGTGAGTACTCATCTTTGAGCTGGGATTTTTCATTCGCCAAATGAATGGACGTGCCTTGTTGTTCAAGGTGATGGACTTCGTTAGTGGCAAAGTTTACATTCAAATGCAGACAAGACCTGTCCAGGTCATTCGATTCTTAGTGCATTCAAGGGGTTGAGTTCCAGAAGTTGAATATAAGCTGGGGCAGTGCCCTAAGCAATGTAAACAAGTGGACTGAAGTCTGACTTTTGGCTTCCGTGCTCACATGTGTTTGCGTGCCGGCCGGGTAATCCCACATGGCTGGCCCATGGGATGGGATTTACATGGTGGGTGGAATGTGGGCCTACACCACATCCCAGGTGAGAGGGGAGGGAATGGACAGGGTTGGGGGGCCCTGGGGCTAAGCGTCCTGTAGGTTTGGATGAAAAGGGAGGGGATAGGTCATAGGTGTGGGGGAGGGGCATGGGGGTATGCAGGCTGCACATCGCTATTCCTTCTGGTCCAAAGCCAGTTTCTCTGCCATTCAGGTCAGAGTGGCAGCGGAGGTCTGCTTCTGTTTAATTGGGCAGGGATGCCTCAGGGAGGCACGCACACCCTTGTTGACCAGAATCCACCCTTCCTTTTGCAGGACACCAGCCTGTCCATTCATTTGTTACCCTGCTGGACCTTGCTTTCATTTGACTTGGGACCTGATCCAGCTGTCATCTGTAGAGCTCTGGAAGATTCCCTTTTGCAATAACGCTATTCTTTTGTTGAGGTAGGTTGCTCAGATGGTAACAAATCTGCCTGCAATGCAGGAGACCTGGGTTTGAGCCTTGGGTTGGGAATATCTCCTGCAGAAGGGAATGGCTACCCACTGCAGTATTTTTGCCTGAAGAATTCTATCGACAGAAGAGCCTGGAGGGCTATAGCGGGTCGCAAAGAGTAGGATATGACCGAGCAACTAACGCTTTCACTTTCATAGTAATTCACAATGTTTCAGGTGTACAGTAAAGTGATTCAGTTGTATACATATGCACATATATCTATTCTTTTTCAGATTCTTTTTCCCTATAGGATATTACAAGATACTGAATGTAATTCCTGTGCTACACAGTAGGCCCTTGTTTACCTATTTTTATATAGTAGTGTGTATCTGTTAATCCCACATTTCTAATTTATCCCTCCCCACCTCCTTTCCCCTTAAGCAACCATCAGTTCGTTTTCTACATCTGTGAGTCTATTTTTGATTTGTAAATATTTGTGTCATATTTTAGATTCCACATATAAATGATATGAGATTTATCTTTCTCTGTCTGACTGCACGTATTATGAACGTCTCCAGGTTCATCCATGTGGCTGCAAATGATATTAGCTCATTCTTTTTTTATGGCTGAATAATATTTCATTGTATATAGGTACCACATCGTCTCTATCTATTCATCTGTGGACGGACACTTAGTTTGCTTCAAAGTATTGGTTATTGTAAATAGTGCTGCTGTGAACATAGGGCATATTTTTATACCCCTATATGTATAGGGATAGACAGGTGTGCAACGCTTCAAATTAGATGCAGTAACGTTTCTGCCTCAACGCCTGGAGTGGTGTTGCTGGCTGGTCCTTGGCACAGATCGTCCCTTTTCCTTTCCTAAAAGGAACTCAGTTTTTGTTGTTCTGTTGCTCAGGCGTGTCTGACTCTTTGTGACCCCATGGACTGCAGCACACCAGGCCTCCCTGTCCATCACCAGCTCCCGGAGCTTGCTCAAACCCATGTCCATTGAGTCGGTGACGCCATCCAGCCATCTCATCCTCTGTCGTCGCCTCCTCCTGCCCTCAGTCTTTCCCAGCGTCAGGGTCTTCCTCCTTTGTCTCAGAGTCCAGTGCTGCAGGGAAATGACACCGCTCTAGGGGTGGCCGGAGCTTTCTTTCCTCCTCTTTGCCCCATGATTAGCCGAGGAATGCCTCATGCCTCTGGTGTAATTTTAGCCAGTGGGACATGAGACAGGGTTTTCTAGAGACTTCTGGAGAAGGAGGTTCCTCACTCGTCTGGGGAAACTATTATACTCGAAGCCCCCGAGGTCTCTACATAGCCACTCTGAGGAAGCATTTAGCAGCACACAGATGAGAGAAGAAGCATCTTCCCTGTGAACAGATGAGAGCACTGGGACAGCGCTGAGCTCCCAGTAACCAGCTGTGAGATCTACCCTTCCTGCAGATGTTCAATTATAGAGCCAAGCGGCTTCCTGATAAAGAAAGCTGGGTGTTGGAGAATTGATGCTTTCAAACTGTGGTACTGGAGAAGACTCTTGAGAGTCCCCTGGACTGCAAGGAGATCCAACCAGTCCATCCTAAAGGAGATCAGTCCTGAGTGTTCATTGGAAAGACTGATGCTGAAGCTGAAGTTCCAGTCCTTGGGCCACCTGATGCGAAGAGCTGACTCATTTGAAAAAACCCTGATGCTAGGAAAGACTGAGGGCAGGAGAAGAAGGGGACGACAGAGGATGAGATGGTTGAATGGCATCATCAACTCAACGGAGTTGAGTTTGAGCAAGCTCTGGGAGACAGTGAAGGATGGGGAAGCCTGGTGTGCTGTGGTCCATGGGGTCACAAAGGGCTGGGCACCGCTGAGTGACTGAACACCAACCACAAAGCTTCCTTACTGAGGTCACTCAGACTGGATACATTCTGTCCCCTTTTTAGCCAAAAGTATGCTAACATTCATCACCCTTGCTATAGGTGAGTAGTTTTTTGTGCTCTATGCCTTAAATACTCCAAAACACTTCTTCTTTGTGCCACACACAAGGCGGAAAGCAAAGGACGGCTTGCGGCTGCACACTCACCTCTAAGAACCTGGCATAGAAATGGACTGATATAAACCATCTGCCGTGGAAAGCACATGCTCTGAGCACCAGACATCTGCCCTCAGAGCAGCAAGAAAAGAAAATAAAAAACCCTCTGGATTTGGAAAAAAGGAGAAATAACTGTCTTTTTCATGATATTAGTGGAAATCTCATAAATACTAGTTTAAAATATTAGCAGTGCTGACTTTTATACACTGCCACCAGTAATATCTAAAGCAGCATTAAGACCTCTAAATCAAAACCAGGTTTAATTCTGTAAAATAAATACATATGTGTTTGTCTGGGTAGACAGAGGGCTATATATAGAGAGATAGATGTAGCTGTCTATTAGTCTTTGCCCTGCTTCATTCCGCATTCAAGGCCAAATTTGCCTGTTACTCCAGGTGTTTCTTGACTTCCTACTTTTGCATTCCAGTCCTCTATAATGAAAAGGACATCTTTTTTTGGGTGTTACTTCTAAAAAATCTTGTAGGTCTTCATAAAACCGTTCAACTTCAGTTTCTTCAGCGTTACTGGTTGGGGCATAGACTTGGATTACTGTGATATTGAATGGTTTGCCTTGGAGATGAACAGAGATCATTCTGTTGTTTTTGAGATTGCATCCAAGTACTGCAGTTTGGACTATTTTGTTGACCGTGATGGCTACTCCATTTCTTCTGAGGGATTCCTGCCTGCAGTAGTAGATGTAATGGTCATCTGAGTTAAATTCACCCATTCCAGTCCATTTTAGTTTGCTGATTCCTAGAATGTCGACGTTCACTCTTGCCATCTCTTGTTTGATGACTTCCAATTTGCCTTGATTCATGGACCTGACATTCCAGGTTCCTATGCAATATTGCTCTTTACAGCATCGGATCTTGCTTCTATCACCAGTCACATCCACAACTGGGTATTGTTTTTGCTTTGGCTCCATCCCTTCATTCTTTCTGGAGTTATTTCTCCACTGATCTCCAGTAGCATGTTGGGCACCTACTGACCTGGGGAGTTCCTCTTTTGGTATCCTATCATTTTGCCTTTTCATACTGTTCATGGGGTTCTCAAGGCAAGAATACTGAAGTGGCTTGTCATTCCCTTCTCCAGTGGACCACATTCTGTCAGACCTCTCCACCATGACCCGCCCGCCTTGGGTTGCCCTGCAGGCATGGCTTGGTTTCATTGAGTTAGACAAGGCTGTGGTCCTAGGGCAAAGACTAATAGAGTTTTGCCAAGAAAATGCACTGGTGATAGCAAACACCCTCTTCCAATAACACAAGAGAAGACTCTACACATGCACATCACCAGATGGTCAACACTGAAATCAAATTGATTATATTCTTTGGAGCCAAAGATGGAGAAGATCTATACGGTCAACAAAAAACAAGACCAGGAGCTGACTGAGGCTCAGATCATGAACTACTTATTGCCAAATTCAGACTCAAATTGAAGAAAGTAGGGAAAACTGCTAGACCATTCAGGTATGACCTAAATCAAATCCCTTATGATTATACAGTGGAAGTGAGAAATAGATTTAAGGGTCTATATCTGATAGATAGAGTGCCTGATGAACTATGGATGGAAGTTCATGACATTGTGTAGGAGACAGGGATCAAGAACATCCCCATGGAAAAGAAATGCAAGACAGCAAAATGGCTGTGTGGGGAGGCCTTACAAATAGCTGTGAAAAGAAGAGAAGCAAAAAGCCAAGGAGAAAAGGAAAGATATAAGCATCTGAATGCAGAGTTCCAAAGAATAGCAAGGAGAGATAAGAAAGCCTTCTTTAGCGATCAATGCAAAGAAATAGAGGCAAACAACAGAATGGGAAAGACTAGAGATCTCTTCAAGAAAATTAGAGATACCAAGGGAATATTTCATGCAAAGATGGGCTCGATAAAGGACAGAAATGGTATGGACCTAACAGAAGCAGAAGATATTAAGAAGAGGTGGCAAGAATACATGGAAGAACTGTACAAAAAAGATCTTCACGACCCAGATAATCATGATGATGTGATCACTCATCTAGAGCCAGACATCTTGGAACGTGAAGTCAAGTGGGCCTTAGAAAGCATCACTACGAACAAAGCTAGTGGAGGGGATGGAATTCCAGTGGAGCTGTTCCAAATCCTGAAAGATGATGCTGTGAAAGTGCCGCACTCAATATGCCAGCAAATTTGGAAAACTCAGCAGTGGCCACAGGACTGGAAAAGGTCAGTTTTCATTCCAATCCTAAAGAAAGGCAATGCCAAAGAATGCTCAAACTACTGCACAATTGCACTCATCTCACATGCTAGTAAAGTAATGCTCAAAATTCTCCAAGCCAGGCTTCAGCAATACGTGAACCGTGAACTCCCTGATGTTCAGCTGGTTTTAGAAAAGGCAGAGGAATCAGAGATCAAATTGCCAATATCTTCTGGATGATGGAAAAAGCAAGAGAGTTCCAGAAAAACATCTACTTCTGCTTTATTGACCATGCCAAAGCCTTTGACTGTGTGGATCACAATAAACTGTGGAAAATTCTGAAAGAGATGGGAATACCAGACCACCTGACCTGCCTCTTGAGAAATCTGTATGCAGGTCAGGAAGCAAGAGTTAGAACTGGACATGGAACAACAGACTGGTTCCAAATAGGAAAAGGAGTACATCAAGGCTGTATATTGTCACCCTGCCTATTTAACTTCTATGCAGAGTACACCATGAGAAACTCTGGACTGGAAGAAACACAAGCTGGAGTCAAGATTGCTGGGAGAAATATCAATAACCTCAGATATGCAGATGACACCACCCTATGGCAGAAAGTGAAGAGGAGCTAAAAAGCCTCTTGATGAAAGTGAAAGAGGAGAGCAAAAAGGTTGGCTTAAAGCTCAACATTCAGAAAATGAAGATCATGGCATCTGGTCCCATCAGTTCATGGGAAATAGATGGGGAAACAGTGGAAACAGTGTCAGACTTTATTTTTCTGGGCTCCAAAATCACTGCAGATGGTGACTGCAGCCATGAAATTAAAAGACGCTTACTCCTTGGAAGAAAAGTCATGACCAACCTAGATAGTATATTCAAAAGCAGAGACATTACTTTGCTGACTAAGGTCCCTCTAGTCAAGGCTATGGTTTTCCCAGTGGTCATGTATTGATGTGAGATTTTGACTTTGAAGAAGGCTGAGCGCCAAAGAATTGATGCTTTTGAACTGTGGTGTTGGAGAAGACTCTTGAGAGTCCTTTGGACTGCAAGGAGATCCAACCAGTCTATTCTGAAGGAGGTCAACCCTGGGATTTCTTTGGAGGGAATGATGCTCAAGCTGAAACTCCAGTACTTTGGCCAGCTCATGTGAAGAGTTGACTCATTGGAAAAGACTCTGATGCTGGGAGGGATTGGGGGCAGGAGGAGAAGGGGACGACAGAAGATGAGATGGCTGGATGGAATCACAGACTTGATGGACGTGAGTCTGAGTGAACTCCAGGAGATGGTGATGGACAGGGAGACCTGGTGTGCTGCGATTCATGGGGTCGCAAAGAGTCGGACACGACTGAGCGACTGAACTGAACTGAACTGAACTGAGATGTAGGTGTCATCTCAAAAAATCATTGTGATTGAAATTAGGGTGTTTGTAAACTGTAAAAGGTTTACAAAAAATCTCTACTAATTTTCCTGGTTAATACAAACAATCCCTTTGCCTCCTTATAGAGTTCTTAATCAAATATACTCATTTGTAGAATAAAAAGCAGGTTGAAAGAATTCGAAGCTGCATGTAGCCCTTCTTTCTAGTCCAATGACTTTCTCCAGGAGACAATTTGGATCAAAGTGGCAGCAGAGTATGTCTTCACAAGCACAAAGTTAGATTTTCCTGTTACTGCTCCCCAAGTGGGGGGAGTGTATTGCATTTAATTTCTTCCATCACAAAGTCCAGGAGCAGACCGCTGCATCAGTGATGCTAGAAAATGCCAGCAAACACATAGTTTAATTATTTTAAAAAATGCTTCTGAAACAACCGGGTGAGGATGTGGAAGAGCAAGTGTTGAGCCAGGAGGTGATGATACGAGTCGGCTCGTAATTCTTTTTGCAATTTGTTGCCGACGCAGGTTCTGACCCGGCTAACCAGAGTGGGGCAGGAAAAGAATCAAGCGCAGTCGCAGTTTCGGTCACAGATCACGCACATCAGTGACTCGCTCATGCTCATGGACATGCCTCCTGTGAACGCAGAAGAGAAGGGGCAGGAATCCGTTTGACTCCAAGATGCACAGTGTTCAGGAAGCAAACACATCCCCTCGAGGTTGGGGTGATGACTCTTCCCTCCGTCAGCATCAGCAGACGATGCCGACCCTTGTGACCTGTGGTCCCCCCCGAGGTTGGGGTGATGACGCCTCCCTCCGTCAGCATCAGCAAACGATGCCGACTCTTGTGACCTGTGGTTCCCCACCCCACCCCCCTCGAGGTTGGGGTGATGACTCTTCCCTCCGTCAGCATCAGCAGACGATGCCGACCCTTGTGGTCCCCAGGGAAAGCAAAACCAAACCCGGACCTCCCTGGCTGGTAGCTGTGCCCAAAGCTTCTCTCTCCTCACTCCCTTCTCCTCCCGACTTAGAGCAAATCTCAAACTGGAGAATTTTCTGTGGATATTGACCTCTGTCAAAAGCATATTGAAAAAGGGCTCCACACTTGGTTTTCTTTTGCTTTATTTCTTATTATATGCAATACAAAGGAGAGCTGGTAGAGTTCATTTCCAGCTCCACATCAGAAATCCTTTACATGTGGAATGACTGCTTCCCTTAAATCCCTCAAGTGGGTTTTAATCCAAAATTCAATCACACCGAGAGCCCTGTGCAATGTGGCTTTTTGTGCCAATCCCTGCTTATGTATCTGCCACCCAGTAAATGAAATGAACATGAGGTCTATCATTCGTGGCATCAAGGGTGTGGGTAATCCAGGATGAGGGATGGCTGGGGCCATTTCTCCATCAGATGCAAAGATGGATTTAACTGAAACCCCGAGGTGCTTGCAGAGCTCCCTGATCACTATTGCACTTTGGTTTCAGTGAGAACAGGAGATCTGTGCCTTTTCTTCCATGGAAGGTGGAGACCTGTGCTTAGCTTCTAATGTCTGCTTAGTCGCTCAGTCGTGTCTGACTCTTTGTGACCCCATGGTCTGTAGCCCACCAGGCTCCTCTGTCCATGGAATTCTCCAGGCAAGAATATTAGAGTGGGTTTCTATGCCTTCCTCCAGGGTTCCTTCCCCACTCAGCGATTGAACCTGTGTCTCTTGCAACTTCTTCATTGCAGGCTGATTTTTTACCACTGAGCCACCGGAAAAGCCCTCTGAATCCCCTAAAAGCAAGCTATTCTGGGGCCACTCTGTGATCCCAGCTCCATGCAGCCTCCCCAAGCAGCTGCCCATTCACAGAATAAAAGAATGAAAAGTGATAGCAATAGAGCAAAACTCCATTTAGGTGGAACTTGCCCCTGGTGGCTTCAAATTCTTGATCAAACAGTCAGCAAGAAATACAGCTTTAAAAGCTCCCAACTGCACCCAATAACTCAGACTATGAACAATGTTTTGCCAAGTGGAAAGCTTTGGAGCACCTGCTTTAATGGAAATAATTATAATTAGCAAAGTGATTAGAGTCAGAAGCTGCTGCCTGAGCATCTCCCAGGGAATAATGATTGTTATTAATTTGATTCAACTTAAAAATAGGCCTTTTCAGCCTACCATTGACATGGGGAGGCTTTGAGTGGGCACTGCTGTTTCACCTGTCCAGGATCCATTTCCCCTTTTTCTGATGAACAAAGAGTCAGCCCCCCTGGACATCATGTTCCCCTCATTTTCTGTCCCTTGTGTGGTGGAACTGTGCCCATCTTCTGCTCCAGGGGTGGACATGGGACCCGGGCCTGGCCAAACAGTACCATTATAGCCGTTCTAGCAGGTGTAAGGTAGTGGCTCAGTAAGGGTTTGACTTGTATTCCTCTAATGATGAATGAAGGCTTCCCAGATGGCACAGTGATAAAGAATCCTCCTGCTAATGTGGGAGATGTCGGTTCCATCCCTGGGTTGGGAAGATCCCCTGGAGAGGAGAACAGCAACCTGCTCCTGTATTCCTGCTTGGAGAATTCCATGGACCGAGGAGCCCGGCAGGTTAGAGTTCATGGGGTCACAAAGAGCCAGACGTGACCGAGCGAGTAGACAACAGCGATGAGTGATGCAGAGCACCTCTTCCTCTGCCGTCTTCTGAGTGCAGGCTTTTAAAGGAAGGTATTTTGTGGTCATCTAACCATTTTGGGAAGCATTCCTAGGACTTTAGAAACTCAACAAAGCCTCTATAATGTGCTTTCTCCCTTGTGATATGTAAGTAGATGCAGGGTAGAGATGAGAGGGGTGGTTGGGAAATTGAAGCGCTGATTCCTGACACTGTCTCTGCTTCAGCCTTGTTACTTTCCTGGACAGGCTAATCCTGCACAGGGCAGGACATCTCAGCTTCTCCAAAGCCCAGAGATCTTTTCCTGACCCAGTGGCTATCTGGTATCCTTCCGATAATGATCTGGTTAGGACAGAGCTGGGCACAGCTGTGCTGTGTAATGAAGTCTGGGTCCCTGGAGCTGCCTGAGATATTGCTTCAGTAAAGAGAACGTCCGAAGGCGGGCTGCAGTTTTATGCTGTGTCGTCTTTCATCTCCTTGTGGGAGACCTCAGTGCTGTTTGGCTTTCCCTGAGTCTCAAGCTAACAATTTTAGACAAACCACGAATTTTCTGTGGGGCTGGAGATGGTATATTCTCAGGCTCAAATGGATAATAGATGTAAAATCAAAAGTTAACCATCAACAATAATGCAATTAATTAATTTTTAAAATCAGAAGTCAACTGCCACCTTCTTCTCCATAGTCACTGAAACATGATGAGCCTCTATTGAAATATCCTCTCTGGCTACTCCTTTTCAATGAAATGAAATCCATGAATACCCCTGCAAAGCCCGCATGAGGTCGTCTCTGCCCTCTTCTTCAACAGCTTCTGCCCCTTAGTCCCTCACTCCCAGGGACCCTGTCACACTGGCCCCGTCTCCTGGTGAATCTGCCCTGCTGTTGCGTCTCTGCTCTGGGCACAGAGCCATCAGGACCATGGTTAGCGCCAACCCTGCTCTGGGTGTGGACACCCTGCCCTTAGCTCTCCCTGCATCCACCTTGCTCCCATCCTCAGACCTGAACTCACTAGAGAGGCCTTTCTCATCACCTTATAAAAGATTGCACACCTCTTCCTCTGTTTTCGCCAAAGAAAAACAGTATTCTGATATTTGTTAAAATGGTTAAGACTTCATTAGGACTATACGGATACTGTGTTGACAATAGAGGAGAGAAATGTGGCTCCTGTTGAATACAACAGGACCTGTGGGGATTCACAGCCAAGGAGCAGGGTATGGGGGTGGTGGTGGACGGGAAGGACCGGGAGACAGCATCAAGGCTGGGGGCAGGGCTCTCCCAAACGCCTAACAGGGCTCATCCTGAAGGCAGGCCAGATGATCACTGGGGGCTGGTGGGGACAAGCATCTAAGTGGAGTTGGCAAGATTCTTGCTGAAACTGGGCTCTGCTGGCCCAGCAAGGATGGGGCCAAAGTTAGTCCAGAGGAGGGCTCAGAGGAGCCTGGATGAAGTTTGCAGGAAAGAGGCTTTGTTGCGATACACAGTTCTAGGACTGTGTTTATTTCTGAGTTTATTTCTTTTATTGCATTTATCCCAATCTATAGTTAGAATGCTTACAATGATCTTGTCTCTGTTATTTACTGTTTTGTCTTCCCCAGCCAAGCGACCACTCCTGAAGTCAGAGGTTTTCTCTCTTTTCAGCCCCACCCTCTGTGTCCAGAGCGGTGTTTGCCATGCCATAGCAGGCCATCAAGAGGTGTGTGCTCAGGGCATGCCTGGGTCCTGTGAAGTTGTCCGGAAGAAACACACTTGTGGAACTCGAGCCCTTTGCTTAGACAGCACACGTGAACAGGAAGGAACGCAGGGCTCTGGAGGGCTCTGCAATAAGCAGACTCACCTGTCACTCTTGACAGCTCACCTGCCCGATACCTGAACACATCAGTGTGGCCTGCATTTAGGGAAATCCTCAGCAGGGTAGGACATCTGCTGGGACTTAAGGATCCCGGGAACGCTGTGAGCTGTTAGTTGTTGTCCTGACATTTCCTGTCTCCTTCGTCCTTTCAGTGGCAGGCTTGGGACTTCACAGACATTCAAGGAAGCTCACCGGAAGCTTTGGGGACCCTACCGTGGCACAGGGTGGGTGGATACGACAGTACCGAGGCCAGCGCATATGGGCAGCTGTGTTTCATCCACAGCACTGGCCACTGTTATGTCTATATGGCTTGATATGCAAGGCTTCTTGTAGGAATTGGCCTCCAGTAAGCTCGGGTTGTTTCAGTATATTCCACAGTTGTTCTTGGCGTCCTGAATTCTGCAGGTGCTTCCGGGAGCTCTGCAATGGGCACAGACACACAATGCCAGCGGCAGTGCAAAGTCTCGCTGCACTTTGTCGAGGACAAGGCCAAGAATCTCAGCAGTGTTTTTGAGGTATTGGCTCCTTTCAAAAAAGCCCTACAGATTTACTTTTGATGTGAGCACATGGCTGGCAAACATTTCCCAACCTCTGGCAGTGCAGATGGATATGGTGATGGCACTTGATTTGTGAAAGACACTTGCAAAACTTTCCTTTTGGTCTTCACAATGCCAAACACCTGTTTCACCCGCTACTCGCTTTTCAAGTGGCTGCTTCAGGGTCATGGAGAGAAGCTGGATGTGCACTCTATCTCTGTTTTAACAAGGGAGCGTTAGGCACAGCAGCCTCCTCAACAGCTCCTGCCCCTCAATTCCTAACTCCCGAGGACCCTGTCCCTGAGCTCGTCCAATAATATGCAGACCCTTGTGGAGAAATCTGCAAGGGAGGGGTTTCTAATGCAGCCACTTGTTGTGTGAACTGGGAAAGCTAATTTCTGTCTCAGTATTTTATCTGTCAAATGAGCCAATTTCTGTCTAACCACCTTGCAGGATTTTTATGAAGTCCCTACTAGATAAAAATTTAGAGGCGCCAGCTGGGTAGTGATGGAAGCACCACTGGGGCTGAGGTCTGCCTCGTGCCAACTCGCCCTTGTTCACGCTGGCATTTGGTGCCCTAAGTCCAAGTGACTTAGACTTTTCCACAGTGGAAGACCCAAGGTGAGGTTTAATCACGGGGAGGTGCTATCCCAGGGCAGAAAGTGAAGTGAAAGTGTTAGTCGCTCAGTTGCAAATGATGATCTGTGACCCCCATGGACGGTAGCCCACCAGGGTCCTCTGTCCTTGGCATTTCCCAGGCAAGAATGCTGGAGTGGGTAGCCTTTCCCAGGGGGTCTTCCTGATCCAGGGATCTAACCTGGGTCTCTCGCATTGCAGGCAGATTCTTTACTGTCTGAGCTACCGTGGAAGCCCATCCTGGGGCAGAGAGAGATGGAAAAGGGCGGTGAGGGAAGGATGGGGAAAGAGCAGGTGACATGGTGTTGTCTCTACCTTGCTTCCCGTGGGACTGCTGGGAGACACCCCGTCACACGTGGGGCACCTCCTCGACCACGTGGATGGCCTTGGGGAGGCTGGTTGGGGAACTGTGCTTGGGAACCTCCCATTTGAGGGGAGGGAGTTGGCTGGTCGGTGTTGGCTTCTTGCCCTTCCCTCTGGGATGTCATCTGCCCCGACAATGGCCACCATGACGCGGCAGCTCGCCCAGAGGCTCTGAGCGTCCTGCTGGAGTCTGGGTAGACGCCCAGGTTCTGACCAGGAGCCCCAGCTCCTCAGAGGTGTGGACCACACAGGACGGAGGGAGGAGGTCCAGACCAGCCTGGCTCTGAGTCATCCGGCCGCCGCGTCAGCAGAAACAGAAGGGTCGCCTGAATTCCAGAGTCAGAGCAGGCTGAGGGAGCCGGGGGAGCGAGACGAGGCTGACAGTTCAAGTCACCTGACGGAGGGACAGGGCTTGCTTTTTTGTTGCACACATCCTGTCCCGAGGCTTCCTGATAGCATCTCGACCATGGGGTCAAAATCCTGTGCTTGCAGCAGCCTGGGGAGCGCTGGCTTCCTCAAGTTCAAGAGCCCAGTGCCTGTAGTTTAAGTAACTTTAGCTGGAAAAAATGTCTTTGCCACTTGTATTTGATAGGAAAGGGGCTACAAAGGTCAGGTGTATTCTACATCCGGCTATGAGCATAGTCAGATCTGCTGACTTGTTTGTGAGGTTAAGGAGAACTTTGACCCCAAATACATCCTTTATTGCACAGCTTCCTCCCCCACTTACTGGACTGCCAGAAATACCATCTTGGTCACGTGAGTCAAGGTGACTGTGTTTCCTGGAGTGGTGGTCACTGGGCAGTCTGCACCCTGCGTCGGTTTTAAAGATACAGCATCTTACGCTTAAAGCCCTGTGCTAGATGCCAGATGTGGGGAGAAAGGTACAAGGGAGCTCGGTGTGTGGTCCTCGTGCCTGTGAGGCTTACACCTGGTTGGCAGCAGGACTGGGCTTCCCTGGTGGCTCGGATGGTAAAGAATCTGCCTGGAATGCAGGAGACCTGGGTTTGATCCCTGAGTTGGGAAGATCCCCTGGAGGAGGGTGTGGCAACTCACTCCGGGATTCTTGCTTGGAGAATCCCCATGGACAGAGGAGCCTGGCGGGCTGCAGTCTGTGGGGTTGCAGAGAGTTGGACACGACTGAGCAGCTAACAAAGCACAGCCCAGCAGCAGGACTAGAAGGCTGTCAGGTCAGCTTTCGCCACAAGTCCCTGGGGGTCAGGTTAGGAATGTTTGATGGGAAAGAAAAGATGCGTGACCACCATTCTGCCCTCTGTTTCTCTGTTTTGTTTATGCTTGCGTGCTTAGCCGTGTGCAACTCTTTGCAACCCTATAGACTAGCCCGCCAGGTTCCTCTGTCCATGGGATTCTCCAGGCAAGAAACTGGGGTGGGTTGCCGTCTCCAGGGGGTCTTCCTGACCCAGAGACTGAGCCTGCCTCTCTTGCATCTCCTGCTTTGGCAGGCGGGTTCTTTACCGCTAGCACCCCCCGAGAAGCCCCATGTTTCTGTGAACTTGGCTATTTTAGATGCCGCATATAAGTGGATTAATCGCTCCCATTTTACCAGCACCACCAGGCCGACCATTGGCAGCAAGAAGACCCAAGAGATATGGGGCATCGAATGCCGACTGTCGCTGGAGAAGCCCAGCTGTCTATGAAGCCCCTGTTGCAAGACGGTGTCTCCTCTTTTCTTTGAACAGGGAAAGTAAGCAGGAAGCCCAATTGTGGAGAGCTCAGCTGTTTTCATTCTTGGTTTTCTGTTGCCTTCCTTCTACAAGTAAAGCAGAGAACCGTTGGAGACAGAAAACTATGAGGCGTTGCTTTTTAGAAATGACTATGAAAGCTTTTATCACTGCTGTACCCTTAAGAGCCTCAGCTCTACGCTTTTTGAAATTTTAGGGAGAGTGAGCCTATAATTTCAAGTTACCTTAAATAGCAAAATTTGAACCATGTCTTCCAAGTGCCATTCTTCATAAATCTATTTAGAATCAAGCTTAAAAATCACCACCAGGAAATCATTTTCGTAGCCTATATGGCAACTGAACGTTCTTCTATTTAATTTTTCAGCACTGCTTTATTATAAGACATAGGTTGCAAAAAATAATAAGCTATTTGTATTGTAAGCGGGAAAAAAAATGAGAATCATAGAGTTGATCTGCAGCAATCTCTTCTGAGGATGGCAAGAAAAATAGACATTTCAACTGTCTTTAGATTCGCAGTCAGGTTGATGGAAACAAATAGCCCCAGGTCATTCACCTTAAAACCTAATTAAAGAAACAGTCGGCCAACCAGGGGTGTAGAATTGGTATAGAATTTAAAGGCTCAAGAGACAGTTTTCTGTGACAGTTAACCTGGGGTATCCTCTAATGCACATGAATGAAGTCTCCTTTATGTACAGTTGGGAAGGTCCCCTGGAGAAGGACATGGCAACCCACTCCAGTATTCTTGCCTGGAGAATCCCATGGACAGAGGAGCCTGGTGTGATACAGTCCACGGGGTCGCAAAAAGTCGCACACGACTGAGCAACTAATACTGATGCATATAAGTGGAACCAGGCAGTATTTATCCTTCTCTGTCTGAATTACTTCGTTTAGGGTAATGCCTTACAGGTTCACCCAAGTCGTCGTGACTGGCACAGCTTGGCTCTTTGTAAAGGCTGAATAATATGCTATCCTATGTTGTACCGTACTTTCTTCTTTCCACTCATCCTTCAGTGGACTCATACGTGGTTTCTATATCTCGACTATTGTGAACAGTGCGTTAATGAACATGGAGGTGTGGATATGTCTTTAAGATTCTGATTTCAACTCTTCTGAATGAATACCCAGAAATGGGACTTTTAAAAATTATGGTAGTTTTATTTTTAATTTCTTGAGGAAGCTCCACACTGTTTTCCATAGTGGATGTACCATTTTGCATTCCTACCAACACGCATGGGTAGATATCATCATTTACCAACTTCCTTTGATCAACTTTCAGAAGATTCTCATGGCCTTGGGATACTATATGTATTTTTTAAGGATCAGAGCTTGGCAGCTTTTTAGAGATATGTATGACGCCCACCTCCCTGTGCCCTTTGTATTTTTCAATTTTTTCTGGGTCACTAAATTTGTCTTAAGATTGTAAGAGATACGGAAAGGCTTTGACTTTGTCCCACCATTCAAAGTTAGAAATTATTATATCCTGGACTTTAAATCTTATTGTATCTGTCATTTTATTGTTTATTGGTGATTTCCCCAGCCAAACATCTGCCTCACACTTGCTTTTAATTGCAATGGTCCTGAAAGAGTCAGAAATCCCTGAGGGGAGAAGTTTTTCATCTGGGATGCCAACATCAACTCAAGACCTTTTGTAAATAGTAGTGCTCTCAAAATAATGAAGTCTTCAGTTTCCTCACTTTCATTAAAACCAACCACTGAATCAGAGCTTAATGTCTTCACATTTTGCCCTCCTGTCAGTGAGGTTATGGCAGCTCAAGAATACTGACTGTGTAATTTATTTGTAGGAAGCGTGTACAGAGCTTTCTATGTTCCCACCTTCATGTCTTCTATTAATTTGCTAACTTGGGACTCTCCTGGTGGTCCAGTGGTTAAGGCACTGCCTTCCAATGCAGGGGGCATAGGTTCAATCCCTGGTCAGGGAACTACAGTCCTACATGCTTCCAGGCATGGCCAAATTGTGTGTGTGTGTGTTTTTTTTTTTTTTAAATTTGCTAACTTGTTGTCACTTTCCCATCACTTATGGAAAAACCCCTCTGAGATGAAGTAGCTTACGGAAGGTCACATATTTACATGAATGCTGGTAGGCTTGTCCTTTGGCAGCTAGGTGATTCTTGGTGAACTGGAGAATTCTCTTCTTATTATAGCTTGGAGAAGAGCTAGCCCGTCACTAGGTCCACTGGAGAAGCATGCCAGGAAAATTGCATAACTTTGCTGTTGTTCAGTCACTGTGTCCGGCTCTTGCAACCCATGGACTGCAGCACTCCAGGCTGCCCTGTCCTTCATTATCTTCCAGAGTTTACCCAAGTTCATGTCCATTGAGTCGGTGATGCCATCCGACCATCTCATCCTCTGCTGTTCTCTTCTCCTTCTGCCTTCAATCTTTCCCAGCATCAGAGTCTTTTCCAATGAAAAGAGAGTTGGACAGTAAAGAAAGCACCAAAGAATTTGTGCTTTCAAACTGTGGTGCTGGAGAAGACTCTTGAGAATCCCTTGGATCTGAAAGAGCTCCAACCAGTCCATCCTATAGGAAATCAGTCCTGAATATTCATTGGAAGGACTGATGCTGAAGCTGAAGCTCCAGTACTTTGGCCACCTGATGCAAACAGCTGACTCCTCTGCTGCAGACAGCCAATTCATTGTCTAACTTACCCAAGCTGAAAACATTCAGTTGCTCCCCTCAAACCAACATATTTTACAGCATTTCTAAATATAAGTCTGAGCCTTCGTTTACACTACTCATCTTGCCTGGGATACCCTTGTTTCTTCTTATTCAAAACTTTTCCTACTTCTACATCAAGGTCTGACATAAATTCTACTTCCATTAAAGCACGTCTGGTTATGACACCCTTTAAAGAGCTTTTCACTGAGTGTATTTACCACACTTCCTGTCTTTCTTGTCCACTTGAGTCATGAAAACAGCATGTATCACAAGATAACATTATTTAAGCATCTGGTCGGTGGATGGCTTCCATGCTCCTTGTTGAACTTGACCATGGACGCACCGAGGACGTACTCATGTGTGCGAGCTAAGTTGTTTCAGTCACGTCTGACTCTTTGCGACCCTATGGACTGCAGCCTGCCAAGCTCCTCTGTCCATGGGATTTTTCCAGCAAGGATACTGGAGTGGATTTCCATGCCCTCCTGGGGAATCTTCCCTACCTAGGGATCCAGCTCACATCTCTTATGTTTCGTGCAGTGGCAGGCAGTTTCTTTACCTCTAGCGCTGCCTGTGAAGCCCACTCATGTGTGGATAGTGCAAAAACTTCCAGAAAGAATTTTTTACTTTTCTGTACCACCAGGGTCTTCCCAGGTAACTCAGTGGTAAAGAATCTGCCTGCAATGCAGGAGACTTGGGTTTGATCCCTCCGTTGGAAAGATCCCCTGGAGGAGGGCAGGACAACCCACTTGAGTATTCTTGCCTGGATAATTCCATGGACAGAGGAGCCTGGTGGGCTACAGCCCATGGGATCACAGAAGAGTCAGACATAACTTAGTGACTGTTGGCAACAACAGTGCCGAAGTTCAAACTTGCTTGCTTTGAATTTTTAACCCCAATCCCTGATCTGCCCTTATGGCCTTGTCTCATGAAGCATGTTGGGCTGGGGTTGCTTTGATGTGTGTCAAGGGCAGTGCGGTGTGTTTCCAAGCTGAAGATTTTTTTCTGTGTGTTGTCACAAATGGGTTTGCCTGCCTCCCTTTTTATCCGGGGGTCTTCCTTTTAATTTGTTTTTAATTGCCTATTTAACACACCTAGCAATTAAGGTGAAATGGCTCTTTGACAAATGTGAGCGCTTTTTAATTAGTGCTAATTGCTTTTGTTAATTAAAAGTAATGCTTTATATTGTGTTGTTGGTATTCTCTTCTATAAAACTGGATTAATGAGTCCCAATCAATCCTGCTACAAAAGGACTTTGCTTTGTGATCATTGGGACTTGAGGCATTGCATTCTCAGAGGCTGAAAAAACAGGGCTAGGATTTAAGGAGAAGTTACCAGGGGCGGCAGGTGATTTGGTTGCTGGCTTGGATGACTCCCACCAGTTTGGAAGTTCCTTGAAAGTCCTTGGTGAGGAGTGATCTCCGCTGATGCATCAGAGGGTTTCAACAAGAAAGAGGAACATTCTTCAATTCGGACCATTTCTGGAGGACTTAAAAAAGGGCTGTTTGTAAGAGTCTGGGCTAGGTAAAGGAGGTCACGATGCACAGAGCTGTTATACACTTTAGTCAGAGAGACGGAAGAGGAAAGGTTACTAGAAGCTGGAGTTGTCGTGCAGTCTCTCAGTAGTGTCCGACTCATTGTGATCCCATGGGCTGCAGCACGCCAGGCTTCCCTGTCCTGCTCTATCTCCTGTAGTTTGCTCAAACTCATGCTCATTGAGTCAGTGATGCTATATCTCATCCTCTGTTTTCCCCGTCTCCTTTTGCCTTCAGTCTTTCCCAGCATTAGGGACTTTTCCAATGAGTTGGCTGTTTGCACCAGGTAGCTGAAGTATTGAAGCTTCAGCTTCAGCATCAGTCCTTCCAATGACTATTCAAAGTTGATTTCCTTTATGAATGACTGGTTTGGTCTTCTTGCGGCCCAAGGCACTCTCAAGAGTCTTCTCCAACACCATAGTTCAAAAGCTTCAATTCTTGGGCACTCAGCCTTCTTTATGGACCAACTCCCACGTCATTACACGAATACTGGAAAAATCGTAGCTTGGACTAGACGGAGCTTTGTTGGCAAAGTAATGTCTCTGCTTTTTAACACACCGTCTAGGTTGTTGGCAACATAGGTATCTGGGGTTTTCTGCCCTCCACAGCAGTCCCCCTTGCAAGCTCACACTTTTGAGTCTCTCCAACCCTTGGGACACCATTGACTGCAGAATTTCAGATCGTTGTCCTTCACTAAGGGCTTGGAGGAAGCAACAGCCCGCACCTAGTGCTACCCGAGCGTCGTGTCAGCAGCGCTCCAGGGCCCTCCCCAGGGCGCTTGGTCCTCTGCCTTGGGAAGCGGTCCCGTCCTGGTAAACTTGTGCTCCGTCCCCTCCATCCAGAACCCTCAGGTCCTGCGTGCATTCTCTTGGGTCCTGTCGGTACCAGTGGCCTTGGCTGATTTCAGAGGGGCCTCCAGTTCTGGGAAGACCTTTGAGAATAACCCTGGAATGGGGGCGGGGAGAGGAGACTTTGATTAGCCCTCCTCGGTCCGTCACTGGATGCAGCCTGACCTCGCCCACCCGGAAGGGGCGTGGCTTGAAGACATCAGGAGCTGGCCACCAAAACTCCCCCTAGACTTGGGAATGTGAGCTTCAGTCCCGGAGGAGGGGATCTGCACCACCCTCCGCGGCATCCACTTCTCTTGTTTATATAAATGATTTGGCAAACAGATACGAAAACACTAACATCTGTTAGGTCAACAGCTGGAGTGAAGCATATTTCATTTCTATTCATTGGAGTATGAGGTCTTGATGTGCACACATTTTTATAGAAAAGAATCCTTCGACACAAAGCTGGCTAGGGTGCCAGGCTGGTCCTCTCGCTCTTGGTTCTCGCATTCACCCTAACCCTAACCCCTAACCCCTAACCCTAACCCTAACCCTAACCCAACCCTAACCCTAACCCTAACCCAACCCTAACCCTAACCCTAATTAAGGTACTAACCCTAACTCTAACCCCTAACCCTAACCCTAACCCAACCCTAAACCTAACCCTAACCCAACCCTAACCCAACCCTAACCCTAACCCTAATTAAGCTACTCTTAGCTTGCTCTGCTCTGTGTCATGGGGACCCCATTTCCCAGGCTGTTTCAGATCCTGCTTGGGCCAAGGGGAGACTAGATGGAAGGCTGAGGGGAGGTAGGAGGCATGATATTCCCTCCAACTCCCACTCTCTTGCTCAAGGGGGAGGCTCCAGCACTCATAGACTGATGCCCACAGCCCCTGGTCTCTTGAGCGGAGCTGTGCGCACACCCCCCACACCCCCCGCCCCAGCCTTGCAGTGGTAGCATCTGTCTTTGTCTTGCCTTGCCAGGCCCTGCTTCTTCACCAATGAGATGGAATTGCCGAAAACCTATTTCTTGTATTAAATATCCTCTGTTTAAAATACCCAGAATAGCTTTAATTAATTCTCAGTTTTTGGACACGGAAGCTGTTTCTTCTTTGTTACTAGAAGTATACAGCTGTGACCATCCTTGGCACTAAATCTCTGTGCACACCGATGGTTATTTTATAAAGCTAAAATCCCAGAGGCGGAGGAATTACTGGCTCAGAAGATTTAAAACTCTTGTCCAGCTATTGCTAGCTTTCCTTCCAGACGGTTTTCCTAGCTGCTAACCTTCTCTTGGTCCCTGCGACTGAAACCCTCTCCTGGACCCTCCAAGCCCCAAGTTTTCAGTTTACAGCCTGTGGCTGCCGATAGCACACCATGATGTAAACGGTGGCCATGACCGAGTGCTGTCTACAGCATAAAGCTGAGTCTTGTTTTTTGAAAAGCCAGTTTGGCAGTCCGTGTCTTTTGATTGGGTTGTTGATCTGTTCACATGCTGGTCTGCTTCTCCTGGAGTGATACACCTGCTGTCTGAGCAGTGATGGGGTGGGTGGGAGCCCCTGGTCTCCTGGTGTGGAGCCTCTCCTTATGAATGAGTTGGTGTAGGGTCGATCGGAAGCTCAGTATTGCCAGCCCATTGTACCTGGGGTAAACATGCTGCCCCACCAGGTAGGAGTCTCGTCTTTTCAGCCATTCTTCCCTGGAATTCTGAAAGCCTGAGAAACACCAGTCACCTATGCCTTTCAAAGTGAAATTGTAGCTCCACTGGGACGAGCTGGGGAGAGGAGCCCCGTCTTCTTGGCTGGACCTGCCCAGATCAGAGCGCTTGTGATCGAGTTACCCAGGGTAGGGGCGGCAGTGTGTTGATTCCCTACCCCTCCACCGTTCTTACTGAGCCTTAGTCGATTTTCTTGACTATTTCTCCAATTGCTAAATGCCCTCAGGACAGTCCCCAGGAGGTTTAGATGACTGTTTTAAAAAATAATTTTCACTAGTTAAGTGGTTGCTTTTCCAGGGAGGATGGAATCTTTGGACTCCCCATTCATTCCAGAATTCTTCTAAAGGCAACTCTGAACTACATGAATATAAACGTTTCCTTTTTCTTTTTTTTCAATTGCCTGGCATGTGGGCTGTAATTCACCATTTTTGCCTGATGGAAAAGGTTTAGCACAAGTATTTTTATTGCAATAAGTGACTGAGTCTCTTGATACGACATTAAATATTTGTAATGCTACAGTTTTGATCCAGAAAGGAAACTCACTGTTATAGCTGCAGTTCTTGCTCCATGAATATTTAACCCAACAACTTGTGAATTTTTATTACTGAATGCCTTTGGACCAGTGGTCCTATTATAGATTTAAATCCTCAACTTGGTCTTAGAGATAAATTTATTATTTGGTATTTGCTCCCTAGGGAGAGATTTAGTCTAGCTAGATTTTTATGGGGTTTTATGACCAGACAACAATGCTCTACAGAGGTCCTTAAAATGTCTAGTCATGTGTGCATTCTGTTCAAACACTCTGAGATTTTGATGTTTGCTGGAGAATTTATCCACTCTCCTTTATCCATACTGCAGACCAAGATGCCAAAGAAACCAAAACAAGTAGCCAAGTGACCTTTATGCTCTGCTGTGTTCTCTGATCTTTGGTGAAATTGAGTGTGGCAGGGGTGTATTTTATTTTCTCCCCTTTGCCTTTATGATGTGAAGAACTGACTCATTTGAAAAGACCCTGATGCTGGGAAAGATTGCAGGCAGGCAGAGAAGGGGACGACAGAGGATGAGATGGTTGGATGGCATCACTAACTCGATGGACATGAGTTTGAGTAAGCTCCGGGAGTTGGTGATGGACAGGGAGGCCTGGCGTGCTGCAGTGCATGGGGTCACAAACAGTCGGACACGACTGAGGGACTGAACTGAACTGCCTTTATTTTGGCCGCCTTTCGCATGTTTGCAGGATCTTAGTTCCCCCAGCCAAGGGTTCCCCAGACCCTCAGCAGTGAAAGCGCTAGGTCCAGTGAGAGTCCTAACCGCTGGACTGCCAGGGAACTCCCTCCCCTTTGTCTGTTAAGGATTGTTGCTGTTTTTCAGTTGGGCTTCCCCGGTAGCTCAGCTGGAAGAGTCCACCTGCAATGTGGGAGACCTGGGTTCGATCCCTGGATTGGGAAGCTCCCCTGGAGGAGGGAAAGGCTACGCACACCAATATTCCAGCCTGGAGAATTCCATGGGCTGTATCGTCCATAGGGTCACCATGTCTGACTCTTTTGTGACCCCAGCAACTGTAGCCCACCAGGCTCTTCTGTCCGTGGAATTTCCCAAGCAAGAATGCTGGAGCCAGTTGCCACTTTCTTCTTCAGGGAATTTTCCTGACCCAGGGGTCAAACCCACGTCTCTTGCATTGCAGGCGGATTCTTTACCACTGAGCCACCAGGGAAGCCTTTTAAGGTTTACTTACAAGGATTTATCAGTATCCTCCATGTATCTAATATACTCTGCTCTATGTGCACATTTCCCATCTGATATTTGAATCATCGACATGCATGGAGGACCCATTTAAGCCACATTTACGAAGAGAGTGGCCGGTTAGAACGTTGTCATGTGAGTTACAGCTTTTAACCAGGTATCATTTAAAAATTTTTTATTTCTCTGTGTCTGTGCTGGGTCTTCATTGCTCTTTATGGGCTTTCTCTAGTCATGGTGAGCAGGGGCTACTCTCTAGGTGCAGGGCAACTAGAGAAAAGCTGCTCATCGTGGGGAGTTTGCTCGTGGGTCACTGGCTCTAGGGAGCACGGGCTTCAGTAGCCGTGGCGCATGGGCTTAGTTGCCCCTCAGCATGTGGGATCTGTCCCGAACAGGGATCAAACCTAGGTCCCCTGCGCTGGCAGGCAGATTCTTAGCCGCTGAATCACCAGGGAAGTCTAACCAGATGCAGTTTTAATTCAGCCCTTTGGGCTCTTGGAAACTGGCTAGTCATCCCTCCTTTTCCTCTATCAATCAAAAGCTTATTGATGACTTACAATGGGTAATACTCCAAGTGGTATCTCAGGGATATGAAGAAATATCAGCCTGACTCTCTTGCAAGGACCCCAGTCAGGCAAAGCTCCACGTATTAAATTATGAAGCAGACAAAAGCTTGTTCTTGTCTTTTGGATTCTCCTTTAAAATAAGTTCTTCTGTGTGTTCCTTTCTTCTCTCAAATACTATCTGCCCTTTTATCTTGCCCTTCTTTTCATGCTTTTGAACACTGTTTTGAAAGGATATTTCTACTATATGGATCCAGGTGGCGTGTCTGTCTTCTACAGGAAGTTGTGGGTCCAGCCCTTCTGGTTGTATAGACTGTGCCCAGTGAAGGGCACCTAGCCAATGTGGCAACATGATGGGCTGGAGTCAGACCTTACTTTCCCAGCCCTGAGTCCTTGTGCACTGTTCTGGAAAATGGGATCTCACTACAGCTTCTATGCTCTAATCCTGAATGGACCACCTTTGACTAATTCTTCTAAAAGTACTGTGTATGCAAGCTGACATCCCGAATATCTGAGTTTTAATATCTGAGTTTTAAGGAATATCTGAGTTTTAAGCACAGTAATATCCCCGTGCTTTACTAGGAGTTTTCGAGAAGTCAGGGAGGAGATAGACTATTTTAGGGGGTCAGAGGGCTACCTGTGATTATGAACTCCTAAGGTGAAGTTTGAAGTCTGCCCTGCTTCCATATGGAGTAGACCCAGTGCTTGGCAGTCGTATATCCTGTATATTTGTGAGAAAGAGACCAGCTCCTCCCATATTGGTTAGGACGTAAGACTGGAAAACTCTGATGGGGGGTTTGAGTTAAGACTTGAGCTGTATATATTCCTGGGGAAGAAAAGATGATGAATTAAAACAGTTCCAAGAAACTGTAATGCAGGTGGGTGGTCAATGTCAGTGATCTTGGCCAAGACAGGGTCAGGGAGCCTGGGTGAGGGTCACTGGAAACAGTCAGCCCAGGCATGGATGATCACTAAGATCAAAACTGGGGACCTGGAGTCCAAAGATTCGATGGAAAGTCCAATGTAAGCACCCAACTGAAGTCTGATTGAGGAGGACAGTCATATAAACCACCACCAGACTCCCCCACAACACCCTTCTATGCTTTTCACGTTTGAGGTAAACAAAGAATTAGAGAAAACTGTTGAGGGCAGGAGGAGAAGGGGGAGACAGAGGGTGAGATGGTTGGATGGCATCACTGACTCAATGGACAGGAGTCCTCAAGCTCCAGGAGATGGTGAAGGACAGGGAAGCCTGCTGTGCTGCAGCCCATGGGGTCGCCAAGAGTCGGCCACGCCTGAGCGACTGAACAGCAGCTGATGATCAACGGGGACAGCACATGGCACACCGGGGCACTTCATGGAATCTTTGAACGGGACTAGTGTCTGTCTTTCTGCTTAAGGAGAGAAGAAAGAGAAAGCAGGAAGATGTGGGCTCTTCCCAGAGCCGAGAGCAAAGCCTTCTGGCAGAATTGAGGGGAAAACAGGGCCCTGGGGTCACCTCTGATTGCAGGTATGGAGGCCTTGGGTTTCTGCTTAGCTCTAGATGCTATTCTTTCGGCCATAACAATGGTGACTCTGCTCTCAGTACGCATGTGGGCAGCCCTTCCTTTTTTGGTTTAACGTTTCTTGGGAATCCGTGGCCAGAGGGTATCACTGAGACCCAGGTCTACCTGCCTCAAGGGCAGAAAGGAGAAGGAGAGAGAGAGAAAGTGCAGGAGAGTTAGTTGGTTCTATTACTGATTCTGTTTGAGTTTCTGTGGAGGGTTCAGTTCAGTTCAGTCACTCAGTCGGAAGGGGGTTTGTACACAATTAGCAGCAAAGTCTGGAGAGAGCCAGTGCATTTTATGACTTTGTGATACTTAAGAGGGTGTTTTGTCTCTTATTTATCTAACTTTTGAAACAGTTCAGTTCAGTTCAGTCGCTCAGTCGTGTCCGACTCTTTGCGACCCCATGAACTGTAGCACCAGGCCTCCCTGTCCATCACCAACTCCTGGAGTCCACCCAAACCCATGTCCATCGAGTCAGTGATGCCATTCAACCATCTCATCCTCTGTTGTCCCCTTCTCCTCCTGACCTCAATCTTTCCCAGCATAATGGTCTTTTCCAATAAGTCAGCTCTTTGCATCAGGTGGCCAAAGTATTGGAGTTTCAGCCTCAGCATCATTCCTTCCAATGAACAAACAGGACTGATCTCCTTTAGGATGGACTGGTTGGATCTCCTTGCAGGTCAAGGGACTCTCAAGAGTCTTCTCCAACACCACAGTTCAAAAGCATCAGTTCTTTGGCACTCAGCTTTCTTTATAGTCCAACTCTCACATCCATACATGACCACTGGAAAACCATAGCCTTGACTAGATGGACCTTTGTTGACAAAGTAATGTCTCTGCTTTTTAATATAAAGGATGCTTATTGGCCCCCATTTTGTTGGAGAGACCAAGTATGCAAATTGAATCCAATCTTTAGAAAACAATCTTGGTGATTAGAATTTAAATGGTAATTTATTAGTGATTAGGTATTGCAAAGGTACTTGGCTGCATTTAACAAGAAGGGCTGCTCATGTAGCCACTAATAATCCAACTATCATGCACAGAACTGGAGAATTATTTCTCCTTAAGTGATGTGCTCTTCTATTTATTGCAATAATTAAAATAGTTGGAAATGACTCTAAGAATTTTGTTTTGTAAAATTTGTTTACAAACCGACAAAGTGAAAGTTGCTCAGTCATGTCCGACTATTTGTGACCCCATGGACTATACAGTCCGTGGAATTCTCCAGGCCAGAATACTGGAGTGGGTATCCTTTCCCTTCTCCAGGAGCTCTTCCCAAACCAGGGATCAAACCCAGGTCTCCCACATTGCAGGCGGATCCTTTACCAGCTGACCTATGAGGGAAGCCCCCAACTGACAGTGCCTTCATTTTCAAGTCATTTTTCACGTCTACAAGAGGGAACAAACAGAGATGTGGCTGTGAATGCCAACCATGCCCTGGAACATGTTTAATTCCAGGCAAGAGGAGAAGGGGCAGCAGAGAATGAGATGGTTAGGGAGCATCACCAGCTCAAAGGACACGAATCTGAGAAAACTCCTGGAGACAGTGGAGGACAGAGGAGCCTGGCGTGCTGCAGCCCGTGGGGTCACAAAGAGTTGGGCATGACTCGGCATCTGAACAACAGCAGCCCCACTAGTATTGCGACACGCCTGCTGCGCGCGACACGGCTTCACAATGAGCCTTTCTCATTGGCAACGCTGTCCTCAGCACTTCCACGTGCGCAGAGTGTTTTGTTGGGAGGTTGCATGTCTTGGGGATGATTGGCATGTGATTTAGCAATTGCCATTCCCCCCCAGGGATACCAGAATGCTTCATGTAGGTTTCCAGAGCTCTTAGGACAGGAAAAAGCTTCTTAAGGTAAAGAGAATGAGTGTCTGCCAGGCTCAGTACTAGGAATATGATGTCATCTACTTTAATGGGGGTTCTTGAGGTTGGCTCATCTGCAGCTCCAACAGAGAGACTTATTAAAAAGTGGATTCCTATGTCTACCCCTGATGAATCTATCATGTGTTTATGGCAGGTTTGAGCATCTTTACTTTTTAATAAGCTCCTCAGAAAATCCTGACATACACAAGATGCTTGTCAATAAATCTCATGTATCCCCTTTAATAATTTTCAAACAGCCACATCTTGGACACTTGTATCATGAAAATTGGTGAGTTATTGATGATTTTTCCTTACTGGACTGTTTCCTTTCATTGTAAATTACAATGGACAGTAAAGCATGATATAACATACCAGAGCTTAAAATGCAAAGGGTCAATTCTGTTCAATAACTCAATTTATCAATTTCACTGTAAATATATTTAAATATTTTGATAAGTGTTAACAGCCTTTGTTTTGTTGGCTGAAACTTAGATATGCTATTAGCATTGATCAATAATTATTATTTGTAGGATTCTTGCTGGATCAACACAGCCTGGAGTGTCCCTCATGTGTGAGCTCTATCTTGTATTAAAAGTTTAAAAAAAACAAAAAAGTTCTCAGGCCCCAGGAAAAATGGTCTGAAAGAATGCGCTTATTGGAGAAAAATAGAGTTAAAATGAGAGTTTTGATTTATAGTCATTGATTTTGGCAACTTGGCCTCTCTTAGAGTAAAAACCAGTTTTAAGTGTTTTTGAAAAAGGATTATGAAGGATTTGCATTTGTTTAATGTGAACTACAGTTCTGCAAGTTGCCCGAAATGTCACCATCCCCGATTTAACCCTTTAAATTACGGTTTCGGGTGTGTCTGTCACACAAAAAGTGCTGTTTCGTGTCAGTCTAATGATATTATTGCAACAGAGTGCACAGGCCCCTGCAGCTGAAACAGAAACGCTGCAGGTCTTAACATGTGTTCTTGGCCAAGGCAGGGCTCTCTGAGCGCTGCGTGGAGTAGAGAAATAAGTGGGCTGCAACAGCGTCTGATACACCCTCTTCTCAACTCGACTCGCTTCTCTCTGCCTCAAGGGCGGATCCATTATCAGACATCAGGAGTGGAAATTCTCAGGAATGTGGGCACCTGGTTTTCCTCAAGGGCCGCCCTCGATGGCAGAGGAGGCAGGGCCAGCATGTCTGGAGTGAGTCTTGCTGCCCGCCTTAAGGGCCTGTCCCCTCCTCCAGGGCAGTCCCACCTCCTCTGCTCTCTCATCTTTCCTATCTCTCGTCTTTTCCTGGGAGCTCAGGGTGGGACCAGGGACCATCTCTGCGATGCTCTTTCACCTCCTGCATCACTCTTACAGAAGCAGAGAGAGGGATGGGGTTTCTTCCTCCACCAAAACTGGCTGCTGTCTGTGTGTGTGAGTTCCCTTCTCATCCATACCGATGTCTTTCTTTATTATCATTCTTAAGCTTAGCAATTACTATGTAGGGTAAAAATTCCTCATGTTGAAGGAGGGAAAAAAAGGACTCAGAAATGATAGTGGCATGAATGGAAGAGAGTGAGAAGTCTGATCTCATTAAATGCCTACATTCTCAAAAGGCTGGATTCTAGGAGCTTCGAAAGCCAGGGTGACCGGTTTAAATTTGATGATGAAGGGGACAGGGGGCCAAGCGCGCTCTGGGACGTAGGCACACCTGCAGGAAGTTTGCCGGGAGCACTTCCCAGGTTCCCGCCCAAGGGAGGGAGGAGGGCCGGTTGACAGCAGCCTCAGCTGACATCCCCGGGAAGGACCTCGGAAGCTGGCGCATTCTCAGGGCGCCCTGGCCTTGCTCCTCTCACACTGGCCAGTCATTGGCTGTGGCTTCCTCTGCCCCCGGTGGTGTGTCCCGGGATGAAGGAGCGCTCCTCCTCTGAGAGCAGTTTGCAGAGAGGATGGCAGCCATGGCCAGTCATCTGGTGGGAGCGGGTGTGGAGAATGCTTCACCCCTGAAGGAGGGGTGGGCGGCACATTGTGGGATCCCTTACGGGAATCTTGCTGTCCATCACTGCCGTGTCTTAAGGAATCTGTTGCCAGGGGCAAAATGCTTACTTGGAGGTTGGGTATGTCTTCGGCAGAATGACTGAGCGAGTCCTCCAACCTGCAAGGCAGGAAGCATCCTCAAAGGCTGTAGGTCGATGGCAAAGCTCTCTGGAGGAAGGACTTGACTGGCACTGTAGCAATATTTAAGCGTGCCATCTCGCTTCGCATTCAAAGCCTGCTGGTGGCGGGCCGTGTTTCATTACCGTTCTGCTGGTTGTCAGCATTTTTGTGATACAATTAGAGGCATGTAATTCCCAGAACAAATGAGCCATTTCGAATATTGTGAGTTGTATAATTCAATATCATAAGAGCCCGTAGAATAATTGAGTTTAGAGAAACAAATATGCATGAGTGTGGACTGAACAATCTGGCGGACGAGGATCCTGAGAGCTCCTGACCCTCCTGATTGGGTCACCACGTGGAAGTGACACCCAGGGAAAGAGCCACGCCCCTGCGGCTCCACGGCCGCCTTGCTGAAGCTGCTCTTGCCTAGTAAGGAGCAGGATCTCGTCTTCCCTTGGACCTTTGGACAGTGCAGGTCACGTAAGCGAGAACTGTGAATGTGATCTCTACTGTGAATAAAGAACAATGCAGTTTTCCTATTATAGAGATTCAGCCAGAAGTGAATGCGTTTCATGTTCTTTTCAGGAAACATGCGTGGCTTTGAATCTTGGCTTTCCGTATCTCAACTGAACTCATCAAACTGCTTTTAATGCTTCTTCAGGTCATCTGCTAAGGCGGAGGCAGCACGTGATGGCTGGGGAGATGACAGTAGGGGTCTGTGAGCTGCAGGGAATATGCGAAAGGGAATGTGAGAGGGGGCTGGACGATCCAACTGCCCTACGGAGCCAAGGAAAGCCATCTGCTTAGCTGCATCAGCCTGGACAGAGGGCCCAGGACTTCCAGGCTTTGAAGTGACTCAGTCACGGCCCCTCCCCTGGCACTGCTGTGTGGCCACCTGCAGCTGTTTCTCATGGGGCTCGTCAGTGGTCCCTGTGGCTGCTGCAGCCCCTCCTGTGACTGGAGTCTGACACCCTGCAGTGCTCTGACCTTGTCTCTCACCGCCCACTCCTCTGGTTCTTTTGAAAAAAATTTTATTGGAGCATAGCTGATTTGCAATGTTGTATTAGCTTCTGCCGTACAGCAAAGTGACTCAGTAATACATACACACATAGCCACCCTCTTCCAGATTCTCCTCGCATATAGGTCACTACAGAGTATTGAGTAGAATTTCCCGTGTTGTACTGTAGGTCCTAGAGGAAATCAACCCTGGATATTCATTGGAAGGGCTGATGCTGAGGCTGAAGATCCAATACTTTGGCCACCTGATGTGAAGAACTGACTCACTGGAAAAGACCCTGATGCTGGGAAAGACTGAAGGCAGGAAAAGGGGATGACAGAGGATGAGATGATTGGATGGCATCACCGACTCAATGGACATGAATCTGAGCAAACTCTGGGAGATGGTGAAGGACAGGGAAGCCTGTGTGCTGCAGTCCATAGGGCTGCAAAGAGTCAGACACGACTGAGCGAGTGAGCAACAGCGAAACAGTGGGTCCTGTTGCGTATCTATTTTATATATAGCAGTGTGTATATGCTCGTCTCAATCTCCCAATTTATCCCTCCTCCCCTTACCCCCTGGTAACCGTGTTTGTTTTCTATATCTATGACTCTACTTCTGTTTTGTAAATAAATTCATCTGCACCATTGTGTTTTTAGATTCCACATGGAAGTGACGTCATATGGTATTTGTTGACCTCTGTCTGACTACTTCGCTTAGTATGACCATCTCCAGATCCACCCATGTAATGCAAATGCCACTTGTCCATTCTTGATTCTTGCCCACCACCTGTTTCATTTTCCTCTCAGTGGGTTAATCTAGCAAGGAACCCACTTTATAACTTATTTAGATATGTTGCTATTTCATCTGTGGAGGGGAGACCACCCTGCAGGGTGAGTTCTGACCTGTCCTCACAGCTGGGGGGCTCTCTCAGTGATAGCGATCTTCCTTTAAGGCCCCGCCTTGGACCACCCCCACCTCGCAGCTTGGAGGTGCAGAGATAGACCATTTCTGCGTGTCGTCTCCATTCTTGCAAATGAGAAGACTGAAAATAGGACTTCAGTTCAGGTCTGCTGTGTCCTACTCTTTTCAACCCCATGGACTGCAGCAGGCCAGGCCTCCCTGTCCATCACCAACTCTTGGAGCTTACTCAAACTCATGTCCATCGAGTCGGTGATGCCATCCAACCATCTCATCCTCTGTCATCCCCTTCTCCTCCTGCCTTCAAACTTTCCCAGCATCAGGGTCTTTTCCAGTGAGTCAGTTCTTCGCATCAGGTGGCCAAAGTATTGGAGTTTCAGCTTCAGCATCAGTCCTTCCAATGACTAGAAGGAATTAAGCAATCGAAATGTCCCAAGAGTTGGGGAATGGTTAACATGTGGCATATCTATATAATAGGAGCTTTTAAACCCATTAACTGGGCTACTAGGCAAATATTTAATGACCATAATGACTGAGGGAAATGCTCATAATGAAACATGAAGTGGTGAGCAGGATATGCTATTGTGGAATTTCAGTAGTTAGCATTCTGTGAGTCACCCTGAGGCTCCAGCACATGTTGCAAGGTTACTGAGGATGTATCTGAACCCGGCAGACTCTGAGTCTGTGCCATGAGGCGGGGAAGGGAGCGTTCCTTAGCCAGAAGGATGGCCGACCCTGGTGTCTACACATCCTCGTGGCCATATCTCAAAACTGTTTGTTGGTTTATACTTTCCAGATATTCACTGACTTGCCCCCAGCAATCAGTTCCATTTCTTTGTAAAACACAATTCTCCAAAGAGTACCAACTTCCAGTCTTGCTGAAATAAAAAGTGAAACAGTCAAAAAAGGCAATGGTCCTAGAAAACATAGCCCAAACTTCAAAAGTATAGAATGCCAAATTCAATCATAACTTAAAGCTGTGATGTGACGAAGGTGGCCATACATTCTCTTTATAAACAAGAAAAGCAACCTGAGAAGTGGCAGTGAGGATTCTGGGCAGTGCCAATATTGTTCAAGTGAAAAAGGAAGTTTGATTAAAACCGAGAAAGGTGGTTGACGTGAGGTGGGGACGTGCACGTGATTGAGTATGTCTCACGTGAAAAGTGGATATTTTGCTAAGATCCCAAGAGTCTGTGCAAATGACCCTGTGATGCTACCGGCGATGAAATTTCTAGGGTCTCCGTCAATGATCTATCACAGGTCAGCGGGGCAGGGACACTGGTGTCCTGGGCAAACACACTTCCTCTGGAGCCTAGAGGTTGCAGGAGGAGCCAGGCGGTGGGGGACACACGTTGAGTAGAGTGAAGTGAAGTGAAAGTTGCTCAGTCGTGTTTGACTCTTTGTGACCCCATGGACTATACAGTCCATGGAATTCTCCAGGCCAGAATACTGGGGTGGGTAGCCTTTACCTTCTCCAGGGGATCTTCCTAACACAGGGATTGAACCTAGGTCTCCTGTATTGCAGGCAGATTCTTTACCAGCTGAGCCGCAAGGGAAGCCCATTTAGTAGAGACCAAACCATGTATTTAAAAGGCCTGACATAGAAAAGAACTTACGGTTACCAAAGGGGAAACGAGGAAGGGGGTCCCTTTGCCCCAACATGGGGTCATGCGATGGGGAGCACCCGATCCATGGCGCCCCACGTCTGGTCAAGCACGTAATCTCTGCTGCAACCCCAGCACCGCTTTCCACACCAGGAAGCCCTCGGCAGCCAAGGCAGAGTTTTACTGTGGAATGGCAGGTGTGGGCTTTAACTCTCCTGCGTTTGCCAGAGACCTGTCTACTCCTGGTCCCCAGGGCCTGGATCTGCCGGGCACATGGCCCACCTGGGCAGGCACTGGATTTGCTGCAGAACTCGCTTCTGCCCCGGGGCACTTCTGAACCTAGGTTTGGGAAATAGCATATGTCAGACTGCAGAATCTTGTCCCAGCCTATTATCAGTTGACTTGAAAGGCTGCAGAAGAGGCCACTGTGCCTTTTTTTTTTGGTGGCAGGTGATACAAGTTGCAACAAGTCCTTGATGGTAAAGGGTTACTTTGATCTGTCCTGGACCACCGGAGGTATAAAACTTCACTATTGGAGCAAACTGGCAAGACTCTTAATGTCCACAGAATTTTTTTCCCAGTAACTGGCCAGGATAGATCTCACTGGGACACAAAGAAGTAACATGTAACACGTAACTGTTCATGTTGTCTGATTCTGGGTCGTGATTTGGAAACACCCTTGGAATTTATGGCTTAGAATTCTAGATCTTATGTTCAAGCTACTGGTATGTTACCTTTTCATTTGAACTGTTGTCCTGGAAACCTCTGAAGCAACTGGAGGTGGAACAAATTCCTGTGTAGCTTTCGGCTACAGAGCCTCTTTTCTGCGTCTGAATTTGGGTCTCTCGAGAGGATCAGAATGGCTCACAGACCTTCAATCTCTGCAAAAGGAGCATCCTTGGGAAGTTTCATGAAGGAAACACACTTCCGCTCCATTTTGCGGCTTCTCTTCTCTGCAGTGACTCTGTGATAATACATGTGTTTAAAAATCCATTATAGTGGGGTGATGATAGACGGTAGATTGTTTTGAATTTGTGTCAGCACCATAAACAATTTCACATCTCAAATGAGATTTCTACTCAAACACTCATGCTAGAGCGCCGTGTAAAACACCGACAGGTTTGAGCAATAGCACGGGCCTACTTGGGCTTTAAAATATTGGGATAGATTAAAATGTATTATTCATCTTAACTCTTTCTGCTGGTTTGAGATGCAAAATTATTTCTGTGGCTAGTTCTGAATAAATATGTGAGCTAGCACCTTAGTGATCTTGACATGTTCATCTAGCTTGATGTGAAATGTAGAAATTCCACCTCACGCTGCAGTTTGACCTCTTCTTCAGGGTCTAATGGCCCTTTTACCTGCTATTGTTGACATTGCTATTTTTTTAAAAAAAATTTATTGGGGGTATTTATAGGGACTTCCCTGGTGGCTCAGACGGTAAAAGCATCTGCCTGCAATGAGGGAGACCTGGGTTTGATCCCTGGGTTGGGAAGATCCCCTGGAGAAGGCAATGGCACCCCATTCCAATACTCTTGCCTGGAAAATCCCATGGATGGAGGAGCCTGGTAGGCTACAGTCCATGGGGTCACAGGGTCGGACACAACTGAGCAACTTCACTTTATTGGGGGTATAATTGCTTTAGAATGTTGTGTTAATTTCTGCTGTGCAACAAAGTGAATCAGCTATATGTCTGCGTATTTCCCCTCCCCCTTGGGGCTCCCGCCCCCGATCCCGCCGCTCTAGGTCATCACCGGGCGCTGAGTTGAGCCCTCCATGCTGTACAGCTCCTTCTTGCCAGCTACCCGCTTTACAGCCGGTAGTGCAGATGCGCCAGTCCTAATCTCCCAGTTCATCCCGCCCTCCTGCCTTCTCCATTCTCCACGTCTGGGTCTCTGTTCCTGCTCTGGAGCAAGTTTCTTCTGTGCCACGTTTCTGCATTCCACATATATGTGTTGGCTTCCCTGGTAGTTCAGCTGGTAAAGAATCCGCCCGCAGTGCAGGAGACCTGGGTTCGATTCCTGGCTGGGGAAGATCCTCTGGAGAAGGAACGGCTACCCAATCCAGAACTCTTGGGCTTCCCTGGTGGCTCAGATGGTGAAGAATCTGCCTGCAATGCAGGAGACCTGGGTTCTATCCCTGGCATGGGAAGATCTCCTGGAGAAGGGAATGGCTACCCAGTCCAGTATTCTGGCCTGGAGAATTCCACGGATGGCGGAGCCTGGGGCACAGTCCATGGAGTCGGGAAGAGCTGGGCATGACTGAGCGACTTTCACGTACCTCATATATGTGTTAATATACAGTACTTGTTTTTCTCTTTCTGACCAACTTCACTCTATGTGACACACCCTAGGTCCATCTTTGTCTCTACAAATAGCTCTTTGAGGGGATGGGGTGCTGTCTTACTTCAGAGGGGTCTTCTCTGTGTCCTCCGGAGAATCTTGAACGGGCTGGTTTGGGTTAAGGGATGAGCCTGAGGTTGGACTGGCAGCGCTCTAAGTCAAATCGTCCAAAGACCAAGTTCAAAGACGTTCAGCCACAGCAGGTCGATGAAACCGGGCCTCGTGGACCCAGGAGCTCTGAGTCCAGAGTGCAGAGGTCAGGTAGCAGAGCCAGCCAGGCATCACAGAGCAGTGAGAGGTCAAGAGCCCCACTAGCCTGTCAGGAGCCTCAGGCCGGAGTTAAGGCGAGAACCACGACGGTGCCTGGGGGCTGACGGCATTCCTCGGGGGCGGGACGGGCTGGTTCTTCAGGTCATTAACATGAAGCTGACATTGGTGCTTTTTGCAGCTGTTGGTAACCCATGCCGTTGTGCACAGGGAACCGGACTGCGCTGGCCGTGTGAGGTCTGATTTGCGGTTTAAAACCATAGACTTTTAAAACAGTGACTACGTCTCAGACTGCAGACTTTTTAAATGCCTGAATTTAATTTTTATTCGAGCCCTCATTCCACCACAGTGGTTTGTGGCTGCCCCTGTTATGTTTCCCGGGGGGTGATGTCCAGTCTCTGAGGGCAAGCGTTGGTTCAATCTGGGGTCCTGTGGTCACTGATCCAGGGAGGCAGATGGAGGGTCATGCCTCTGGGTCACCCTCAAGGCCCTTGGGGAGCCAGGGTCTCCTCCTGCCTCTGGCTGTCTCCAGACCACAGGAGCTGCACCAGCAGATCCTAGAAGTCCCCTGTGTGCTTTCTACCATCGCCCACCCCCTTTGCGAAGGAGCACAGCCTTCTCCAAGCACAACCTCTCCACACACCCCCTTAGCCTTCAGGGTTTGTGGCCAGGGAAAGGGCAAGCCACTGGTGGGAAGGTGGCATCTCAGGGGCTGGATCCCATGATCCTGAAGCCACTCTCTGCAGGGCGAGGTTCGTACTTAGAGGAGCCCTTAGTTTCGATAGCAACCCACTGCAGTATTCTTGCCTGAAAAATCCCATGGACAGAAGAGCCTGGCAGCTACAGTTCACAGTTGAAGAGTCAGACACAACTGAGGGGACTACACACACACACACACACACACACACACACACACACACATTGATCATGAAGTGCCTCTTCTAGAAATTGGAAAATAGCTACTTTGTGTGGTCCAGAAGGAAACAGCACCCCACTCCAGTGTTCCTGCCTGGAGAATGCCAGGGACGGAGGAGCCTGGTGGGCTGCCGTCTACGGGGCCGCACAGCGTTGGACACGACTGATGCGGCTTAGCTGCAGCTTAGTCCCGATCAGAGGCTATAAGTCTCCTTCTTCTCTTCTCAGGCGTTCTTCTGGTTCCCAGAGAATGGAATCTACAAGAAAGTACAGCAGGGCCACACGCTTTCTCTTTCCCTCCTCTTCTGAATGACCAGCCTTGCAGAATTTTGTTGTTACACTTTTTTCAGGCACAGGTTCATTGTTGTCTGTGATTTTGCAAGTCGGACACAATATCTGAGTCTGGTCATCCCCTCCCGCGATCACAGCCATTGATTCCAGGGCACTTGGTTCTATGTGTAGGGCTTTATATCTGTTGATGCCTGTATGAGTGTTTTTGGAGAGTCTTGATAAGCCTTCCTGTAGTCTGGGCTCAAATTTTGATTTACATATCAGGTGCTTAGAATTGTAACTTACGTTTCAAAATTTGATATCTAATTGGAGGCGCCACTCCATCAGGGTGAGAGGCATTTCCTGCCAATTTGAGGCTCTTCCTCCCTTAGCTTTCTAGGCCAGCATGAGGGCACCAGGCACCCACTTGCTGCCATGTGGCTGCATGGCAAGACACGGAGGGAGGATGCTGTAGGTGGGTCTCAGAGGCGCGGGCAGCTGGCCGAGAGGTCCAGACGCCTCCCTGCTCTTTGGTCAAGTCTGTGCTTGGACATGTGGGCCGTTTCCATTCCATGTATGTCAGTGACAGTCTAAGGACACTTTCACTTACACGTGAACATTCATGACTGTAATGTTCCAAGGGTATGGATTACAAAAACAGAGGAAAATGATCACATGATCCCTTAGGTTAGTGGATCAGACTTAGAATAGAAAAAGAAGTACTGATGCTGAAGCTTAGCCATAGCATGGTCATATCCTCAGAGGGGTCCTGTGTGAGCTTGTCTGATGAACAGGATTGTAGCCACAGGTAGCTGGTTTTCTTAAAAGGACCCTCAAAGGAAACTCTCGCCATTTAGCCACACTTCTATTGCTCCAAGAAGATAAGTTCAACATCCAGACCTGGAACATCCGGGTCGAATCTTTCTAAACCTGAAGCTGAGGGAGCTGAGAGACAGCATTACCGTTCCTGCTTTCAGATCACCAGCTGCTGGTCCAAGGCGGGGTTTCCATGGAGAACGTGATGAAAAGATGCCTCCTCTTCTACCTCGCTCTTCTCTGGCCTCAGAATCAGGGAGGAGGCTCTATGGAGGGAATTGGAGAGGAAGAATTTCTGCTTTCACTAAGAAAAACGATGTGATCAAGGAACAAATTTTGGCAAGTCTCAGTCATTTTAAGGGAAAATTATTTCTTTGAAAGGGGCATAGGGACTTCCCATTTGATCCTTGGTCAGGAAATCCGTGATCCCACAGGCTGCTCGGCCTGGAAAACAGGATGAGGACAGATGGGGGCGTGTCTCCCCAATATAGAGAATAGTAGCAAACAGCTTAGAAAGGGGGCGACCGTCAGTACAGAGGACAGCTCTGCTGAAGTCCCACGCCACTAGGACGTGGTTTCCTTCAGCAGACGTTCTCAGTGATCTGTGATGAAGAGTTTTTCAGCATTCTCACGAGGCTACTGGTCATCAGGAAACTTCGGTCACTCCACTGTATCGCAGTGGGGATGGTCAACCACTCAGGGGTGGCTCGATCGTGCATTTTTTGCTCTTCATTCTGTCCAGCATGTCACTGTGAACCAAAATTAATTTTCTAGACAAAAGAGTCAGGACATAAATCCTCTGGGGACTCTCTAGCAATTTAGACACACCTCCTCCTTCATCCCCATCTGTTAACGATATGCCGGGGAACTGCTTAGCACTGGGTGCCGGGCAGGCAGGTGGTGTCCACGCATTTGACAGATCTGAGCGCCTAGTAGGCACCAGAGATGCCGAAGGTAGGAGAATGGTCTTAAGGACAAACAAAGACGAATGGAGAAGAGATGCGGATTAACAATTAACACAGCATTATCGCTTCCACCTGTGGAAGTCTCTTCTGAGATGAACATCCGGCTGTATTTTTACCAGTCATGATCATGAGGTTGAAGAGGTCCCTGATGGCTCAGTGGGTAAAGAATCCGCCTACCATGCAGGAAACATAGGAGAAGTGGGTTCAATCCCTGGGTCGGGAAGATTCCCTGGAGGAGGAAATGGCAACCCACTGCAGTATTCTTGCCTGAAAAATCCCATGGACAGAAGAGCCTGGCAGCTACAGTCCACAGTCAAAGAGACTGAACTGAAGACACAACTGAACGGACTGCACACACTCACACTCACACACACACTCACACTCACACACACACTCACACACACACATTGATCATGAAGTGTCTCTTCTAGAAATTGGAAAATAGCTACTTTGTGTGGCCCAGACTAAAACATGAATCAAAATTAGGGTATGTGCTGCTGCTGCTGCTGCTGCTGCTGAGTCGCTTCAGTCGTGTCCGACTCTGTGCGGCCCCATAGACAGCCTCCTACCAGGTTCTTCTGTCCCTGGGATTCTCCAGGCAAGAACACTGGAGTGGGGTGCCATTGCCTTCTCCAATGCATGAAAGTGAAAAGTGAAAGTGAAGTCGCTCAGTCGTGTCCGACTCTTAGCGACCCCATGGACTGCAGCCCACCAGGGCCCTCTGCCCATGGGATTTTTCAGGCAAGAGTACTGGAGTGGGGTGCCATTGCTTTCTCCTATGTGCTATTGGCTACTTAAAAAATTTTCTTTTTGAATGGATAAAGAAGATGTAGGTTCATATATACAGCAGAATACTACACAGTCATAAAAAGAATGAATATTGCCATTTGTGGTAATGTGTATGGACCTAGAGGTTATCACACTAAGTGAAGTAAGTCAGACAAAGGAGAAATATATAATATCCTTTATATGGGGAATCTAAAAAGAAATGATACAATTGAACTTACTTTTAAAGCAGAAACAGACTCACAGACTTAAAGAACAAACTTATGGTGGCTAGGGGGAAAGATGGGGGGAAGGGATAGTTGGTTCAGGATGGACATGTTCACACCAGCTATATTTAAAATGGATAACCAGCAAAGGCCCCCTGTGTAGCACATGGAGCTTTGCTCAGTGTTATGTGGCAGCCTGGATGGGAGGGGCGTTTGGGGAAGAATGATGGACACATGTATATGTATCACTGAGGCCCAACATTGTTAATTTCTTTTTATTGAAAATAAAAAGTTTTAAGATTTTTTGTTTTTAAACTAGCAGGACCAAGTTTATAGATACATTTCTTTTTATTTAAAGTAAAAAATTTCTTTTTGAACTAGCAAGACCAAGTTTATAGATAAAAGGACAAAGGATGTAATGTTTCTTCTTTTTAGTCAATAAAAAAATTAACTACTCGAAGATTATTTATTTCTGTTTCTGACTGTGCTGGGGCTTTGCTGCTGCTCGTGGGCACAGACTTGAGATGCGTGGGCTCAGTAGTTGAGGTGCTCGGGCTTAGTTGCTCTGCTGCGTGTGGGATCTTAGTTCCCCAACTAGGGATTGAACTTGTGTCCCCTGCATCGGCAGGCAGATTCTTAACCACTGGACCACCAGGAAAGACCTCAAAGATAATTTTTGTAATTCTTGTGCTGAGCTGCATTGCCACTGAGGTGTTGTTTGGCTCTTTCTGCTTACTGATTTACAAAGCTCCTTTAAAGGCAAACTTTGGATTTCCTTTCCAAATGGACAAAAATTCAGAATGAGCTAAACCTGATGACACAAACAATTTCCTATATCTTCCCTTAACAATGGCTGTGGAGCTCTAGCTTGTAAGGCGTGGGATACCATTTTCTTTGCCTTGAAGATGGAATTCCTTGGAGGACTGTAAATAATACCCAAATATGATTTTTACTTCACTCAGTGGATTGTCTGTGGTTTAATTTCCTCATCTCTAAAAATGAGGGATTTGGGTTAGGTGAGTTTAAGAACCCCGAGAACTTGCTAGAACTCGATGACTCCAAGTATAAAGCCAAATATTTAAACGAAATTTATTCTGGTAATGCAGGTGCCCTGCTTATTTAACTTACATGCAGAGTACATCATGAGAAACGCTGGGCTGGAGGAAGCACAAGCTGGAATCAAGATTCCCGAGAGAAATATCAATAACCTCAGATATGCAGATGACACCACCCTTATGGCAGAAAGTGAAGAGGAACTAAAAAGCCTCTTAATGAAAGTGAAAGAGCAGAGTGAAAAAGTTGGCTTAAAGCTCAACATTCAGAAAATGAAGATCGTGGCATCCGATCCCATCACTTCATGGGAAATAGATGGGGAAACAGTGGAAACAGTGTCAGACTTTATTTTTCTGGGCTCCAAAATCACTGCAGATGGTGACTGCAGCCATGAAATTAAAAGACACTTATTCTTTGGAAGGAAAGTTATGACCAACCTAGACAGCATATTGAAAAGCAGAGACATTACTTTGCCAACAAAGGTCCGTTTAGTCAAGGCTATGGTTTTTCCAGTAGTCATGTATGGATGTGAGAGTTGGACTGTGAAGAAAGCTGAGCACTGAAGAATTGATGCTTTTGAACTGTGATGTTGGAGAAGACTCTTGAAAGTTCCTTGAACTGCAAGGAGATCCAACCAGTCCATTCTGAAGGAGATCAGCCCTGGGATTTCTTTGGACGGGATGATGCTCAAGCTGAAACTCCAGTACTTTGGCCACCTCATGCGAAGAGTTGACTCATTGGAAAAGACTTTGATGCTGGGAGGGATTGGGGGCAGGAGGAGAAGGGGATAACCCAGGATGAGATGGCTGGATGGCCTCACTGACTCGATGGATGTGTCTGAGTGAACTCCGGGAGTTGGTGATGGACAGGGAGGCCTGGCGTGCTGTGATTCATGGGGTCGCAAAGAGTTGGACACGACTGAGTGACTAAACTGAACTGAACTGAATGCAGGTACTGTGTGTGTGTGTTTAATCGCTCAGTCGTGTCTGACACTTTGCAACTCCATGGACTGTAGCCCGCCAGGCTCCTCTGTCCATGGAGTTCTCCAGGCAAGAATACTGGAGTGGGTTGTCATGCCCTCCTCCAGGGGATCTTCTCAACCCAGGGAATGAACCAGCATCTCCTGTGTCTCCTGCACTGGCAGGTGGATTCTTTAATGCAGGTGCCAACAGGGCTCAAATTCCTGACTGTTCTTAATGCAGATACTAGTCAATTTGAAAATACAGGTATTAGCCCTGCATTTTCCCTGAGAAAGCAGTAAAACGGCCACTTGTATAAACTGGTTTACTGCAGGTTTGCAGGAGTGGAGGTGTTATGAGTCAGTTCCCTGATTTTTCTGTGTGGTCCTGAAATTTGGAACTGTTAACACCATACATCTTATATCATTGACTTTCCATAGATCTTCTGAAAAGAAAGCCTCTACTTCCAAGTGTTGAAATCTGGCTCTTGTCCTCACGGATGCCTTCCAGGGGCATCCTTGCTCACAAGATTTGTGGACCCTGGGGAAGACTCTACTCTTGGACCAGATCACATCCCAGGAGCCTGGGGATCCCCTGAAGGCCTTCACTGCTTGTGCGACTATGTCTTTCTGTGGTTCTATGGGTCCCAGCACCCACCCCATGAAATGTCGCTGCAGCATGGTGAGATGTCCCGTATTTCACAAAGCAACTTCAGGCTTAACCATAAACTCAGATAACATTTCTCTCTCAATATGGGCAAAAGCAAAAGCATGATTATTTGATATATGATTTTTCCAATAGTTGTGTATGGATGTGAGAGTTTGACCATAAAGAAGGCTGAACACCAAAGAATTGATGCTTTTGAATTGTGGTGCTGGAGAAGACTCTTGAGAGTCCCTTGGACTGCAAGGAGATCCAACCAGTCCATCCTAAAGGAAATCAACCCTTAATATTCATTGAAAGTACTGATGCTGAAGCTGAAGCTTCAATCCTTTGGCCACCTGATGGGAAGAACTGACTGATTTGAAAAGACCCTGACACTGGGGAAGATTGAAGGCAGGAGGAGAAGCGGGCGACAGAGGATGAGATGGTTGGATGGCATCCCCGACTCGATGGACGTGAGTTTGAGCAAACTCTGGGAGTTGGTGAGGACAGGGAAGCCTGGCGTGCTGCGGTCCAGGGGGTCATGAAGAGTGGGGCACGACTGAGCGCCTAAACAGCAGTGGCGAGAATGATGCTGTTGCCTGCAGGCACGGGATGCCTGGAGCGCACTCATCTGGTGGAGCTACAACTCTGCCTCCTCCCCTTGCGCCTGGGAACATCTTCTACTCTTTTCTGACTTTGACTAACTTAGACGCCTCTTTTGTGATAATGTGGTCTCTGAAAGTGTCAATCACTCAGTCCTGTCCGACTCTTTGTGACCGCATTGACTGTAGCCCACCAGGCTCCTCTGTCCTCGGGACTCTCCAGGCAAGAATACTGGAGCCAGTTGCCATTCCATCCTCCAGGGGATGTGGTATGTCTATAGAATAAAGTACTCTTCAGCCTTTAAAAAGAAGGGCATCTCGGTGTTTTTTGACTTGTATCTGAAGTCCTAGGAAGACTTAAGAGCTGCCTTGGGGGCCGCGTGGACAGGACTAAAGAACCCGTGGGCCCGTCCTCTCTCCCAACCCCATCCCTACCTCTCCTCACACTCACATTCCTTACGCAAGAAAGCCTCGTGGGCTAGATGGTCTGAGTATGGTTACGGTCCTGATTTCAAGTGTGCTCAGTTTTGGTCAAACAGGTGTCACAGGAAATACTGCAGTCACCCTTTCCCTTGATTTTCTCTCGGTTGGAACGTTCTCTGATTGGCTAACATGGGACAGGGGCTGAGACCCTTTCTCGGCAGGCGCTTGGGCAGCGCACGATGGTGTCAATACCCAGGAGAGGCGCCCATCACAGCCCCGCCCTGGACGCAGAGTCAAAGGAAGGCGGCGGGGCCGAAGGCAGATCATCTCCACCTGTAGGACGAGCACCCCTGGGTGATCGACACAGCGAACCAGGAGACTCGCCAGGCTCCGTGGCGAAGCGTTACTACACGATTCTACTGCATTAGGGGGTGTGTCCACGTCCCGCTCCCTTCCGGGGGTTTACCAGTCCCAAGGAATGAAGCAGAGAGCGCTTCCTGAACTATATTTCTTAGAATCAGCCATGTGTGATGGGCGTCCTGGTGAGTGGAAATAACTCTCAGATGTGGCTAGCTTCTGGAAACGAGCTTGGGTGAGGAGAATGTTGCGTGTTGCAAATTGAACTTGCGCTCAGGATGCGGCTGTGTTTACAGAGCCCACTAGGTGGCGTATGAGCAGCGGGGATGATGGTGGTCGGAGCTGGATCAAAGCCTGCCTCCCAGGAGCTCCCTCGCCCAACACGCAGATGTCAGAGTGCTGTGTGCAAAGATCCCTGGCCCCGTATGTCTCTCTTCCCCTGTGGAAGCAGGGCTCAGGCTTTCTCCTACCTCCCCATTAAAGCACACGGTAAGGGTCTGAATTCCTGAGAGCTTCATTTAATTCTCTGGACTCCAGGGTGCAGCGTTTTTAATTTTAAAGCCCTTACAGATTCAAAATATCAGAGAATGTTTATGGACAAATCACAGGTTCAATAAAGGACTTGTATATAGACTATATAAGGACATCTCAAACTCAAAAACAAACAATTCTACTAGAAAATGGCCCAAAACATGAGCCAACATTTCATCAAAGAGGATGAAATGTGAAATGTTAGGCACTCAGCCGTGTCTCTTTGAGATCCCGTGGACTGCAGCCCACCAGGTTCCTCTGTGCATGGGATTTTCCAGGCAAGAATACGGGACTGGGTTGCCATTTCCTTCTCCAGGAGATCTTCCTAACCCAGGAATCAAACCCAGGTCTCCCACATTGCGGGCAGATTTTTTACCATCTGAGCCACCAGGGAAGCTCATCAAAAAGGATGGGATACATATACATATCCTCGTGCGTGCTAAGTCACTTCAGTCGTGTCCAATTCTGTGACCACCCCAGGTGCCCACCATGCTCCTTTGTCCATGGGATTCTTCAGGCAAGAGTACGGCCATGCCCTCCTCCGGGGAATCTTCCCCACCCAGAGACTGAACCCACATCTCTTGTGTCTTCCACACTGGCAATCTGGTTCTTTATCTCTGTCGCCACTTGGGAAGCCCTGTACCCATATATTGTATGTTAGTTCAGTTCAGACTCTTTGCGACCCCATGAATCACAGCACGCCAGGCCTCCCTGTCCATCACCATCTCCCGGAGTTCACTCAGACTCATGTCCATCACGTCCATGATGCCATCCAGCCATCTCATCCTCAGTCGCCCCCTTCTCCTCCTGCCCCCAATCCCTCCCAGCATCAAAGTCTTTTCCAATGAGTCAACTCTTCGCATGAGATGGCCAAAGTACATCATTCCTTCCAAAGAAATCCCAGGGCTGATCTCCTTCAGAATGGACTGGTTGGATCTCCTTGCAGTCCAAGGGATTCTCAAGAGTCTTCTCCAACACCACAGTTCAAAAGCATCAATTCTTCGGCACTCCACCTTCTTCACAGTCCAACTCTCACATCCATACATGACCACAGGAAAAACCATAGCATTGACTAAATGGACCTTAGTCTGCAAAGTAATGTTTCTGCCTTTGAATATACTATCTAGGTTGGTCATAACTTTTCTTCCAAGGAGTAAGCGTCTTTTAATTTCATGGCTGCAGTCACCATCTGCAGTGATTTTGGAGCCCCCCAAAATAAAGTCTGACACTGTTTCCACTGTTTCCCCATCTATTTCCCATGAAGTGATGAGATAGGATGCCATGATCTTCGTTTTCTGAATGTTGAGCTTTAAGCCAACTTTTTCGCTCTCCTCTTTCACTTTCATCAAGAGGCTTTTTAGCTCCTCTTCACTTTCTGCCATAAGGGTGGTGTCATCTGCATATCTGAGGTTATTGATATTTCTCCTGGCAATCTTGATTCCAGCTTGTGTTTCTTTCAGTCCAGCGTTTCTCATGATGTACTCTGCATATAAGTTAAATAAGCGGGGTGACAATATACATCCTTGACGTACTCCTTTTCCTATTTGGAACCAGTCTGTTGTTCCATGTCTAGTTCTAACTGTTGCTTCCTGACCTGCATACAGATTTCTCAAGAGGCAGGTTAGGTGGTCTGGTATTCCCATCTCTTTCAGAATTTTCCACAGTTTATTGTGATCCACACAGTCAAAGGCTTTGGCTTTTTTTTTATTTTTATTTTTTACTATTTTACTTTATTTTTGGCAGCGCTGTGTGGCATGTGGGATCTTAGTTCCCCAACCAGGGATCAAACCCATGCCTCCTGCAGTGGAAGCACATGGTCTTAACTGCTGGACCGCCAGGGAAGTCCCTGTGTTTGGAACTCTAGATATATGGTCTCAGAATTAGAGAAGCTTCCACATTTCCAATGAGCAACTTTCCATGCAAGGGAGGGCAGAGGGGAAGGAAGTGCTCAGGCTGATCCCTGCATCCTCACTGAGGCAGCGACGGAAGATGCTTTTAAACAAGGTCCTGTGAGGAAGCTGTGAGGATGCTGGCATGGACACACAGTCTGCTCCCGTGTGTGGGGACCCCTGCTCCTAGTGTTCGTTGTGGGAATTTGAGCCAGACCAGGAACAGCCTTTGCATGCCTGATAATTGCAGCCCTTCTCCCCGACTGACGATATCTGTCACTACCAACAGGGGTTAAATTCTCTGTTTTCACACTTGCCATGTGGTGGCCAGTCTGAAATTTTCCTGGTGCCTTTGAATCCAATCTCCTCCCGGACTCTGATCTATTAAACTTCTTTCTTTTCTGCTGGAGGCATTTCCTCGTTTGTAAAATGTAAGGTGATAGATTCCACCCAAAATCAATGGATTTGCATTTTGCTTTTCTTCAGTCCCCTGCAATTCTTTGCCCCTCTTTTTTTTTGTGTGTGCTCATACACAAGACAGTTTTTACTTTCTGCCCCCAGCCCTTCCCTGCTCCCTAGTACTCTGCAGACAGGTGTGCCGTAACTGTGCAGTGGATTGCATTTGCAGTATACTTACCCAGTGAGGCAACGAAACCCATTCAGACAGAGCTCTACCCACTAATCATTCACATAATGTGAAAAATAAAAGGGGCTTGTTAGCATAGACGCCATTGGCACGTTAGCTTACTTTAAAGCCATTTTCATGATGATTAGGTACTGACTAGATGCTACGTTGTCAAGGGGTCTCTATGTTCCTGTGTGTATCACCTGGTTTTTAACTGGCTAATTTCTGAGCTGAAGGCAGGAGATGGGAAGTTTAGTTTTCCAAGAGTTATCACAAAGTTTTTAACACTTTATCAGTTCAGTTCAGTCACTCAGTCATGACCGACTCTTTGCAACCCCATGGACTGTAGCACACCAGGCTTCCCTGGCCATCGCCAACCCCCAGAGTTTACTCAAACTCATATCCATTGAGTTAGTGATGCCATCCAACCATCTCATCCTCTGTCGTCCCCTTCTCCTCCTGCCTTCAATCTTTCCCAGCATTAGGGTCTTTTCAAATAAGTAAGTTCTTCTTAACACTTTATACCTAAATTTAAAAGAAGTTGCTCCTAACACATTGTTGGATCCTGACCATAAATAACTCAACTAGTCTTAAGTATTCTGAGTTTGGGGGCATTTACTCTCTCTTTAGTTTATTGTACCAGATAGCAAAGTTTAAAAGTATTTAGGAAAGTAAACTAGGATCGCCTATCCATCAGATAGCTTTTAAAATTCTGCTTAAAATAGAGATTTCCCAGTTTAAATGATGCTAGTCTTGAATTAACTGTTTCTATGTAATATCAAGGGCTTCTCAGGTAAAGACTTGCCTGCCAATGAAAGAGAGCTGGGTTAGATCCCTGGGTCAGGAAAATCCCCTGGAGAAGGGAATGGCAGCCCACTCCAGTGTTCTTGCCTGGAGAATCCCATGGACAGAGGAGCCTGGTGGGCTGCAGTCCATGGGGTCGCAAAGGGTCAGAATGGACTGAGCGACTAAGCAACAGCAATGCGTATCAGTTAAAGGAATGTGGGAACACATCCTGTCTAGACCACCGGCACCTCACGACGCAAAAACATGTCGTTAAACTAAAAGAAATCAAAGAAGCAGGTTTGTCCCAAACACTCAGCAAAAATTAGCTTCTCGGGCACATCCATCCATCCCTTTTCCCTTTTGCCATCCTTGCCGCTCGTGGGCCAGACACTTTGCAGTGTGTTGTTTAATCCTCCATATAACGTCTCTCTGAGGTCATGCTATTCATATGTGGCAGGGCCAACATGTTTAAGAACCTTCTGGAGATCACTGATCAGACCTAGAGCTTCTCAACACAGAGTTTATGACTATCTGTCAGAATCGCATGGGGTTTCAAAATGCAGATTCGGGGGTCTCACCCATAGCTTCTCAATTTGGGGAACCGAGACACATACATTTTCATTTTTGCAACTGCCTGCCTAAGTTGTTTGTGTAAACACTAAAGTTGCTGCTGCTAAGTCGCTTCAGTCGTGTCCAACTCTGTGCGACCCCATAGACGGCAGCCCACCATGCTCCACCGTCCCTGGGATTCTCCAGGCAAGAACACTGGAGTGGGTTGCCATTTCCTTCTCCAATGCATGAAAGTGAAAAGTGAAAGTGAAGTCGCTCAGTTGTGTCCGACTCTTTGTGACCCCATGGACTGCAGCCTACCAGGCTCCTCCGCCCATGGGATTTTCCAGGCAAGAGTACTGGAGTGGGGTGCCATTGCCTTCTCTGAAACAGTTAGATCACTACATCTATAGCATAGCTGTTCCTTGACATATGTGAATTCTGCTTATGGACAAATTGCTTAAGTGGATCTGTCTAGAGAGGGTGTGGAGCAAAGGGAACCCTCCCGCACGGCTGGGGAGAATGCTAGAACTTACTGAGAGAAGGGAAACTGTGTTTTATCCTAAGAGTTCAGACCTCACAGGGTATTGATATGTTCTGCCTTGGATAATCTTTTCGAGTCTGAGCTACTTAGGTTCCCTGTTAATTTCTTCCTTACTTTTGACTAGTGGCAGCTCCTGATTTCAGGACCCTGGCCCCTCACACTCGTGAGGGAAAACAGAAACCAGCCCGGGCCTTGGAACAGGGGGAATACAACACAGGAAGGTGGTCGTGAAGGCGACCAAGGTCAGAGGGGTCGCGTGGCTGGGGGAGGCAAGGGCGAGACGCGGCGGCAGGCGGGTGCCGGCAGGAGCTCCTGCTGCTTCTGGAGGGACAACGGAGGCAAAGAGCGTTGGCAGAATCCAGAAGGTTCTAGGAGCACCTGAGAGAGGATGCCTGTGAGGGCTGTGGGCAGCAAGGAGATGCTGGCCGCAGCTTCCTCCTTCCTCCTGCTCCACAGGGCCCTCGGGGGCCTCCCGTTGGCCAAAGTCACCAGAAAGCTGGTTGGCAAAGAAGCATATTATAAAGCGGAGACATCGCTTTGCTGACAAAGGTCCGTCTAGTCAAAGCCATGGTTTTTCCAGTAGTCATGTACAGATGTGAGAGTTGGACCATAAAGAAAGCTGAGTGCTGAAGAATTGATGCTTTCAAACTGTGGTGGTCTTGAGAGTCCCTTGGACTGCAAGGAGATCCAACTTGTCCATCCTAAAGGAAATCAATCCTGAACATTCACTGAAAGGACTGATGCTGAAGCTGAAGCTCCAATCCTTTGGTCACCTGATGCAAAGAGCTGACTCATTGGAAAAGACCCCCATGCTGGGAAAGATTGAAGGCAGGAGGAGAAGGGGACAACAGAGGATGAGATGGCTGGATGGCATCACTGACTCAATGGATGTGGGTTTGAGCAAACTCCGGGAGACAGTGAAGGACAGGGAAGCCTGGTGTGCTGCAGTCCGTGGGGTCGCAAAGAGCTGAACACGACTGAGCAACAGAAGGGGCCTAGAAACTGAAATACAGAGAAACAGGGGCAATGGAGGGATGGGGTAGCAATGGAGGAACGGCCCCTCCTCAGGGAGAAGCAGGGTCCACTGCTTATCCGTCCTCTATTCGCGTGATGGGCCCGACTCAGCCAAGCTGGCCTCTACTGGCACCTGTGGACACGGCTCTGGGGTGGGCTCACCCCCCTCCATTGTCTCTGGCCTCTCAGGCCCTCTCTTGCCCAGGGTGCAGGCTCCTGGCTCCCAGCTCCAGGCAGGGTCCCCTTCATGACCTCATGCCTCCAGGGCCAGGCTGGCCCTTACTTCTTGCTTCGGAGAAAGAGGTGGGAGAGCCAGCCGTCGCCCTGTGGTGGGCACGAGAGCTCTCACATCCTTGCTGGGGACCCACGGATACATTAGGTCATGTGGGGAGGGGCATGGAGGGTGCTAGCCAGCTGACCCCAAGAGAGAGGGAGTCCTGGGTTACCCAAGTGGACTCCGTGGCATCACGAGGGTCCTTATAAGTGGAAGAGGGAGGCGAAGGAAGAGAGCCCAGTGGGCAATGTGAGTACAGAGCTCCATGCATGATGGGGTGTTCATTCAGATCAATTGGGAAAAGACCCCCCCACCCCCAGTGGATCCATCTTATACATAATTTTTTAAAAGTAAGATCATCCTTACTTATATAAGAGTGATAAACTAGTTGTTGTTGATTAATCTTACGTAAGTAAGATTGAACTTACTTTAAAAACTTATTTATTTGTTCTCCACTGGGTCTCAGTTTTGGCAGGTGGGATCAATTAATAGCTCCCCAACCAGGGATTGAACCTGGGCCCCCCGCATTGGGAGTATGGAGTCTTAGCCCCTGGACCACCAGGGAAGTCCCAGGTTAATCTTGCTTATGTAATCTTATCAATCTTTTTATCAGAAGCAGCAGCTTGGCCTTGTATGCCAATCATACTCAAAAATAATTTCAAATGTATTAAAGATATAAACATAGATGATCTTAAAAATACAAAATTTGGGGATGATATTTTTACAGCTTGGAGGAAGGAGGAGCATCTGCTTGAGCAGAACTAGAAACTCAACACTATTGACAACCTATAAGGGAAAAGAATCTGAAAGAGTGGATATAAACACACACACATATACACACACACACACATATACACACACATACACACACACACATACACACACACATATACACACACACACATATACACACACACATACACACACATACACACACATACACACACATATACACACATACACACATATACACACACATACACACACATATACACACACACACATATACACACACATACACACATACACACACATATACACACATACACACACACACATATACACACACACATACACACATATACACACACATACACACATACACACACATACACACATATACACACACACACATACACACACACATACACACATACACACACATACACACATATACACACACACATACACACACACATACACACACACACATATACACACACATACACACACACACATACACACACACATATACACACACACACATATACACACACACATACACACACATACACACACATACACACACATATACACACATACACACATATACACACACATACACACACACATATACACACACACACATATACACACACATACACACATACACACACATATACACACATACACACACACACATATACACACACACATACACACATATACACACACATACACACATACACACACATACACACATATACACACACACACATACACACACACATACACACATACACACACATACACACATATACACACACACATACACACACACATACACACACACACATATACACACACATACACACACACACACATATACACACATACACACATATACACACATACACACACATACACACACACACATATACACACACATATACACACACATATACACACACATACACACACATATACACACACACATATACACACACATACACACACATACACACATACATACACATATACACACATACACACACATACACACACACATACACACACATACACACACATACACACACATATACACACACATACACACACACACATATGTGGGTGTGGTTAACTCACTAAGTCATGTCCGGCTCTTGTGACACCTTGGATTCAGGTGCTGTAAACCTGGAACTTACATGGTATTGTAAATCAGCTATGTGCTGTGTGCCAAGTGGCTTCAGTCGTGCCCGACTCTTTGCAGCCCCATGGACTGTAGCCGCCAGGCTCCTCCGTCCATGGGACTCTGCAGGCGAAAGTACTGGAGTGGGTTTCCGTGCCCTCCCCAGGGCGTCCTCCAGGCCTGGGGACTGAATCTGCTTCTCTAAGGCCTCCCACATTGGCAGGCAGGTTCTTTCCCACCAGCAGCACCCGGAAAGCCCCATCAACCATACTTCAATTAAAAAGATTGAAAAATAAGACTAGAAACTAGGACGCGCGGAGAAAAGATGAACGGTCTTGGCCGCATAAAAGCGTGCCGTCTCTGAACAAGCAGACACAAGTCAGAACAGGTATGAGAAACGGGAAGAATACAGGGGGGCTCGCGTGAGCAAAGCTCCCCCTCTGGGCACACGGCTCCCGCAAACAGATGAGGGGCAGCCTTACAGGAGAGGGTCGGAGGGAACGAGCTGTTGGGCGTCACAGACGAAGAAACGCGAGCCGCAGGGTAGGGGCCAGCCTCCTGCCGGGACCTTGGCCTTTTGTTGGCTTGTTTGAATTGTGGATGAAATAATAAGTCAATAATCAATGGAAAAGAGCTTTATTTGAGCCAAACTGAGGACTAACCTAAACGCCCGCTTCCCAGATGACTGTGAGAAGTCGCTTTGGAGAAGCAGGGGTTTTTAGGACGATGTTATATCTTGTCAGGATGAAGGACTTTAAACAAGTCCGGGTTCCATTTCTTCAAGGTTTCAAAGCAAAAACGAAACAGCAGACCAGCTGGCTTCGCTGGTGGCTCAGATGGTAAAGAATCTGCTTGCAAGGCAGGAGACCCGGGTTCGATCCCTGGGTTGGTTGGGAAGATCCCCTGGAGAAGGGAATGGCAACCCACTCCAGTGTTCTTCCCTGGAGAATCCCATGGATGGAGGAGCCTGGTGGGCTACAGTCCATGGGGTTGCAAAGAGCTGGATACGACTGAGCGACTGTCACTTTCTCCATTCACGTGCACAGCAAGTCAGTATGGAGCCTGGGAAGAGAATTTTATCAGTAAAGGAGGACACGCATTGGGTCTCAGGAAGAGAGGCATTTAATCATTATTTTTAACCTGGACCTTCTTTGCTTCTGATCAGTATGCACTTTTCTTTAATAATTAGAGCGGATGTACAATGTATGGATAGGCCACAAACAAGCCATTCTAATTAGTATCAAATTCAAGTGAACTCATGCATAAGCCAGAATGACTTCCCTGTGTCTCAGTATGTGAAGCCTTTTGTATCAGAACTCGTGGTTGGTGACCTTTACTTTCAGGTCTTTAGCCCCAAACTTGTGTTTGAGTTTTTAATTTATATATATGTATGTATACATATTTGAAGTATAGTTGACTTACAATGTTTCAACATTGTAACATTCAGTTATTGTTGTTCAGTCGCCCAGTTGACTCTTTGCGACCCCTTGGACGGCAGCATGCCAGGCCTCCCTGTCCATCACCAACTCCCGGAGTTTGCCCAAGTTCATGTCCATTGCATCGGGGATGCCATCCAGCTGTCTCATCCTCTAACACCCTCTTGAAGTGAAGTGAAGTTGTTCAGTCGTGTCCGACTCTTTGCGACCCCATGGACAGTGGCCTACCAGGCTCTGCTGTCCATGGGATTTTCCAGGCAAGAATACTGGAGTGGGGTGCCATTTCCTTCTTCAAGGGAATCTTCCCAACCCGGGGATCGAACCCAGGTCTCCTGCATTGCAGACAGACGCTTTACCATCTGAGCCACCAGGGAAGCCTCTTACCCTTACTCTTTCCTAGCAGCAGGGTCTTTTCCAATAAGTCCACTGTTATACATATACACATACATTACTTTTCATATTATTTTCCATTATAGCAAGTTATTGACTATAGTTACCTGTGCTATATAGTAAATCTTTGATGCTTGTTGTGTGTCTACTTTTTAAAGAATTAGAACTCTAGCATTCTATTCATATTGTCAAACACGTGGAACCAAAAATGTCATAATTTTTTAACTAGGCAAAAATTCATGTTTTCTAAAATATCTGTATTTTACATGCTCCTTATATATGTATACAAAAGCTTTTCTACTATGCTTGAGGAAGAACAGCCGATGAGTGAGTATCTGGCGTTCTGTGAGTGGTTAGATTTGTTTCGACTGCCCTCCTGTCCTCTCTGACTTACTTGTACAATGATCAGGAAGCAGGTTCTAAATGATCACTGTCTTAGGGAGACAAAAATGATCACTGTCTTTAGGGAGATAAAGCTTTTATACATAGTTATCAACTATTATATTAAGGTCGTTAGTCATGTTATTCAAATTCTTACACCCCATTCTTATTATTTAATCCATTTCTGAGAAGCGTGTGTCTTTCTCAGTTTCCCCTTGAATTTACACATCTTTCACTGTAACTATTCTGATGTTTTATTATGTGTCTCAGGATACATGACTATTATGTTTTCTCTATGAATTATCTCTGTAATCAATATAAAATTGCTTCTCTGTCCTCTTAAAGAATGTTGGCTTTGAAATCTCACGTTAATATTCATATACCTGCTTTTTCTTGGCATTTTTCTCTTGCGTCTCATCTATCCCTTTATTTATTAACATTCAGTGATGTTAATGAAGCTGCTATCATTCAGTTTTGATGCATCTCTGGTAAAGAGCATGCATTTATATCTAAACTGTGGGAAGATGCCTTTTAAAGGGGGAATTCAACCTATTAAAATGACTAACGTCTCAAGGTAGTTCAGTGACCCTATTGCTAGGCCTTCTGTTTAGATTTTGAAGGAAAAGCACTAGCCAATGGAAATAAGATGTTGAAATTACTAAAGGAAAGAAAGAGAAAGATTTCCACCAATCAGGACAGTATTTGGAGAGACAGAAATCTACAAGGAAGGCAGTATGTTCAAGTCCCAGCCACCTTCTCAGGGCCTTCAGCACACTTCCCAATCTCTCCAGTCACCCTGGAAAGATGTCTCATGAACTCCTTGGAATTCAGTGATTGATTTTCTTTCATTAACATTAGTTTAGAAGTCTATTCTTCAACTTCCTTTAAAAGGGATGATTGCTTCCACTTAACTGAAAATGTACCGGCTCTGCCTAAAATTACGAGGCACTGTGTGCAGCCGAGTAATTGCTGAAGGCATCACTGTTGTGAAGTCCCATCCTTCATACTTCCAGCACAACAGATTTTTATATATATTTTGTGTGTGTTTTAATGTAGCTGCATCTTTTAAAAGTTGAAGTATAATTGATTTATAAAGTTGTATTAGTTTCCGGTGTATAGCAAAGTGATCCCGCTCTCTCTAGAGATCTCTCTCTCTCTCTCTATTGCTTTTCAGCCCACTCCAGTATTCTTGCCTGGAGAATCCCATGGACGGAGAAGCCTGGTGGGCCGCAGACTATAGGGTTGCCAAGAGTCAGGCATGATGAAGCGACTGAGCACGCATGCACGCATTGCTTTTCAGATCTTTTTCCTTATAGGCGATTCTAAGGCGCTGGTCAGAGTCACACGATATTGACTATAGTTTCCTGGGCTAGACAGCAGGTCTTCATTTATTTTATGTGTAGTAGTGTTTCTGTGCTAATCCCAAACTCCTAATTTATTCCCTTTCCCCTTTGGTAACCATAAGTTTGTTTTCTATCTCTGCCAGTCTATTTCTGTCTTGTAAACAGGTCATTTGTATCATTTTTTAAAGATTCCATAAATAGGCAATATGTCATATGAAATTTGTCTTTCTCTGACTGGCTTACTTCACTTACTATGATAATCTCTAGGTCCATCCATATTGCTGCAAATGGAATTATTTCATTCTTTTTTTATGGGCCAAGTAGTATTTGGAAACCCACTCCAATATTCTCGCCTGGGAAATCCCTTAGCAGAGGAGCCTGGCGGGCTGCAGTCCATGGGGTTGCAAGAGTCAGACATGACTTAGTGACTAAGTATTCCATTGTGTGTGTACCTATCTATCTTCTCTATCGAGTTTTCTAGATTTTATATTTATCTCACATTTTTCTAGGAGATATCAGTAAAATGTTCTGCTGATGGTGCCTATTTTTAAATTGGTCCTTTATCTACGGCCAGTTTAATCTAATATCTGGCGATTCTTCGTTGTTTATTAATTTTTATTCCACAGCCAGATTAACCTGGGGTGAACTGTTTTAGAAACTGTGAAGGTCAGCTCTCCATTTCCTCAGAGTAAACCTCATCCTGGAGGGTAAGATTCCCCAGTACAAAGACTTCCCTTCAGGAAGCTGGGCAGGGACCACAGTACAGACCCCACTGAGGGCTCCAGGGTCTCTGGCTCCTGCTGACCCTCCCAGGTCGTAGCTGGTACAGCACACACAGGGAGAAAAGCTGGTGGGATAAAGAGAGCAAACACACTTTATCTGCAGTGACAGAGCTCTCTGATTTTAACAGCCTCAAAATGTATGTTTTTCTGAACAGCTTTATTTCCATTAATAAGTGAAGAAAAAACTGGATTGAAGAGTGAGGCTTAGCCCTGAAGGCAGCCGAGATCTCCTGCAAACTGAAGACCTAATTCAGTGCATCTGAATTTGATGATTCCATCTCTGTTGCAAGCAGAGATGCTGGAAGAGGGGGAAGAAGACCCCCTCCGGGTGGGCTAGTGTGCCTGGGCACCGGGGCATACAAGACAAGGGTGACGGGGGCATCCGCTGCGACGCCCAGGCAGTGGGAGGTACCTGCCTGGTTCTTGCCACTGACACCCAAGGACAGAAGTGTGAGGCCCTGGCCAATCCCATTATTGCACCATGCTCCCTTGGAGAGGGGAGAAAAGATGAAATGAGTGCTCGGTGGTGAGAATGGGAAGAACGGAATCTCTTCTTTGTGAGCCGAGGCTCCCCCTTCTGTGTGGGGGCACGGATGTCACCCCCTCCCACCCCTCCAGCTGATATTGCTATTTGCAGCCTGATCGTCATTCCCACTTACCTACATCCACTGTCTTTAAATGACCCAGATGTTGCTCAAAGACACACTTCCACGCTGACACCCTTCCTGTTTTCTAACGACCTTTAGGTCTTTCTTATTTTGTATCTCTTTTATTTCAAGGGCTTCTGGAAGGGAGGAGCTATAAACATGAGGATCTAGTTGCTCTTTTTGGGCTGAAAGGTGGCAGGAGGGGTGAGAGGCGGACTCTAAGGGACCCTGGGGGAGGCAGAGGATGTGATCAGCAACTCTGTAGCTGCGAAGCTTGGGAGAAGAAAAGGGGTAGTGTCCTTTCTGTCTGCAGAGATTTGACATTCCCAGTGTGGAGACGGCACAAGGACCTGGGAGTGTGGGAGACTCGTGCACAGGTGCGCGGCAGAGATGAGCTCTGCTCCGGGGCGAGGTTTGCATCTGTTAGTCATTTCAGCCCCTGCTTTGATATGATGAGCATTCTGGAATTTCTGTTTTCTCTTTTCCAACTTCTGCTCATCTTTAAAGGAAGGAGCTCGATCCGTGTCCTCCACAGAAACCCGTGCAGACCATTGTCATCTGTACTAGTAAGCAGCCCAACAAATGTCTCTGGAAAGAACACCTTTTGGGGACTGGGATACAGCCACGGGCATCCCTTTGAGGAGCAAATGGAACTCCTCTTCCGAGTGACTTGAGTGCTCCTGGTTTGCACCGTCTTTTTGGCGCTTTGTTGTTCAGTCGCTCAGTTGTGTCTGACTCTTTTTGACCCCATGGACCGCAGCACACCAGGCTCCCCTGTCTTCCACTGTCTCCTGGAGTTTGCTCAAATTCATGTCCATTGAGTCGGTGATGCCATCCAACCACCTCATCCTCTGCTGTCCCCTTCTCCTTTTGCCTTCAGTCCTTCCCAGCATCAAGGTCTTTTCCAGTGAGTCTTCCCAGTGGCACCTACTTAGACTTATCCTTCAAATAGGTGCATCCCACTGATTCCTGGAGGTGAGGGGATTACCACCGAGTGCTCCCGCTCCTCTGGGGCAGCCCCTCCCACCGCCCTCCTGACTCAGGCAGGCAGCACCGCTGTGGTTCACTCTGCTCCTGCCCTGGGAGGCCTGCCTGAGCCCCGGGGGCGGAACGGTACCTGCTGGTGTGAATATCCGTGTTGCCTCATGGCCCCTTTCAGCGTCTCAGTTCTTCCAATACCTGTGTTGATTTCTTGTATGAAGTTCCCTACCCTGGTTTCTTCTTCTGACTGATACAGCGGGTCATCTAGTTTCTCAACAACTTATTCATCGTCAGAAAAAAAGGAAAACTGTCCTGCTTCTACACACCAAGCACTGTGCTGCCTGCTGAGCACTGGAGAAGAAAAAGGGAAACAACTGAATCAGTGTCTGTTGTCTTGGAATTCAGTGACTGAAGGTGTGCGTAAGGGACGCCATTCCTGCCTTGAGCCCTGCCACACCCGCAGGCACTGAATATTTTGGACGTCTCTGTGTTTTGACTCCACGACTGGGAACGCTCCCCAGGGAGAGGATTTCAGAGGAGACATAACCGTATCTCCACTAATGGCGAAGCGTTAGATTCTCTTTTGCAGGCGGGCACACTGTGCAGCATGTGGGAATCTCAGTTTCCCAACCAGGGATCAAACCTGTGCAGTAGAAGGGCAGAGTCTCAGCCACTGGACCGAAGGGAAGTCCCTAAATGCTGGCTTCTTAACTGGACTTTAGTTCTGGTTCTAGAGTGACCGGATATGGTGTTGACAGCTGACAGTTACACCTGAATGTGATGGGAGCTTGAAGTTTTACAGGCTTCCCTGGGGGCTCAGATGGTGAAGAATCCGCCTGCTATGCAGGAGACCCCGATTTGATCCCTGGGTCAGGAAGATCCCCTGGAGAAGGAAATGGCACCCCACTCCAGTGCTCTTGCCTGGAGAGTCCCATGGACAGGAGGAGTCTGGCGGGCAGCAGTCCATGGGGTCACTAAGAGTCAGACAGGGCTGAGTGACTAGCGTGAACTCTGACATCGACCCTCGCCGTGTCCTGGAAGGAGCTCACTGAGTGGATGGAGAGCCAGGCCATGCCCCACTCCCCCAGGCCATGCCCCACGTCTGGTACTTTGAAGAACACAGCGTCCTTCAATCCCTTTATGTTCTTGGAAGAAAAAGGTTCAATGTCACTGCTGAACATTTTTAGCAACTGAAGCAAGTGTTTAAAGTGGAGTGAAACCCTCGAGACAGCCTTGACCCAATCAGAATGCCAAGTACCACTTATGAGCCAGAGCTTACCCACAGCAGGCGCTAGTGACAGGAACCAGTTTCAGAAGCTGGGCTGGGAGGACCTTTGTCAGACGCTGCTCTGCTCTCTGAGCCATGAGTCTTTAGGCAGACCACCCTGAGGCCCCACGGAATCTCTGTCCTTACACAATTTGATGGATCATCTAGCATTTATCAGCCTCTGAAGCTCCATGCCTGAAAGTGACATTTTCTTGGAATCGAAGCCTTTAAAAGAGGAGCGTTCGATCTGATGGGCGGGTGATTTATTGGGCTGCTGGACCATTCGGAGTTTTCTGACTGTGGTGCAGCTGCCGCTTGGTGCCCTGGTTGATGATAGATGATGCTTTCACAGGGAGGTAATCTCAGAGAAGTTCTCCTGTGGCCTGGTGAGCTGGCTGTACAATTTCTGTGGTGTAGTGCCGGGAGCCAGCGTGAGGAATTCCACCCGTGACAAGGTCATGCGGCACAGCTCTGATGGCAAGGATAATCAGACCTCAGGTTTTCCCCCTGGAATTTCCTGAGCATCCATCCCCCAAAAAATAAGAATCTGCCTGCTTTTCCACTCTTCTGACATTCTCTGGAAAAAGTCAATTCAGGGCTTTAGTCTTCTGCATTTGAAAGAGTGTTTCAATCCAAAAACCCCTCTGATGGCTTTCTAGCCTGCCTGCAGGACTCGTACAGCTGTGCATGTGATTGTTTGAGGCCTCCTGACTGCAGGAGGCACAGGAAGCTTAAAACATCCTAGGAATGTAGGGGCTTCCGAAGAGTCAAAATCATTAGAATAGGACTGACTGAAAGTTTCATTTGTTGAGTCAATACTTGCTGCCAAATTTTCATATCCTTTATTTTTAGATATAGTTGGTATATAGAAAAACAAGTAGTAGACCTTGTATTAGCAACATTAGATCTTTGCATTAAGTACCTTCTTTGTTATAACCCACTGCGCCTTTGCGCAGTGATGCAACTTTAGCGCTTTAAGGAGATGCAGATTAAAGAAAAACACTTCAGGGGAAATGAAATTAACATTCATTAAGGAAGAGAGCCAAAAAGTGTTAACAAGCCTCTTGGCCAGAAGATAATGTAAATCACCTGAGACCTTTTGTATACAAAAAGATATACAGAAAGAGTCTGGGATGCGAACACTACATAATTTTGTATTACCCATTGATCTCTATGTATAATCAAAAGTATAAAAGGCCTTGAAGGGCAATAGAAGGGGGGCCAGTCGCTGGACTGGTTCCCCCCGTGTCTCCTCTTTACTCTAATTTCAGGCTGAATTCCCATCTGGGGCGTGGAGGCTCACTATGTCTACTTACTTGTCCTGGCTTCTAAGATCCGTAAGAGAGAGAGCCCAAGGCGGGGCACTCTCCGATATTCAAACTGGCGCTGGCGGCCTAACGTAAATGGTGCAAGCTCCTTGTCTGGAACTTTATTGGTTTTCCACGTAACCCAAGTTAATCAGCCTCTTCCTCCACTTAATTTTCCTACTACACTATTTCTTCCTAATCTAATCTTACATTAATAAATAAGTAAGTCTTTCCTCGCCAACGCCGTCCCCGCTTCGAATTCCTTGGATCCACTGGGGCTGGACCCCAGCAGTGTAGAACAAAGTTCTTAATATCTTTTTTTTTTTGTTTTTTGAGAGGGAGACATGGGCCTATTGAGAATCTGATAAAAGTTATAGTCCCTTTAACTAGAGAAATGTATTTGCACATCATTTTGCGTACGCTGCTGCTAAGTTGCTTCAGTCGTGTCTGACTCTGTGCGACCCCGTAGACAGCAGCCCACTAAGCTCCTCTGTCCCTGGGATTCTCCAGGCAAGAGCACTGGAGTGGGTTGCCATTTCCTTCTCCAATGGATGAAAGTGAAAAGTGAAAGTGAAGTCGCTCAGTCGTGCCCAACTCTTAGTGACCCCATGGACTGGAGCCCACCAGGCTCCTCTGTCCATGGGATTTTCCAGGCATAGTCTCTCTTAAACCCATACATCCAGTGGGCCCCAGATTAGTGACTCCTGCTAGAACATGCACGGCTATTGTGTGCGGAGAAGTGTGCTGTGATGAATGGCATATCTGGCTTTTGGCCTCTTGGGGTGTAAGTTTCACACATCCTAAAGAGTGGCAAAGGCTGAGCATTCACAGGTACCCCAAGTTACAGTCTGAGCCCTGAAGAGAAGCCCCAGTTTCTCCATGGTCCAGTGTCTTTGGCTTGAACTGGGTGATGTCTGGGGTCTATGTCATCACCATTTCCAGGGCAGCCTCTATTCCTATCAGACACAGACCCTGCTCTTGTCAAATTTGCTAGCAATCCCAGTCTCTCCAAGGCAGATGGCGTTTTTCCCCATCTTTCAGGACAGCCCAGCAGCCTCTGACCCGGTGATCGCTCCTTGCTGGGAGCTGGTCTCCTTCCTGGCTTCTGGCAGGCTCTCTGCGGCTTCTCTGGCCTCTGCTCCTCCATCTGCTTTGTTGGTTCCTTCATTCATGTTCGCACATCCTACAGAGTTTTCCTGGGGTCTTCCTTCATCTCGGTCTGCGTTTATTCTCTGCATAGTTTCATCCATCCAGCAGAGGGGGCTCAGATGGATGCTGGTCATTCCAGGCCTGTCCACTCCCCTGAGTTCTGACACACACCCAATCGCTTGCACGAATTCCCCACTTGGTGAGTACACATCTCAAAACTGATAGGTGCAAGTGAAGCTTGTGATGGCAATAAGATACTATTTTTCTGAAGAGAGACTGGAGAGAGCCCATTTGGGGTTCCAGTGGGGGAGATGACTGGTTATCAAGCTAACCATTTAGCACCCTTGATTTTTACTCTTTCCCCTTATTTTGACCTCCCAATTCGTCTGAAAATTCAGCATTCAGCCTCTGAACAGATCGCCATTCCATTGGAACTTTCCCTTCCTGTTACTCTGGACCAAGCCACCTCCCCCTCTCCCCTGGAGTAATGTGGCAAGTGCCTCCTTGCTTCCTCCTTTATCCCCCAACTTTCTGCCACGAGCTGCTCCAGTGACTTGTCACAGACACAAGTCAGTTTCCATTATATCATTTACGTTCTCAAGCAGGGACTCTTTATTGCTCTGATGAGATAAATGAGCCTCACCTCGGCCTCTGCACCCTCCGTCACCAGCTCATCTCATACTCTCAAATTCTGGGCTACTGTGGGAGCCAGGCTCAGCAGTTTCTATTTTTCCAATATGCTAGGCTTTGCTCTGGGCCTAGGGAAGGATTCCAGAGAAAATGTAACACCACTTAACTCATTTTCTCATGTATGCTGCCTTCTCCCTCCAATCAGATTATCAGCCCCTGTGAGCAGGCGCTCGGTTTTGTGCTTTTTGTCTTCAGCCTCCCCACTTCTGCCACCAACCTGCCCCCCTTGTCTTTACCTAGAATAGCATCTTGTGTTATTCACTTAACACCTTGTTTTCTGAACACCTCTTACTTGTGTGGCTCTGCGTTAAGTCCTGGGAGTTTAGTAGCCTTATGACAGGATGTGGTCCACTGGAGAAGGGAATGGCAAACCACTTCAGTGTTCTTGCCTTGAGAACCCCACAGTACAAAAAGGCAAAAAGATGGGATACTGAAAGAGGAACTCCCTAGGTTGGTAGGTGCCCAATATGCTACTGGAGATCAGTGGAAAAATAACTCCAGAAAGAATGAAGGGATGGAACCAAAACAAAATCAACACCCATTTATGGATGTGACTGGTGATAGAAACAAGGTCCAATGCTGTAAAGAGCAATATTGCATAGGAACCTGGAATGTTAGGTCCATGAATCAAGGCAAATTGGAAGTGGTAAACAGGAGATGGCAAGAGTGAACGTTGACATTCTAGGAATCAGCGAACTAAGATGGACTAGAATGGGTGAATTTAACTCAGATGACCATTGTACTTACTACTGTGGGCAGGAATCCCTTAGAAGAAATGGAGTAGCCATCATGGTCAAAAAAAGAGTCCAAAATGCAGTACTTGGGTGCAATCTTAAAAATGACAGAATGATCTTTGTTCGTTTCCAAGGCAACCATTCAACATCATGGTAATCCAAGTCTATGCCCCGACAAGTAATGCTGAAGAAGCTGAAGTTGAATGGTTCTATGAAGACCTACAAGACCTTTTAGAACTAACACCCCCAAAAGATGTCCTTTTCATTATAGGGGACTAGAATGCAAAAATAGGAAGTCAAGAAACACCTGGAGTAATGGGCAAATTTGGCCTTGGAGTACAGAATGAAGCAGGGCAAAAGCTAATAGTTTTGCCAAGAGAACGCGCTGGTCATAGAAACCCCTCTCTTCCAACAACACAAGAGAAGACTCTACACATGGACATCACCAGATGGTCAACACCGAAATCAGATTGATTATATTCTTTGCAGCCAAAGATGGAGAAGCTCTATACAGTCTGCAAAAACAAGACCAGGAGCTGACTGTGGCTCAGATCATGAACTCCTTATTGCCAAATTCAGACTTAAATTGAAGAAAGTAGGGAAAACCGCTAGACCATTCAGTTATGACCTAAATCAAATCCCTTATGATTATACAGTGGAAGTGAGAAATAGATTTAAGAGACTAGATCTGGTAGACAGAGTGCCTGATGAACTATGGATGGAGGTTTGTGACATTGTACAGGAGACAGGGATCAAGACCATCCCCAAGAAAAAGAAACGCAAAAAGGCAAAATGGCTGTCTGAGGAGGCCTTACAAATAGCTGTGAAAAGAAGAGAAGTGAAAAGCAAAGGAGAAAAGGAAAGTTATACCCATTTGAATGCAGAGTTCCAAAGAATAGCAAGGAGAGATAGGAAAGCCTTCCTCAGTGATCAGTGCAAAGAAATAGAGGAAAACAATAAAATGGGAAAGACTAGAGATCTCTTCAAGAAAATTAGAGATACCAAGGGAATATTTCATGCAAAGATGGGCTCGATAAAGGACAGAAATGGTATGGACCTAACAGAAGCAGAAGATATTAGGAAGAGGTGGCAAGAATACACAGAAGAGCTGTACAAAAAATATCTTCACAACCCAGATAATTGCGATGGTATAATCTCTCACCTAGAGCCAGACATCCTGGAATGTGAAGTCAAGTGGGCCTTAAAAAGCATCACTATGAACAAAGCTAGTGGAGGTGATGGAATTCCAGTAGAGCTGTTTCAAATCCTGAAAGATGATGCTGTGAAAGTGCTGCACTCAATATGCCAGCAAATTTGGAAAACTCAGCAGTGGCCACAGGACTGGAAAAGGTCAGTTTTCATTCTAATCCCAAAGAAAGGCAATGCAAAAGAATACTCAGACTACCGCACAGTTGCTCTCATCTCACACGCTAGTAAGGTAATGCTCAAAATTCTCCAAGCCAGGCTTCAGCAATACGTGAACCGTGAACTTCCAGATGTTCAAGCTGGTTTTAGAAAAGGCAGAGGAACCAGAGATCAAATTGCCAACATCTGCTGGATCATGGAAAAAGAAAGAGAGTTCCAGAAAAACATCTATTTCTGCTTTATTGACTGTGCCAAAGCCTTTGACTGTGTGGATCACAATAAACTGTGGAAAATTCTGAAAGAGATGGGAATACCAGACCAGCTGACCTGCCTCTTGAGAAACCTGTATGCAGGTCAGGAAGCAAGAGTTAGAACTGGACATGGAACAACAGACTGGCTCCAAATAGGAAAAGGAGTACGTCAAGGCTGTATATTGTCACCCTGCTTATTTAACTTCTATACAGAGTACATCGTGAGAAACGCTGGACTGGAAGAAGCACAAACTGGAATCAAGACTGCCGGGAGAAATATTAATAACCTCAGATATGCAGATGACACCACCCTTATGGCAGAAAGTGAAGAGGAGCTAAAAAGCCTCTTGATGAAAGTGAAAGAGGAGGGTGAAAAGGCTCGCTTAAAGCTCAACATTCAGAAAACAAAGATCATGGAATCCGGTCCCATCAGTTCATGGGAAATCGATGGGGAAACAGTGGAAACAGTGTCAGAATTTATTTTTCTGGGCTCCAAAGTCAGTGCAGATGGTGACTGCAGCCATGAAATTAAAAGACACTTAGTCCTTGGAAGGAAAGTTATGACCAACCTAGACAGCATATTAAAAAGCAGAAACATTACTTTGCCAACAAAGGTCCGTCTAGTCAAGGCTATGGTTTTTCCAGTAATCATGTATGGATGTGAGAGTTGGACGGTAAAGAAAGCCGAGCACTGAAGAATTGATGCTTTTGAACTGTGGTACTGGAGAAGACTCTTGAGAGTCCCTTGGACTGCAAGGAGCTCCAACCAGTCCATCCCAAAGGAGATCAGTCCTGGGTGTTCATTGGAAGGACTGATGCTAAAGCTGAAACTCCAGTACTTTGGCCACCTAATGTGAAGAGCTGACTCATTGGAAAAGACCCTGATGCTGGGAAAGATTGGGGGCAGGAGGAGAAGGGGAAGACAGAGGATGAGATGGCTGGATGGCATCACTGACTCAATGGACATGAGTTTGGGTGAACTCTGGGAGTTGGTGATGGACGCTGAGGCATGTTGTGCTGCGATTCATGGGGTCACAAAGAGTCGGACATGACTGAGCGACTGAACTGAACTGAACTGATGTTGAGATGGTTTCTTTTGGTCTAGAATTACCAGCCGTTGCACAGTGAGGACGGGAGTGGGAGGTATTTGCCATAATAAATGTGAGATGCGTCAAAGCAAATTTTCAGCTTGGGTAGAATTTTGTCATCCTAATGAATTCTGAAAACTATTTCAAGTTAACTCTGTTGCTTTGGATTAGTAATTCACTAAATGGTGCCTTAGTGGCTTGCAAGGGTGAATATGATTTCCCAAAGTGCTGAATCCACTCCTACACTGTAACTGAGAGGATCAAACGTAATGGAAAGTAATGATAGTCCTAACTCAAAGAGACAACAAGCAAGGTAAACCCTTGCTCTTCTTCCTTCCTCCTTGATTAACACTTCCTACACAAAATTTTGCCGAAAACAGTCATACAATAAATCAAAACATGTTAAGGGAGAAAGGATTACTGTTTTAGCAACAGATTCCTTCTTCTTGACTTAAACAGAACGACTACCCATGTTAGACGTGAGGCTCTTTGTGTTCAGGTGTTCTGTTTGGTGTGGAGAATCTACCTGACAGCTTTGCTTCCAACTTTGTTTTTCGAGAAAAATTTTAAAGCAAGTCTCACCAGGTTATAACCACCAACTCCCTGTTAAGGCAAGTGGATTTAGGGATGGTTTATCAGTATGGCATACATGATGCATTGTATATACTTAGTTTGTAGAGGTGAGTGAGCAAGAGCACGCTTGCCTTGTATACATTTTAAGCTATTAATTATCCACAAGCATGCAGTTTGGTTCATCTTAGATGGAGCTGGGCTATTCTGCACTGGTTAAAAATCAGAACAGGCTTATGGAAATAAGTAGCTTGGTGTGAGTTACTTTTAAAATTTAGTATTTTTTCTCTTTTCTGGTTAAAAAAAATAGACGCAGGGAAGAGGAAATTTAGGCATGCAAGAACCCTTTTTTGTTGTCCTGCAGAGAAGCCTGTTGTGGAAGCCAGAACCCAGGGCTTTTTGATGGAAGGTGCCCTCAGCCTGAGAACTACAGAGGGTAAAGCTTGTACACCTGGTGGAGCATTTCATGGCTAATAATATGTGGTGAACTGCCACGAAAAGTGAAATTGGCTCAGTCATGTCCGACTCTTTGTGACCCCATGGACTGTTAGTCCATGGAATTCTCCAGGCCAGAATACTGGAGTGGGTAGTCTTTACCTTCTCCAAGGGATCTTCCCAACCCAGGGATTGAACCCAGGTTGCAGGTGGATTCTTTACCAGCTGAGCCACCAGGGACGCCTGTGAATTGCATGGGGAGGGGAAAGACAGACAGACACGCAGGCAGGAGACGCCAGCTCAGAAGGCTCACTTGCTCCGTCTGTTTTCAATGACACCCCGTCAGTGACTGCTGAGGCCCATGATAGTGAAAAACAGGGCTCACCCAGGAGGCCAGACAGGATAACACTGGATGCAAGTGGTTGTATCCAGTTTTCAAGGCCCCAGGTTGACAAGATGGCCAGGTGCACCCCAGACTGTGGGTGGGTATACATTTTTTTTCCCAGGCAAAGTTCTCACTTATATTTTATTTTATTTATTTATTTTAAAATTTCCGTCAGAGTCTAGTTGATTTGCAAAGTTGTGTTAGTTTCAGATGTATGGCAAAGTGAATCATACACAAGCAGTCTTTTTCGGATTCTTCTCCCACATAGGTCTTTACAGAGTATTGTGTAGGTCCTTATTAGTCACCTATTTTATGTGTAGTAGTGCATATATCAGAGAAGGCAATGGCGACCCACTTCAGTACTCTTGCCTGGAGAATCCCATGGATGGAGGAGTCTGGAGGGCTGCAGTCCATGGGGTCGCTAAGAGTCGGACACGGCTGAGCGACTTCACTTTCACTTTTCACTTTCATGCATTGGAGAAGGAAATGGCAACCCACACCAGTGTTCTTGCCTGGAGAATCCCAGGGATGGGGCAGCCTGGTGGGCTGCAATCTAAGGGGTCGCACTGAGTTGGACACGGCTGATGTGACTTAGCAGCAGCAGCAGCAGCAATGTAGGTCCTTATTAGTTATCTGTTTTATGTATAGTGGTGCATACATATCAATCCCAATCTCCCAGTTTATCCCGACCCCCTTCCCTTGGTAACTATGTTTGTTTTCACAGCTGTGATTCTGTTTCTGTTTTGTAAATAAGTTCATTTGTATCATTTTTTAAGATTCCACATACAAGCAATATCATGTGATATTTGCCTTTCTATGTCTGACTCACTTCACTCAGTATGACAATCTCTGGGCCCATCCATATTGCTGTAAATGGCATTATTTCATTCTTTTTTTCTGGCTGAGTAGTATTCCAGTGCATATATGTATCACAACTGCTTTATCTATTCCTTTGTCGATGAACATTTAGGTTGCTTCCATGTTCTGGCCATTGTAGATAGTGTTGCAGTGAACATTGGTGTGTATATATCTTTTTGAATTATGGTTTTCTTAGGAGTTGGGTATAGAGTTTCAATGTTGCAAGATAAAAAAGTTCTAGATTCTGTTGTACAACAATGTGAATATATTTAACACTATTGAATTATACACTTTAGAGTTGTTAGATGGTAAACTTAATATTCTGTGCTTTTTCTTTACCTCAATAACACACACACACAAACTCAGCCTCTAACTCAGTGGCTTTTGCTTGCCCACATGGAAGTCACTTGTGATGTGGTTGGAAAATTTCAATATTGGTGATGATTTAAGACATAAATGTTTGCAGATTGCAAGCAATAGAGGAATACATTGGTACATGGCAACAGCTTATAACTGCACCTGGTCCATAGTCGGAGAAGGCAATGGCACCCCACTCCAGTACTCTTGCCTGGAAAATCCCATGGACGGAAGAGCCTGGTAGGCTACAGTCCATGAGGTCATGAAGAGTCGGACATGACTGAGTGACTTCACTTTCACTTTTCACTTTCACTTATCGGAGAAGGAAATGGCAACCCACTCCAGTGTTCTTGCCTGGAGAATCTCAGGGATGGGGGAGCTTGGTGGGCTGCCATCTACGGGGTCACACAGAGTCGGACATGACTGAAGTGACTTAGCTTAGGTCCATAGTCAGTATCAACAAACCTACTTGTGAAGTGGCCAAGCATGATGGTGATCGTTTACAGCCTTGAAAGCAGGCCCATTCTTTTGAAGACAATATCAGAAATACTCTGACAATATAGATAGACAGAGATGACTCATCTTCAAATCCCTCCTGTCATCTCCGATGACACTGAGTTGGGAGAGGATTTCAGAATGATCTTCAGACCCTTCAGAGAGCGGGGGCTTGACAAGAAAAGAAAGGGTGAATGCAACCTTGCCAAAGTTGGCTGATGACATTAAATTCTCTACAGGTTTCACAGCTCATGGTAATGTCGTAGACCCTTCTATCAGACTCTGGGTGTGCAAGAGAACCAGACTTCTTCCTAGAGAGAGAAGGTGATTCTTGTAGCTCCAACCCAGGCTCTGTTGGTCAGGCCATATGAGGACCAGCCCACAATTTCAATCAGGACTGACACATTGCAAGCTTTGGGGAAGACAATGTGAGCTCTTTCTGCAGGTTCTAAGAACCACCTCTTGAGGCAAACGGTCACATGCCCCTCAGCTAACAGAGATATAGATGTGGAAAAGCTGGGCCTTGGAAAATAGCACACTCCACAGACATCTGGGGGAGCTCTGCTCAATTTTGGTTTGAAACCGTTTCTAAAACAACCACTGGAAGATTACACATATTCAAATGTTCATACTGTTGGTTTTTCTTTGAAGAAATGTGACTGCTTCATGATAGACTCCTCTAGGAATGCAGAAACTTAGGTGTATCCGAAGTTGGTGAGGTGTGGAGATGTTTCAATGATGGGTGTAGGTATCACAGAAGATGAAGGGGCAGGAGGTGCAGGCCGTCTGGAGTCAGCATCCATTTCTCCTTCAGGGTCCAGAGAATGCAGGTGCTAGTCCTGTCTCCTGGAAGAGAGGCACACGATAAAGCATGGGCTGGGAAAAGCAAGAAACCGCTGAAAGTGTGTGGATGGTGTGGACACGGCCAGCAAACGCAAACCTGCATGGCCCAGCAACTGAGGACCGTTATAGACAGCAGATGAGTCACTGATGTCTTCTATCTCCAGAGCTCACTCTACAGGTGCAGAATGATAGCTAATGCGCTGCACATGGAAATGAGGTGAGCTAGATCAAACAGTTTTCCCCTGTAACGAGGTTTCACATCGTCCCTCCAGTCTGTCCTGAGTGAAGAGCGGTGGTCAGTGATCTAGGAGATCCCTTAGCAGACCCAGCTTCCAGGCTGACTTGAATTCTCTTTCGGCACTACTCAAACTGGGATCTGAGCCCTTTATTTTATTTTTATTAAAAGGGTCACAAACTATACTCACATGTGAGAAACTTTGCTCAACACTGTGTCATCACTTTGAAGATTCATGATGCAAACCAATATATTAAAACTCAGAGCATGTTTCTGGCATAAAGAAACGAGTTTAGTGTAGTTCAATCAACTTTACCAACTGTATATAGACTCAGAACATGCTTTTACCACAGCACATTATAAATACTATTTGGATCAGTTTTCTCCAGAACACATTGAATTAAGTAAACCCCCAAGTCCTCAAGCTCATTCAATTGTCTCCATACTCAGACCTTCAAATCAATCTAATCTTATCTACTACTGATGTTCTGTGGAAATCTTCAGATGGGGAGAGAAGGTTGTCTCATTTTCCTGAAATTCTATGTCTCTCTCACCACTTTTTTTTTTGGCCAATATTTCAAGTTCAAGGGTTGTTACTGCATCTTTGTTCAAGTTATAATTCTCCCAGGAATTTCTCTCCACCATTAGCACTTAAACTTTAATGTACAAATTAAGTGCTTATCATCTATAAAGGCTTTCCTAATTTCTTTTGTTATTTTGTTAATAATAATGTTAACACTTCATAAACATTTGCTATGCACCATAAACTCTACCTAAAGCCCTTTTTATGCGTTATTTCACTTAGCTATTAGTATTCTATGAAGATCCCCTGGAGGAGGGCATAGCAACCCACTCCAGTATTCTTGCCTGGAGAATCCCATGGACACAGGAGCCTGGTGGGCCCCATTCCATAGGGTCACAAAGGGTTGGACATGACTGAAGCAACTCAGCATGCGTGCACATTCTGTGAAGGTGGGTGTGTGATAAACTCTCGACGTCAGCCTCCTGATCTGAAAAATGAGCCTGAAAGTCCTGATCTGAGGCCTGCAGCTGGTAAGAACTCAAGCTCACTTCCCGGTGACCTCACAGCCTGCCCGCTAACCACTGTGCTTATCACACAAAAATTATTCTCTCGTCCGAATCCCTGCAAAGGTTTAGATCAGCTGCTTTTGGAATTTTGCTATTTCGTACCTTGAAAATTCCCTGCCTTATAACTAATAAGTTGCAAATTCAGAGATTAAGTCAAGATGGTAAGAATCTCTCAAAAATCCTTGCTGTGTCTTCCAGGTAGTTGGGGGTGGGGGTGGGGGTGGGGGGTGGTCAATGGTAGCTTCCTAAATGCACATCTCACCACAATACAAAAGAAGAGTCTATAAAATTACACAAAGCCTGGGAACATTGGCACAACTAGAAGACAATGAAGGCACAAACTTCAAGTCGTTTTTAAGTAAAAATAAAATCTCAGTAAGCGATCTCTCAGGCTCTTTTGCAAACCTTCTTCATAGGCAAAGGCAGTCTGATTCAAGAAACAAAATAAAACAAAACGAAAATGTTGCCCAGAAGAGAGAATAGGGGAATGAGCGGCAGGTATAAAATTATTCTAAAACCACAACCATAATGACAGTTAACCTAATTGTGAAAATGCAGGAGAAAATTGTGCTGGTAGCATAGCACTGATCACAGGGAAGAGACTTTAAATATATGTGATTCGAGGTGGTAGTCTTCAAAAAGCATAGTTTCTGCTGAGAAAAAGACAAAGAACAAGGGACAGGCACTTTTGGGGTGGAACGAAAGGAAAAGTTAAGGTCCTGCAAGACCAAAAGTAATATAAAAAGAGAGGGTCCAGAACCACTCCATGCGTCAGTAAGAAGCTCATGCATTAGAGAAACCAGACTCTGCAGGCAGAAGACGGCTTCATGCCACGTGAGCAGAAATCTTGTAAGCCACCACAAATATGCAAAATGAATACTGTGGAACTGAATAAGTCTATACAAGTTCAGTTCAGCCGTTCAGTTGTGTTACCACAAAAATATAAACAAATGAGAATAACACATTCCCATTGATGGAACTACTTCTTTAGAGACACCTATGAAACAAACCTGTAAGACCTGCTCCAAGTGAGTTAAAGATTTTCCAACTCTTATAATATGAAGAAACTCCTTGAATCAGAAATGAAACATTAAAAACAAAAATGGACAGAAAAGCAAAGAAATGAAGAGAGTAATAAGAGGCATTGAAGAAATGCAAGGAAACAATGCAAAAATAAGATAAAGGGAGAAATGAAAAAGAATCAAACAGAAAGAGGTTTGTTTGTAGGGAAGATCAACAAAGAAGAAACATGTTCATAACCAAAGTCACAGATACAGAAAACAAACGATGGAGCAGAGTTAACATGTAAATTGTAAACCTGGAAAACTTTACAGATATAAAAGAGACCTGAAATTTATAACGGAAAGGGTTCACTGGTTTCCTTAGAAAACAGAGTGAATGATTAGATTCACAATATATCCCAGTAAAACTATTAGACCTCAAAGATAAAGAAAAACGTTTCAAGTTTTCGGGTAAAAAAGATGAAAATAACTTGCAAGAGCAAAACAGTTAATCCATAATTAGAATTCTCAACACAACATTTAAAAGAATAACAAAGCAACAATGGAGCAGATTTTTTTTTCCCCCAAAAAACTCAGTGAAAGAAACTGTGAGAAAGGCCCTTTATTTTATTTTTCATCAAACTGTCTGTGAATCCTCAAGACTATAGCCAATGGTTCCAGATACTCAACCGTATGGGGAACTGTGTGCCATGACTGCTTCTTGAGGAATTCAAGAGAGGAGGAGCTTCATCTCAAAGAGAGGGCTGGAAAAACTCAAGCGACAGAGATTGCAAGGGAAATGGAAGCAACAAGAGGCATCAGGCTGCCCTCCTAGTGTCAAAGCAGAACTGACGCCTGAAAGCATTCAGTACGACAAGCAAGAACATTTGCAAATGCTTCAGAGGTAATATGTAATAAAGACATGATGTAATTACATTAAATGGTATAGTATCTATATATATATTAGCCAATTAACCACTGTTATGGAGCAACAATTACAGAAGCAGCAAGGAGCTAGAAATGGCAACATGTGCTAACACACCACTGTCGGTAAGGACAGATCAAGCTGACACACCAGTAAGGGTGCAGAAGACTGTGGTGACGCGGGGCCGCTCACCGCGCAGGGAGGGATGCAGAATGGCAGAAGGAAGACGGCTGCCTTGCTGCTGTGACTGAGGCCTCAGGTTTCTCCCAGCTTGAGACAAGGAGGCTCAGTCTTCGAGTTTCTCCATCAACAAGTCCCTGACTAACAAGTCCCCAAGGTCATAACCTTGGGTAAGGCAGTTCCATGTGGCCGAGGGCAATTCCTAATGACCTTGAATCTCGTCTGAAAACCTCTGCCTGTATTCCAATGGGGAGTAGGAAGCCACTGCGTGTTCTTGAGGTGGGGGAAGGATAGTATGGGAGATACTTAGAGGACATATTTTTGTCTGTCCTTTACACTAAGCAGAATAATCGGAAAGGATCTGAGCTCCGTGCCTGCAGTCAGTATATGGGTCCACGTGGAGCAGTCCTTCATGGCCAAGCTGCCTTTTTTTTACATCTGCAGAGTTAACATTTCCAATCATGCTTAGTTATCACCCCTAAAGACACTCTCCATGACAGTGCGTTTGTCTGCTGCTGGTTAGGCAAATGGCAAACCGAGGCGCCTGCTCAGGGAAATTAATGCCCTCGTTTGTCATCAGCCTGCAGAGCGGAAGCACTGGTTCCCTTTCTTGCTGATTGAGGAATGGTTTTGAAGAGGAAAACTGATGGGTAAAATGCTTCTCCTAGAAGGGAAAAGTGATAAACGGAATTGACTACCCAAATCTCGCTCGTGCCGATGAGATGGCATTTCTGCTCACATTAAATGAGTTTGTCAAAATTAATGAGGAGGCACGGTCACTGTGGGTGGTGGGAGCCAGGTCCTTAGTGGGGGAAATCAGTCTGGAGGTGGAAGGTCTGTTTCTGCTCCAGCCAGGCAGGTCTCCAATCTCACTCACTTCTTTGGCTTGCTTAGCAGGCAAGCTCCTGTCTGCCTGGGCTACAAATCCTGTACGTCTTCAGGGGCCGACTTCCGTCTCTCCTCTTGGAAGTCAGAGTGTCCTTCTCTGAATTTCTACCATCTGTATCTGGGCTGTGCAAGTTGGCGCTTAGCTGACGTCGTGTCTTCTTTCTTATGTAATTCTCACAGTGTCCTCTGTGTGTTAGCCTTACCATTTAGATGATCTGACTTTTTGTGGCCATTGATCAGGTCTTACAGAAGACCTGTATTCTCTCTCCTGCATGGAGCACCATGCTGGGGAAATGATAGAGATGTCACACATGCCTGGTGATTGGTCAGACCTGGCAGGAGTAGCATTTTGCTGCCCAGCAGCCATCGTTTCCCTTTCTAAAAATGATACCATGGGGTAATAATCCCAAAGATTTGAGAGGTCACTCAGTCCTCTGTTATTGACCCTGAGTTTTTTGTGAGATCGATCATTCTTTAGGAATGATCAGTTAACCTCATTCTGGTTTGGCGTAGTGATTGGTGGTTGGTTCAGGGATGGATAGGTAGCCTAAGACAACATCATCAGGGTAAACCTCAGAGCCTTTTCTGGGATGTGAGTTAAGTAATATACCCTGCTTATATCCTTGGGAGCTACTAGTAACTACCATGAGGAGAACCAGCATTAAAATAAAGGCAGAGTAGAGAGAGGTTTGAGAACAAAATTGAACCACTGGACTGAAGCCTGCCTGTGGACTTTCCAATTGAAGATCTTTACTATTTAAACTTTGGCAATGCCTGAAAACATTTTTGTTGTCAAACCCTAGAAAGAGGAGGAAGGGCTACCAGCATCTAATGGTTGATGGCCAAGACTGCTGGTAACCATCCCCCACAACAGAGAATCGTCCAGCCCGAAACATCAATAGTTCTGAGACTGATCAAAGTGTAACGAGAGGTGGTGTGAAGCCTGTGTGTCTGGCTTATGAATGGGGTGCACAGTGGAGGTTTAAACTGGTTTGAACCATGTCTTTGTTTTGACTAGCCAAACAGATGCCGGAGATCCTTCATAAATATTTCCAGGCCACTCAACCATCATCCTTATTAACGTGGGCATTTTCTATCTCTTTGGAGATCAGAATCATGTTTGAACAGATTTTCTTTTCATAATTCTCATATTTAGTTGCTTTCAGGAGGAGAAAATCACAACATGCTTTCAAGCTTATGTTGTTATTTGGTTGTGCAGTTGTGTCCAACACCAGGCTCCCCTGTCCTCCCCTGTCTTCCGGAGCTTGGTCAGATTCACGTCCATTGAGTCGGTGATGCTGTCTAACCATGCCCTTCTCTGCTACCCACTTCTCCTGTTGGCCTCAATCTTTCCCAGCATCAGGGTCTTTTCCAATGCGTTGACTCCTTGCATCAGGTGGCCAAGTACTGGGTCTTCAGCTCATAGGAAAAGTATGGGTTAAGGAGAGCAAAATGAAGAGCAAGCTTCCCCAGTTCCACACGCTCTCCCTTCACGGGAGGCCTCTTGGAAGTTTCGAGGAATGTGGAGAAAGCAGCAGAGGGGGAGGGGGTGACCTCAGATTAGTTTTTGACCTTTTCCAGGTTCTTCTACTCTCTCTTCAACTGCTCCAATCTAGACTCAAACAAGGGGCCTGTCTCCCCCTCTTTAACCAGAAGTCCCATCCTACATTCTGCCTCCACTGTGCACCCCACTCATAAGCCAGACACACAGGCTTCACACCACCTCTCGTTACACTTTGATCAGTCTCAGAACTATTGATGTTTCGGGCTGGACGATTCTCTGTTGTGGGGGATGGTTACCAGCAGTCCTGGCCATCAACCATTAGATGCTGGTAGCCCTTCCTCCTCTTTCTAGGGTTTGACAACAAAAATGTTTTCAGGCATTGCCAAATGTCCACTGGGGTCAAAGTCACCACCCCCCTCCATCCTGTTGAGGATCTTTGCCCCACAGGGAGGATTCAGGGGCATAAAGTTGGGAAGACCACTCACCTCTTGTGGCTCCTCTTCGGAGACTCTGAGTTTTGCGTTAGCATCCTGAATCTGTTGACTCAGCATCTCCGTGAAAACATGGAAGATCAAGACCCCTGGGGCTCTCAGAAGCAGGACCCAACTCAGCATCTTGTGTCAGGGCTCTGAATCTATGCTCGCAGACAATGATTCAACCGTCTATCGAAACTGCGTTACCAGCCACAAATCTTTGTTGTAAAGCAAGAAAAAGTTTGTTCTGTCTTAGTAAAAGAGCAGTAAAGTCATAACAACCATCTGCTGAGCACCTACGATGTCCTACTATGAACATCATCGAATGCTGTGCGTTTATCCAAACTAATCGTCACAGAGGTGCCCCAAGGTCAGCATTATTACTGCACTTGATCAATTCACAATGTAACCCTCGTGAGGGCAACATGAACTCCTGGTTCGTGCAGGTTGTTGCAGCCTAATGGGAGATGCATAATGCCAGCAGCCTTGGGAGGGAGCCCGCAATCCTGTACCCCAGTGACCAGAACCTAGAACAAACTCTGAGCACCCACCAGCTCTCCATTTCTTGGAGAGAATGTAATTGTTAAATAAAAATTCCACAGAGGAAAAGCCACCATCACCAGACTGAGATAAGGCAGATTAACCAAGGAACCAGAGTGCCAGGTAATTTTTTAAAACTGTATTTATTCAGTTTGTTCTGTTATTACACATTTGTATTTGGAAGCACATGCATTTTAATCTGGGAAATGAGGCATCGTCTGAGTATTAGGGTATTATATAGGGCTTTATCCTCAGTTCAGTTCAGTTCAGTCGCTCAGTCGTGTCCGACTCTTTGCGACCCCAGGAATCGCAGCACGCCAGGCCTCCCTGTCCATCACCAATTCCCGGGGTTCACTCAGACTCACGTCCATCGAGTCCGTGATGCCATCCAGCCATCTCATCCTCTGTCGTCCCCTTCTCCTCCTGCCCCCAATCCCTCCCAGCATCAGAGTCTTTTCCAATGAGTCAACTCTTCACATGAGGTGGCCAAAGTACTGGAGTTTCAGCTTCAGCATCATTCCTTCCAAAGAAATCCCAGGGCTGATCTCCTTCAGAAGGGACTGGTTGGATCTCCTTGCAGTCCAAGGGACTCTCAAGAGTCTTCTCCAACACCACACTTCAAAAGAATCGATTCTTTGGTGCTCAGCCTTCTTCATAGTCCAACTCTCACATCCATACATGACCACAGGAAAAACCAGAGCCTTGACTAGATGGACCTTAGTCGGCAAAGTAATGTCTCTGCTTTTGAATATGCTATCTAGGTTGGTCATAACTTTTCTTCCAAGGAGTAAGCGTCTTTTAATTTCATGGCTGCAGTCACCATCTGCAGTGATTTTGGAGTCCCCCAAAATAAACTCTGACGCTGTTTCCACTGTTTCCCCATCTATTTCCCATGAAGTGATGGGATCGGATGCCATGATCTTCGTTTTCTGAATGTTGAGCTTTAAGCCAACTTTTTCGCTCTCCTCTTTCACTTTCATCAAGAGGCTTTTTAGCTCCTCTTCACTTTCTGCCATAAGGGTGGTGTCATCTGCATATCTGAGGTGATTGATATTTCTCCTGGCAATCTTGATTCCAGCTTGTGTTTCTTCCAGTCCAGCTTTTCTCATGATGTACTCTGCATAGAAGTTAAATAAGCAGGGTGACAATATACAGCCTTGACGTACTCCTTTCCTGATTTGGAACCAGTCTGTTGTTCCATGTCCAGTTCTAACTCTTGCTTCCTGACCTGCATACAGATTTCTCAAGAGGCAGGTCAGGTGGTCTGGTATTTCCATCTCTTTCAGAATTTTCCACAGTTTATTGTGATCCACACAGTCAAAGGCTTTGGCATAGTCAATAAAGCAGAAATAGATGTTTTTCTGGAACTCTCTTTCTTTTTCCATGATCCAGTGGATGTTGGCAATGTGATCTCTGCTTCCTCTGCCTTTTCTAAAACCAGCTGAACATCAGGGAGTTCATGGTTCACATATTGCTGACGCCTGCCTTGGAGAATTTGAGCATTACTTTACTAGCATGTGAGATGAGTGCAATCATGTGGTAGTTTGAGCATTCTTTGGCATTGCCTTCCTTCGGAATTGGAATGAAAACAGACCTTTTCCAGTCCTGTGGCCACTGCTGAGTTTTCCAAATTTGCTGGCACATGGAGTGCAGCACTTTCACAGCATCATCTTTCAGGATTTGAAATAGCTCAACTGGAATTCCATCACCTTCACTAGCTTTGTTCATAGTGATGCTTTCTAAGGCCCACTTGACTTCACTTTCCAAGATGTCTGGCTCTAGATGAGTGATCACATCATCATGATTATCCGGGTCTTGAAGATCTTTTTTGTACAGTTCTTCCATGTATTCTTGCCACCTCTTCTTCATATCTTCTGCTTCTCCTTTATCAAGCCCATCTTTGCATGAAATGTTCCCTTGGTATCTCTAATTTTCTTGAAGAGATCTCTAGTCTTTCCCATTCTGTTCTTTCCCTCTATTTCTTTGCATTGATTGTTGAAGAAGGCTTTCTTATCTCTTCTTGCTCTTCTTTGGAACTCTGCATTCAGATGCTTATATCTTTCCTTTTCTCCTTTGCTTTTCGCTTCTCTTTTTCACAGCTATTTGTAAGGCCTTCCCACACAGCCATTTTGTTGTCTTGCATTTCTTTTCCATGGGGATGGTTTTGATCCCTGTCTTCTGTACAATGTCATGAACCTCCGTCCATAGTTCATCAGGCACTCTATCTATCAGATATAGGCCCTTAAATCTATTTCTCACTTCCACTGTATAATCATAAGGGATTTGATTTAGGTCATAGCTGAATGGTCTAGCAGTTTTCCCTTTCTTCAATTTGAGTCTGAATTTGGTAATAAGGAGTTCATGATCTGAGCCACAGTCAGTTCCTGGTCTTGTTTTTGTTGACTGTATAGAGCTTCTCCATCTTTGGCTGCAAAGAATATAATCAATCTGATTTCAGTGTTGACCATCTGGTGATGTCCATGTGTAGAGTCTTCTCTTGTGTTGTTGGAAGAGGGTGTTTGCTATGACCAGTGCATTTTCTTGGCAAAACTCTGTTAGTCTTTGCCCTGCTTCATTCTGCATTCCAAGGCCAAATTTGCCTGTTACTTCAGATGTTTCTTGACTTCCTACTTTTGCATTCCAGTCCCCTATAATGAAAAGGACATCTTTTTTGGGTGTTAGTTCTAAAAGGTCTTGTAGGTCTTCATAAAACCGTTCAACGTCAGTTTCTACAGCATTACTGGTTGGGGCATAGACTTGAATTACTGTTATATTGAATGGTTTGCCTTGGAGACAAACAGAGATCATTCTGTCATTTTTGAGATTGCATCCAAGTACTGCATTTCAGACTCTTTTGTTGACCATGATGGCTACTCCATTTCTTCTGAGGGATTCCTGCCCGCAGTAGTAGATATAATGGTCATCTGAGTTAAATTCACCCATTCCAGTCCATTTTAGTTCGCTGATTCTTAGAATGTCGACGTTCACCCTCGCCATCTCTTATTTGACCACTTCCAATTTGCCTTGATTCATGGACCTGACATTCCAGGTTCCTATGCAATATTGCTCTTTACAGCATGAGACCTTGCTTCTATCACCAGTCACATCCACACCTGGGTATTGTTTTTGCTTTGGCTCCATCCCTTCATTCTTTCTGGAGTTATTTCTCCGCTGATCTCCAGTAGCGTATTGGGCACCTACTGACCTGGGGAGTTCCTCTTTTGGTATCCTATCATTTTGCCTTTTCATACTGTTCATGGGGTTCTCAAGGCAAGAATACTGAAGTGGCTTGCCATTCCCTTCTCCAGTGGACCACATTCTGTCAGACCTCTCCACCATGACCCGCCCGTCTTGGGTTGTCCCGCAGGCCTGGCTTGGTTTCATTGAGTTAGACACGGCTGTGGTCCTCGTGTGATTAGATTGACTAGTTTTCTGTGAGTATGGTTTCAGGGCTTTATCCTAATGGTGATAATTTTCAGTGTCTTGATCGACTTTACCCAAAATGGAATAAAAGTTCACCAGAGGGGCTGTCATGAGCTGGATACCAAGAGGGGCTGTCATGAGCTGGATACCAAGAGGTCTGTATTCCTCTTGCATTTTTCCAATGGGTGATGTTGGGTAACGTCTCATCTTACCTTCCAAGTATCCTTGTCTACCTATTTCTCTCTCCCATCTATTAAATAAAGAAGGGGTTTGGGCCAGATAACGCAGGAAGCTTCTGGCTTTCTGTGGTTCTGATGACGGAATCCTGGTCCCCTGAGCAGTCACTTCTCTTCTTCCTGTCTCTTGGACCCACGCGTCAGGGCTAGTGCCTGGCAGGCAAGTGTCCCTTACGTTGCCTTTGATGTGCTTCCAGGGTCATCTGAGTGCCTATTTCACGGGAGGGGTACCTGTGCCCCTCTCCTCTCCCACTCTCAGAACTCACAGGCCTCCAGCCTGCCTGGCCCTTTGACAATGGTGAGTAGGAGCCAGCTTTATGCAGAGAATTTGCCAGCCATTGTAGGTTTCCGTTCACTATCATTCACGGGGAGGTATCACAGCTCTGCCTGGGAGCCCCCATGAATCTCATTTCCCCTTGCCTTGCTGTTAAGCCCCTTTGTGAAGATGCTCTGAGGATTTAGCGGCGGGCTCTCAGGGGATCCTCTGTCTTCAATTTTTACGATCGATGTGGCCCATTTTTAAAGTCTTCATTGGATCTGTTACAATATTACTTGTTTTATGTTTTGGCTTTTTGGCTGCAAGGCACGTGGGATCTTAGCTTCCTGACCAAGGTTTGAATTTGCGTCCCCTGCATTGGAAGGCAAAGTCTTAACCGCTGCACCACCAGGAAAGTCCTGATGCTCTGTCTTCTAACTTCACGTCTGGTTCCCTTGGTTTTCATTTCTGACTTTCATTTTTCTCCTCTTTCAATCTCTGCATTTAAAGCTCTTCTTGCTTCTTCTCAAGGCCATGCCTATAATCACCTCCACGCCTGCTGCTCCCAGCTTTGTAAGTGCCTGGGAATCTAAAGTTCCAGTCCCTCTCTGGCCTTGGGCAAGTCAGTGCAGAGGGTAAAATCGAAGTTTGTGCAAAAGGTTATCACGGAGGGAATGAGGTGAGCACACCCACCTCACTGTCATTAACATTCAGGAAGAGGATTGAGGGGACCGGAAACGTGACTCCACGGAGGCTCTTTGGTGGTGGAAGGCGAGATAGGATGGTGGTCCAGAAGCAGGACCAGGCAGCATCTCTGAGGGGACATGAGGATGGGCGCCTGGCACCAGTGGGGAGGATGCCTCTTCCGTCTAAGACACAACAGTAGGGAGGTCACGGCCCCAGGAGAGTGGAAGACTGACCTTGCTCCCCTCCCGAGCCTCCTGTGGGAGAGCCCTCCTCTGTTCATTCATTGCAGAGTAGGAGGCCTGTCCTCGGAGGAATCCAGGCATTGCTGAAAATGCAAAGATCAGTCTCTGCATCTGGTCTGAAGAAAAGACCAGGTTATGCCACTGTGTTGACCTGCTTGCTATAGACACAAGATGATTTGGGAACAAACATCCAAACCTTCAGCTTTCTAGCCTCACGCTGAGTCATAAGGGACCCAAGTGGCTAACTGAGCTGCTCTCTGCACAGAACTTAATTACGTTCAGTATTTTGGAAAATGTAAGGATTCAGCAACAGGGGCTCTACAACCCTCAGAAGTGATCAGCCTCTTGCAAGTCATTTAGATCCAATTTGCAAATTGAAAGCAATTGTGAGGGGATAAATATTACTTAACTCTCGCCATCACGGACCGAGTTTGCTTAATGCTGCACGTGGGTGGGCTCTGCGGAGAGCTCGTTTGGGGGGGATGTGACAGTCCACTCCAGGCTTTTCCTTCAAGCGTGGCAGGCAGGCTTGTAGGAACTTAGAATGGATTTATGATCACTGGGGAGAAGAAGCTCTGGAGAGGAAAGCCACCTGCAGAGCAACACTGAGAAATCCATGCAGGTTAGATTTTGGAGTTTTCAAGCCTACCTTGTTGGTCTCCAATGCCACGTTTGGTCTGGCTCAAATGCCAGCTTCATTCTTTACCTGCCAAGTCTGGGCTGGACACCATCAAAGTCTCCAGCCCAAAGTGACCAGGAGCTGCCCTCCCTGCCCCTGGCATCCTGGGTGGCTCCCGTGGCTGCAGCCAGGAGCGGGAGGAGAGGGTAGATAGGTTGACGGTCAGCATCTCAGCCCAGAAGACTACGCTGCAGGGAAATCGCCTTTGCATCATCTGTGCTTTTGTTTTGTTCCCCTGACTCCTCCAGAGGCAGGTCTAGTGGGTAGATCCAGCCCGTTTCAGAGGACAAGAGTGGGTCTGAGGTCAGGAGGGTCCTGGCCACATGGGCTCTTGACTTGAGGCTCAGTCAATGCAAAACAAGGGTGAATGGGGACTGGGAAAGGGGGCTCCTACGACTGCCAGAATCCTGCCAGGATGCATTTGGGATGGGGGGCCTGATGAGTGGAGAAGGTTGGTGGGCTGCCTTCTCATCCAGCTACCTGCCGCTGTGAGGACTGGCACTCAGGGGATAGAAGTGGTGTTGACAGCCTGCAGGAGAGGAAAGGCTGGCTGTCTGCACCACCTCCTGCGTTCCTCCCTTGCTGACTCTCCTTCCTCCCATCTTTGTTGGTTTGGGAGCTGAACATCAAAGCATTGAAGTCCTTTAGCATTCTTTGAAATCTCAGAGCTCTGCCGCTGAAGGCAAATGCGTGGATGTTGGGAGGGACTTGATCTCCCGTGAAGAGCGAGGGAGACTTGGACAGGCTTGGATGGCTCAGAAGGATGTGCCAACATGCACTGCAGCGAGTGTGTGCGTGTGTGTGGAGGGGTGTGTGCATGCCTGTGTGGGCACATGGGTGTGAGAGTTTGGCAGGAGGGGAAGTGGGCTGCATTTAGTTATCAGGATGAGCAGGAGAGCAGCCTGAGGCCGAGGACAGGAGTGTGCAGTCAGATCCCCATGGCCTCTGTTTGCCAGGCAGAGGAGATGGGTCAGGAGGGTGCCTTTGGGCCAGACTTGCGCTGGATGGCTTTGGTTCAGGGGATCACACAGCACCTCCTCCTGCTCTCGGAAGTGTCTCCCAGGTATTATTCGGTCATCCTCTCTAAGAACAAATGGAAGCTCTTCCAGGCGTCCCAAGCTGGACAGCTGAGTGGACCTAGTCACTCCTCCTCTTTTCCTGGTCCTGCCCAGGAGCCTAACCTGACCTCGGCCTTTTCCTTTTCCCTCTGAGTCCAGTTCCTGGTGCTGAGTCTTGTGTGTCTCTTTCCCACGTGGCCTGTTGAGGACACGTATCCCCCAACTAGTGGAAGCTCCAGACTCTGCAGTGACCGGGCGCCAGGGTCGTGGCTTTCTTCTGATTTGTCTGTTCATTATCCTAACTAGGGGTCCGCGAACCATGTCCCCTCTTCCCTGAGAGCAGGTGCCCTTCCCAGGGAAAGGACGCACACAGACATCAGGACAACATCAGATCGCTTCCCAGGAGTTGTCTATTCACGGAGCGTGAGGGCCATCGTTTTACATTCAGGATGCAAATAGCTCTGTGTCTTGACCAGCTTCAAGGAAAGCTTTGAAAACATCCAAACAGAATGCTCTCTGAAAACACACTTCCAGCACTGTCTCCCAAACATCCTGACGATCTAAGCATCTCTCAATCAGCGGTCTTCTTTCCTCTCTTCCCTGTTACGCATGACAATGACCCAGTGTGTGTTAGGGTTCCTTCTTGCGCCCTTCTCCAGACTCTGACGGGCTGGACGCGGGCACTGGGCGGCTGTCTTTGAATGCTGTGTGGACGCTGTGGGCTAAGGGCATTTAATTAGGCCTCTGTGACGATGAGGATATTAGATTCAGCCATCAGGGACCCTGGGCTTTGAGATGGAATCAAAGGCTGTTACAGGCTATCCGAGTTAGGGTGGCTGAGAGGTCTACCCACCCCAGCGGCCTCACAATCCAGGCTTTTCCATACAATGTACTAGAGGAAACCAGAACCGATGACTAACATCTGCATTGAAACTTGATTTCAAATTTATAAAACTTGAGCTGGCATTTCAACATCTGACACGTTCTGACCCACCGTTTTCCCAGTCATTTTTTTAAAAAAATTGCAGTATAATTGCATTAGTTTCTGCTGTACAAAAAAGTGAATCGGCTATATGTACCCAAATATCCTCTCCTCTTGAGCCTCATCCCACCCTCCCCGTCCCACCTCTCCTACGACCTCTAGGTCATCACAAAGCACCGAGCGGAGTTCCCCGTGCCATACAGCAGCTCCCACTAGCTGTCTGTTCCATGCATGGGCATGGGTTTAGCCACTTGTCTGGCTCAGTCACTGACCAGCAGGGGCGCCACTGCAATCAGAACTGGGACTGAGTGCCCCCCTCCACTTGGTAGTTGGATGACCTTGGGGGAGAAGCGTCACCTTTTGGAACCTGAGTGTCTTCACATGTGAACTGCTGGGAGGTGGGCCAGGACAGTGGGGAGAGGACCCGCTTGTCCTGGGTTGTCCCCAGCACCCACTAATCAGGCCTAAGGGTCTTCCCAGGGGGGTTGGCCCCTGAGACACATAGACCAGAGGAAGTGCTCTGAATCCCATGGAGCAGACCGGTCACCTTGAAAGGGGGCCTTCCTCTAGTCCCAGCACGCCGAGTCCATGTTACATTAGCCCAGGTTCATTGACGTGGTCCATGAGCAGGGGTCTGGGCTCCTCTCACGGGCCCAGATGCCCATGTGTGTGTGTGAGCTCTCATGGCTCACCATGAGCCCACTAGGCTCCTCTGTCCATGGGATTCTCCAGGCAAGAATACTAGAGTGGGTTGCCATGCCCTTCTCCAGGGGGTCTTCCCGATCCAGGGATCGAACCTAGGTCTCCCGCCTTGCAGGCAGATTCTTTATCCCTGGCCACCAGCAAAGCAGATGCCTATAGTGTGCCCCACACAACTCCATCCTACTTTCTGCCCAGATCTCTTCAAGATCCAGGAACCGTTTCCCAACTGTATTTCTGAAAAATCCAAAGACCTGCACTTGGTCCTTTTGACTCTCTGGGAAGTGATTCCCAGCCCTTTCTCGATAAGCTCTGTGTGCTTGATTTGAGAGTCTTTTCTGCCCAACACCCAGGCCCATCCTGCAGATGAGCCATCCCTGTGAGCGTTGTGCTAGCTAGGGTAGCTTGTGGACGCGCTGACTTTAAGGAGGTGGGATTTCTTCAGGAGGTGCATTGCATGACTGGGGCAGTGACTGATGGCCTGCTACAGATTGAAGAGCGATGGATTCATATGTTTTGGTTTCTGGCTGCAGAATTGACTGTTGTAAGAAGTCATGGGTAAATGTTTCTTTTGCAAAAATCAAAGCATATCCCACATTTGTTAGGACTCAATACCTAGCACGTGAAAACTTGATCATAGTCACTTTCTACTTCATACACATTCAATTTTTAAAAAAATTAGGTAAGAGTACACTACTTAGGGCCTCCCCAGTGGCTCAGCAGTAAAGAATCTGCCTGCAATGAAGGAGGCACAGGTTTAATCCCTGGGTCAGGAAGATCCCCTGGAAGAGGGCATGGCAACCCACTCCAGTATTCTTGTCTGGAGAATCCCCATAGACAGAGGAGCCTAGTGGCCTACAGTCCATAGGGTTGCAGAGTCACACACGACTGAAATGACTTTGTATGCCTGGACACTACTTTAAAAAGTTATTTATTGATTTAGTTTTGGCTGTGCTGGGCGTCTGTTGCTGCGAGGACTTTCTCTAGCTGCAGCCAGCAGGGGCTACTCTCTGGTTATGGTGCCTGAGCTTCTCCATGGGCTCTAGGCACGCAGGCCTCAGTAGCTGTGCTGCACAGGTTTAGTCGGCCCACAGCATGTGGGGTCTTCCTGGGCCAGGGATCAAACCCGTGTCCCTGGCATTGGCTGGTGGGTTCGTTACCACTGAGCTGCCTAGGAAGCCCTCACGGCAACTTGCTGCTGCTGCTCAGTCACTCAAATCGTGTCCGACTCTTTGCAACCCCACGGACTGCCGCTCACCAGACTTCCCTGTCCATCACCATCTCCGGGAGCCTGCTCAGACGCATGTCCTTTGAGTCGGGGATGCCATCCAACCATTTCATCCTCTGTCGTCCCCTTCTCCTCCCACCTGCAATCCTTCCAGCATCAAGGTCTTTTCCAATGAGTCAGCTCTTTGCATCAGGTGGCCAAAGTATTGGAGTTTCAGCTTCAGCATCAGTCTTTCCAATGAATATTCAGGACTGATTTCCTTTAAGATGGACTGATTTGAACCTCTTGCAGCCCAAGGGACTCTCAAGAGTCTTCTCCAACACGCAGTTCAAAAGCATCAGTTCTTTCGGTTCAGTGTTCTTTATGGTCCAACTCTCACATCCATCCATGACTGCTGGAAAACCATAGCTTTGACTAGACGGACCTTTGTCGGCAAAGTGATGTCTCTGCTTTTCAATACATTGTTTGTCACAGCTGTTCCTCCAAGAGCAAGGCCTGTGATTCTGGCTCCTCCTGTCTCCCCTGTATCTGAGGTGGCCCAGAGCAGCCAGATCAGGTGAGAAGTGTGTGCAGAAAGGTTAAATCCCCACTAGATGGATGTTGACCGATTGCAAACAGAAGACGGGAGTAGGCCGGGGGATGGGATAGACCCGTCTTCCTTCCTCTCCTGCTCTGACGTGTGCTCTCTCTGCGGGTCCCAGAAAGGCGACATCGCAGCTGTAACCTGCGATGTTACTTTCAGGACGCCTTAGGAAACCGCGGGCCGAGTCCCGCTTCCCGTGCATCGCTCCCTGTGACCACATGGTGGCAGTATTGCACACAGCGCTGTTTGGTGATGCTTTGACAGGTTGGCTGGTTTTGTAGGATTTCACATTCCAGGTGCAGCTTGGAGCGGAGAAGATTTGGGGAGAGTGTTCCTTCAGGCATGAATCAAGCCATCTTTGGTAAAAGCAGAGCTGCGTGGTCACACAGCTCCCACCTGGGAGGATCAGGCAGGAGACCATCAGCTCTTGTCAGGGGTCTTCCCTTCGGTTTGTTTGTGGCTTTAAGACAAGTTCAATTCATACTTCACCTCTGAAAGAGACAGTGTTGAGACTCCCTGTGGGTCCCCAGTGGGCAGTGGAATTCTCATTCCTGTATGGCTCCTTGTCTCCACTCATCACATGTAAAAGGACTAACCTTTTACTGTGGCACTGTTTAAAATTTTTGAAAACAAAAAGTGCAATACAATATCTTCTTTACCCTGTTTAAGGTAAAGTTTTTTTTTTAAACAAAATCCAGAAATGCTCACTATGAATCAAAGGAATGATGCATTTAATTATTTAATTTGTTTATTTATTACATTTATTTATTTAATAATTTTACTTATTACTAACATTAATAATTTCTGTTTATTTAAAAGCGTAACAAAAATGAAAAAACTGCACACAAACTGAGAAGATATTTGGAACACACATAGTAAACATTATTATCAGATATAATTATCAATATCACATGATGATATATTATCAGAATATATTAAAACATTTTATAAAACATTTCTTTAATATCATCAGAATACATAAAAACATTTATAAAACAAAAAGCAATAGATAAGAATTGGGCAAAAAACATGGATGGACATTTTACTGTAAGGGGAAAAGAACTGGCCTGTAAAAATAGAAGACATATTCCCTTGCATTATTGATCAGGTTGCCAAAGTGAAGGAAGTTGATACTATTAAATGGTTGCAAGGATTTGAGCCAAGAACTTGTCGTACTCATTACTGGTGGGAACATTTTCTAGGACAATTGTTTTAAAAATATTCATGTTTTCTTGTAAGTCGGACATTTGCAGGCCTTGTGATCAGAAGCTATCTTATCCCTAGGTACATAATCAAGAAAATTTCTTTGACATACACACTGGAAGACATGTACAGTAATGTCTATAGCAGCATAATTCAGAATGTGAAAAAACTGGAAGCCGATCAAATTCCCATGGACAAAGGAGTTAGAGTGTAGACTGAACTTAAGAGAGAAAATTCATACCTCAAGGGCGGTTTCATGAACGAAGGTCACATCTGTATGTGAGGTGTGAGTTCGGTTTGCTGTGTGTTGAAGGGATACAAAGGGTGTCAGCTACCTGTTTCCCAAAACACCACCTGTAAGGTGTGTTGAACCAGAGCAGCTCAGTGTGTTAGCCATGGGACAGAACCCCCCAACAGTCTTGGGGTCATCTCACAAGGAGCAAGTCCAGGGGAGACAGTCACAGGGATTTAGTGCCCCGGCTGCATGACTTTCGGGGGGTCTGTGTGATGGCTCATTGTGCGTGTCAACGTGACTGACCATCGGGCACCCGGATCAAAGGTTATTTCTGGCTTTGTCTGAGAGTCTTTCCGGATGAGATTAGCATTTGAATCAGCGGACCCAGTAAAGCAGACGGCCCTCCGCAGTGTGGGTGGTCCTCTCCTGGTTCATTGAGGGCCTGAAGTGAACAAAAGTGAACAAAGGAAGAGTTTGCCCCCCTTTCCCACCTCACTGGTTGAGAGCGGGTGTTTCGTTGTCTCCAGTCCTCAGTTCAGTTCAGTTGCTCAGTCATGTCCGACCCTTTGTGACCCTTCTGTGATCTGCAGCGCACCAGGCCTCCCTGTCCATCACCAACTGCCAGAGCTTACTCACACTCATGTCCATCGGGTTGATGATGCCATCCAGCCATCTCATCCTCTGTTGTCCCCTTTTCCTCCTGCCTTCAATCTTTCCCAGCATCAAGGTCTTTTCAAATGAGTCAGCTCTTCCCATCAGGTGGCCAAAGTATTGGAGCTTCAGCTTCAGCATCCATCCTTCCAATGAACATTCAGGACTGATTTCCTTTAGGATGAACTAGTTGGATCTCCTTGCAGTCCAAGGGACTCTCAAGAGTCTTTTCCAACACCACAGTTCAAAAACATCAATTCTTTGGTGCTCAGCTTTCTTTATAGTCTAACTCTCACATCCATTCATGTCTACTGGAAAAACCATAACTTTGACTAGATGGACCTTTGTTGGCAAAGTAATGTCTCTGCTTTTTAATATGCTGTCTAGGTGGGTCATAGCTTTTCTTCCAAAGAGCAAGTGTCTTTTAATTTCATGGCTACAGTTACCATTTTCAGTGATTTTGCATCCCCCCAAAATAAAGTCTGTCACTGTTTCCATTGTTTCCCCATATATTTGCCACGAAGTGATGCCATCATCTTAGTTTTCTGAATGCTGAGTTTTAAGCCAACTTTTTCACTCTCCTCTTTCACTTTCCTCCAGTCCTCAGATTGGAATTTGTTGGGTTGGCCAAAAAGTTCATTTGGGTTTTTCCATAGTATCTTTCTTTCTTTTTTTTTTTTAATTTTTATTTATTTATTTTTAATTTTTTTATTTTTTAATTAATTTTTTCAAATTTAATTTTAAAATCTTTAATTCTTACATGTGTTCCCAAACATGAACCCCCCTCCCACCTATTCTATCATGTATACTATCATGTAAGAACTGAATCGCCAGTCTATGTCTGACGCAGGATACAGCATGCTTGGGGCTGGTGCATGGGGGTGACCCATAGTATCTTTCAAAACACCTGAAACGAGTTCTCTTTTGGCCAACCCAATACACCATCAACTCTTCAGGTTCTCAGGTCTTTGGGCTCTGACTGAATTATCCCTTCCATTTTCCTGAGGCTCCAGCTTGAGGACATCAGATGAAGGGCCTTCTCAGCTTCCATAATCAGGTGAACCAATTTCTTATAGCAAATCTGTGTTATTAAGAACATATTTCATATAATACGAAATCTGTCTGTCTGTCTATCCATATCTGTCTGTCTATCTTCCATTTCTTACTGGTTCTCCTTCTCTGGAGAACCCTGACTAATATAGTCAACTAGAATTCCCTGGTGGCTCAGTGGTAAAGAATCTGCCTGCAATGCAGGAGACATGGGTTTGATGCCTGGGTTGGGAAGATCCCCTGGAGTAGCAAACGGCAACCACTCCAGTATTCTTGCCTGGAGAATTCCATGGACAGAGGAGTCTGGGGGGCTACAGTCCACGGGGTCGCAGAGAGTCGGACATGATGGAGCAGCTAACGCACACACATACAGGGTATTGATCGGTAATGGGGAAATTTTATATTGTAATAGCTTTAGATTGGTGAGCACGAAGAGGTGAAGGTTTTGGAGACAGTATTAATGAACAAGATGTAAATCTCGAGAAGTCAGGTTTTTTTAGTTGGTTTACAGAGAAATATTTCTGTCCTTGAAGCAAGTATCTGAGACGATTTTTGCCAGACTTGACTATGTTGTTGAGCAAGCAACTAGAAAGCATTTTTCTCCCAGAATTTTTCTCAAAATTGTTGGGCATGGCAATAAAATGTTGGTTTTAGTTCTTCCCTCTTCCTTTCTGGAGGTTCTTCAGCCCAGCGAGAGAATGGACCGTTATCGTCTGGGGACATGACCAAGCCTGATCTGTGCCACTGTCTGCTGTGTTGTGCTCACAGGTAGAGTTTATGACATGAGCTGTTCTAACTTTAAAAAAGAATTTTTTTATGTGGATCATTTCTAAAGTGTTTATTGAATTTTGTAAGAATATTGCTTCTGTTTTATGTGTTGGTTTTCTGGCCACGTGGTGAGGTGTGTGGGGTCTTACTTCCTTGACCTGGGATCAAACCTGCAACCCCTTGCATTAGAAGGTGAAGTCTGAACCGCTGGACCATCAGGGAGGTCCCTGTCCTAACAGTTATAAGTGTCAGAGTTCCTTGGCTTTTTGTTAGGAGACACTTGTGGGATCCTTTGGTTGCACAGTGGCTGTGTAGTGGTAACAATAACCACACACTTGAGATCATGACCCAAACCAACCCTGTGAGAAGGGCCGTGGTCAGGGCCTGTAGTCCACATCTGAACGAAATACCCCAGTAACCCCCCAAAGAGATCTCATCCCCAAACCGAAAAGCGCCATGAGGGTATTAGCTAAATTACCTGACTTCCCCAAAACACTCTTTTCCAGATGTTTTTTCCATTTAAAAAATCCAAGATATCTGCAGAGACATAATCACATTCTCCCCATATGGTAGGATGCGTTCCGTCTCGATCGGCCAGCCCATATTGAAATGCTATGTTTTTATTTTCATGGAAGTCCTCTCGAGAGGATGATCCTGAAGGCAGGAAGCAGAGTACAGAGAAAACAGACTCTCATGTAGCTTACAGGTCAGAGTCAATAGGCTTTTGCGATACAAATCCAAAACCATTCATTAGGAACAATATGATATGTTTCAATCAAAACATAACGGAAGCTATGGTACTGTTTACAGGATGGCCACGTTTTAAAGCCGCCCATCAAGTGTGGTTCCTGCCAGGTGAAGGATCTGGGGACTAGAGATGATCAGATAGATGTGAAGCAAAAGAACCTGGGGTGGAGCCTGAGTAATGCTCCTTCCCTAAGCTCTGTGGGCGTGAGCCAGCCTCTAAGTAGACAGGAACGGTTCCCATGTTCCTTTACAGACTGTCTTTTCCTTAAAGTGCAACCACAAAGGCATAGCCTGTAAAAGGCATTGACTGCTGACGGAAAACTCTTTTTCTATGCACCGTGTGATAGACGGTTTCAGCTTTTTCGCTGTCCATCCTGCTGTGTTGCCAGCAATCTCAGGAGTGCCTAGTGTTTGAATCCAATTGCCAAGGACCCCAACTGACATTAAAAGAAAGTAGCGGCAGAGGAAGCTGGTGACAAAGAAAGAAAAGTGAAGATAAACCAAGAGGTTCGTTTGATTATATATTTTGTCTAAATTATTGATACATTTTATTTCCAAACTGGGTTTCTATCAAGGGGAAGCAATGGATGCAAAATTATGTATTAATGATAAGGATCTTACAAGTACCATAGTTAACGGACAAAAAGCATCTCCTAATGGTCCACAATCTTACAGTAAACTCAGAGAAAAGAAAAGCAAAGGCATTAAGTTAAAGCATGAGAATGAGTGGTTCAAATTATCTGCAACTCATTCAATGGATCTTGGTTGAATCTGTCTACCTTGTGCTGATGTCCACTTGATGTGGAAGTTTTTGATGGAAGCTGTTTCTTCCGATGAATATCTGCTTTTAGAAAATTCTGACCGATTTCCAGCTTGAGGTTTCCAGGCAGGACAGATTTTCAGTTACTATGAACCGTCTTGTCTGTTTGTTAGGGGGTGGGGTTGGTGAAGGGCAAGTGTGTATTCCAAGATCGAACCCTCGAGGTATTTTTATGCTGTGCTACGTAACAGGGTAAGATTGTATCTCTCAGGCTTTGAGGACCGTCTTTCTCAGATGCATCTTAAAATCAATTTTCCAGGTTTGAGATTATGCAGGAGTTGGTTAGGAGAATGGTGAGTGAAGGGTACCCATGCCTGTGGATGATAAGACTGGATTTATTATGTGAGTCCTTTGCAGTATTTCTCCAAGTGTTTCTACCAGAGATCACAATCTAGAACCAGAAATAAAACTACAGTTGACCTTTGAACAATGTGTGTGGGGGGGTTAATCCGAGTATAACGTAGAGCTGCCCCTCTGTATCCACTGTTCCTGCATTTGTGGATTCAGCCAACCGTGCGGCACTGCAGTGTTTACTATTGAAAAATGCTCACCTATCAGCGGACCCACGCTGCTCAAACCCATATTGTTCAAGAATCAGCTCTGCTACAGTCCTGGGCTAACCCATGACTAACTCGTAGTACTTAGTCACAGAAGGGGGTTTAGGGAATTCGATATGCGTGTAGAAATGCAAACATAGTCTTAAATAACCAACGGGTCGAAGAAGACGTGCCAAGGCAATTGGGAAATACTTTGAGAGGAATGAAAACAAAGCACAGCGTATCTAAACAAGGTGTGAAAGTAGCCCTTAGGGATTTCGAGCCGTAAATCTCCATGCTGGAAAGGAAAGACCTTGTGTTTCAGCCTAACTTTCCAACTTCAGACACTTACAGAAGAAGAGCAAACTAGGTCCAAATAAGCAGGAGGAAGGAGATAATCATCATCAGAGTGGAGGATGATAAAAGAAACCAGAGAAAAACACAAAGCCAACCAAAGCAAAGTTGGCCTTTTGAAAAGATCCAGAAAATTGACAAATCTTAGATTAACTGAGAAAAAAAAAGAGATGATCCAAACTAGTAAACCCAGGACTGAAGAGGGGGCATTGCTGCTGACCGTGTAGAAAGAAACAGAATAACAGGGGGATAAATTGTATGCCAATGTTAGACAACGTAGGTGAAATAGAAAAATTTCTAGAAAGACACAGATTGCCAAAACTGACTCAGAAGAATTAAAAAAAAAAATCTGAAAAGACCTATAGCAAATAAAAAGATTAAATTAGCAATTTAAAGCTTCCCACCCCAAAAGTACAGTATCCAAATTTTACAAAGCATTATGAAATTAATGCCAGTTCTTTACAAACCCTTCCAAAAAAATAGAAGAGGCCAGAACACTCCCCACTAATTTTATGTGGTCAGGATTACCCTGATATGAAAATCAGACAAAGACCTTACAAAAAAAGAGAAAACTATATTCCAGTACCTCTAATGACTATAGACTGGTGTAAATGACCCTGGCCGTCTACAAAAGCTTTTCAATAACACTGTACCAGGCTTGGAGCCAATAGCAAAGAAAGACTTACCAGCTCGAGGCCCATTCTCTGGCTTGTAAATTTCATCTTATAGATTTCAAATAGAAAGTGACAAGAACAGAGGGAAAACAGAGATAAGAACAGAGAAAAGACACGATTCTGCCAAAGACGAGAATGTACAAATTGGACCAGATAATCAAAGGATTCCTCAAGAGGGCAGAATTCTGGTGCCTGGGGGACAAAGGAAACTCGGCATTTGGGAGCCTGACAGAGAGAAGTCACAGCTCAGACCTGTGTGTGTGGCTCTGGGGCCTCAGAGGGGTGTGCTGCTCTGAGTGGGGATTGTGGAGTCAGGGCAGTGAGATGGTCTCAGTTGGATTTTGGCAAAATCTCCAAGATTATCAGCTGTCAATTTCCTAAGAGGCCACCATGAAAGTGAAAGTGAAAGTCGCTCAGTCGTATCTGACTCTTTGCAACCCCCTAGTCCATGGAATTCTCCAGGCCAGAATACTGGAATGTGTAGACTTTCCCTTCTCCAGGGGCTCTTCCAAACCCAGGGACTGAACCCAGGTCTCCTGCATTGCAGGCAGATTCTTTACCAGCTGAGCCACCAGGGAAGCCCAAGAAGACTGCAGTGGGTAGCCTATCCCTTCTCCAGCAGATCTTCCTGACCCAGGAATCAAACTGGGGTCTTCTTCATTACAGGTGGATTCTTGACTACTGAGCTATCAAATGCATCAAACTAGCAAAACAAAACTGCAGTTAGGGAGAACACTGCCTTGACAGACAGAATCTGGTAGTGTCTGAGAAGAGGGAATCTGGGGGTCTGCTTGTGGGGTTGGGGTCTGGGTTGAGTGATTTAAGAGGGTTCTTGCAAGAAGGGCAGCTGATATTAGACAGTCTATGATCGCTTCAGGTAGGTGGGCCCAGCAGGGTGGAGTTCTTGGCGTGAATATTGATGAGCCAACTGTTAGTTTTAACAAGGAGGCTATCTAGTTGATTCAGAGTCTTCACTATTTTTCCAGAAAATACTTGCCTCTGGAAAATAAGTGATTTTTGCCTCATCCGAGAGTTGCTTAAGACAGAATGGGGAAATATGTCTTTTCCCAGAAGCGTGTATATCACCATGGTTCTCTGAGAATGATGACTGTGCTTGACAAATCAAACCAGGAGAAGATGAATTTCTACATTATGGAAATAAGCAAAGGACACCCAAATAAGAGTGAATAGAGGCTATTTATTCAGAGTTTGCAGTAGCAACAGAGCCAACTGCTGTCACCTGTTTGCTGAGACACAAAGGAAGTTTTCTAAGATTTATTTAATTACTTGTTTACTTTTGGCTGCCCTGACTGCATCTTCGTTGCTGCATGTGGGCTTTCTCTAGTTACAGCGTGGGCTTCTCATCGTGCTGGTTTCTCTTTTTGCAGAGCAGGAACTCAGGCGCACTGGCTCAGTAGATGGGGCGCACGGGCTGGGTTGCCCTGCGGCATATGGGAACTTCCCAGACCAGGTGTCCCCTGCGCTGGCAGGCAGATTCTTAACCACTGGACCACCAGGGATGCCCTCAAAGGAAGTCTTATAGTAAAAAAAGGGAAGGCTTCAGGTATGCTCTGGTTGGAGGTTGTTGGCCCAGGAAAGCTGGAAGCTGGCAAACTAGAAAGACATGGCATTTTATATCATTGGTTTGGGGGCATACTTGGCTTTCTCTTTTGGCGCAGGGCTGGAGTGGGGCAGAAAGCATGAAGATGGGGGTCTTCCACCGACCCTGGCCTTCTGGCCTGGTGGCTGCAGAGGCTGTGGTTTGGCTTTCCAGGCTGGTTGCCGCAGAGGCCGTGGGTCAGAGTTCTGTGATCATGGTGGTCTGGGCACTATCCATCTGTGTATTCAGTCTTATGACATGGGCAGGAGAGTGTGCTGGCCTCAGTTCTCAACTGGAAATAACCCCAAAAGGTATAGCGGGGATGAAAGCCTTGCTTTTAAAAGTCAAGCTAGAGATGGTCCAAGATGTCAGAATTTCTGAGTGTGAATAGTGTGTACAGGTCAAACGAAAATAAACTTTTGAGCCAGGATTCTTGAAAAGTTTGTGGACTCTTTCATATAAATGGGAACAGTAAGTGAGTATGGAAGCGTTATTGTATGTCAGTGGGAGACCACATTATTTTTAAATGAGTTTAGGTTAGCCGTCAGCAGGCAAAGAGATCTTCAAACTCTCCTCGGAGTCTCAGATGGAAGTTTCCAACTGAGAGGAACTTACAAAGGCCAGGTTTGCTAAGCAACCGGGGACAGGGGCCTCCTGGTGTCCCAGTGAGTCAAGGCGGTGATCTTCCATAACCAGAGACTTCTGTGTTCTCACGCAATTCCTCCTCTTCCTTTTAGTCGTTCTAAATTAATATACAGTCAGGCCCCCTGTTTCTGTTTTCAGAAGTTTCGGTGAGCCTGTCCTGTTCCTCAGTCTAAAATTGTCAGGTTATTTTTCTGGAATACAGAAATTTAAGGAACAGGTAAAATGTCTTCATTTATTTTCAGATTGTGTGTGGGTGTTGAGTCATGTCTGACTCTTTGTGACCCCATGGACTGTCGCCTGCCAGGCTCCTCTGCCCAAGGGATTCTCCAGGCCAGAATACTGGAGTGGGTTGCCATGCCCTCCTCCAGGGGATCTTCTTGATTCAGGGACTGAATCCTTGTCTCTTATATATCTACACCTGGCAAGCAGATTCTTTACCAATCACGCCTCCTGAGAAGCCCTTTAGTTTTATATTACTGATCTTAAATCCAAGGAGACTGAATATTTTGTAATAACCTTTAAGGGGAAAGAATCTGAAAAAGAACATATATATACATGTGTGTGTATATATATATCTGCTGGGAGCCAGCGTGAGGAACTCCGCCCATGGCAAAGGTCATGAGGAAGGAGGCTCACGCCTTTGCGAATGCCGAGCCTCCTTCCTCATGACCTTTGCCATGGGCGGAGTTCCTCACGCTGGCTCCCGGCATGTGTCTGAATCACTGTAGAGGTAATAGTAAGTGCAGATGGCCAGCGCCAATTTGCAGCTGAGTGGCCACACATTTCTGGAAGGAGGTCACCCTGATAACAATAGCATGGAGTGAAGTGAAGTGAAAGTAAGTCACCCAGTCGTGTCTGACTCTTTGCGACCCCAGGGACTATACAGTCCATGGAATTCTCTAGGCTGGGATGTTGGAGTGGGTAGCCTTTCCCTTCTCCAGGGGATCTTCCCAATCCAGGTCTACCGCATTGCAGATGGATTCTTTACCAGCTGAGCCACAATAATAGCATACATTTATACAATTCAGGTATATTGAGGTATAATTTCTCTACAGTAAATTTCATTTTTTTTAAGGTGCACATTTCTATCACTTTGGAAAGATGTACACAGTTTGGAATCACCAATGTAATCAAGTTGTAAAATATTTTCATCACCCCAGCCTTGAGGGTATTATGCTAATGAGATAAGTCAGACAGAACAAAGCAAATACTGAATGATATAGCTCGTACCTGGAATGTCCAAGAAAGCTGAACTCAGAGTGGTGGCGACCAGGGGCTGGAAGTTGGGAAATAGGCTGTTACTGTTCAAAGGGTACAAGCCTCCAATGGTAAGTGAAGGAGGGTCTAATGTACAGTGTGGTGACGACAGGTAATAACACTGTATCACAGACTTGAAAGTTGTTGATGCGGATGGACCTAGAGTCTGTCACACAGAGCGAAGTAAGTCAGCAAGAGAAAAACAAATACTGCATGTTAACACACACGCACATATTTATGCAATCTAGAAAAATGGTCCTGATGAACTGGATTGCAGGGCTGGGATAGAGATGCAGGTGTAAAGAAGGGACTTGTGGTCACAGAAGGGTAAGGAGAGGGTGGGACGGACTGAGAGAGTGGCATTGTCATATATACACCACCAGGTGTAGACGAAACAGCGGGTGGGAAGCTGCCGAAAAGCTCAGAGAGCTCAGCTCGGGGCTCTGTGATGACCTAGAGGGGTGGGATGGGGCTGGGCGGGAAGGAGCTTAAGAGGGAAGGGATGTGTGTCTACACATAGTTGATTCACGTTGTTGTACGGCAAAAACTAACACAATACTGCAAAATGATTATATTCCAACAATTAAATGAAAAGAAGGTTGTCAAGACAGGAGATGGTAGGTGTCTTCACCCCAAAAAAGAAATGGTAATTATGTCACGAGAGGCAGGTGTTAGCTAATAATGTTGGTCATGAATTTGTAATAAAGAAATATATCAACCAACACATCAGTACACCTTAATCTTACACAATGTTGTTTATCAATTGTGTCTCAACAAAGCTGGTGAAATCTCTAAAAGGATGGATGATGAAAATTACCCTGAGTTGCTTCCCTTTTGTTTGTTTGCTTTTGAGCCATAGCTTATTAGGGTTTTCAAAGGATATCACAACCCATTCTGTAGATTAAGCACTTTAGGATGACCTGCTTCCCTGGGTTTGTATTAAGGAATTTGAATCCCCTTTGATAGTTACATATTTGACTTTGAATATATTCTGTGATAAAATTTTTAAAAAATGCTTACATGTAAGGTTTTGTTTTGAGCGGCACTGCAGGTTATTATTATGTTATGACTGCAGAATTTGTTTTGTTCAAATAGAAAATCCACCTGGGGCATTGGGAAAAAAGACAAGTGTGATAAATGTTACAGAAGAATCTGTATTAGCAGCTTCTGTGTGAATGCCAAGCAACTTGCTTTCTCATAAGAGCCTGTTTGTTCAAAATTCATTCTTCTCTTGCTCCTCATGGAAGCCGCTTGGGAATGTTGCTGTCACTTTTTCATTTTTTGTTAAGGTTTTATATATTTCCTCAATTCAATGATAAATATTGTAGGCAACTTTAAAACTATGTAGAACATTGTTTAACAATGTATGAAGTTTGAGACAATCACATTATGTCAATGTACTGATTGAGTTCCTAATCTAGGTCCTGCGATCCAAATCTCCATGACTAGCAAAGCAGAGTTTCACGTTCACATTTCTATGCCAGATTTTGGCTCCTTCCATAATAACTGCAAAGCAGGTAATTCAAGTTAACAGTAAAGCTTTCACAACTGCGTTAAGTGTTAGGGGAAGCACACTGATTGAAAACACCCTCCCTGGCCAGGCACCACGGTAACCATTTGCATGAGTTGTTTTACCACAGGAGGTTCTGGTAAGGAACACAGAACTAATAAGCCTCCACCAACTGGAAGAGTTCGGGAAAGGTCAAAAAGAGACACCACATGTCTGACCACATCCCAGAATCCTCCTCTCTGGCATCCATCTTGGCTGAACAAGGGGCTCACCACCAGGAAGGACTCTGAGTCAGAAGGATTGGCTAAAGACAACCCAGAAACTAATCCCATCATCATAAAACCTGAGTCGGCAAGCCACGTGGCAGAGCTGTTCTCCTGGGTTCCCTCCCCCTCCTGCTCTCCACCCGGGTGCCCTTTCCCAATAAAATCTCTTGCTTTGTCAGCACATGTGTCTCCTCGGACAATTCATTTCTGAGTGTTAGACAAGAGCCCAGTTTCGGGCCCTGGAAGGGGTCCCCCTTCCTGCAACATAAGGATTTTATGAAGCCGCTAAACCGTGGCAAGATGTTTCCCGTAATGTTTGTACGTTCGGCCACTAGAGAAACCTTTTCATATTCATAAAAAATTAGCATATATTAGTTTTAATCCCTTCATTTTTATTTTAGTGAACACTGTGGGAGTCAGATTAAAATGACATTCTGCAAAATATTTCACTGTGAGGACCACTAGCAGTTTCTTTCATTCTAAGAAACTCTCAACATGGTGCTAAACATTGCCCTGGATGAGATGAGCAGACAGAAACTGACTTTATTGCTATGTGTTTGTTTGGCAGCAATGCAGGGGGAGGGCTCCCCATGTGGCTCAGTGGTAAAGAATCCATCTGCCAGTGCACGGGACTCAGGTTCGATCCCTCGGTTGGGAAGACTCCCTGGAGGAGGAAATGGCAACACACTCCACTATTCTTACCTGGAGAATTCCATGGACAGAAGAGCCTGGCGGGCTACAGTCCATGGGGTCACACAGAGTCAGACACGACTGAGCACGCACACAATGAAGGGAGAACGGACCAAGTTTGGATACTTGGATCCACGGAAAGAGGGGGTGGAGGAGTTTTCCAGTGCTGGGGAGGGCTGTCGACCATCTGCGTTGGCTAAGTGGCTTCCCCAGGGAAAAAGTAAACCTCCTCCTAACTGTTTAACAGAAGATAATTTTACAGCTTGAAGCCAGGCAACTAGGGAGCTGGGATCTCACCCTTCCACAGGGACTGAGAATGGGTCCCCTCTCCCCCCGTGTGTGCATTTCACAGGGATGGCTCCAGGGTCCTTGAAAAAGACTTTCATGGGTTGTAAAACTGGTAAGAGGCTTCTAAAAAGATTTACATCTTCAAAGGGCAGAGAAAGGATTTTCAATTATAAGTTTTCTGAAGTAAAGTCTCTAAGCAATGGGAGGTCAGGAAGAAACTCATCTGAGTTTCGGTGCAGCAGAGCGGAATGGAGGGCTGTCTAGGTCAATGGTTTCGCCTGTGAAAGTGCAGGTTGGTGCTTGGATTTCAATGATGCAGAAAGATACAGGATAGGATGCTGGAGGCAAGTCAGGACCAGTGGACCAGGACCTCTGCCTCAGAGGAGAGGCTTCTTCATTGACCTGTCACCTACGCGATCTGATCTGCAAAGAACATCTCCATTTACCTCCCACTGGTTTCCACATTGCTTTTTTCTCCCTGCTGCAATCGAATCCCTGTGCTCATTATTGGACTCTCTGCACTTATCTCCATGACCTCCCGTCTGTGCTGTTGGGTGATGTTGGGTCTGGGATTCTAAGAATCGTATCTATGTTTCATCAGTGAGTTCTTAGTGTCAGCTGAAAAAATATGCACAGCCTAAATAAAAGTTGAGAATTATGCTTTATTTGGTGGACAAAACTGATGACTTAAGCCTGGGATGCGGCTTCTCAGATAGCTCTGAGGAGCTGCTCTGAAAGGGGGAACCAGGATGGAGGGAGTTGTTGCAACAAAAATCAGGTAGTGGGAATATCAAATGATTACTGCTAAAGAAGACCAGGGGCTTCCCAGGTGATGCCAATGGTAAAAAAATCCACGTGGCAACTCAGGAGATGTGGGCTTGATCCCTGGGTTGGGAAGTCACCCTGGAGAAGGAAATGGCAACCCTCTCCAGTACTCTTGCCTGGAAAATTCCATGGACGGAGGAGCCTGGTGGGCTACAGTCCATGGGGTCTCAAAGAGTCAGACAGGACTGAGGGACTGAGGACACACACACACAGAAACAGACATCTCAAGTTAATGAACTTGGTTCTTTCCTATGTATCAGTTCAGTTCAGTCGCTCAGTGGTGTCCAACTCTTTGCAACCCCATGAATCGCAGCACACCAGGCCTCCCTGTCCATCACCAACTCCTGGAGTTCACCCAAACTCATGTCCATTGAGTCGGTGATGCCATCCAACCATCTCATCCTCTGTCGTCCCCTTCTCCTCCTGCCCTCAATCTTTCCCAGCATCAGGGTCTTTTCCAATGAGTCCGTTATTTGCATCAGGGGGCCAAAGTATTGGAGTTTCAGCTTCAACATCAGTCCTTCCAATGAACACCCAGGACTGATCTCCTTTAGGATGGACTGGTTGGAGCTCCTTGCAGTCCAAGGGACTCTCAAGAGTCTTCTCCAATACCACAGTTCAAAAGCATCTATTCTTCGGTGCTCAGCTTTCTTTATAGTCCAACTCTCACATCCATACATGACCACTGGAAAAACCATAGCCTTGACTAGATGGACCTTTGTTGACAAAGGAATGTCTTTGCTTTTTATTTTTTTATTTTATTTTTATTTATTTTTTTTAATTAATTTTTTTAAATTTAATTTTAAAATCTTTAATTCTTACATGTGTTCCCAAACATGAACCCCCCTCCCACCTCCCTCCCCATAACATCTCTGTGGGTCATCCCCATGCACCAGCCCCAAGCATGCTGTATCCTGCGTCAGACATAGACTGGCGATTCAATTCTTACATGATAGTATACATGATAGAATGCCATTCTCCCAAATCATCCCACCCTCTCCCTCTCCCTCTGAGTCCAAAAGTCCGTTATACACAGCTGTGTCTTTTTTCCTGTCTTGCATACAGGGTCGTCATTGCTATCTTTCTAAATTCCATATATATGTGTTAGTATACTGTATTGGTGTTTTTCTTTCTGGCTTACTTCACTCTGTATAATCGGCTCCAGTTTCAATATGCTGTCTAGATTGGCCATAACTTTCCTTCCAAAGAGTAAGTGTCTTTTAATTTCATGGCTGCAGTCACCATCTGCAGTGATTTTGGAGCCCCCCAAAATAAAGTCAGCCACTGTTTCTGCTGTTTCCCCATCTATTTGCCAGAAGGTGATGGGACTGGATTCCATGATCTTCATTTTCTGAATGTTGAGCTATAAGCCAACTATTTCACTCTCCTCTTTCACTTTGATCAAGAGGCTTTTTAGTTCTTCTTCACTTTCGGCCATAAGGGTGGTATCATCTGCATATCTGAGGTTATTGACATTTCTCCCAGCAATCTTGATTCCAGCTTGTGTTTCCTCTAGCCCAGTGTTTCTCATGATGTACTCTGCCTAGAAGTTAAATAAGCAGGGTGACAATATACAGCCTCGACGTACTCCTTTTCCTATTTGGAACCCGTCTGCTGTTCCATGTCTATGTGTGGAAAGATGCAGGAGTCTGGGCTCATTGGAATCCTTCCTTTGAGACGCACTTTAGTTGTCTGAGGCCAGTATCCTCTTTTTCTCCATCCCGAGTCCCCCAGGGTGCACATCTGGGGAAGGCTGGCAGTGGCCGCTGGCCTGATGGTTGCATTTTCGGTTTACTGCTTACTGATGTGTCAGGTGACATTTCCATCTGCATCAGTAACTGGAAAGTACTGATGGGGGAAGGAAGATGGACCATGCTCTTCCAGTCTCTTCTTCCTGTTTGGCTCCAGTCCCATGAGCCGTCCACCACCAGTGCTTTCTCCCCAGGGAGGCACCAGGGGGACTGAGGCCAGGGGGACCTTCAGCTCAGCAGAAACAAGAAGTGTCTGTGCAGGGGCTACGCTCAGGTCTTGGAAACTGGCTTTCACCTTTCCTAGGATGTTAACTCCAGATCTCAGCTGGCAAAGCAGGGCAGTGTTTGTCAGATTCTGTAGTTTGTATGTAAAACATTCAACCAGATCAAAGGGTCAGTTTGTCCACCTCAGGAAAGACGACCTACATTTTAAAGTGTGAATATGTCCAGGAAGCTGCTCCTCGTGACTCCTCAGGAAACCGTTTTGACACTTCTAACCTCAGCTTAATGCATTATTTATTAAGGGAAGTTCATGATAGTGTCTTTGTACCCCGAAGAAATTAAAGATGAAGTAGGAGAGTGCTGACAACATTTCTCACTTGGCCAAACTCAAGAAATGTCTGTTTATTGCACTAATACCACCTAAAGTGGAGGGCACTTGCCATCAGTTAATAAGCCTCTGAGCAGAGTATAGAGTGACTGAAAATACATCCTCCCGAAGAACAGGTCATGGGTTGATAGCCTCTGGCATCTCTGTCTGTCTCTACATATATTTCTGTGTGTCCTTGGAGATGCGTTTCTATTCTGATTGATTGGTAGACATCTTAGTTTTTTCTGTGTTTAAATACTTGGAATGCTAACCTGAATGTCCATCACCAGAGAACAGATGGAAACAGAAAGAAAGTGCAGTACATATATGCAGTGGCATGCTACTCAGCCATGAAAAGGGTGAGATAATGCCATTTTCAGTAACAAGCATGGACCTAGAGAGTATCATACTGAGTGAAGTCAGACAGAGGGAGAGAGAGATATGATATCACTTACAAGGAATCTAAAAAAAAGGGATACAAATGAACTTACCTACAAAACAGAAATAGAGTCACAGATGTAGAAAGCAAACTTCTGGTTATCATGGGATAAGAAGGGGAGAGAGATAAATTGAGAGACTGGGACTGACATACATATTGCTGTTTATAAAGTAGGTAACTACTAAGGACCTCTACTCAGCAGGGGACTCTACTCAGTATTCTGTAATGGCCTATATGAGAGAAAAATCTAAAAAAGAATGGATATCTGTGTATGGACGAGTCACTTTGCTGTGCACTTGAAGCTGACTCAACGCTGTAAATCAACTATACTCCAATAAAAATGCAAAACAAAACAAAAATACTTGGGAAAATAAATGTGAGTCAAACTTAAAAATATCGGTTTATATAACGTATATTCTCCCTCCTGTCATATCAAAATGTGTGAGTTCAGATATATTTCCCTGACCTGTTTTTTTTTTTTTCTTACCTATCAGCTCGAACTCCCAATTACATTGCAGCGTGAGTCACAGTAGCCAAAGTGTGGAAGCGACCTAAGTGTCCATTGACAGGTGAACGGACAACAAAGTGCTGTGTACACACAACGGAATATTACTCAGGCTTAAAAAAGGAAATCCTGCGCCGTGTGACAAGGCGGAGGACACACGACGCTGAGAGAAACGAGCCAGTCGCAGACGGGCAGGTACTGCATGACTCCACGTCCATGAGATCTGAAAGAGTCAGACTCATAGAATCAAAGACTAGAGGGTGGGTGCCAGGGGCTGAGAAAAGAGCGGAATGAGACATGGCTAATCAGCAGGTGTAAAATGTCAGTTATGCAGATGAGGTAGTTCTGGAGATCTGCTAGCAAGCAGTGTTCTACCCATAAATGAGAATACCGTATCACATACTGAAAAACTGATAGGAGGCTTCTCTGGCGGCCCAGTGGTTAGGACTTCGTCTTCTAGTGCAAGGAGGTGCAGGTTTGATCCCCAGTTGGGGAGCTAAGATCACACGTGCCTCATGGCCGAAAAACCAAAACATAAAGTAAAAGGAATATTGTAACAAATTAAATACAGACTTTTGAAATGGTCCACGTCAAAAACTTAACAAGAAACATCTTTTTTTTAAAAATCAAATCTAGTAAGTGACTAGATTTTACTTAGTGTTGTTACCAGATATTCTTTCAGAATTTTGTCCTCTTTAAGAAATGATTCCATATAACTTTCTAGAATTTTTTTTTTCATGTGAGACCTGATCATAAACTTCTGACATCTGTGAAGAATGATTGGAGTTTGAGAGGGAAGGACTCTGAAGATGAAAAAATTAGTTTTCTAGCCCTAAGACAGAATGGTTATTGGCGATTGTTCCCTTGTGAAACGTTTCTAAACTGGTGCTAAGCCACGAGGAATGTACATCAAACTTCAGAGCTAAGTTGGGCATTAAAGACGAACCAGTGGCTTCATAAGTGCTGAAGGTCCTCTCGGATGAATGATGCTCCTGCGGTAGAGCATCCTTTGGACAGTGCCGTGTGCTGGAGCAGGCCTCCTGTATGGCAGGACAAGCACGGAGCCTGAAGTCAGATGAGCTGGATGTGAATCCTGGCTTTGCCATTGGCAGTTGTAGGATCCCAGGTGAGTTGACTAAATTCTTGGGCCACGTGGCTTTCATCCGCTAGGCAAGGGGGACGACACCTGCTAGCCTGGGTGTGAAGATGAGCAGTCATCCATGCAGAGCCCCTGGCTCCATGTCTGATCCCAGGAAGTGCTCAGTGAGTGGAGGAGTGAAGCACTTGCCACCAAGAAGTAGCTGCGAGGCTTCAAAATAAACACAGACAATAACTCAACATTTACCCGAGCATCCGCTAGTGAAGAAGTTTGGAGGATAATCATAGCAGGAGACCTAAGCAGAAGAAACTCACTGAAGTGAGTGTTACCTTTGTGAACAAGGAGTAAGGATTATCGATTTCAAATCAAGAGAGGAAAGATAATCCCATCAAGTATCCAAATAAGGAGCAGCTTTAAGTTGTCACACGAAACAATCGAAAAATCAAATTAAAGCCTAGCAGTGGAGAAAAGAATGTGAAAATAAACCAGGCACAAGCACTGGACTCAAAATGAGTTTCCACACTTAGGATTTGAATTTTAGCCTCTGGCTAAAAAAAGAAAGGACCGCACAGGCAGGGACGGGGGCCCACCTGGGCAGGTGACGACTGTCTCGTGCCTGGGTCCTGAGTCACATCACAGGCCTTAGAAATTATCCTGGGGCAGAAACCGGCAAGAATGGCCGAAGTCGAATTGTAATTCACAGCATTTCAGAAGGATGGGAGCTCATCATGGAGTTAATTGTCGAAAAGAAAGAAATGGGGTCCTTTTTGGACAAGTGTTCCTGAATGATTGTTTCAGCGGCGCCTGTGTGCACGGCAACACCCTCAATGCAGGGCTTGTCTGTCTGTGATTTTGTTCACTGTTATGGATGTTTTGTTGTATTGGACTTATTTTTCCTTGGAGATGACAGTCAGAGAGGGTTCAGAGGCCATAATTATGCTTTGTTATGCCACATGGGTTTCATAATTTCTCAATTAGATGTTTGTTAGTCACAGTTTAAAATGCCTGCACAGTTCTTAAATGCCAGCCCCAAATCCACCTTTCACTAATCGATGACTCTTCTGCAGGTGAAATGCATTTCCTCTGGCAACAAATGAAGATGGAAAGGCCTGCTGTGGAGGGAACATGAGCCATCACCAGGGCAGGAAGGTCAGCCGTGGGTTGCCATGGTAGTCTTAGCAGCGGCTGGACCACAGAAGGCTATTTCGGAGAGACGGTGGTAAAACCAAAGCCCCTGTGAGTTAGAGTGCATCACAAACTGGCATGATAGTTTGTGGAGGTCAGAAGTGCACAGATTCATGTCATCCTGTTTCCATAGCAAGTCTCTCTCCATTCCCTGTGTCTGAAACCAGGATCCATTTTTCCCACCTCCTCCTTCACCAGGTGAAAACATCCCTCTGGCTTCCCCCATCTGTGTGTGTGTGTCTGTGTGTGGAGCATTACAATTCACTTTTCTGACCACTAATTTTTTCAGGTCAAAATTTTGGATACCTGTTTGAGTGCAAGATGCCGTACTTGGGTGCAGTCTCAAAAACAACAGAATTATCTGTGTTCATTTCCAAGACAAACCATTTAATATCACAGTAAGTGATATGCCCCGACCACTAGTGCTGAAGAGGCTGAAGTTGAACGGTTCTATGAAGACCTATAAGACCTTCTGGAACTAACACCCCCAAAAGATGTCCTTTTCATTATAGGGGACTGGAATGCAAAGGTAGGAAGTCAAGAGATACCTGGAGTAACAGGCAAATTTGGCCTTGGAGTCCAAAATGAAGCAGGGCAAAGGCTAATAGAGTTTTGCCAAGAGAATGCACTGGGCATAGCAAACACCCTCTTCCAACAACACAAGAGAAGACTCTACACATGGACATAACCAGACAGTCAATACCTAAATCAGATTGATTATATTCGGCCAAAGAATATAATACAGTCAGTAAAAGCAAGACCAGGAACTGACTGTGGCTCAGATCAGGAACTCCTTATTGCCAAATTCAGGCTTAAATCGAAGAAAGCAGGGAAAACCACTAGACCACTCAGGTATGACCTAAATCAAATTCCTTGATTATACAGTGGAAGTGACAAATAGATTCAAGGGCCTAGATCTGATAGACAGAGTACCTGAAGACTATGGAGGGAGGTTTGTGACACTGTATAGGAGGCAGTGATCAAGACCATCCCCAAGAAAAAGAACTACAAAAAGGCAAAATGGCTGTCTAAGGAGGCCTTACAAATCGCTGAGAAAAGAAAAGATGCAAACAGCAAAGGAGAAAAGGAAAGATAGTCCCATCTGAATGCAGAGTTCCAAAGAATAGCAAGGAGAGATGAGAAAGCCTTCTTCAGTGATCAGTGCAAAGAAATAGAGGAAAACAACAGAATGGGAAAGACTAGAGATCTCTTCAAGAAAATTAGAGATACCAAGGGAATATTTCATGCAAAGATGAGCACAATAAAGGACAGAAATGGTATGGACCTAACAGAAGCAGAAGTTATTAAGAAGAGGTGGCAAGAATACACAGAAGAACTGTACAAAAAAGACCTTAATGACCCAGATAATCACGATGATGTGATCACTCATCTATAGCCAGACATCCTGGAATGAGAAGTCAAGTGGGCCTTAGAAAGCATCACTATGAACAAAGCTAGTGGAGGGGATGGAATTCCACTAGAGCTATTTCAAATCCTGAAAGATGATGCTGTGAAAGTGCTGCACTCAATATGCCAGCAAATTTGGAAAACTCAGCAGTGACCACAGGACTGGAAAAGGTCCGTTTTCATTCCAATCCCAAAGAAAGGCAATGCCAAAGAATGTTCAAACTACCACACAACTGCACTCATCTCACATGCTGGTAAAGTAATGCTCAAAATTCTCCAAGCCAGGCTTCAACAGTATGTGAACTATGAACTTCCATATTTTTAAGCTGGATTTAGAAAAGGCAGAGGAACCAGAGATCAAATTGACAACATCTGTTAGATCATAGAAAAAGCAGGACAGTTCCAGAAAAACATCTACTTCTGCTTCATTGACTATGCCAAAGCCTTTGACTATGTGGATCACAACAAACTGGAAAATTCTTAAAGAGATGGGAATACTAGACCACCTGACCTGTCTCCTGACAAATCTGTATGCAGGTCAAGAAACAACAGTTAGAACTGGACATGGAACAACAGACTGGTTCCAAATCAGGAAAGGAGTACATCAAGGCTGTCTATTGTCATCCTGCTTATTTAACTTCTATCCAGAGTACATCATGAGAAACGCTGGGCTGGATGAAACATAAGCTGGAATAACCTCAGATATGCAGATGACACCACCCTTATGGCAGAAAGTGAAGAGGAACTAAAGAGCCTCTTGATGAAAGTGAAAGAGAGGAGTGAAAATGTTGGCTTAAAGTTCAACATTCAGAAAACCAAGATCAGGGCATCTGGTCCCATCAGTTCATGGCAAATAGATGGGGAAACGGTGGAAACAGAGATTTTATTTTTTGGGGGGCTCCAGAATCACTGTGGATGGTGACCGCAGCCATGAAATTAAAAGATGTTTGCTCCTTGGAAGAAAAGCTATGACAAACCTAGCCAGCATATTAAAAAGCAGAGACCTTACTTTGCTAACAAATGTCCATTTGGTCAAAGCTATGGTTTTTCCAATAGTTACGTATGGATGTGAGAGCTGGACTATAAAGAATGCTGAGCACCAAAGAATTGATGCTTTTGAACTGTGGTGTTGGAGAAGACTCTTGAGAGTCCCTTGAACTGCAAGACAATAAAATCAGTCCATCCTAAAGGAAATCAGTCCTGAATATTCATTGGAAGGACTGATGCTGAAGCTGCAGCTCCAATGCTTTGGCCACCTGATGTGAAGAGCCGACTCATTGGAAAAGACCCTGATGCTGGGAAAGATTGAAGGCAAGAGGAGAAGGGGATGACAGAGGATGAGATGGTTGGATGGCATCACTGACTGGATGGACATGAGTTTGAGTAATATCCGGGAGTTCGTGATGGACAGGAAAGCCTATTGTGCTGTAGTCCACTGGGTCACAAAGAGTTGGATATGACTGAGTGACTGAACTGAACTGACCCTGAGTCCAGAATAGAGGTAAAGAACCTGCCTGCCAGTGCAGGAGATGTGGGTTTGATCCCTGGGTCAAGAAGATCCCCTGGAGAAGGGAATGGCTACCCACTCCAGTATTCTTCCATGGAGAATCCCATGGACAGAGGAGCCTGGTGGGCTACAGTCCATGGGGTCTCAAAAGAGTTGGACATGACTTAACAACTCAACAGCAACCGTACATAGAGAAAGAGACTGGGTTGGAAAACCCTGTGACCCGGAGGGAGAGAACAGGCTCCAGAAGACAGGCATTCAGAAGGTGACCCGATGACCAGGGTCTGCTGGCTTCATAATGCAAAGGCTGGACACTCTTGTGTCTAAGTATTCTCTCTCCTTTGTGCCCCCTTCCCCCTCCCCCTCTTTTCCCACCTTTCTGGGATCCCAGAACAAACACGTGGCATATATTGGGAACATGAGTAACAAAACTATGCATTTAGAGCAACCACTGCTTAATCAAGTTGAGTTGTATTCAGAAGTGAGACATCTCACAAGGTTGCGCGTATTGCTAGGCATCTTTCAGGGGACAGTGGGGACCCTCGATTGCAGAATCACTGGTGAGTGACATGCCTTCCTGCGGCATTGGTGGCAGCCCCAGGTTTCTGTCTGATCACATTGATTCCTCTCTGAGCTCAGACAAGTCCGAAGCAATCATCTCCCCTGTGCCTGATGAGCAGAGGCAAGCCCTGCCTCGGTGTGACAGTAACAGGACAAGATGTGAAGGCAGCTGATACAATACAAACGTATCACTGAAACGTAATAAATCACTTAGCAAAAGAGCAGATGAAGATTTTCTGTCTTTCTCTGGATCCGTCTTCTTTTCCATAAGGCAGGGACTAGGTAGCTTGTGAGGAGAGGTACCATCTATCTGCTTTAGAGAGGCTCGTCTTCTCTGCTACTTCCGCTCGTTTCCCCCTTGGAGATGGTGAGAATCTTTGGTGTTGGAGGACCGTTACTGGACTGATTGGTTTCCTGTACATTTCACAGTGCTCCTAGGACTTGAGAGTCCGTCCAACAACGCTCATCTCCATGGCTTGGTTTCCTAAGGAGAGAGGTGAGAGTCACCTGAGATCAATGAAGCCTTTTGATAGACTTTCCTTGATATTAAAAAGTAAAGGGGATTATGAATTTGGAAAGCAGAAACACAGCGACTTGGAATCTGACCTTGAATGTTATCCAGACGTTAAGTGGAAATAATGTTATCTATAAGTAAACTATTCTTTTTCCCAGGGTAGGAAGACCAAAGTTAGGGTGAAGCTTGAAAGAAGGGTATTTTTTGAAATAAGGAAGCCAAACGGGGAAAAAAGAAAGACTGGAGCAAATAAAATCAGTGACGGCAATGCCCGCTGATGTTTGCATTTACCCAACAAACGCTTGTTCAGCTAGATCCACATGGAGCCAGGTGCTGAATGTGAATAAGTTCCTGGCCAAGTTAGCAAACAGCGCTTTAGAGAAAAGGAGTCAGGGAAAAGGTGATTCCTGTTTCCATTGCAGTAGTAAGTGCTGATTAAGTCCTTGGCGCTGGATTGCCTTCTCATCCTCATTTCTTTATTCCCTCCCTCTGGCAAGTGATTTCCCAGCGTGTAGAGTCGGGAGGGTGTATTTCTTGGCCCCAGAGTCCTCGGGTTCAACTACTTTCTTTGGCCAGTGGAGTTTTGACGGACTTGATGCGACCTGTGCTCTTAGAGGTGCTAGCGTGGTCTGGCTTGGCCTCTTGCCCTCCTGGGATCCATCACGAGAAGGATGTGTCCTGGATAGCTGCTGGTCCGAAGAGAATGTGGGGCAAGTGGAACAGAACTGAACCCGATCAGAGACTGAAGCCAACCTCAGCTGACTCACAGCCTCCTTCAGTATTCTTGCCTGGAAAATGCCATACGCCGAGGAGCCTGTGAGGCCACTGTCTGCGGGGTTGCTAAGAGTCAGACATGACCACATACGTGCACTTACAGATGATGAAATATTTGCTTGCACGCTCAGTCGTGTCTGACTCTGCGACGCTCCCACTCCAGCTTCTCTGTCCTCGGGGCTTCCCAGGCAAGAATCCTGGAGCAGGTTGCCATTTCCTCCTCCAGGGGATCTTCCCAACCCAGGGACTGAACTCACGTTTCTTATGTCTCCCGCATCGGCAGCTGGATTCTTTACCATTGTGCCATCTGGGAATTCAGAGTTTATAGATGATGAACTATTGGCCTTATGAACAACAAATGTAACTTTAGTTTTGAAACTATTCAAAAGGCTGCTTTAGCTGAAAAAAAAAAATCACATGGGGCAAAAAGTTTCCCCAAAGAGGCATGTTTCCCAGTCTAAGAAACATGACAAGGTTCACTTAGATCGCCTTGGAATTCTCATATATTTTACCAACTGTTTTCCTTGGCTGTTGGAAGTCACTAGGCATTTCTCCTTTTCCTGCTCCCTTGCAGGCTCGAGGGGGTGGTCCCCCCCCATGGTTGCCATCGCCAAATCAGCATCTGAGCCACGAACACTCTATGGCCCTGCTCTTGCCACCACTGGAAGGGAGGTTGCCAACACCAGAGGTCAAGGGGCTTGTGTCTGCCCCAAGGCCATGGTCCCCTCATGGCCGAAGTTGCTGGAACCAATTCTGCAGACATGGTACCTCTTCTGATTCTCACTCAGTGTCCATGGCAACCGGCTCATCCCAGGTTGCTGCCATGTTAATCAGGGCTAGGGTAAACACCCCAAGAGACAGACGTGGCATTGCGATTGAATTCCTCTTCTCCATCTCTGGCATTGCCCGCTGTTTGCAAACTCTCCTTGAGAATCTGGACTTTCTTCTCAAGATGCATTCTGTGCTGGGACTCTCTTTAGTTCTTGTGTAAGAATTCCTCTGGCGGGCTGCTTCATCAGCCTCTTATCATCCTTTAGGGCGACCTGAGTCACCCCAGGCTGGAGTGCCAACCACGCAGGGATTTACACGTATCTTGTTTTTCTGCCATGGAGGGAGACAGTAGGATAGGCTGACGGAGACTTGACCGTCTTGAATCATCGATATTAAAACAAGGAAGAGAGAGAGCTATGGGAAAGACACTGGGTGGTCCAGCCTATTCTGAGCCAGCTTAGGGAATCAAAGACACTTCGTTGGCAGGAAATACCTGCCTTGAATCCCACGGACACTTGAGACAAGGTTATAGTTCTGGATGATTCTCAGAGTGAGGGTCAATACCAAAATGATCCAAGCTTTGCAGAACTCTAAAAATCTGTCACCTGGAACAGAAAGAGGGTCACAGATTGTGACAGGACAGTGACCTCAAGGGACAATGCTAGGAGATGAAGCCATAAAGCAAATGACATTGACAGGGACTTCGGACACTTGAAATGCCCCTTTTATGCTCCTGGTGCATAGTTTTAATGAGATGGTGTCTAAGGATCCTTGCACCTCCAACTGTATATGATTCTATCCAGGCATTTAATGGAAAATCTCAGTTGTTTTCCAATGCAGCTGCCACAGTCTGCTATTTTAATGGGCTTGCTTTCCATCCTGAATGTCCAGAGGAGGTGGACATAAATCAGCTTGAGCTCCATCTGTCCCTTCGATCGAGGGAGAAAAAGTCGCATAATATTGGAAGAGAGAGGTTGGAAGATTTTCTTGTCTGTGGGAAAAGGGATGATGGGCTGAAATAAATAACTGGCAGGAACTGTCTTTGTTTCGCTCTGATAAAACATGCAAGGAGGGGAAGGGGGGCCCAGGGAGACCTCATGTGTCTGGGAGGGGGAACGAGGTTTGAAATCTGGAGGTTCATACACTTTGACTATATTTATCATCATTATCAACTCTTCTGTCTTGAGCTGAATTCTAATTTTTATTCTACTCACAGAACTCCTCTTCCTAGTATTTTTGCGGAGTAAAGCTGATTATAAAAACTCTTTTCTTCACTATTTGGCTTAATTCCTCATGTTAAAGATGACAGTAAAAAATCACCTTGGTTCAGACGTGCTGCTTTAAATCCTCTTCTGGAAGGAAGTCTGCAGACTCCTCTAATTTGAAGTCCATCCTTTAAGAGATAGATTGAGGGTTCTCTTTATTCCTTTGAAAAAAAGAGGGTATTAAAAAACCAGTTGATACTCATATTGAGAACGTAAAGGCAAGGCTTAGTCTTTTTCAGAAATTAAATTAAGAAGTTCACTTTAAATCTCTCAAGCTTTCCCTTTGGTACTCATAAAATGCCCATTCATTATTTTTAAAAACAACAACTAAACACTTATCTCTTTCCAGTGAAGTGAGTCGGTCAATCTTGTTTGACTCTTTGCAACCCCATGGACTAGTCCATGGAATTATCCAGGCCAGAATACTGGAGGGGGTAGCCTTTCCTTCTCCAGAGGATCTTCCCAACCCAGGGATCGAACCTAGATCTCCCGAGTTGCAGGCAGATTCTTTACCAGTTTAGCCACCAGGGAAGCCCAAGAATACTGGGGTAAAAAAGTAGGTTAGAAAAGCATCTGAGCCCTAACTAGCACTGATGTTGGCTTCCCTTACTCCACGGTGTAAAAAGCAGTAACGCGACTTCTCCTTTAACATAGTTCGTGATTTTTTCTTGTTGCTGTTACTTTGAATGAGACCTGTCCTCACCCCTCACTCAATGAGCCAGTATTTACGGCGGTGAAGCTCTGCCTGGGAGGCACCTCCAGGGAACACGGAGGAGGTGGGACAGGGCCCTTCTGTTCTGAAGGAGACTGAAACAGGGCAGAGGGAATTGAATCTAACTCTTGTGTATGTGCGAAAGGTGGCTGTCGGCTTGAGACTGGACAGCGAAAAACATGCCCCCGGTCCGCCGCATTGGAAGCAATGAGGATTGTAAAAAGCAGTTCATTTCCTCCGGGTCCAACCACTAAGTGAAAGTTCGGATCACGTGGTTCCCAGCCCAGGGCTCTTCCTTTCGCCCTGAGCTCTGTGAGGCTGATCTGGGGTCGTTCCTCGTGGGTCCTGGCGGGTCTCCCTCCACCACCTCGCCTGCCCAGTATCTTTTCACTGTTTCCCTGAACAGTGCTGGAGAAGTGTGTTGGGAGTCCCTGGACTGCAAGGAGATCCAACCAGTCCATCCTAAAGGAGATCAGTCCAGATGCTGAAGCTGAGACTCCAATACTCTGGCCACCTAATGCAAAGAACTGACTCATTGGAAAAGACCCTGATGCTGGGAAAGATAGAGGGCAAGAGGAGAAGGAGATGACAGAGGATGAGATGGTTGGATGGCATCACCGACTCAATGGACATGAGTTTAAGCAAACTCTGGGAGTTGGTAACGGACAGAGAGGCCTGGCATGCTGCGATTCATGGGGTTGCAAGGAGTTGGACACAACTGAGCGACTGAACTGAACTGAACTTGTTATCTGCTGATTGTTCTCAGCACAAAGCCCTGACAGAAGGTCAGGGACGGGTGGGAAGAGGGCAGGCCAGGGTCTGCATTCCTTTCTCCCTGGGTGTGTGTGTAGGGGGTTGTCCAGCAGTATCTCCTGGCTGAAAGAAGCTGCTCCTCTCCAGGAAAGCTGACCTACTGTGTTCCTCTCCTTCTGGGGTTTGCCAACCTGTTCCTCAACTTGTACCATCCCTGGGCCTCTGCCTTCTCCGGTCCCCACGCTCTCTCCTCACCTTTGCAATTCATCTGTCTGAAAATAAACCCTGCCTGAAGGGCCCACAATTCAGTGTTCTGGCTTTTTGCTTGCTGTTTTCTTTTATTTCTTTTTAAAATTCATTTTTAATTGGGGGATAGTTGCTTTACAACACTATGTTGGTTTCTTTTTTAAAAAAATTTATTTATTTTAATAGGAGGCTAGTTACTTTACAAAAAGCTGTGTTGGTTTCTGCTGTGTATCCACATGAGTCAGCCACAGGTACACATATGTCCCCTCCATCCTGAGCCCCCTCCCACCTCCCACCCCTTCCCACCCCTCTAGGTTGTCACAGAGCACTGGGTTTCAGCTCCCTGTTTTATACAGTAAATTCCCAGTGGCCATCTGTTTCACACACGGTAATGCATCTGTTTCCAAGCTATTCTCTCCATTCATTCCACCCTCTCTTCCCCCTACCAGGCCCACAAAACTGTTCTATATCTGCATATCCATTGCTGCCCTGCAAATAAGGTGCTGGAGACTCTGACTGGTACAGGACCTTCTTATTAAACTCTTGAGCTACTGGAGGGACAGAGGCCAGGACCTCAGACTCCACTGTCCCTTGGGGAGGACTCATATTCTGGTGGGGACTCCTTCATAGATGTCATTAGGCAATCATCTGACTTAGTCACTCCTTATGGCAAACTTTGAACTGTTGAAGCCAAGTGCAGCTCTTAAATAAAAAATAATTTGTATCCAGCAAATGGAACCGATTTGAAAAGGAATGGCTCATGGTGATTTAGTGAATTGTCAGGTTCCTATTTCATAAATAACAAAATAGAAATTAGGAGCGTGTCAGAACACATTAGCACTCACCCATAAATAAAAGTGATTTTATTAGAAGTGGTAAATTATGCTTACTTAATTCACCTTGTCATGCCCGGCACTTTGCTATATATCCTGTGGGTTTTTCCACTCCCTGGATGTGTTACAGTTCAGCAAGACAAACATATTGGGTAAGTGATGTAATAGAAATGCAATTATGAGTAAATAAATCTTGGTTTCCTCTGTTTCGTGCAGTAGGGCTTGGCTGTCTTTCGGCGGACATACAGGGCCGAGCTTCACGAACACGGGAGATTCACGCGCACTCTCGGTGTATCTCTCTCTCTCTCTCTAAGGCCAAGTGGTGGAAAAGAAATGAAAAGATGAAGAGTCTGTCCATGAACGTGAGACGCCAGAATAAAGGAGTCTTCCTCCTCCGCTGGGTGGTATTGACCCTGCTAGTGTTTTGACTTCTGGGGAGAGGAAAGTTTGATCCACGCAGTGGTTCGGTGGTCACAGCTGGGCATGTCTGGCAGGCCAAGTCCAAAGGCATGGGAAGCAGGGTGTTCTCCCAAAGACAAACCTCCACTGACTTCATTTCTGTAAGTGTGCAGTCCTGATTGGGGATCGCACGGATACACATCGGAAAGCTCCAGGAACACCTGGTGACTATGGCCCTAGATGAGAGTCAGGAAGTCAGGAGGCGTCTGAGGGGCCCTCCTGGAGCCCATGGAGCTTGATGGGCTCGTCAGAGCGGACGTCAGTATCCCATCTCTTCCGTTTGACAAGGATGCGCAGGTAGAGATCTGTCTCGGCTCTCTCGTCGGACAAGGCCAGTCCTTAACAACAAAACTCCCATCTTTTGGAGCACCTTAAACTCTTTCCACAGCTTCTCCCTCCTCCCCAGGAGGACTCAGGGACCTTCAACTCCCTCCTGCCCTGGGTTCCTCTCCAGTGGTTCCTCATCCCCCCGGCCCCGTGTCATCATCCCATCTCAGAATTCTCTCCCCTTGGCCCTTGAAAACACCTACTTTTGTTCTACTTTTCCAGGACCCTGTCTATTAAATGTTATAAAAATAATGCATATAAACAATTCAGTTCAGTTCAGTTCAGTTCAGTCACTCAGTCGTGTCCGACTCTTTGCGACCCTGTGGACTGCAGCACGCCAGGCCTCCCTGTCCTTCACCACTCCCAGAGTCCACCCAAACTCATGTCCATTGAATTGGTGATGCCACCCAACCATCTCATCCTCTGTTGTTCCTTTCTCCTGCCCTCAATCTTTCTCAGCATCAGGGTCTTTTCTAGTGAGTCAGTTAATACACTGTTGATGAGTTACCCCCTTCCTGGAAACATAGTGCCTTCAGCCAATAGCAGGCTCCAGGCAGGGGCCTTGAGCGTCAGTAGGGAAGGTGGGGAGGGGCATTCTCTGGGACCCTGTGGCCCAGCATGAGGCTCCCTGCTCATGGGATGACATGGCCCCTTGGGACATGTAAGCTCTCAGAGCTGGCTGGGCTGGTGGTACAGTGCCACCTATTCATTAGTTTCTTTGGCTGTGCTGGGTCTTTGTTGCTGCGAGGGCTTTTCTCAGGTTGCAGAGCGCTGGAGCTCCCCTCTGGGTGCGGTGTGTGGGCATCTCATTGCCATGGCTTCTCTTGTTGTGGGGCACAGGCCCTAGGGCATGTGGGCATCAGGAGTTGCGGCTCCCAGGCTCTAGAGCACAGGCTTGTTAGTGGTGGGGCTTGGACTTAGTTGCTCTGCAGCACATGGGATCTTCCCAGACCAGGGATCGAACCCGTGTCCCCTGCATTGACAGGCCGATTCTTTACCACTGAACTGCCAGGGAAGCCCCAGATACAGTGCTATATAAACCTTTCATTACAGTGACACTTTCAAAAGCATTCTCCTGGCTGAGTACTTTGCATTTGATCCCCCGTATGGTAAGGGGAAGTATTTTTCTCGTTTGACAGCTGGGGGAAGTGAAGCTGATAATAGCAGAGTCAAGGACCCAGACCTTCTGAACCAGCACAGCCCCTGCTACTCCTGTGCTTTTTTCCACTCTGCTTAGCTTCTGATGAGATCGGGTGTGTTCAGGGTGGTATGGCTGTAGAAGCCTGTGGCTTTTCTGAAGATGCAACCCAACTGAGTTTGGTTTGCTGAAGACATCTGGGCGTTAAGTTCTGAAGTCCAGAAAAAGAGGGTGGCTGGTGATGGTGAGTGGATAAATCGCTGCAGTTAGTCCAGCTCATTGAAAGAATCAAACGTCCTTTGTAGTTGTTGCATTCATCAGTGGGGTCCAGTCGTTTTGTGCTTAATTAAAGTTTAATGAAACACTGTGCTATGTCTGTTTAATTATTTCCATTTTACAAATGAAGACATTGAGGTTTAAATGCACCAAGTGATTGTCCGCTGAACCACCGGTCAAAAGGAACTAGGATTTCTGACCCAAATCTGCAATGATGAGGATAAAGGGGAAAATCAAATTCTAGTTATAAGATGGAGTTGATGGGGTCTGCAATCACTTCATCTCTTAGGTACTGAAAACCATGCATAGTAAAAGATCGCGCTTACACTGCGTTGTGTCTGACTCTTGGGGACCCCTCGGACTGTCGCCTGCTAGGCTCCTTTGTCCATGGGATTCTCCAGGCAAGAATACTGGAGTGGATTGCCATGACTCCAGGGGATCTTCCTGACCCAGGGATCATACCCTCATCTCTCGTGTCTCCTGCATGGGCAGATGGGTTCTTTACCACTAGCGCCAGCTGGGAAACCCTAGTAAAAGACTAATCATGTGCACTTGTTGGGTGCATTGGGTGTTAGTACCACTGTCCATCTTCATATTTAAGCATGGTTGATTGTCTAAAAACATGAGAAATAAACAGAGAGTTATTTTCTGAGTCAGTGAGGGTAACCTCTGCCTTGGGAGGATTAATGCTGGTGTTTAGTTCAGTTGCTCAGTCATGTCCAACCATTTGTGACCCCATGAATCACAGCACGCCAGGCCTCCCTGTCCATCACCATCTCCCGGAGTTCACCCAGACTCACGTCCATCGAGTCCATGATGCCATCCAGCCATCTCATCCTCGGTCGTCCCCTTCTCCTCCTGCCCCCAATCCCTCCCAGCATCAGAGTCTTTTCCAGTGAGTCAACTCTTCGCATGAGGTGGCCAAAGTACTGGAGCTTCAGCTTTAGCATCATTCCTTCCAAAGAAATCCCAGGGCTGATCTCCTTCAGAAGAGACTGGTTGGATCTCCTTGCAGTCCAAGGGACCCTCAAGAGTCTTCTCCAACGCCACAGTTCAAAAGCCTCCCTATCCATCACCAACTCCCAGAGCTTGCTCAAACTCATGTCCATCGAGTCAGTGATGCCATTCAACCATCTCATCCTCTATGTCCCCTTCTCCTCCTGCCCACCATCTTGCCTAGTATCAGGGTCTTTTCCACTGTCAGTTCTTTGCATCAGGAGGCCAAAGTATTGGAGCTTCTTCAGCTTTAGCATCAGCCCTTCCAATGACTATTCAGGACTGATTTCCTTTAGGACTGACTGGTTTGATCCCCTTGAAGTTCAAGGCACTCTCAAGAGTCTTCTCCAACACCACAGTTCAAAAGCATCAGTTCTTGGGCACTCAGCTTTCTTTATGGTCCAACTCTCACACCCATATATGACTACTGGAAAAACCATAGCTTTGACTAGACAGACTTTTTGTTGGTAATGGCTCTGCTTTTTAATATGCTGTCTAGGTTGGTCATAGCTTTTCTTCCAAGAAGCAAGTGTCTTTTAATTTCATGGCTGCAGTCACCATCTGCGGTGATTTTGGAGCCCAAGAAAATGAAGTCTGTCAATATTTCCACTGTTTTCGCCTCTATTTGCCATGAAGTGATGGGACCATATTCCATAATAATTCCATGATTTTTGAATGTTGAGTTTTAAGTTAGCTTTTTCACTTTCATTAAGAGGCTCTTTAGTTCCTCTTTCTGCCATAAGGGTGGTGTCATCTGCGTATCTGAGGTTATTGATATTTCTCCTAACAATCTTGATTCCAGCTTGTGCTTCATCCAGCCTGGCCTTTGGCATGAAACACTCTGCATGTAAGTTAAATCAGCAGGGTGACAGTATACAGCCTTGTTGTACTCCTTTCCCAATTTGGAACCAGTCAGTTAGTTGTTCCATGTCCAGTTCTATAGCTTCTTGACCTGCATACAGTTTTCTCAGAAGACAGGTCGGGTTGTCTTTTATTCCCATCTCTTGAAGAATTTCCCACAGTTTGCTGTGATTCACGCAGTCAAATAGGGCCTCCCCAGTAGCTCAGATGGTAAAGCATCTGCCTGCAACACAGGAGACCTGGGCTCGATCCCTGGGTCAGGAAGATCTCCTGGAGAAGGAAATGGCAACCCACTCCAGTATTCTTGCCTGGAGAATTCCATGGACTGTAGCCTACCAGGCTCCAGGCTACAGTCCATGGGATTGCAGAGTCAGACACGACTGAGCAACTTCACTTCATTTCATGCAGTCAAAGGCTTTGGCATAGTCAATGAAGCAGGAGTAGATGTTTTTCTGGAATTCTCTTGCTTTTTCTATGACTTAAATTGAAGAAAGTAGGGAAAACCACTGGACCATTCAGGTATGACCTAAATCAAGTCCCTTACAATTATACAGAGGAAGTGACAAGTAGATTCAAGGGATTATATCTGATAGAGTGCCTGAAGAACTATGGATGGAGGTTCGTGAGATTGTATAGGAGGTGGTGATCAAGACCATCCCCAAGAAAAAGAAATGCCAAAGGCAAATGATTGTCTGAAGAGGCCTTACAAATAGCTGAGAAAAGAAGAGAAGCAAAAGGCAAAGGAGAAAAAGAAAGATACACCCATCCGAATGCAGTGACTGTGACTCCTCCCAGCCGCCCACAGTCCACGGAGCCGCGGTGAGCCGTGACCGAGGAGCGCTGGCCGCCCGATGACAAGGCTGAGAACCCACCAGTGATGTGGAAAAGGGCAGATGAGCTAATTAAAAATGGAAGAAGTCCGATTTAAGGCTCTTAGGAAACTTGTGCTGCTGTTTGTTGGTGTGTTTCAGCCACTATGTCATGTCGGACTCTTTGTGACCCCGTGGACTGCAGCACGCCAGGCTTCCCTGTCCTTCACTATCGTCCGGAGTTTGCTCAAACTCATGTCTGCTGAAACGGTGGTGCCATCCAACCTTCTTCTCCTCTGTCACCCCCTTCTCTGCCTGCCCTCGATCTTTCCCAGCATCAGGGTCTTTCCTAGTGAGTGCTGCTATTTATCCTTCAATAATACACCATGCTCAGCATCATTTGCCCATGAGAACTTTGGGAACGTATTGAATCAGTTGCCTCATACAGGTAATGAGCTCCCCATTTTTGCCTGACAGCTCCCTGTCAACGGAGGTTGCCTGTTGTTCTCTGGCAGACAGGACGAGGAGGCCCAGATAAACCTATGAATATTCAGCCAAATACCAATAAAGTCCTTGTTCAATGTGATTTATTTATCGTATTGATCTACCTTTTTCAAGCCAAAAGCAAATTAAGTGAGCATTGGCTTGTGTTACCTTGAAAATGCAATACAGATAAAAATCAAACTGTTTTCTTCTGTGCACTTGGAAGATTAATTGGAAAGGCTATTCTTTTGGTGTTCAATTTCGTGTGACCAACAGTTGTTTGGGGGGAATCGTGGCCTCTGTGCAGCATGGAAGCATTCATCACAAGGTGTCTTTGGCATAGAGAACAGACTCTTGGACACAGCGGGGGAAGGAGACTGTGGGTTGAATTGAGAGAATAGTATGGAAACTTACACATTACCATATGTAAAATAGGTAGCGAATGGGACACAGACCTCAACCCAGTGCTCTGTGACAACCTAGAGGGGTGGGGTGGGGGTGGGGGAGATGAAAGGGGGTTCAGGAGGGAGGGGACGTATGTATAGCTATGGCTGATTCATGTTGATGTATGGCAGAAACCAATACAATACTGTAAAGCAGTTATCCTCCAATTAAAAAGAAAAAAAAAGATGTCTCTGGATTTGAAGACGGTCTAATTAACAATTCTGCTTATACTTTCCCTTCTTCTATAAATAGTGTTCACAAAGTGGCCCCCTCTCCTAAATATCTGCTTACATGCTATTTTAGCAGCCAACTCATGGATTGCCAGGAGTTTATAAAACACCCATCTCAAAATGAAAATGCCTCTCCTGCATCTGCAAGAGGGAGCCTCCTGCAGATCCCAGCAGGACAAGGGGGCCGCGTGTGGTGAATGTCTCTTGGAAAATTGCAAACCCATCTTTATGGGTTGAAAAACTCGCAGAGTGTTTTTAACCCTCAATCCACCATATTCTCTTCTAAGAACTTTGAAGCATTGCTGTCTTCATGTTCAACTCTGCGGCTGTCAGAGACTTCGACCTCAGAGAAGTGGGAGCAGGAGGCATGTCCACCACCATTGGAGTTCATGTCCAGCGTCAGGGTTCATGTCCACCACCGGAGTTCATGTACACCATCGGGGTTCACGTCCAGCGTCAGGGTTCATGTCCACCACTAGAGTTCACGTCCAGTGTCGGGGTTCACGTCCACCACTGGAGTTCACGTACACTGTCGGGGTTCATGTCTGCCATCATCCCCGTGGAGATGACCAGGCGAGGCGGAGTGAAGGGTTTGCTTTCAATCCACCTGATGTGGCTGGCTTCCAGCCTGGAGCCCTCATGCCGGGCAGGTTCTTATGACACCCAAACAAACATGGAGGCAATGCTGTACTGAGGAACAGAGGGCACCAAGCCCAGTCAGTTCAGTTCAGTTCAGTCGCTCAGTTGTGTCCGACTCTTTGGGACCCCATGAATTGCAGCACGCCAGGCCTCCCTGTCCATCACCAACTCCCAGAGTTCACTCAGACTCACGTCCATAGAGTCCATGATGCCATCCAGCCATCTCATCCTCGGTCGTCCCCTTCTCCTCCTGCCCCCAATACTTCCTAGCACCAGAGTCTTTTCCAATGAGTCAACTCTTCACATGAGGTGGCCAAAGTACTGGAGTTTCAGCTTTAGCATCATTTCTTTGAAAGAAATCCCAGGGTTGATCTCCTTCAGAATGGACTGGTTGGATCTCCTTGCAGTCCAAGGGACTCTCAAGAGTCTTCTCCAACACCACAGCTCAAAAGCATCAATCCTTCAGCGCTCAGCCTTCTTCACAGTCCAACTCTCACATCCATACATGACCACAGGAAAAACCATAGCCTTGACTAGACGGACCTTAGTCGGCAAAGTAATGTCTCTACTTTTGAATATACTATCTAGGTTGGTCATAACTTTTCTTCCAAGGAGTAAGCATCTTTTAATTTCATGGCTGCAATCACCATCTGCAGTGATTTTGGAGCCCCCCAAAATAAAGTCTGACACTGTTTCCACTGTTTCCCCATCTATTTCCCATGAAGTGATGGGACTGGATGCCAGGATCTTCGTTTTCTGAATGTTGAGCTTTAAGCCAACTTTTTCACTCTCCTCTTTCACTTTCATCAAGAGGCTTTTTAGCTCCTCTTCACTTTCTGCCATAAGGGTGGTGTCATCTGCATATCTGAGGTTATTGATATTTCTCCTGGCAATCTTGATTGCAGCTTGTGCTTCTTCCAGCCCAGCGTTTCTCATGATGTACTCTGCATAAAAGTTAAATAGCAGAGTGACAATGTACAGCCTTTATGTACTCCTTTTCCTATTTGGAACCAGTCTGTTGTTCCATGTCCAGTTCTAACTGTTGCTTCCTGACCTGATATAGATTTCTCAAGAGGCAGGTTAGGTGGTCTGGTATTCCCATCTCTCTCAAAATTTTCCACAGTTCATTGTGATCCACGCAGTCCAAGGCTTTGGCATACTCAGTAAAGCAGAAATAGATGTTTTTCTGGAACTCTCTTGCTTTTACCATGATCCAGAGGATGTTGGCAATGTGATCTCTGGTTCCTCTGCCTTTTCTAAAACCAGCTTGAACATCTGGAAGTTCACGGTTCACGTATTGCTGAAGCCTGGCTTGGAGAATTTTGAGCATTAATTTACTAGCATGTGAGATGAGTGCAATTGTGCAGTAGTTCGAGCATTCTTTGGCATTGCCTTTCTTTGGGATTGGAATGAAAAGTGACCTTTTCCAGTCCTGTGGCCACTGCTGAGTTTTCCAAATTTGCTGGCATATTGAGTGCAGCACTTTCACAGCATCATCTTTCAGTATTTGAAACAGCTCAACTGGAATTCCATCACCTCCACTAGCTTTGTTCGTAGTGATGCTTTCTAAGGCCCGCTTGACTTCACATTCCAAGATGTCTGGCTCTAGATGAGTGATCACATCATCATGATTATCTGGGTCATGAAGATCTTTTTTGTACAGTTCTTCCGTGTATTCTTGCCACCTCTTCTTAATATCTTCTGCTTCTGTTAGGTCCAGACCATTTCTGTCCTTTATTGAGCCCATCTTTGCATGAAATGTTCCCTTGGTATCTCTAATTTTCTTGAAGAGATCTCTAGTCTTTCCCATTCTGTTGTTTTCCTCTATTTCTTTGCATTGATCGCTGAAGAAGGCTTTCTTATCTCTTCTTGCTATTCTTTGGAACTCTGCATTCAGATGCTTATATCTTTCCTTTTCTCCTTTGTTTTTCACCTCTCTTCTTTTCACAGGTATTTGTAAGGCCTCCCCAGACAGCCATTTTGTTTTTTTGCATTTCTTTTCCATGGGGATGATCTTGATCCCTGTCTCCTGTACAATGTCACGAACCTCATTCCATAGTTCATCAGGCACTCTATCTATCAGATCTAGGCCCTTAAATCTATTTCTCACTTCCACTGTATAATCATAAGGGATTTGATTTAGGTCATAACTGAATGGTCTAGCGGTTTTCCCTACTTTCTTCAATTTCAGTCTGAATTTGGTAATAAGGATTTCATGATCTGAGCCACAGTCAGCTCCTGGTCTTGTTTTTGTTGACTGTATAGAGCCTCTCCATCTTTGGCTGCAAAGAATATAATCAATCTAATTTCAGTGTTGACCATCTGGTGATGTCCATGTGTAGAGTCTTCTCTTGTGTTGTTGGAAGAGGGTGTTTGCTATGACCAGTGCATTTTCTTGGCAAAACTCTGTTAGTGTTTGCCCTGCTTCATTCCGCATTCCAAGGCCAAATTTGCCTGTTACTCCAGGTGTTTCTTGACTTCCTACTTTTGCATTCCAGTCCCCTATAATGAAAAGGACATCTTTTTTGGGTGTTAGTTCTGAAAGGTCTTATAGGTCTTCATAAAAAGCGTTCAGCTTCAGTGTCTTCAGCATTACTGGTTGGGGCACAGATTTGGATTACTGTGATATTGAATGGTTTGCCTTGGAGACGAACAGAGATCATTCTGTCGTTTTTGAGATTGCACCCAAGTACTGCGTTTCGGACTCTTTTGTTGACCATGATGGCTACTCCATTTCTTCTGAGGGATTCCTGCCTGCAGTAGTAGATGTAATGGTCATCTGACTTAAATTCTCCCATTCCAGTCCATTTTAGTTCACTGATTCCTAGAATGTCGACGTTCACCCTTGCCATCTCTTGTTTGACCACTTCCAATTTGCCTTGATTCATGGACCTGATATTCCAGGTTCCTATGCAATATTGCTCTTTACAGCATCGGATCTTGCTTCTATCACCAGTCACATCCACAACTGGGTATTGTTTTTGCTTTGGCTCCATCCCTTCATTCTTTCTGGAGTTATTTCTCCACTGATCTCCAGTAGCATATTGGGCACCTACTGACCTGGGGAGTTCCTCTTTTGGTATCCTATCATTTTGCCTTTTCATACTGTTCTTGGGGTTCTCAAGGCAAGAATACTGAAGTTGCTTGCCATTCCCTTCTCCAGTAGACCACATTCTGTCAGACCTCTCCACCATGACCCGCCCGTCTTGGGTTTCCCCGCAGGCCTGGCTTGGTTTCATTGAGTTAGACAAGGCTGTGGTCCTAGTGTGATTAGATTGACTAGTTTTCTGTGAGTATGGTTTCGGTGTGTCTGCCCTCTGATGCCCTCTTGCAACACCTACCATCTTACTTGGGTTTCTCTTACATTGGGTGTGGGGTATCTCTTCACGGCTGCTCCAGCAAAACATAGCCACTGCTCCTTACCTTGGATGAGGGGTATCTCCTTACCACCACCATTTCTGACCATCAACGTGGGATAGCTCCTATAGGCCCTCCTCTCCCTGCTCAGCCTGATAGCCAAGCCCAAGGACTTTCTAAATGAGATCATCACCAAGGGGATGAAGTTACAACCAGGATAACCCTATTCTGTCCATCTCTCTATTTTTATTTTTTAAATCAATTTGTATTGGAGTATAGTTGCTTTACAGTATAGTTTCTACTGTGCAACAAAGTGAATCAGTGGTACGTACACATATAACCCCTCTTTTTTGGATTGCCTTCCCATCTAGGTCAGCACAGAGCATTGAGTAGTTTCCTGTGCTGTCCAGTGGGTTCTCATTAGTTGTCTATTTCAGACAGAGTGCTTACATGTCAGTCCCAGTCTCCCCGTTCCCCGTCGCCCCTCGGTATCCGTACATTTGTTTCTACATCTGTGTCTCTATCTCTAACCTTCAAATAAGTGCATCCATTTCCACATATATGTGTTAATATATTTGTTTTTCTTTTTCTGACTTCACTCTGTATGACTGTCTCTAGGTCCATCCACTTCTCTACAAATGGCACCATTTTTTCCTTTTTCTGGGTGAGTAATACTCCATTGTATATATGCACCACATCTTCCTTATCCATTCTTCTGCCAGTGGGCATTTAAATAGCTTCCGTGTCCTGGCCTTTGTAAATAGTGCTGCTATAAACATTGGTGTTGCATTCCCTTCTCCAGGGGATCTTCCCGACCCAGGGATTGAACCCTGGTCTCTTGCATTGCAAGCAGACTTTTTACCGTCTGACCACCAGAGAGGGTAGATGAACATTGGGGTGCATGTGTATTTTTGAATTATGGCTTTTTAAAAAAATATATTCCCAGGAGTGGGATTACACTACTATGTATAAAATGGATAACTAGTGAGAATCACTGTGTTCTGTATAGCACAAGGAACTCTGCTCAAAGCTTTGTGCTGACCTAAAAGGGAAGGAAATCCAAAAAAGAGGGGCTATATATGGATCAGTTCAGTCCAGTCTCTCAGTCGTGTCCGACTCTTTGCAACCCCATGAATCGCAGCACGCCAGGCCTCCCTGTCTATCACCTTCTCCCGGAGTTCACTCAAACTCACGTCCATCGAGTCCGTGATGCCATCCAGCCATCTCATCCTCTGTCGTCCCCTTCTCCTCCTGCCTCCAATCCCTCCCAGTATCGGAGTCTATTCAAATGAGTCAGCTCTTCACATGAGGTGGCCAAAGTACTGGAGTTTCAGCTTTAGCATCATTCCTTCCAAAGAACACCCAGGACTGACCTCCTCTAGAATGGACTGGTTTGATCTTGCAGTCCATGGGACTCTCAAGAGTCTTCTCCAACACCGCAGTTCAAAAGCATCAATTCTTCGGCGCTCAACTTTCTTCACAGTCCAACTCTCATATCCATACATGACCAAGGCTATGGAAAAACCATAGCCTTGACTAGATGGATCTTTGTTGGCAAAGTAATGTCTCTGCTTATATGTATATGTATAGCTGATTCACTTTGTTGTACAGCAGAAACTCACACAACATTGTAAAGCAATGATAAAATTAATAAAATTCAATAAAATTAATAAAATCTGATCCAAGTTAATTTGAAACAACAAAAGCTTATCTCTCTGAATTTTAAGGCTCCTGCTCTGCTTCCTCTTTGTCCTAGAATGGAGGGAAGGGTAGTATATCACTCGATTCAAAATTTGTGGTTCTGTATAATATTGATTGTTTGGTGTTTACTAACATCTGTTTCTTTGTGTTTCACTTCGTGATCAATTTAAAACTTCCACACATGCCTGAGAATTTTTATTCTATATACACTCTATATATGTTCCTGAGAACAAACTTGCAATTTTGTTGTTCGAATCTTCTGTATCCTTAATATTTTAAATTTCTTGGTTGATTAGTCATTGAAAGAGGTATAAACATTATTATTTTAGATTTATCACATTTTCCAGGTTATTCTTTCAATCTAGAGTTTATTCAGCTTGAAGCTATACTGAGTTCTTATCAGTTTCAGTTTTTTCAAATTTATTTTATTTTTAAGAAACTTTCTATTTTGTATTGGAGTATAGTCAGCCAACAATGTTGTGATAATTTCAGGTGGACAGCAAAGTGACTCAGCCATACATACACATGTATCCATTCTCCCCAAAACTCCCCTCCCATCCAGGCTGCCACATAACACTGAGCAAAGTTTCATGTGCTATACAGGAGGACCTTGTTGGTTATCTGTTTTAAATACAGCAGTGTGTACATGTCCATCCCAAACGTGATACCGGTTCCAAACTGTTAGTTTCCTGATGATTCACCTCTTTTATAATCCAGTAGTAATATGCACTACATCAAGTCAACTTTGCATGATACTAATATTAAAAAGCACAGACATCACTTTGCTGACAAAGGTCCATATGGTGAAAGCTATGGTTTTTCCAATAGTCACGCACTATGTGAGGGTTAGACCATAAAGAAGCCTGAGCGCTGAAGAACTGATGCTTTTGGACTGTGGTGTTGGAGAAGACTCTTGAGAGTCCTTGGCCAAAGAGGAGATCAAACCAGTTCATCCTAAAGGAAATCAGTTCCTGAATATTCATTGGAAAGACTGATGCTAAAGCTGAAATCCCAACACTTTGGCTACCTGATGAGAAGAGTGGACACATTGGAAAAGACTCTGATGCTGGGGAAGATTGAAGGCAGGAGGAGAAGGGGGTGACAGAGGATGAGATGGTTGGATGGCATCACCAACTCAATGGACATGAGTTTGAGCAAGCTCCAGGAGATGGTGAAGGACAGGGAAGCCTGGCGTGCTACTTTTCATGGGGTAGCAAAGAGTCAGACATGACTTGGCCACTGAACAACAACAGTGATGAAGCATCAGCTTTTACTTGGTTGGTACTTGTCCTATTTTATTCTCTTACATTATTTTCAGTCTCACAGTCTATAAATAGCTCTCAGCAATCTCACAGAGCTCAATGTCACTTGTTTCAGACCAAACACAAGTGTATCTTTTACCTGGGTGGTTTTATCCAGTTACCTTTCCTGCGCATGTTCATTCAAGTGGGCCAGTCTGCACCCTTATTTTACGCCTTGTGTTTACTACGTTTGCTTGTTTTTCTCCCCTCATCTCTAGACTGTCTTCTTGAAACCAAATCTCTATTTTTTTCTCTACTGGTTGGAAAGTTATACATCTTATTCCCATTCTTTATAGTGGTTAAGCTTAATATTTAATTTAAAAGAAGATGAAAAAAATCTGAAACTTACAGGAAGGTTGCAATCACGGCACAGAGGACACTGATGCGACATCACCAACTAACGGCACATCTCCTGCAGACAAGGGCGTCTCCTACACACTTGCAGCATGTGTGCCTGCGAGCCTGGGTGCTCAGTCCTGTCCAGCTCTTTGCAGCCCAATGAACTGTAGTCCGCCAGTCTGTGGACTGTAGTCCTCCTCTGTCCGTGGAACCCCCAGGCAAGAATACTGGAGCGGGTTGCCGCTTCTTACTCCAGACCTTCCTGACCCTGGGGGTGAACCCCTGTCTCCTGCATTGCAGGTGGATTCTTTACCTGTGCCGCCTGATACAACCATCAAAATTATGAAAGCAGTATTCTTGCATCCCACCAACTGAGGCAAAGACATCATTCTTGTTTTGCTTAATGTTCCAAAAATGTCCTTTGTAGTTAAAGATTTCAATTCAGAATCACTAAGAACTTAGGTCATCATCTTTCCTTAATCTGGAAAAGTTCTTTTTTTTTTTTTTGTCTTGTTTTTATGTCCTTGGCAGTTTTGAAGCTTTTAAGCCAGTTATTCTGTTGAATGGGCTTCCCTGGTGGCTGAGTTGGTAAAGAATCTTCCTGCAATGCAGGAGACCTTTGGTGCATCCAGTGTTCCTTAATTCCTATTAAACATGTACACCCTGAATCTAATTATACCACAGAAACACCCTGAGTTCTGTTCTTTGTAGTCTTCAGATATATGTGTAATTCCAATTAGTTCTTTTATGAATTGTGGTCACTTTAATCACTTGATGAAAGTGACATTTCTTCATGCAAAGCTGCCCCCCCCCACCCTGCCCCCTTTATAACTGACAGGTACTTTGTGGTGAAGGACTTTGAAGTTATGCAAATATCTAATTTCTCCTCAGATTTTCAATTTATTAATTATAGCAGTAAAGACTCATGGTTTTCTATTTCATCCAAGGAGTTTTACTAGTCTCTTACTAGTGATATTTATTTTCATGTTCCAATTGTTTCAGGTTTGGTCAGTGGGAGCCTCTTTAAGCTGACTGTTGTCTTTTGATGGGTCACGTCGTTTTTTGCTCACATCCTATTTCTGGTACAATGAGATGTCATCTTGTTCTTTTCTTCCCCAAACCTGGAATCTGCTGTGTCTCCAAAGGACCATGGAACTCTTACCACAGAGGGTGACCCTGAGACCCCAAGATCTGGGCCCTTGGTGTGCTCAGCTTGAATGGGAGGTGTCACAGCTTGCATTGCTCAGGGGACAAGGTGACAAGTTACATCTGTTCATTTTTCTCCTTGGACTTTAATTTGAGATGAGCCTCTTCCACAGGGGGCTGGTACCTGTTGACACAAGCGCTCCTCAGTTGACTGTGGGAAGTCTCAGGGTGCAGGCCCGTCAGAGACGGCAGAGGCCCATCTGCCTGCAGCGTCTTCACGGGCCCCACCTCAGTGAGGCCAGGCTTATTTGGCGTGAGTGTGGATGGGGTCTCTGGGGGTCTATCCAGATACTTTAAAAGGCCTGAGAGTAACTTTTGGAATAGTAAGCAGAGAATTTCCCTTATCCTGGGGCTGTTTCTAATGAAATCCTAATTAGTTCATGCCAAGTCCCCTCAGGGAAGCAGAACACCTCTCCGGGGACCGCGGGGAGACCATGGACATCAGAACATCTACCAGTGTGGGGCGTGCTTGCTCTGGAGAATGTCTGGGAGCAGCTACTGGGGACCCGGGACCACGCAGCATTTGGAGACAGGAGGAGAGCCGGGGTCGGATCCAGTGAGGCCCAGGGGGCTCGGGCAGACTCAGGGCAGAGACTTCTTCTCCAGCGGAAAGCAGTGGGAGGAGCAGACCTCAGAGCAGCATGGGGCCTTGGGGTTGGAAAAGAGGAGTGTCCCTCGAGAGAGGAATGGATAAGGAAGGCATACACATTTACAGTGGAGGACTACTCAGCCATAAAGAAAGAAGTGATGCCATTTGCAGCAAGGTCAGCGGACTACAAATTATCCTACTAAGTGAAGTAAATTATACAAAGACAAATATCATGTGGCAATGCTTATATGTGTAATCTAAAAAAATGATACAAATACACTTATTTACAAAGCACAAACAGACTCACAGACATAGGAAACAAACTTATGGTGACCAAAGGGGAAAGGCGTGGGGTAAACTGTTGTTGTTCAGTTGCTGAATTGCGTCTGACTCTTTTGCAGCCCCATGAACTGCAGCACGCCAGGCTTCACTGTCCTCTGCCATCTCCCTGAGTTTGCTCAAACTCACGTCCATTGAGTCAGTGATGCCATCCAACCATCAGTTTGGAATTAACATATACATACTACTTATATAAAACAGATACCAAAGGCCTACTTTGTAGCACGAGGAAATATACTCAGTATCTTGTAATAATCTGTAAGGGAAAAGAATTCATATACATATATATTCATATACAAATCACTTTGTCGTACACCTGAAGCTAACACAAGGTTGTAAATCAACTATACTTTAATTTAAAAAAAAGGAAAGAAAAAGAGCTTGCATTAGGGAATGGGAATACAGTTAAGACCCAGTTATCAGAAGAGTGAAAGTGACGCTCGATCAGTAGTGTCTGACCCTTTGTGACCCGATGGACTATACAGTCCATGGGATTCTCCAGGCCAGAATACTGGAGTGGGTAGCCATTCCCTTCTCCAGGGGATCTTCCCAACCCAGGTCTCCTGCATTGCAGGCGGATTCTTTACCAGCTGAGCCACAGAAATGGGGCCCAAGTTGGTAAGACGGCACACTGGTTAACCCTGTGGCAGCTTCTTGCCCTTGAGTCCTGGCTCCACCACCATCAAGGGCCGTGACCTTGGGCAGAGGGCACAACTGCTCTGTGCCACAGTGGCCTTCTCTGCAAAGTGGGATCATGAACCAGGCACACCACAGGGTCGAGGGGAAGGTGCCATGAGATAACACAAGTCCGGGTTTAACCTGAGACAGACACAAATGTTAACAGCGACTTTCACTCAGGCACAAAGCAGAAACCCAGTAATTGGAACTGAGCCCGAGGTCAGGCCAAGTTATCAGCAAGTCTGACCTGCTCTTGCTACTTGAACACTGAAATTGATCCAAGGCCTTGGGGAGGAGCCAGTGGGAAGAAAACTGCAGACTGGGGTGCAGTTGGGGAGAAAACCTCCCCCACCTTGGCAGCTGGAGTGTAGTGTGTGGCTCAGACCATCGCTTCTCCCAGAGGAGACGGTGCTCCCTCGTAGGGAGGAAAGTCCTCCCGGCTTGCGTCAGTTCCTCCATCATCTCAGGTTCCACAAAGGGAGTCAGAATGTTTTCTATTTCTTTAGAGAGAAGGGAAAGCCACAAACACAGGAAACAATAGCCAGTTCTGAGAGCATCTTTCCTCCCCTTCCCACTCCCCTCCCCGACTCTCTCCTCCGAAAGCACTGGAGCAAAAGAAGCAAGAATAATTTGAAAAGCAAACTCCTCTTTCAAGTCCATAAAAAAGATCAAAAGCAATGGCAGGGGAGGAGAGGAGGATGCGGACCAAGCATCCGTGCCTCAGAGAGACGAGAGGACTCCTCGGATCGAGCCATAAAAGGTTTACGGCGTCCTAGGAATAACTGAGTATTTCCTGGTTTGTTGTTCTGAGATTTTATGAGCCAAACAGGGGACCTTTAAAGCTTGTTTTCCTTTGCTCTTCAATAGGTTTAATTAAGCTTGGACTTGAGGCTTCAAGTTGTTTCGAAACTTGAGACTTAACCCAAAACAACCCAAGAAACCTACATAACCACTGAAGCAGATAAGAACTGGATTGGGTACGTGGGTGTTCCCAACGGGCTAATAATTTGGTACCGTCTCAAAACAAAGATTGTACAGTTTTTCCTTAGCAATCAACCAGAGCGTGCTGAAATAAAAATCTTTAATAATGCAATTTGTCTTCATCTTTGTTTGCCTTCGTATCTTAAGTCAGCTGCCTGGTGCCCTTGTTTAGCAACATGAGTACCTTGGGCCTTCTTTTCCTGAAACCTTTGTCCCCTCCCGCCCACTAGATGTCATTCCCTTCGTTACACAGGAAACTTATTTCCTTTCTCGCTTCCATCTGATCTCAGACTTTGCTTACAATCAGAGGCATCCATTACTTAATAATACGTTCCTCAGTCGGTATGAAAGCAGAGTTCATTACATGAAGGAAAAATGCGTTGCTTTCAGCAGTAACAGCAACACAATAACCACGGATTGTCTAGATGAGAGTATCCTTAAGGAATTCTCCATCCTTAAGGAGGATAAAATAGGAAATTTGTCATATAGCCTGATTAAGACCAGAACCAATTTGTGTCTCTCCACTCAGGTGGTTTATAATATTATTTCTTGTGGAAACTAGAGTTAACTGGCGTAGTATTCACTTTAACTTTTAAAATTGGACTTTATTTTTTAGAGTAGCTTTAGGTTCACAGCAAGATGGATCAGAAAGTGCAGAGTTCCCGTACACCCTCCCCGCGATGCCCACATTCCACCTCCGCATGATCCCCTGTCTGAGTACACGTGTTACCCAGATGAACCTACATCCATTATCTGCCAAGTTCACAGTCCATGCTATGGTTCACCCTTGGAGCTGTACATTCTGTGAGCAGACAAATGTATAATGACCTATGGCCGCCATTACAGTGTCGGATGGAGTAGCGTCATGGCCCTAGAGACTCCTCCCCTCTACGCCCTGGCCTGATAGCTCAGCTGGTAAAGAATCTGCCTGCAATGTGGGAGAGCTGGGTTCCATCCCTGGGTTGGGAAGATCCCCTGGAGAAGGCAAAGGCTACCCACTCCAGTATCTTGGCCTGGAGAATTCCAGGGCCTGTATAGTCCATGGGGTCGCAAAGAGTCGGCCACGACGGAGCAGCTTTCACTCCCTCACTAAGCCCTGACAACTACAGATCTTTTCAGGTCTCCATAGTTTTGTCTTTTTCCAGGATTTCACACCACTGGACCCATATGGATGTAGCCTTTTCAGATTCTTTCACTTAGTAACATGCATTTAAGTTTCTTCCATGTCTTTGTAAAAATGGCCTTTATTTTTGGGAACAGCAGTATTTACCTTTTATTTCAAATAAGGCGGCTTCTAAATTGGTAACCCAAGCCTCCCTTTATCAGACGTGCTCTGAGCACGGCCAGAAGCAGAGGAAGCTCAGTCTCCACCTTAGTGGATGCTGAATTACCTCTCCTGGCCAGGTGAGTACAGGGGAAGTGTCTCTCCTTACGCAAAGGTGCTGCCAGAAGTGAGGAGGTGGAGAAGGCGGATGGTGCCTTTAAATCCAGGTCCAGAGAATGTTCACTGCACCCAACTGCTCCTCTCTCTTGAGTGTACCTGTCATTTCATGGCTTTCATTCTCAAATTTCAATAGTCCTTGGAAAAGGGCAATATTCTTTGTTTTTATTTTTATTTATTTTTATTTTATATTGCAGTGCAGTTGATCTACAACGTTGTGTTAGTTTCAGGTGTACAGAAAACTGATCAATTAAAAATACATGTGTATTCATTCTTTTTCAGATTATTTTCCCATATAGGTCATTGCAAAACATTGAATATAATTCCTTGTTCTACACAGTAGGTCTTTGTTGATTATCTATTTTATGTATACTAGTGTGTATATGTTAACCCCAAATTCCTAATTTATCCCTTCCCCCATTTTTCCCCTCTGATAACAGTGTTTGTTTTCTATGCCTGTGAGTCTGTTTCTTTCCTTGTTTCTAAAGACAAGAGTTTTTAGTTGAGAGAGACAGAAATCTCTCTAGGATTCTTGAAATCCTAATGTGATTCTAGGACTTAGAGTAGCCATGTTTACACATCTTCTGTTGGACGGTGGGTGCCACAGAGCATTGGATGCTAACTCATCCTCTTGTCCATCAAGCCTAGCGAGCCTCTTGACTCTTGGTGCTGCAGGAATGCTCAAGGAAACATGACTGCCCCTGCCCGTCTATTTCCTCTGAATGACGTGATGGGTCCCCTGCCCCACTCGAAAGTTCTAATAGGTTTAAATGAGCTATGAGCTTAGAACTGAACACAGGATAAAAGTAGACACAAGAACCCTCTCCTTCCCTTCAAAGTTGCGACCAGATGCTCAATCCCTTCAGCCCGTCCTTGACGGATTGCAGCCATTCTGTATCAATAAGATATCTAAAGATGCCTCTGTCCCAACAATTTCTTTAATCCTGGAATTCTCCACGAGGCATGAAAATTGAGTAACTACATCACAACTTCATGTCTTTTCTTCTCTGTATCCACTGTGTTTGATTACTTCTCAGCTCTGGATCCAAATTTTATCTTGTTATGTCTGTGGGCTGCTGAGCCTCCAGCAATCTTTCAGATGCGCCATTTAAAGATTATGTGACACGATCCATAAGTCACGGGTGTTGCCTCTTTGAATGAGCAGCAAGAAATCATGAAGGTTTTCCAGTTCATGTTCCTCATTTTACTGATGGAAAAAGCAAGGCTCTCAAAGATCCGGTGAAAGTAAAAGTGAAGTCGCTCAGTTGTGTCCGACTCCTTGCAACCCTATGGACTGTAGCCTACCAGGCTCCTTCATCCATGGGATTTTCCAGGCAAAAGTATTGGAGTGGGTTGCCATTTCCTTCTCCAGAGGATCTTCCCAACCCAGGTAATTGAATCCCGGTCTCCCACATTGTGAAAGTGAAAGAAAGTGAAAGTGCAAGTCTCTCAGTCGTGTCTGACTCTTTGTGACCCCATGGACTGCACAGTCCCTGGAATTCTCCAGGCCAGAATCCTGGAGTGGGTAGCCTTTCCCTTCTCCAGGGGATCTTCCCAACCCAGGGATCGAACCCAGGCCTCCCTCATTGCAGGCAGATTCCTTACCAGCTGAGTCACCAGGGAAGCCCAAGAATACTGGAGTAGGTAGCCTATTCCTTCTCCAGCGGATCTTTCCAACTCAGAAATTGAACCGGGGTCTCCTGCATTGCAGGCAGACTCTTTACCAACTGAGCTATCAGGGAGGCCCACATTGTAAGGAGATGCTTTACTGTCTGAGCTGCCAGGGAAGATCCAGTGACTTGTGTTCAATTTTCTGCAAAAGACCTGGGTCTAGAAACTGGCTTTCCTGAATCTAACTTCTGCTCTCTTTCCACATGTATCCTGGCTGCCCATTTTTATTTTTCATTAAACAGATGCAGTCAGCACTAAAGTTTTCATCAGGTCCCACAGCAGCAGTTATCAGCCCTAGTCAAGTCAGCACTATGATTACCCCCATTTCACAGAGGAGCCACTCCAGGGAAGTTATTGACTCACCAAGGTCAGAGTTTATGGAAGGCTGTGCATCCTGAGAACACAGCAGATCTAACCCAACGTCTGTGGTCCAACTGCCCACTCCCCACGCTCTGGTATCTCCACCGCTCAACACGACAAGCAGGCTTATTAGTGTCGGCCCTTGTCACAAATTCCAAATGAGATATAATATCTCCATCTGGAAAGGCAGGTCTTAGCTCCACAAGCAACATTAGATCAAGATTTAACTGTGTGTCAGCTCCAAACTTACTTTTCAGGAACGATTTTCTTTCCAATGTTAAGATCTTTTGAGGCTCTCAAAAAAAAACAATCATTTCTCTCGCCTCGTGGGCGCCTTGTGGCCTGACTGAATGCTGATGTGTTTATCATCTGTGTCTCAATTATTCAAAGGGTTATGGAAAGAGAGAACTAGGCTGCTTTCCCATGCAAATCTCAGCCAGGAGAGTTCTTTTTTCCCATTTGATATAAAATGTGAAACAGGAAACATTGTAATTCTTAAAGATGACTTTTATCTCATCATACCTGCTAAGATTCCTGCGCTATGGGTGAGTACCAAAGCCTCCAGATGCTTTGGCTGTTATTGGCTTTTTTTTTGTTTTTGTTTTTTTTTGATAGAATGGAGGGGAAGGATGCGAAGAAAGTCATTGTATTTGATTTTGGAGTGAAGGTAAGTGTTTCTTTTAAATCAGTCAGAAAATCTGGTAATTCTTTAGGGATCAATGAACACTATTAATGAAAAGGCGAGGCCAATACATAATGAGGATGAATGGGTCTCTTTAAAGTTTAATCTGGGGGCTCCCCTGGAGGCTCAGTGGTAAAGAAGCAGTCTGCCAGCACAAGAGATGGGAGATTCCACAGGCCGTGGAGCAACTAAACCTGCGCGTCACAGCTCCTCCGCCCACGGGCCACGACTACAGAAGCCCGCACGCCCTAGAGCCCCTGCTCTGCGAGAGGAGAAGGCCCTGCAGTGAGAGGCCCCTGTGTGCACGGCAAGAGCGGGCTGCTCGCTGCAGCTGCAGAGCGTGCGCGTGTGTGGGCTCCGCTGGAAGCACAGTTCAGTTCAGTCGCTCAGTCGGGTCCGACTCTTTGCGACCCCATGAATCACAGCACGCCAGGCCTCCCTGTCCATCACCAACTCCCGGAGTTCACTCAGACTCACGTCCATCGAGTTGGTGATGCCATCCAGCCATCTCATCCTCGGTCGCCCCCTTCTCCTCCTGCCCCGAATCCCTCCCAGCATCAGAGTCTTTTCCAATGAGTCAACTCTTCGCATGAGGTGGCCAAAGTACTGGGGTTTCAGCTTTAGGATCATTCCTTCCAAAGAAATTCCAGAGCTGATCTCCTGCAGAATGGACTGGTTGGATCTCCTTGGAGTCCAAGGGACTCTCAAGAGTCTTCTCCAACATCACAGTTCAAAAGCATCAATTCTTCAGTGCTCAGCTTTCTTCACAGTCCAAATCTCACATCCATACATGACTACTGGAAAAACCATAGCCTTGACTAGACGGACCTTAGTCAGCAAAGTAATGTCTCTGCTTTTCAATATGCTATCTAGGTTGGTCATAACTTTTCTTACAGATGGGGCTTAAACAACGGGACTTCACGTGTGCACAGTTCTGGAGACTGGAAGCCCGCAGTGAAGGTACCAGCCGGGCCAGTTCCCCTGGAGCCTCTCTGCTTGGCTTGCAGATGCCTCCTCCACACCAGGTCCTCACGTGGTCCTGTCTCTGGGCAGGCGCATCCCTGGGGTCTCTGTGTGTCCAAATAGCCTCTTCTTATGAGACGGTTGGATGGTGTCACGGACTCAACGGACAGGAATTTTAGCAAACTCCGGGAGACAGTGGAAGACAGAGAAGCCTGCAGTCCATGGGGTCGCAGAGAGTCGGACTCGACTGAGCGACTGAACAATGACGAATGAGGACACCAGCCTGACTCGATTGGAGCCACACTGAGGACGTCATTCTGCCTTAAACACCTCTCTCAGGGCCCTGTTTCAGAACACAGTCACATTCTGAGGCCCTGGGCGAGGGATGAAGGCTTCAACATGATGATTTTGGGGCAGGGGGGCACAAGTTAACACAATTCAGAGAACTGGGTGGGGGGCATTTCCTTGTCACTTCAGTTTTCTAATGGATCCAGTAAAAATCACCGATTTTCAATATGTCCAACTTTTCCTGGTTGTAAGGACAAAAGTGATGGCTTCCATACTCCTTACATGTTTGAACTGAGTCTGAAAGCCTTTCACATTCTACTTTCTCTGTCGTTTACTTGAGTTCATTGAAGGAAGAGACTGCAGCTCTGCAGATCCGGGATGCTGACTGGAGAGAAAGTGAGATGCAGAAATAATTGATTAAATAAATTAAATGCTCATTTGAAGTGGTTAATGCCATCAGCATTTTAAAGATGGGAAAACTAGACTTCAGATATTAAATGATAGCTTAATAATCAATAGGGACTGTATCCCAGGACCTTTGATCCAAGTTTTATATTCTTGCTGTAAAATAGAGAGCCATAAGCAACCTTTATAATTTAGGGTTATACTGCGTTTACTAAGTGCTATATAAATTAAAGAGAGGGAAGAAGAGCATGTGCTGAAATCGTGATGACTAAATTTATAGAAGTTATTTATATATTGAACTAGACTTCCAGAGGAGGCTAGAATTTATTTGCTGAGTGAGAGACAGTGCTCCAGGCATTTTCTAGGGAACAGATTAAGCAAAATGAGGAGTATTACTTGGTGGAAATAATCCATCACATGAAACGAAGCTAGAGAGTAAAGTGGGGCTAAAATTCTCATTTGAAAACTTAAAATAATTCCATCTTGTGCTTCAAAGCCTGGACAGGTAGCTCTTTGTTTCACATCAAAGTGGCCAAGAGGTCGATTCTTCCATAGCATTTAAGACTAATGGTTTATGGGGTCCTGCGTCAGCAGCTTGCCTTTCCTCCTGCACCATGACATCCAGGCAGTCGAGAAATGGTTTCTCTATGTGGTTCTCTAACACAGCACCCAGACAGTGCCCTTTGGAAGGGCTTGCAGAAAGAATGGATGCTTTGCCAGAGTGGTGAGTCCTGTGCCTGCGTGAAGATTTGTGCAGCCAAACCTAGAAGCAGGTAGGGATGAGCCAACATTCTCAGGAAAGGATGGGTTGCAGAAGCGCGATCCTAATCAAGAGAGGCTTGATGCACCAAGGCGGCTTCAGAAATTAATGACTCACTCCTTAAAGTAGATAATAACGCTGAGAGTCTCCCAGAGATGCACCTTTAGGAAAACCACTCAAGGAGGTTTTGAGCTTGAACGTCCTAGCCAGGCTAGTCACAGACTGTCTTATGATCAAAGCCCTGGGACCTAGAGGAGGACTTCACTTCCTCATCTGTCATCTGATCCACAAAACGTCTCTAAGGCCCAGCCAGGGCGGCTGCTCACTTGAAGCTAGGCATCTCCACTGGGCAATGATGTTGCCTCCTGAACTTCTTGAACAACTCTGGGTTGTAAACTTAAGAGATGAAGGCAGTGTGTGGGTGTGGTGGTGGTAGTGTCATGACAGGTCCTGGAAATTTGAGGTTACAGTCTTTGGGTCAGCTTCTCCACGTGGTGTTCTCTGAGGGGAGTAACCTCTGTCCCCCAAACTCTTAATTCCTTCCTCAGCTCAGAGTCACTCACACTCTTTGTTTCTGACCGTGAAATGATGGGGATATTATGCTTTTTTATGTGTGGTTATCAAGGAAACAAAGGATTAGGATTTAGAGAAAGCTGTGGTGGCTCAGATGGTAAAGAGTCTGCCCGCATTGTGGGAGACCTGAGTTCGATCCCTGGGTCGGGAAGATCCCCTGGAGGAGGGCTTGGAAACCCACTCCAGTATTCTTTCCTGGAGAATCCCATGGACAGAGGAGCCTGGTGGGCTATAGTCTATAAGGTTGCAAAGAGTTGGACACTACTGAGTGACTTCACTTTCACTTTCTTTTCATGGATTCATAGCAGACACTTAGGACTGTAGCGTGAGAGGCAGACTGTCTCTGGAGGTGAGAAGGGAATGGCACCCCACTCCAGGACTCTTGCCTGGAGAATCCCATGGACAGAGGAGCCTGGTGGGCTGCAGTCCTTGATGTTTCAAAGAATGGACAAGACTGAGCAATTAAGCACATGCGTATGTACTACAAAGTACGGGGTTGGCCAAAATGGTTATTCAAGTGTTTCCACAAGATGGTCCAGAAAAACCCAAACGGACTTTTTGGCCAACCTAATGCTTCCCTCTGTGAGGAGTTTTCTAAAACACCGTGAAAGATGGCAGCTTAGCCACAACTTTATTAACTGTTCCTGCTACCGCCTGAGAACACGGCGCCACGGTTGGAGTCATCGGTGTTCATGGAGATGAAATCTGCCTCGACAGAAGAAAGGATGTGCTAACTTTCCTTAAGGAAAGCTAGGGATGGCTGAGGCTGAGGAATGAGGCTGATATTGTGGAATATTACAGAATAAAAGGATGTCTTGTACAAAGAGTCTCTTACGACCATCTTAGAGATGCTCGAATAGGCAGCCAGGGACTCATGACCAAGCTGATAAGAAATAACCCCAAACTGGAAAATGGGAGCTAACATAGGGATGATGGGCGGGAGAAAGACAAGAAGAGGACCGCAGAATCAGGCTGTAGCAAAAGCACGCAGCCAAGCTGGTCGGCACAGCATTCCGGAGCCAGGGACTCGGTAGGGTCCGCCTAACCTCCCACTCTGCGGTGTCTCTGATACTCTGGGGGAATTTCTCCTGCCTAATTATTCGACCATGTAACAGTGAGCTTCAGGTAAGAATAAAAATTTATCCCATGTAGGCAAGATCCTGGCAGATGGAGAAGAGATTCCTTGCTCCCAGAAATGCTTCATCTTGCTTCTGTTGACCTAAAGAAAGTGCAGTGTTTTCTCCTGGAAATGTAATCACGGGGGCTACACCACCACACTTTAAGTTCTACTTTCTCCCTAAAGAATTTTTTTTTCCTTCTTAGAGATGTTGCAGAATCCATTAATTTCATGTGATGCAGCTTGTTATAGGTAATATTTCTTCCTGCAATAACTAGATAGAAATGCTAAACTTAATATACTGGTTTGGGGGAAACCATTTTCCCATCTTCTCCAACTAATTGCACATTATAAAATGTTAATTATAACTGTAGATATAATGGCAAGGGGAATTCAGGGAAAATATGCAGTGCCTTTCAAAAGGAAATCAGGAATCTATTTGTGGCTGGTTTGTGTGTGTGTGTGTGTGTGGGGGGGGGTGTTTCTGTGATGCCTCTTTTCCAAGGCGAGTAAGAACCCCTCCAGCCTGTCTTCAGTAGGTGTAGAATGGAGACATCAAGAAGAAGCCAAGGGCCATAAAGGGTAGATATGGGTGTTAGCGTGACATCCATCTCTTTGACACAGAATCAACTGGAGGAAATAGCAGGATATCTGTTTTCTTGATTTTTTCATATTCTCTACATACGTTCTGATTGTGTTTATATGTCATCAAGGTACCACTAGTTTCTTAATGTATTTTTAAGTATGGAGCTGCTAGAGCTACAGCATACTAATATTCTTCTTTAAAAATTTTAATTGAGGTGCAATTGATCTACAGTGTGCAGAACAAACATTCAGTGTGTGCATATAAATGTATACACACGTATATCTGTAATTGTTATAAATAAGAAAACAAAGCCTAGAGTTGAAGTTTCTCATCTTTTATTCTGGGCCTGTTGCTTTTATTTCCCAGGTTTTGGCTATTTTTCTGCTTTTCCTCTGTTGACGTTGACCCATCATAACAAACCATTGCTCACCTCTGTCTAAACCTAGTCCTTTGTTTAAATCTCTGCTTCTCCTCTTTCAGTTTCCCCTCTTTTTCCCAAACAGAGAACCCAGGAAGCAAGAGCAAGAGAGAGAAATGATACATTTCAGTCAGCAGTGTTCTCTAAGTTACACTTGCTAGATTCTGGCCTTTCATGTCTGACTTAATATTCCCCATCGAGGTCATTTTCAGTCTTGAAGTTTCTTCGCATTCTTTCAAAAAGTTAGAAGTTAATTTCTTCTTTTTAAAAAAATTAATAGCAACTAGTTGGGACCATGATAAAAGGAAAAAGGAGCTATATTATGAATGACTGATGTGGGTCTCTTTTGGGGAAAATGTATGGAAGAACTACGATGATGATGTATTTTTTTAATCCCCCTTTTTATGGTGAATTCCTACTGCAGAAAATTTGCATATGGGCCAATAGAGTGTGACAAGAGAATATACTGCTCAAACAGCCAGGTAGCTTAACTTAAGATTCAGTTAATTCAGTAGTAAACATCAGAGGAATGGGACTTCCCTGGTGGTGCAATGGTCAAGACCCTGCCTTCCAATGAGGGGGTCGTGGGTTCAACCCCTAGTCAGGGAACTAAGATCCCACATGTCCTGTGGGACAAATGGTGTTGGAAAACTTGAATACCTCTGTGCAAAAAACTCCTCAAACCAGCAACAAAAACTGATCATACCTTGCACCATATGCAAAGATTAACTCAAAGTGTGTCATAGACCTAAAAAACACACAAACAAATCAAAAGGATCGGTTGTGATGATGTTCATGGCAGGGGAGGCTGGAGTGGAAATAATGTTGGATTAAATACTGAGAAATCTGGTCTGTAACCTGGAATCTGATAAAACTGTGTGCCTTTGGAAATTAACTTCATTTCTCTTGATGTCTATGGAGCTGAGGACAGACCTGCAGGCCCAGCCACCCGTCACTGCAGAAAACACCCCCTGGAAGCTTCCAGGGCATCTTTGCTTCTGAGTGAGTCCGCTGGCTCCAGGTGAGTCTCAGGCCTGCCCAGCTTCAAGGGGAGCAGAAGCAGGTTCTGCCTCATCTACTAGAGCATTTACAATGGGAGATCCTCTTTCGGTCATTTTTTAAAAAATATATGCTTTCCACTTAAGCCTCCATTTTGAATGCTTAATCATTGCCTTGGAATATGGAATGTTTATTATCCTTTTAAAAAACAATTAGCATGGACTCAAATATGTTTTGTTTATAACGTCTTGTAGGCTTTCTATTTTACGTATGTATTTAATTAATTTATGTATCTTAATCGCCCAGCTTTATGGAGATATAATTGACACATAACATTCAGTGAGTTAAAGGTGTGTAGCCTGTTGATTGGCTCATTTACATATTTCAAAATTATTATCAGCACAGCATTAACTAACACCTCCTTCTTGTCACTTAATTACCATTTCTTTTTTGTGGTGAAAATATTTACCATCTACTTTCTTAGTGAAGTTCAAGTATGCCATGCGATGTTATTAACTATAATCACTATAGTGAAAGTGAAAGTCACTCAGTCTTGTCTGAGTCTTTGCAACCCCATAGACTGTACAGTCCATGGAATTCTCAAGGCCAGAATACTGGAGTGGGTAGCCTTTCCCCTCTCCATCAGATCTTCCCAACCCAGGGATCAAACCAGGGTCTCCTGACTTGCAGGCAGATTCTTTACCAGCTGAGCTACCAGGGAAGCCCCTTCTGTACACTAGAGGCCCAGGACTTTCAAATCTTATAACTGGAAGTTTGTCTACATATACTTTTACTATTCATCTAAAATCCTGCTGAGACTATATTTTCAAACATAGAGTTTTTATATCTTAAGAGCTATAGGTCTGATAGACAAGTTACTCATACCAATGAAACGTCTTTGCTTTTGAGCTGGTCTGCACAATTCTCTAAGGACTGCTGTGATTGAATTAAGCCCTAGCTAGCATCTATGGGTCAAATCTATGAGGATGTCTCTGGCGGGAAATCATTATATTTGCTTCCATAGTGAGAAATAAAAAGTGATAAAAGTTTCCTGTGGGCCTCAGAGTGAAGATATTGCAATGGCAGATAGAGGCACGTGGTTGCTTAGGTTTGCTGTGGGCCCTCACTGGAGCAGAGTGAAGCTCTTGGCAGTGGTCCTGGCCCCGGTGGTTTCTGTCCTCAGCCGTCCCTCCCCAGTCTCAGTGGAGGCGCCGTTGTGTGCTGGTTAGGAGCCCAGACAGCCCAGGGTCCACCCCTTCATCCCCCGACTTCCCAGATGCGTCCTCAGCCCAAGCCTCAGTTGCCTTGTGTGTAAAAAGGCCACGATGCCGTGGAGAGGTTTACCTGTGGGTAAGTAACCATGTAAAGCACTCTGCTCAGTGTCGGGCATGAAGACTGTGTGGGAGCTGCCTTTGTTACCAGTTTTATTTCATTATCATCACCCTTGGGTTTCTCAGTGTCTCACTCCTCGAGGAAGTTGTCCCAGCCCTCAGGATTCTTGATGGGGGTGTGACCCAGTGTTTCTTTAGGGCATCATTTTTAAGGAGCAGCTCAGAGCAGAGACACCGAGATCCAGTAGCTGCTACAAACCCAGACAGCTTCTTACACAGCTCATTTTTTACTCTACATGCCTGGCTCCTGGTAGCATTGTTCTAGGGGTGAAAGTGATGGCTGAAACATCACTGCTCAGACTAGGGGTCAGGCCCTGGCCCACAGACTCTCATTGAGAGGTGCTCCCGTCCCTAGATGTCCTTTCCTGGAAATTTCAAGCTGTCGATACACACTTTTGAAAAGAAGCATCCGGACACACGTTTCTCATACTTCATCCTGAGATAAGACGACCAGACACACAGGATGACCTGTACCCTTTGGGTTAGTTGTGCCAACACTGGTTTAGAGCAACTCAGAGAAGCGTGATGTATACGGCTGCCCTGGGTGAATTTGGAAGCGGTTTCTGATCACCTTCTCTTCCGGACTTCAGAACAATGTCATTTACCTTGTCCCCTGTGGAATGACTCCCACTCTGGTTTCTAATCAATTTTGGCTCCAGGATGAGTTCTAAGCAAGGAGGAGGTGACCTGGGGGAGGGGGTGTCTCTGCCTTCCCCCATTTGACGTCTAAGGAACCTTATCACACCCTGAGCTGACTGCCCGAACGTGGGAGGTTTTAGTTGACTCGACTGTCAAGCCTCATCCCCTGTACTGTGTACTGCAGCTGATATTTTGAACTTAGAACAGGCCTTTGTATTAACAAGCAAAGCACTTTCTGACCTATGAGATATCACTGGTCATGATTCCTCTTCCTCGTCATCACCCCTCCCAGCCAGGCTTTCACAGCCCTCTGCTGAACTTGGACTAGACCTGGCCATGCACACAACCCCTCCCAGTCCTTCCAAAGCCTTGTCATCTTCCAGGACAGAAAATAAATAAAAATGTACTGAGCGACTTCACTTTGACTTTTCACTTTCATGCATTGGAGAAGGAAATGGCAATCCACTGCAGTATTCTTGCCTGGAGAATCCCAGGGACGGCGGAGCCTGGTGGGCTGCCATCTATGGGGATGCACAGAGTCGGACACGACTGAAGCAACTTAGTAGTAGTAGTAGTACTTCCATATAACCACCATATGGAAATTTTGCAAAAGATAAGGCATTATTCTCATTGTGAAATAATTCACATTAAGGGGGAAAAAACCAAATATTTCATCTGGACATTTCTTGAGATGGCAAGTTAGCCTGTGGCTGTCTTCAGACTGATTTAAGAGCATCACTTTAGTCCACGACTCACGATTATTTCCTGCTAATAAATGAGGACTTCCTCACTTGGATCTCTGCAGAGTCACCCCTTCCAGTGGAGTTAATTGCCAGGTCCCCTACAGGGCCTGCAAGGCCACAGAGCCTGAGTCTCCGACCCCATCTCCCACCTGTCTCAGCCTCCTTCACTTGTTGGAGCCCCAGGTTTCTCTCTCTGTCTTGAACACACCATGTTCGTTTCCTCCTCAGACCCTTTGTGCTTGCCATGGGCCTGCCTGAACTTGCCCTTCCTCCAAGCTTTGATTATGGATTCACTCCCATCATTCTGCATAGGACCCTAAGCCAACAACCCTCCAGGGGCTTCCCCTGGGCCCCCATTAATATCAGCTCCCCACCGCTCAGACTCCATTCCACTCCATCTCAAATCCAAGCCATAATCCCAAAACCAATTTTTTTTTCTTTTTTCACGGAACTTTCCCCTAAGTTCCACTTGTCTTATTTACTCCCAGGCCCTCCCAGGGGACACCTGCTTTCCTGGTGTCATCTCTAACTGCTCTCAAGAGTGTTCCAGTTTAAATATGAAATTATACTGGTATCATATGCATCCCTTCTAGAAAGGACATTTGTTTATTTTTCTGTATCCTCTGCAGATGTCTCTTCACTAGAATATAGGAACAGAAGAGGAAAAAATTACCTTTGTGCCAGGTAATTATTTAGGCACCAGGGAGGCAAGAGTGAATACAAACTGTGAGAACACAATCAGTTATTTTTTGACGGAACCAGTTAAATGAGACGAATGACGGGTTCCATAACAAGTGTTTGTACATAGACATATAAACAAATGCCAGTGAAGATTTTGGATCAGGTTTTATTTTACATTCATGTGATCTCCTGCTTCAAATCATATATGAATAGGGATTATCTCAGTCATTTGGAGGAATGAGATTGCGAAGAAATTGTCAAAAATTCATTGGCAAAAAACCTTGCTTGGAAATGTTGCTTCAGCTACATTGCATGAACCTTCTTAAAGAAGTCAGTGATTTCTCCATGAGTAGCTGGAGTCTTCTGGGTCTTTGTCAATTTTTTCTTTTCAACATCTGGCCTTGGTACCTGACAGCTTATTCTAGATAATTTAGGCAATATTCTTGCACTTAGCCACAATGCCCACTTTTGTCTCTTTTCCAGTAAATAAAATATATGAGAGACATCATAGTCAAGAAAATAAGCAGGACACCTCTGGAGATTATAAGGAAAAGATAAATAATATTATCAAGTAAAAAAAGTCTCCAGTTTTTATTCAAAATTGTACCAGAATCTTTCAGGTATTTTCCACTTGGTTTCTGAGTTTGAATCCCTTGAGAAAGACAGCCTCTGCTTGTGCAGGGTCTGGGGCAGCGGAGCAGACTGGTCTCTGTCACTAATCTGAGCACCGCAGTTTACACTCTTTATACGAGCAGGAAACGGAGAAGCGTCAGGAGACAGAGAGCAGTGCACGCTTAGCATTCATCAGCTCAGCTCAGCTCAGGCGCGCAGGCGTGTCCGACTCTCTGTGACCCCATGGACTGCAGCACGCCAGGCCTCCCCGTCCATCACCAGCTCCCGGAGTCCACCCAAACCCATGTCCATCGAGTCGGTGATGCCATCCAGCCATCTCATCCTCTGTCTCCCCTTCTCCTCCTGCCTTCAATCTTTCCCAGCATCAGGGTCTTTTCCAATGAGTCAGCTCTTCGCATCAGGTGGCCATATGGGAGGAGTTTATTGACAGGACAGCGATACTGGGGTCTCTGCTTGCTCTTGCCCACGGATGAAGTTAAGAACAGATTTTGCTTTGAGAAGATAATCCTGGGTGGGAGGGTGTAGCTGAGGTTGTGTCTTAACCCCCTTCCATCCCTTTGACTTGGAAGCTCCAAGCAGCACACCACCTGCCTCACTTCGTGTGAAAATGTGGTCAGTAGCAAAGACCATTTGTTTTCAGTGTGTGTAAAACTGATAAAACAAATATTGACCCAGAGAACTATTTAAACCTGCATTTGTGTCTTTCCTACCCCAAAGATGATTTATTCACTTCTACATGCTAGACCCAGCATCGAATGGATACTTCAGCAGCTGATGTGGTGAACCACAGAATACCATGGTGCTCCAACACTACAAGTCAGAACTGTCCAGAGAAGTGGCAAAATCATACACATGTTTAAAAGCAGCCTAGGACTGGAAGCGCATGGGAAACCCAGCTGAACTTGATTCCAGTAAGAGTCCAGCCCTGCCTAGCAGAGACTGGGGGTACATTCATCCCTGGCATGCTGCTCGTTGCTCAGTGTGTGTGGGATGTTGCAGCCCCCTGTTTTTTAAACTTCTGCTGGCTACAAGTTGGCACTTGCCATCTGCCTCTACAAGGATTAAATCACGAGTCGCTACAGCCTCTGACCTTCGACACCCCCTGGAAGGAGTCCAGGGTGGAGGTCAGGAATGAGGCGCTCTGCATTCTGGGAGAAACTGGCAGGTCTTCAGATAGACATTGCCAGGAGAAGATTTTATGAGCCCAATTCTTGCGTCTCCCTATGTCTAGAAGAGCACTAAAATCGTTAATGGGGACATCAGCTCCTCATGACTAGCAGCCAGCCTCTGCCCCTTCACTACAGTAACATTTGCAACTGACCTTCACCCTGCCTCTGTGGAGCAGTCTCTCAGAGCTAGCCGAAATGCTGTCTCCCAGGCTATAGTCCTCATTTTGCCCCCAAGAATGCTAAACTGACAGCTCTCACATTGTGCATTTTCTTAGTCAACTTTTCATCATCCCCATGTTGGCCAACAAATTGACGCTTTTGAATTGTGGTGTTGGAGAAGACTCTTGAGAGTCCCTTGGACAGCAAAGAGATAAAATCAGGCAATCCTAAAGGAGATCAACCCTGATTGGAAGGGCCGATGCTGAAGTTCCAATCCTTTGGCCACCTGATGCAAAGAACTGACTCACTGGAAAAGACCCTGATGCTGGGAAAGGTTGAGTGCAGGAGGAGAAGTGGGTGGCAGAAGATGAGAAAGTTGGGTGGCATCAGTGACTCGATGGACATGAGTTTGAGAAAACTCTGAGAGATAGTGAAGGACAGGGAAGCCCGGCATGCTGCAGTCCATGGGGTCGCAGAGAGTAGGAGATGACTGAACAGTAACAGCAAATGTGGGCTGAGAAGATGGTTTGGAATTCTGAGAATTCCCAGTATGGAGAGATCCACATCTATGCATCACATCCTTCTCACGGGGCCTTCGCGGGCATGCGGTAGCAGCATCAAGGCAGAGGGCAGATCACGAGGCTGAGTAAGCGCTCCTGAAGTGCAGTGCGTGGTGTGCCTGGCCCTGCTGGAGGTCTGGGGATGTGCGGGAAGGCCGAGGGAGATTCCTAGGGCACAGCAGCTTCTGCCTGTAGGCAAAGCAGCAGCAAATCAAACCCTGCTCCTTTTGTAGCAGGATGGGGAAAGATCGCCAAAGGCTCAGGAAGCGGCTGCTGGCTTGTAAAGCTTGGAATTTCAGAATCTCTCCAATTCTCAGGTGCTAAACCTTGCTGAATGGGCTTCCCTAATGGCTCAGCGGGTAAAGAATCAGGCTGCAATGCAGGAGACACAAGCGATGTAGTTTTGATCCTTGGGTCAGGAAGATCCCCTGGAGAGGGGAAATGGCAACCCACTCCAGTGTTCTTGTCTGAAAATTCTCATGGACCGGAGCCTGGCAGGCTACAGTCCAAAGGGCCGCAAAGAGCTGGACATGACTGAGACACTAGGCACATACAAGCCCTGCTTAAGGGACAGTCTTGAGCCTGCCCTCCAGGTCTGTAAGGCCGGGGATGGGATGAGTCTAATTCCAGCTGCAACACAGCCCAGACTCAGGGCAATACAGATATGTTTGACTCAGCATCCCACCCTTTCCAGGGGGAAAGCACTGTCTATTTTGTTGCTGTTCAGTTGCTAAGCCATGTCCAACTCTTTGTGACTCCACGGATTGCAGCGTGCCAGGCCCCTCTGTCCTTCACTATCTCCTAGACTTCACTCAAATTCATGTGCATTGAATCAGTGGTGCTATCTAACCATCTCATCTACTGTTGCCCCCTTCTCCGCCTGCCCTCAATCTTTCCCAGATTGATAGCATAGTCACAAGAAGAAATTTTCAATTCTTTTAGCGTAGTCGATGAAGCAGAAGCAGATGTTTTCCTGGAATTCCTTTGCTTTCTCTATGATCCAGCAGATGTTGGCAATTTGATCTCTGGTTCCTCTACCTTTTCAAAACCCAGCTTGTACATCTGACAGTTCTCAGTGCATGCACTGTTGAAGCCTATCTTGCTGACAAAGCATTACTTCAAAGGTCCATATAGTCAAAGCTATGGCTTTTCCAGTAGACATGGGTTTGAGCAAACTCTGAGAGCCTGCTGCCACCCAGGTGGTTGCAAAGAGTCAGACATGACTTAGAGACTGTACAACAACAACAACATAATGAAACTCTGCTGCTGCTGCTGAGTCGCTTCAGTCGTGTCCGACTGTGCGACCCCATAGACGGCAGCCCACCAGGCTCCCCCATCCCTGGGATTCTCCAGGCAAGAACACTGGAGTGGGTTGCCATTTCCTTCTCCAATGCAGGAAAGTGAAAAGTGAAAGTGAAGTCGCTCAGTCGTGTCCGACCCTCAGCGACCCCATGGACTGTAGCCTAGCAGGCTCTTCCGTCCACAGGATTTTCCAGTCAGGAGTACTGGAGTGGGGATACGAAACTCATACACAGCTAAAGCAGTGCTGAGAAGGATATTTATAGCTTTGTACGTGCAGATAATCGATTCTCCCTTTCCTCCTTTTCTGACAAACTTCCATGTTTAGAAGCTAGGAACAGAAGGGCATCTTCAAGTCAAAGTAAACAGAAGAGAGAAATTAAGAGCAGAAATCAATGAATGAAAAACTAGACAAAAAAACCCAGTAAAATCAAAGTGGACATGTTGATAAATATTTACAAAAGTAATAAAAATTGGATCATATTTTCTTGCCTCTTTGCTTGTCTCTTTAATCTTTAAAGTTTCACTTTGTACATTCTATGTACAAAAACAATTGAGAAGCCCATAATAAATGTGTTAACACATACAATAGAAAAAGTGACCAATACACAGAAGCAGGTGATAAGTTTTAGCAGAGAAATGAAAGCCATAAAGATAAATGATGGAGATTCCAAAGTTGAAATAAGATATAGAGGTTTAATATTTGAATGCACTTAATAACAGAGCTTCAAAATGTGTAAAGCAATCACCAAGTCAAAATAAATAGAAGAGAGAAATTAAGAGCAGAAATCAACAAAAGAAAAACTAGACAAAAAACAGTAAAATCAAAGTGTATATGTTGAAAAAGATTTACAAAATTAATAAGCTTCATTTTAGAGTAATCAATAAAAAGTGAATAAAACACAAATAACCAGTATGAGAAAGTGTAAAGGACCTATCAATAAATATGAAATAAAGATAAAAATGAAATATTGTGAATAACATATGCAATGAAGTCAATAATATAAATGGATAAATTTGACTAAACTGAACGCAAGAAGACATGGGAAGTCTGAAATTATATATACATATATATTTACATTTTTTATATCAGCCATGACTATTCCTTGGAAGGACTGATGCTGAAGCTGAAGCTCCAATATTTTGGCCACCTGATGCGAAAAGCTGACTCCCTGGGAAAGATCCTGATGCTGAGAAAGACTGAAGGCAAAAGGAGAAGGGGGTGGCCAAGGATGAGATGGTTAGACAGCACCACGGACTGAACGGACGTGAATCTGAGCCAACTCCAGGCAATCGCAGAGGACAGAGGAGCCTGGCGTGCAGCCATGGGGTCACAAAGAGTCAGACATGGTTTAGTGACTGAGCAACAAAACCAATTTACACTTTTTAAAGAGATATATCAACAAAGACAGCTTGAATGTAGGATGATGTCAGTAGCGAGTTCCATCAAACCATTTAAAGAAAAATATGATCAATATTGCACATTTGTTTTTCCAGAAACGCGAGGAGGAGGAAGTACTTCTTAATAGTTTTATGAGGCTGGCATCACCATGAGGCCAGAAACCCGACATGATGTTACTAGAAGAGAAAATTACAGATTAAAATCCTTCATGAACATGATGATATAAACAGGACAGCAGTTTTTAGAAACTGCTTTATTGATGTGTAGGCGAAAATATACCATGTTGCACTAATTCCTGCAGTACAGCAAATTGATTCAATTATGCATGCACGTGATTTGCCATGGGATATTGAATGTAATTCCTGTGCTATACACATGGACCTTGCTTCTCCCCATTCTATGTAGAATCGTTTGTATCTGCGAACCCCCGTCTCCTATTGCATCCGACCCCAGTACCCGCTTGGGAACCGCGAGTCTCTTCTCTGTGTGTGAGTCTGTTTCTGTCTCATAGCCAGCTTCATCTGCATCACATTTACATTCCACATGCACGGACAGCAGGGTTTTTTGTTGGTGTTCTTATCAACTTACGGGAAGAAGAACTTTTCTGGGTATGGTAAGCTTCTACATTTTTATGTTTTGATATTTGTAGTTATATGATGTATACAGTTGCCACACTCAGTGAATGATCGACTAAAGATGTGTGCAGTTTATTATAAGAAACTTACAACTCAGTAAAAACAAAATGAAGCGATTGTGAAGATGATGTAATTTCCATCGGTGAGAAATGCTGGTAGAGTCTTTATGAACACATGTCACTTAGTAACAATATGTGTGAACTGCTTTATTAAACGCTTTAACCTTGATGCTCTAATTAAATTCTCATAATAAATACATTATGTTTGTGATGGTATCCCCAAACTCAGGAAGATAATTGGTTTATTCTAGGCTTTCAAAAGTGAGGGCACAGCAAAATTCTGACAGAAACTCAAGTTTTTCCCTCTTAGTTTTCGCTTTTCCATGAAACAATATTCTACTGTTGCACAGCTCTCACCTCAGAACACTCCTGCCATAGCGTCATTCGCTGTGGAGGTCTCTGAAATACCTGCTTTGTTCTGAACCTCTGAACTTTCTTGGCTCAAATTTGAAATGACAGCCTTTAATGCAGAATTATAATGTTATAGCAGTCATGCATTCTGACTTATGATTCACTCAATTATCTGAATTAAACTATTTTCTTTGCCTTCACTGTTGGACTTTGAAGCGCCACTAGAAACCCATCTACCCCTGTGCCCAGTCTGGCGTAGGTACTTCCACATGCCCCCCAAATATCATAAGATCTCCCTCACCATAATATTTATTACGCAATGCTATATTTTTCTGTTTATATGCCTGCTTCTATGCAGCATTGATCTCAGAGATTTCCTGCTTGTGGGAGAAATCGTTTCTTATTCATCTTGAGTCCTAGGGCTTATTATAGTGTGGGACACTCACAGTCAATAAATACTTACTGAACGACTAAACGAATGGGTAAAATGCCTTAGGAGAAGCGGTCACCTCTCCGGTCTGTCGTAACTCACCACAACTACATTGATACATTGATTAATAATTTGTCTGGAAATTAAAGTGATATTTTCATTGTGCTGTTAAGTGCAGCATTGTTCGACCTGTTTGCTTATCTGCCGACATACAGCCCAGGGCAGAGATTGCTTTCAGCTTGGCTGTAGGATTTACAGCAGCTGGATGTAACTGAGCGACTTCACTTTCACTTTTCACTTTCATGCACTGGAGAAGGAAATGGCAACCCACACCAGTGTTCTTGCCTGGAGAATCCCAGGGACAGAGGAGCCTGGTGGGCTGCCGTCTCTGGGGTTGCACAGAGTCAGACACGACTGAAGCGACTTAGCAGCAGCGGGGGGTTATTGGAACATGGCAGTTGTTCACTTTCTTGGGCGAATAAATACATTTTTATGTTGACTATGTAACTTACAGACAGTTTTACGAGCAGTATATATATATTGTTCGTACATTATATGCACGTATATTAATTTAAACTTTTCCATACTTTTCTTCATTGATTGTGATTTTTGTCACTTGTTTAATAATTTCTTTTCTCCCTCAATGCACTGTTTTAATTTTTGGGTAAGATTTGAGGGTTTTATTTTTATGTATTGATACTTAATTCATTAATTTTTTTTCTGTTGGTGGTGTGACATAGGTATCAGCTTTTTAATGTACACATAAACAGTTTTCCCAGCTCCATTTATTGAATAGCTTAGCTTTTCTCCTTTGATTTGTAACATCCTTTATCAATGTTCTATAATTAATAATTATTCTCCATATGTATGTTGGTATTGATACCACTGTTTTCATTTCTACAGTTTTTATAAGTCTTGATACATAGTAAGAAGGGGCTTTCCTCATAGCTCAGTTGGTAAAGAATCCGCCTGCAATGCAGGAGACCCCAGTTAAACTCCTGGGTTGCGAAGATCCCCTAGAGAAGGGCAAGGCTACCCACTCCAATTCTCTGGCCTGGAGAATTCCATGGACTATACGATTGCAAAGAGTCGACAGGACTGAGCGACTTTCACTTTCACCTAGTAAGGGATTTTTTGTTCCTTTTCTTTTTTCTTCTTGATCTTTCCTCCTAGAGGTTTCTGAAAAGAACATTTCTCTTTTGCTGAAGCTCAAGTTTGTTTCTTTTTTTTTCCACTTTAATAGTTTCCAGTCTATATGTCTGCCTTATTTTTCAAAAGCTGATTAAAGGCTCAATCTAAGCTTTTAAGTCCTTAAGACAGTTACTTTGAGTCTTCTCTTTGTGGTTACGCTTACTTCCCATTTTCATTCACCGTAAATGACTGTCATGCAGTACGCTTTTCGCCGTCCAGTTCCAAATACCTCATGGTTTCCTGTGTGAACCCCTTATGACCTCAAGGTATTGAAGAGAGTCCACGTAAGCCTGTACTTGTTGCTGGTTTCTCATTACTTGAAGCTTTGCTCTGAGAATCTGATCTGAATATGTATCAGATACCTTACACTCCAATGGGAAACAGATGCCACTCTCAAGTGGGTAATTGAGGAAGGTTTAATGAGGAGGCTATTTACAAAAGTGCAAGCAAGACCACAGGAAAGCAAGCTCAACATTTGGAACACTGGAAACCTAGCAAGCTGGGGGAGCCATTAGCATCCTCAGGACTGATGTTTAAGGAGAGGAAAGTTGACCAGAAATCAGATAGCAGCTGTTGTTGTAGCAGAGGGTTTCCTGACAGGGGCTGTGGTCAGGTAGAGAAACTCACTTCAACCTATGATAATATACTGACCCATCACAGAGGAAATAAGTACTCTCACTCTGTTCCCCAATCCAATCCTTCCCATTCATGTGAACCAACCAGATGCCAGATGGCAAGTGAGCCATGGATACGTCCACCCAGTTCAGCCTCCCAGGGTGCGAGGCAGATTGAAGAAACCAGAGAGTGGGTTTGGATGGCATAATGAAAGTGTCCGGCACAGTCCATCCTTCCTGTCCCCTCTGAACCTTCAGGTATCCATCTGTCATTCAGGTGAAATAAATGTTCTCTCAACACCGGGGACAACAAAGCTCCATGAGCCTCCACATCTATTGTGAAGTCAATATCCCAAAACTCAGAGTTTACCACCTAAACTGCCCACCATCAACGGCGTGCTTTTTCCTGATCTACAAAATCATCAGTTTGGACATTAGTAGTAGTAATCAGTTATCCTTCAGAAATGGTATACATCAGAACAGGCACAAGTTAATTGCACAGGGAACTGGGTCATTTGCTCACCTGGCACCTGTGCCCATTTCTGTCTACAGCTTTGCCCTCAGCACACACCTGTGGCCTCACGAGGGTTCACTATGTAAAGTTAACAAAAGGGAATGTCCGGTTTGCAGATGGATTTGCATCATGAACCCAAATGTACCACCATTCCCCATGGAGATGGTAGACTGGAAAAAAACAGTGATGATGGGCAATCCCTTGGTGCCTTGTGGTCAAGCACAGTAGGGTCAGCAGGAGGCCAGGAACTGCTCACCAAGGTGAGGGCTGTTACTGGCAGAAGGCACGGCTTCAATCCCAAACCCAAGGGATTATGTAGTGATTCTTTCATTGGGATTTTTTAGTTGCTATAAAATATATTATCTGCCTCACACATAGGAAATACACTTCATGGGTACGAAGGGTATCCCAAATACCCTTGCATGTCTTGACACACAGATTATGTGAAAAGACAGCTTGGACTACTTCCTGGATATCACATGGGAGTCTAAGCAGTAGATTTTCTGGTTCTTTACTCTCTCTCTGCACCCCAACCCCCAAATTGCCATCTTACGGATTACTCAGTAATCATGTTATAGGATCATGCTTTCATATCCTAGCTTTCAACAAGCAAAAAGTCCATCAACTGTTGTGTCTATTCCTTTGAAATGGGTGCTACAAAGTATCACTATATATCCTCAGCTTAGAGGGGATATTTTGACATATCTCGTCTCTAGACACTTTATCAGTATGGTAGGTCTCCAAGCTCTTGTGGGCTCATCTCTTACCCCTCACCAGATCCACTTAGCACAATGTCATCAGCGTGATGCAATACTGGTTGAGATATGAAGACATTCAGTCCCCTCTGGTGTGTCCTAGGACCCGAACAGGAGAGTTGGCTCGGGTAGGTGTGCTGATGCTCCTGCCACGTGAGAATGAGTTGTTTCTGAGGGCCTTTACCAGTAGAAATGGAGAAAATTACATGCCAGGTCAGCTGCTGTATACTCGGTAGTAGAGCAATGTTGATTCGCCTCAGTAAAGCTACCACACGTTCAGTTCAGTGCAGTCTCTCAGTCGTGTCCGACTCTTTGCGACCCCATGGACTGCAGCATGCCAGGCCGCCCTGTCCATTACCTGCTCCCAGAGTTCACTCAAACTCATGTCCAGTGTGTCGGTGATGCCATCCAACCATCTCATCCTCAGTCGTCCCCTTCTCCTCTTGCCTTCAATCCTTCCCAGCACCAGAGTCTTTTCCAAGGAGTCAGTTCTTCATATCAGGTGGCCAAAGGATTGGAGTTTCAGCTTCAGCATCAGTCTTTCCAATGAATATTCGGGACTGATTTCCTTTAGGGTGCACTGGTTGGATTGCCTTGCAGTGCAAGGGACTCTCAAGAGTCTTCTCCAACACCACTGTTCGAAAGCATTGATTCTTCAGTGCTCAGTTTTCTTTATGGTCCAACTCTCACATCCATACATGACTACTGGGAAAACCACAGCTTGGACTAGATAGACCTTTGTAGGCAAAATAATGTCTCTGCTTTTTAATATGCTATCTAGGTTGGTTATAGCTTTCCTTCCAAGGAGCAAGAGTCTTTTAATTTCATGGCTGCAGTCATGATCTGCAGTGATTTTGGAGCCTTCAAAAATAAAGTCTGTCGCTGTGGGACCACAGAAATGATGGACATCACCGCCCGATTAAGTGTGCGACAACCCCCAGTCCTCTAAGACCCGTCTGGGTTTTGCGCCCTTCAGACAGGGAAGGCAGGCGTAGCTCCTCCCTCTCTGCAGGCTCTTGTGCCTGAAGCCCCCGGGCACGTGCTGTCATGTGTGGTTTACCATGCTGGCCGAGGAGAGCCAGCTCCTGGGGCTTCCTGCTGGCTTTTTACAAAGCCTTTACAGCTGTCACCCCCACAGGCCAGGGGATCTGCGTGGGGTTCTGACAGTAGCCAGGCTTACCCGCTCTCAGCACATCTCCAAGGCTGGGGAACTAACCACCAGATGTGCTCATTGTTCCACTGACTCCCTGTGATGCAGAGTGAGACTGAGGCTACTGATTGCCTGACCTCCGTAAGCCCTCCCAGGACTTACTGTAGCTCTCTTGTTTTAAAATAAAGCTTTTCTGATAATCAGTGCAGAGCCAGACTCTAATACTCTTCAGAGAATTCCTTGCCTTCCCCTTTGGCCAATGAGCAGTCATCCTTGCAAAGTGGTTCCAGGTTTCTTAGAAATCATTTCCTGCATATTCCCCATGACCGTACATGAGTTTGAGGCCAAGAAAGATAATAAAACACCGATCACACCTGGGTTGAGTGGCTTTGATGGAACATTGGCAGGGCAACCGACTCCAGTATTGTTGCCTGGAGAATCCCATGGACAGAGGAGCCTGGGGCTACATCCGTGGGGTCACAAAGAGTCGGACACGACTGAAGCCATGGTGATGTTCCCAGCCTTGCTCTTTATGGCTCTCAAGGTTTCTATTTCTGGTGGGCTCATTCCCCACTCCAAATGGCTGGGCTCCAGGCAGTTGTGAACACAGGTGAACAAGGAGAGAGGTGGAAGGGCTGGAGCTGGAAGGAGGAAGACAGGACACCTGGAGGTGTCAGAGTTGAATAGAGTGGGCAGGGAGTGTCATTTTCTTTGCTTGGCACACAGGACTGCGATGGAGAGGGCTTGAGGATAGGATGGGGGAGAATCTTGAAGAAGATAAAAAGGGATGTGAGAAGCACTCTTAGGGTTTAGAAGTTAGATTATCTTTAGCTGGCTTCTTGGGTGGCGCTAGCGGTAAAGAACCTGCCTGCCAATGCAAGAGATGCAAAAGACTCGGGTTCAATCCTTGAGTCAGGAAGATCCCCTGGAGAAGGAAATGACAACCCACTCCAGTATTCTTGCCTGGGAAATCCCATGGACAGGGGAGCCCAGCAGGCTACAGTCCAAGGGATCTCAGAGAGTTGGACACGACTTAGCAACTACACCTCCTCTTCCTAGGTTTAGCAGTCTTTGAGAGTTACCAGTAAGGATGGAAATGAATTCCTCTCTAATTAATTTCCCTTATGGATCATGGCTTTAATAGCAACTCTAAGCAATGATTCCTGGGTCCTTGCTGAAAGAGGTTCCTAGCTGGGGGAGAGGGAAGGCTGGAGGCCATGACCCTGAGTGGAGGAAGGCACTGCGGCATCACTGGGGCAGGTGAGGTCGCGGCAAGGATGCTGGATGCCAGAGTCACGCTCTGTCTCAGCTATGCTCACAGCCTGTCCTCCTTTTCACTTCTTTCTGCCAAAGAGCAGAGAGGAATGTCTCCCCTTTCACTCTCTGAATTGATCCAGAGAAGGTGGCACTGCCAGGCTTGTGGCTCTGTAGAGCCTTGAGGGGGTCGCCAGGAGGCAGTAGCCTCTCTACTCAGACACAAGCATAGCAGGTCCCACCTGGATCAGAGGTGAGGGCTCAAGTGACCTTTGGGAGTTGGGAGGCAGAGAAAGATGGAGACCAAGGAGACCTTTCTCTAAGCATTCTGATGTAGGGCTGGGGCGTTCTGATCTCAAGCATTTAAGAAGACACTAGACGACCTATTAGGCAGGTGGGGATCAAAGTCTCGCTCCAGAAGGTATTTGGCTGGTTCCCCAGAAAACACCTGATCTCCAATGGTTTAGTTCAGTGAGTTTCCTGAAGGAGGGGCTCCTGTCTCTCCACCTCTTCTTAGCATCCAGCATGTGTTTAATTTTCAACTTGTCCAGCGAGTGATTGAATTAAGCATGTGACCTTTGCTGAGACACTGCGTTTAGAGGCAAGGAACCAGGCCTTCATCTCGGCCCTCCTCCTACCTGTGTGTCCTTGAGAAACGACTTCTGTCTGAGTCTCAGCTCCCCGTGTGTAACTCACTAGCAGAAGGAAAGCCAGGCCTCGGCTACAGATGCATGTGTCTGAAAGGAGGAAGTAACTATGAATGAGAAATCCACCTTTCTCCTTTCAGTGCTTTAGATCTTTTTTTCTCCTTTTTTTTCAATCGCTGAGTTGTATCCAACTCTGTGTGACCTCGTGGACTATAGCCTGCCAGGCTCCTCTGTCCATAGGATTCTCCAGGCAAGATTACTGGAATGGGCTGCCATTTCCTTCTCCAGAAAATCTTCCCAACCCAGGGATCGAACCTGGGTCTCCTGCATGGGAGGTGGTCTCTTGACCATCTGAGCCCCTAGAGGGTAAAGTAAATTTCTTATGGGAGGACACCTAGAGGTTTGCTAATGACCCTCAAGGCAGAGTTAGAAGAGTAACCGAGTGTCCGAGCTGTGGGTACATCATATCTGGAGAGCCCGTCCACTCCACTTATACCCTGGACGGGGGCTGGAGTGGTGGATAAGGAGGCTCATCTCTTGGTGTTACAGACCATGGGTGTGGCCTGGTTGGTTTCACGTTGAAATTCCCCAATTCTCCCTGACCACCCTCCTTGGAGGATGCTAGATGTTGTGAAATGATCAGATAGAGGAATGACCCATACGTTCTAACTCATGAAAGTTGTCTCAGTCAGGGATGTTTATTGTTTTGCTTTCTGGGTATGTACACATGCAGGCTCAGGCACCTCTGACTCTGTGATCCCATAGACTGTAGCCCATTAGGCTCCTCTGTCCATGGAATGTCCCCGGATTTCTGAGTGGAGTGAAAGTGAAAGTCGCTCAGTCATGTCTGACTCTTTGCAGCCCCGTGGACTATCCAGTCCATGGAATTCTCCAGGTTAGAATACTGGAGTGGGTAGCCTTTCACTTCTCCAGGGGATCTTCCCAATTCAGGTATTGAACCCAGGTCTCCCGCATTGCAGGCAGATTCTTTACCAGCTGAGCCACCAGGGAAGCCCAGGAATACTGGTGTGGGTAGCCTATCCCATCTCCAGTGGATCTTTCCGACCCAGGAATTGAACCAGGGTCTCCTGCATTGCAGGTGGATTCTTTACCAACTGAGCTATCAGGGAAGCCCAGATTTCTGGGAGATGCATGCAAATTCCAGCTTTAGGGAAAGTAGGGATTTTCATAGGCATATGTAATCATCTCTTAAATCACAGAAAATCTTGATTTATCCAACCTCAGCCTGGTGAGCCAGGAAGAGTAAATATTACTTTTCTAAGGTTTTAGTTGTAAGATGAGGAAATAGAGCCTCAGAGGGGTGAAGTGATTGCCAAGGTCATGACCGTGTTTGGCAAGAAATAGCATTCCGTACCCTGACCATACTGCCCTTTCTTCACCGTGTCACCTCCCTCGTGACTTGTGGACTGAATGATGATGGATAGGTGTCTGTTCATGAATGTTCACGGTGTGTATCTCTGCCCTCTGCTTTAACAACTGAGGGGGAAGGAGCCTTTCAATTCGGCCTTAAGAAAGACAGACACCAACTAGGGTGAAATTAAGTGGTTGCAAATGCATTTTGAGATACTTCACCTGCAGACATGCTACTGACAGGTAAATAAAATGAATGTGGAGAACTCTTTCCTGCCAGTAAATAACACATAGCTTTTGGGCAAGTAGGTAAATTCAAGGAGATTGTCTTTCCCAGATATGCTTAAAAAGTTCAGTACATGAATAATTGAGCAACTTCCTGGCACACTCAATATTTATTTGTAAGCCTGCTCCAGGCAAAAAAAGAGGAAAAAAAAAACAGTTTGAAAACAAGTTTTGCATTCGCTAGGAGTTTGTTTGTTTGCCAGAAGAATACCTAATTATATTTGCAAAGGAACATATTGGTGTGTCATGATACTTTCTTGTGGACATATTGATGTGAACTATATTAGACAAATTAGAAGGGAGATGGGTAAAAATCTGAATCCTGTGCGCATGTGTGCACTGCCGGAGACCAGAAAAGAACTTGAAGAAATCTGTTTGCACATCGATTATGATCCTTATTACAGACTTACACTCCTATAGTGTAAGAATTGCTTTTGCACTAGACTTTTCTCTTTCCAGTTAAGCCAGTGGCCAGTTTGGGAGGGGAATAGAACCTCACCAGAAGTGGATGCTCAAAAACTGTTGAATAAATGTTTTGTTGATTTGCCAACTGGTCCCTGGAGGGCAAGGAAATAGGCAAGAAAGAGGCAGTCACTTCAGATTGGCAGGTGGTGGTTTTTTTAAAATTTATTTTTAATTGGAGCATAATTGCATTCTTGGAGGATGGCATGGCAGCCTGCTCTGGTATTCTTGCCAGGAGAACCCCATGGACAGCGGAGCCTGGCAGCCTACAGTCTATAGGGTCACAAGAGACAGGACTGAAGCGACTGAACACATAATTGCGTTATAATGTTGTGTTGGTTTCTGCTGTACAACAGCGTGAGTCAGCTGTACATATACATATATCCCCTCCCTGTCGAGCCTCCCACCTACCACTCCCCATCCCACCCCTCTGGGTCATCCCAGTTTAACTAAATGGGGGGACTTACGAGGTTTGTCTTGGGCACCACTGTTGATTAGATCCTCACCGCAGATGGGCTTACACCATCTCACTCTCTCCTGGCTGCATGCTTGGAAAGGTTCTCACTGTGGGAAAAGTGGGCAGACGCACCCTCCAGGGATGGTGGAGGGGGAGTAACCCCCACTGCCGGCATCTACCTTGAGGGTCAACTGATGGTCATGTCCCCTTGATGACCTCCTCCAACACGTTTCCCATTCTAAACACTCACGATGTCATCTTTATGAATCTAAGTTGTTGCTATTTTCAGTCACTCACTCGGGTCTGACTCTTTGTGACCCCGTGGACTGCAGCACTCCAGACTTCCCTGTCTTTCACCATTTCCCAGAGTGTGTTCATACTCATGTCCATTGAGCCAGTGATGTCATCTAACCATCTCATCCTCTGTTGTCCCCTTCTCCTGCCCTCAATCTTTCCCAGTAACAGGGTCTTTTCCAACAGGTCAGCTCTTCGCATCAGGTGGCCAAAGTTGGAGTTTCAGCTTCAGGATCAGTCCTTCCAATGAATATTCAGGTTTGATTTCCTTTAGGATGGACTGGTTTGATCTCCTTGCAGTCCAAGGGACTCTCAAAAGTGTTCTCTAGCACCACAGTTCAGAAGGATCAGTTCTTTGGCCCTCAGTCTTCTTTATGGTCCAACCCTCACGACTAATGGAAAAACTGGAAAACTAAGTTATGGGCATGAAGAGAAGCAGAGGCCACTCTGTCTGACCCTGGTCTAGTGGGGTAGGAAGTCCCATCCAGAGAAGGCCAGCACTGCCTGATTCTGTTGGCTCTTCACAAGCTGGCTGGGTCTGAGGAGGAGAGGCTTCTGGTGACCTGGACTGAAAGGCGGGACTCAGGGAGTTGGCACCAGGGGTCTGGGAGATGGACCCTGCATTTACCATCATACATGTTATAAACAACGTGTCTCCTTCAGACCTGGAGGTCTCACTGGTTGTGCATTTATTTTTTGGTTCACTGAATGAATAGATTTTGAGCACCTTTTGTGTGTTGGATACTGTTTGTTGTGGATAACAGCCGGAAGTGAAAGAGACAGCCATTCCTGCCCAAGGAGGGCTCACATTCTAGGGGGGAAGGTGGACAGCAAAACCGCACAGGGGTGTGTGACCCAGTGTGAGTGGAGGCTCTACAGAGATTCACCGTGAGACGCAGCTCACTGCCACTGACTGAACGTTTGTGAACCGGGATCAGTCAGTCACCTCTCCCGGGCAGGAACTGGACTTCAGGCTCCCAGAACTGCGCTCTTCGCACAGGAGATCATCAGGAGGGCTGCACTTATTTAGACACTGGTTAGAAAAAAGTAACCTGCTTCGTTTAAATAGCTGTAAGCAAGTGCAACTTAGTTTTTCTTCATGGGAGGCTGTTCAAATACAGTGCAGGCGTGGTAAGTCTCTTCAGTCGTGTCTGACTCTTTGCAACCCTATGGACCATAGTGTACCAGGCTCCTCTGTCCATGGGATGCTCCAGGCAAGAATACTGGAGTGGGTTGCCATGCCCTCCTCCAGGGGATCTTCCCAACCTAGGGATCGAACCCAAGTCTCTGACGTCTACCTGCACTGGCAGACGGGTTCTTTAGCACTAGTCCCACCTGGGAAGCCCATTAAAATACAGTCTGGTGCTAATTCAGGGCTTTGCCAAGAAAACTGCAGCAGAGGATGAGACCTGAGAAAATCGTTGGTCATACTCTATTGGCCATCACAGACTCCTCTCTTCATCTCATTTCCTTCCTCCCTCTCTGTCTCTCTCCTGCATATTTGATGCTGTCTTATAGGTTTTCATTGGGGGAAAAAAAAAATCAATGCTTGGCTCTGACTATGTTCTTGGTTCGTGTTAATTCCATTTGGCATTTTTCCTTTGATCTGAATTGAGGTTTGTGATAAGTGTGGCAGAAAAAATAGGAGGGAGATTAGAAGCGTTTCCCACCAATGTACTTTCTTCTTTCCCTCTAAGTTTTTTTTTTTTTTTTTGCTTTTTGGGCACTCTGTGGGGCATGTAGGATCTTAGTTCTCCAACCAGGAATTGAGGAAGGAATCTTAACCACTGGACCACCAGGGAAGTCCCAACCAATATATGTTCTAAAAAAAAATAAGATGAAATATTTGTGCTGGTTATTTTCATCCCTGCCCTTGTCTTCCCTTACTCCTTCTCCTCCTCCCTCCCATCCTCCCCTCATTCTTCTGCCTTCCTGGTCTTCTCTGCATGCTCTGGAGTGTGTGTGTGTGTGTGTGTGTGTGTGTGTGTGTGTGTGTGTGCATGTGTGCACGCACGCACGCTCGCACGCATCTCGTGCTTGCTTGTCCTGAAGCTGTACCCTCATGTTCAGGCACCAGCCGGGGAGAGGGCAAGGATTTGCTTTTCTGCCACACCTCTGGCCCCTCTCTTGGTAGCGGTGCTTCTGTCTGCAAGTTTTAGCTCTGTTGGGTGCCCCACCCCCTCCAACCAGCTCAAATTCTCACCAGGATGCCAAGTTCTTTTATTTTTTCCCCCACTTTTGCCTATATCACGCATCATGCAGGATCCAGTTCTCTGACCAGGGGTCCAAACTATGTCTGCACCGTGCTTCCCTGCACTGGAAGCACAGAATCCTGACCGCTGGGCCACCAGGGAAGCCCCGTGGTCCTTCCCGACCCTTGGTGTCTGGGAATGACAATTCCTCCCCATGGCTGGCAGTTCTGGGTGCTCCAACCTTCTATGGTGGTTCACATAACCCTCCCCACTCTCTACATACAGTCTCTATGGGCAGCTCCCCACAGAACATGCCTTTTCTTTCTGGGTGGGCCCCTGACGGATATTGTAATCTATGTCAATAACTAAGCATTGAATATAAAACATTGCTATGTGGGGAAAATTAATTATTTAAAGGGAAAAAAGCGCAGAGTGTAACTCAGGTATCCTGTTTTTCCTTAATCATCTTAAATTATTGTCTAAATTAACCCTGCTTTCCTTCTAGCTTTGACAGTTCACATATTCACAACTGCTCAATTTTTTATTTCAGATCAGAAACTCTCCCCAAAGGCTGTATTTGACTCTGGAACATCCCAGCATCAGACACATTTGACATCGTTAATTCTTTCCCACTTTGGCTGAGAGTTAAGACCAGATTCTCTGTTTCCCATAACTGCAGGAGAGGAGTCAGCCAAGGAGACTGAGGCACAAGCAAACGTCCTTAACAGGAAGTGGAAAGTGTGACCTTGACCGGCAGAAACTTGGTGAAGAATTTGGCAACTGTGGTGGGACCTGCAGAATGAGATGACCTTTGCCCTCTGCTTCTGGAGAAGGGCACCGAGAGCTGAGGTGTCCGGGGAGACTGGAGTCACAGTGACCTTGGAAGGGGGTGGGGGGAGGGCAGTGCCAGGGAAGCTGAGCTCACCCCTGTCACCTGAGCTCCCAGCCTGCTGTGATGACAGTTTCCAGAGGCTCTATTTCCCTCGTCAAGAATGCCCTTCACTCTCCCTCCCACTGTGAACAGAGCAGGAAGGTCCTTGCCTGCCCGTGGATAACCTATTAGGAAAGAAAGCTCTGAAGGAGATGATTTTCACTTCTCATCGGACATTTCACTTCTCATGGGACAACTTAGGGATCTACTGGTCTAAATCTACAATTCAGGAAAGAAACGCCTCTGCCTTTTCTTAAACATCCTTTGCTTTTTAAAATGTAGAGTTCGGGTTAGTCCTATAATTTGAGTGATTATCCCACTAACCCTGACACGTTGCCTCTTTGCAGCCTGAATCCTACTTCAGTTCTGAAGTTAAGCTCTGATGCATCTGTTTGACTTTGGAGGGTGAGGAGAGACTTCATGAGGATTATTTGAAAGCTTGAGTGTGAGGTCCCAGCCACCTCATCCTCTCCTCCAGCTTCAGCCTGTGGCCTCATTTCCCCCTTCTGTCTCTGGTTTCCCTTCAGTCTCTCTCCCACTGAGGCTCGATCTTCCCCAGGCCTCCTCCCCACCTGGGGTGCTGGTCCCACTGGCCCCAGGAAGGGATGTCCTTCGAGGCCTCGAGAGTGAGCCTCACCAGCATGGCTTCCCGGTGGCCTTGGGAATTGTAAAGGGTCTCCATGGAGAAAAGAGTGGGTGACACAGCTGAGCACTCAGAGAAAAGTCAAGAGAAATTCAAAGTGGACCCTGAGCCGTCAAATCTCAGGCCGATGTAGAGCGTCAGAAGCAGGGGTGGTAAGAAGGATGAGGCCAGAAAGGCTATGTCACTAAATCAAGCCTGGGTCCGCTCGCTCGCACGCAGTGAAGAAAATCTACTGATGCTGGGTTTGTAGTGAAGGAAAGTCCAGCATTTATTTGCAGGCATCACGGAAAAGACCTGAACTTCCTGATAGCTTTCAGAGAAGGGGCTCAGTGGGAGGAGGGGCTGCAGGGGCTGTGATCAGCTCATGGACAGTTCTCGGATCGGTTGGCATCAGTGTTAAGTTTCAAACGTCATCAACCTTCTGGCTTCAACCAGTCTAGAGTCTGTGTTCTTGCCATCAGCGATTTTCATCTGGTGGGGGTCTGATTCCTGTAAAAATCACTTAGGAAGTGTATTGGTCCTTTATTTGTGTATTTCAAAGAACTAGTTTGGCAATTCTGCTATGTGGCTGGTTAGTGTCTAAATGGGCTTCTTTGGTGGTTCAGCTGGTTAAGAATCCGCCTGCAATGCAAGAGACCCCGGTTCAATTCCCGGGTGGGGAAGATCCCTTGGAGAAGGGATAGGCTACCCACTCCAGTATTCTTGAGCTTCCCTTGTGGCTCAGCTGGTAAAGAAACTGCTTGCAAGGCGGGAGACCTGGGTTCACGTTCAATCCCTGGTTTGGGAAGATCCCCTGGAGAAGGCAAAGGCTACCCACTCCAGTATTCTGGACTGTATAGACCACGGGGTCACAAAGAATCGGACACGACTTTCACTTTCACTTTTTCATTGTCTAAATCGTTGCCAGTTCCTCAGCCTGACAGCTATTCTTTATTTCTACATCTTCACATTCCTAATCAGTAGCTCCTGATCAACTTCTGAGACTCAAGGGAGGCTTAGGAGACTAAAGCAAATGTCTTTTCCTTCAAAGAACTGGAACCCAGGGACTTGTATGTGGTTTAGGTTGTCTGGGGGCGGCACAAACACTTCAAATTCAGATACAGTAAGTTTGTCCAACCTTTGGGTTCCAGGTAGTATAAACCTTCTCAGATCTGTCTCCCCACCAGCCTCCAGGTTGGTGTGAAATTCTGTCTTCATCACACATCGAGGAATTTGGGGTTTACGTGCACGCGCTCATGGATGACCGTGTGATAGCGTTCGTCGTGACTGTGTTAGTATCCAGCACAGCTCGGTGGGAACGAGGCACTGGGGCCTGCGGGAGAACAGAACAGAGCAGAGCTCACAGATGCTCACACAGCGCCTCCACTGGGGACTGATTCCTGGCCAAGCTCGCTCTTTTCCATCAGGACTCCTGGCATCACCCCGAGCGGCAAAGACAACCTTTCCCTCGCTCCGTGAGAAGAATCTGTTTATCGCTCCATTAGACAAATTCATGTGGAGCACACAAATTGGGAAAACACAGAAAAGTAGAAAAAGCAAACACGGCTAGTCATAGTTAACTTTATATTAATCCCTAACCTTAAAAAAAGAAGCCTGGGGACTTCATGGGTGGTTCAGTGGTAGAGATTCCACCTGCGAATGCAGGAGACACGAGCTCGATCCCTGGTCTGGGAGGATTCCCACATGCCTCGGGGCGACGAAGCCCCAATGCCACAACCACTGAGCCTGTGCTGTGGAGGCTGTGCTCTGCAAGAAGGCAACCCACAGCAATCAGGAGCCCCGCATGGCTGGAGAAAAAGGCTGCGCAGCAAGGGAGATGCAGCATGTCCGAAAATAAATAAAACTATACGTGTGTGTGTATTTATGTTCTGTGTCTGTAAAGAAGCCGGAAGAAATAACGGGAAGGCAACATCACAGTATGAAAGCATGGCAACGATGACTGTAATCATTTCCTGACTGCATAATTGTCCATAGAATTGGTGAATCATAGTTTATAAAGCATCTACCCTACTGTTGTGTATTTAAATTACCTCTGGGTTTTCCATTATTAAAAAACTGTATTTAGCAATTACGCAGCTCTGTACAGCCTGCCCTGGATGACATTCTCAGAATCTCAGGATAGATTCTCAGAAAATGTCATGATTGGATTACAAAAAAGAAGTATGCATCCTTTTAAAGTTCTTGATGCTCAGTGCCAAGAGAAGTGGCAGTTTACAGAGAGCTGCTGGCCAATTTGCAAGGTGGACTCTGCCCCGGGGTGGTTGTGGGGGTGTCTGTGCAGGGCCTGGTGGGGTTTTAGGCTGGAGGAGAGGAAGCAGGTAGGTGAAGGACACAGAGACACCTGGGCAGATCCCTCGCGGGCCAGGTCCTCCAGCTCGGAGGCTGAGCATCGTGGAAATGTGTGGATGAGTTCTCAGACCTCTGTGCAGAGCTGAGTGAGTGAAGTGCATGTCCTGGAAACATGTGGGAAGGAGACGCAATGGGCGCTGGCGGTCAGGGGCCACTGGTTCCCCCTCTCTGCGTCGCTATTTCCACAACACAATGGAGCAGGTCCCCAAATGTTCCACCACCATCGGCAGGAGCCTGGACCTCCATTGTTAACATCCAATCAAACAATTAGGGAGAGTTGATTGGGAACATTTTCTTCATCTAGAAAATTACAATGTGGCCATTTTCCTTCAAATGAGGGTGGCATGGAGGGCATTTTTGATTTGGGGTTTAATTCTTGTTCCTGAAAATATGGAACACAGTCACGCTGGCAGTGAAAAACCAAACCCCAAATGGCAGGGTTTTAGGCTTTATGAAATGTTTTATGGGCTGTGTGTGTGACTGCTTGGTCGATCAGTCCTGTCCAACTCTTTCTAACTCCACGGAATGTAGCCTGCCAGGCTCCTCTGGCCACGGGGCTTCTCCAGGAAAGAATACTGGAGTGGGTTGCCATGCCCTCCTCCAGGGGCTCTTTCTGACCCAGGGATCACAGCCGCGTCTCCTGTATCTCCTCCACTGCAGGCAGGTTTTTTCCATTCTGAGCCATCAGGGAAGCCCTGTTATGGGCTGGAGGCACAGGAATGTTACTGGGGGACAGCAGAGTCTTCAGGAGAGTAAAAGAAAAGGATTGGTTTTTATAGACGGCTTAAGTTTGTAGCCTCTACGAGATTTAACAGAGGAGTGTATGGGTTTGGGAGGTAACTGGGGTTAGATGAGGTCATGCAGGTGAGCTCCCGCGATGGGATTAGTGTCCTCAGAGGAAGGGGAAGCGGAGAAGTGTCTCGCCCTCTCCCCGTCCCCTTCGCTTTCTCTCTCTCCCTCCCTCTCTCCCTCTCTCTCTCTCTGCCTCTCTTTCTGTCTCCCTCTCCCTCCCTCTCTCCCTCCCTCTCTTCCCCTCCCTCTCTGTGTCTCTCTCCCTCTCTGTGTGTGTGTGTCTCTCCCTCTCTCTCTGCCTCTCTCTCCCTCCCTCTCTCTGTCTCTCCCTCTGTCTCTCTCTCCCCCTCTGTGTGTGTGTGTCTCTCTCTCCCTCTCTGTCTCTTTCTGTCTCCCTCTCTCTCTGTCTCCCTCTCTCTCTGTCTCCCTCTCTCTCTGTCTCCCTCTCTCTCTGTCTCCCTCTCTCTCTGTCTCCCTCTCTCTCTGTCTCCCTCTCTCTCTGTCTCCCTCTCTCTGTCTCTCTCTCTGTCTCTCTCTGTCTCCCTCTCTCTCTGTCTCCCTCTCTCTGTCTCTTTCTCTCCCTGTCTATGTGTGTGTGTGTGTGTCTCTCATTCTCTCTGCCTCTCTCTCTCCTTTCCTCTCTCTCTCCCCCTCTCTCTGTCTCTTTCTCTCCTTCTCTCTGTCTCTGTCTTGATGCTCTCTCCGTTTCTCCACGTGCTGCACCAGGAAGAGCCACGTGAGGAGGCTGTTTCCATGCCAGGAAGACAGTGATCTGCTGGCACCTTGGTCTAGAACTTTCAGCCTCCAGAATGCTGAGACAGTAACTGTCTGTTGTTTAAGCCCCCATCTGTCTGTGGTCTTTGCTGTGGCAGCTGAGCCCCGGGCAGGACTTCTGCCCTCCCCTCCCTCGGTGCCGTCTGTCCCGCTGCAGTCCTGGCTGGCAGCTTCCCCCCCCACGTCCCCGGCACCGCCCTGCCCCTGTGCCTCAGGCACCCTGCCCCGTGGGAGCGTCCTGTCCCGGGGAGGGCCGAGCCTTCCTCACCATGTGGGGGCAGAGCCTGCTCACACCCGGCTAGCCGGGCTGACTTTGGTGTTTATTCCTGCGTCTCTCCTGGCGCTCAGGGCATCCTGATGAGCGCTGAGCGGGCACCTCTGTCGGTGGAGACTGGCCTCCCGCCTCCTGCAGAACCGGCCGCTCTGTGCTTGTCTGCCGGACCCCACTCCACCTAAGTCTGACGTGTGACCTTCCGTGTGTGTGTGTCTGCTGGCATGTTGTTTGCTGTATGTTTTGTGTGTATGTTGCAGTGTGTTTTGTGTGTGCTCTGTATGTTGTGTGTGTTTGCTGTGTGTTCTCTGTGTTGTGCTGTGTGTGTTCTGTGTTTGCTGTGTGTGTGCTATGTGTGTGTGTTGTATGTCGTGTGGTTGTGTTCTGTGTTTTCTCTGTGTTGTGTGTCATGTGTGTATGTTAGCTGTGTGTTGTGTGTGTTTGCTATGTGGTGTGTGTATGTGTTGTGTGTGTCTGCTGTGTGCTGTGTGTGTGTGTTGTGTGTGTCTGCTGTGTGCTGTGTGTGTTTGCTGTGGTGTGTGTGTGTGTTGTGTGTGTTTGCTGTGTGCTGTGTGTGTTTGCTGTGTTCTGTGTGTGTTTGCTGTGTGCTGTGTGTGTTTGCTGTGGTGTGTGTGTGTGTGTTGTGTGTGTTTGCTGTGTTGTGTGTTTGCTGTGTTGTGTGTGTGTTGTGTGTGTTTGCTGTGTGGTATGTGTGTGTGTGTTGTGGGTGTTTGCTGTGTGCTGTGTGTGTTTGCTGTGGTGTGTGTGTGTGTGTGTTGTGTGTGTCTGCTGTGTGCTGTGTGTGTTTGCTGTGTGCTGTGTGTGTGTTGTGTGTGTTTGCTGTGTTGTGTGTGTGTTGTGTGTGTTTGCTGTGTGGTGTGTGTGTGTGTGTTGTGTGTGTGTTTGCTGTGTGGTATGTGTGTGTGTGTGGTGTGTGTTTGCTGTGGTGTGTGTGTGTGGTGTGTGTTTGCTGTGTGGTGTGTGTTTGCTGTGTGTTGTGTGTTCCGTGTTTGCCTTGTGTGTTGTGCTGTGTGTGTGGTGTGTGTTTGCTGTGTGCGTATTGTGTGTGTTTGCTGTGTGGTATGTGTTTGCTGTGTGGTGTGCGTGTGTTTGCTGTGTGTGTGTTTGCTGTGTGCTGTGTGTGTTTGCTGTGTTCTGTGTGTGTTTGCTGTGTGCTGTGTGTGTTTGCTGTGGTGTGTGTGTGTGTGTTGTGTGTGTTTGCTGTGTTGTGTGTGTGTTTGCTGTGTTCTGTGTGTGTTGTGTGTGTTTGCTGTGTGGTATGTGTGTGTGTGTTGTGGGTGTTTGCTGTGTGCTGTGTGTGTTTGCTGTGTGGTGTGTGTGTGTGGTGTGTGTGTGTTTGCTGTGTGGTATGTGTGTGTGTGTGTGGTGTGTGTTTGCTGTGGTGTGTGTGTGTGTGTGTGTGTGGTGTGTGTTTGCTGTGGTGTGTTTGTGTGTGTTGTGTGTGTTTGCTGTGTGGTATGTGTGTGTGTGGTGTGTGTTTGCTGTGTGTTGTGTGTGTGTTCTGTGTTTGCCTTGTGTGTTTGCTGTGTGTGTGGTGTGTGTTTGCTGTGTGCGTATTGTGTGTGTTTGCTGTGTGGTATGTGTTTGCTGTGTTCTGTGTGTGTTTGCTGCGTTCTGTGTGTGTTTGCTGTGTGGTGTGTGTGTGTTTCCTGTTCTGTCCGGCTCTGCAGTTTCACAGCCCACACTCAGACCCTGGCCTGTCTCTCACTGGGTTGTGTCCCTGAGTTAGCTCACATTCTCTGAGGTCAGGATGTTCACTGAAGTGACCCCTCCGGGGGCCACTCTGTGACCTGTGCGCGGCCCCCTGGTGGCCGAGGAGAGCCCCGTCAGGGCCACGGCCCGGGACCAGCATCTCTCAGATACACTGACCCCCACGTGCCCCAGCCACAAGACCCCTCCAAGGCTTTTTCTCCCCACTAACCTGAAATTTCTTATTCTTTTTTAAAAATCACTTTTATTGAGTCATCATATGTATGAAATAAAGTTCATTAACCTTACTGTCCAATCAGACATGTGTATGATTGTGTAACCACCACGCCAATCGTCACAGGGAACACCCCCTTTGCACCACAAATGTCCTTCCTCGTGCAGATAGCTCTGCCCCCACATGGGTCCTGCAAACCACTGATCTGTTTTCCATCACAACAGTTAAAGCCTGTTGTAAAATTTTACAGCAATGATATCCTACCTGCAATGCAGTCCTATTTAATGGCTGAGTAGTGTGCCATGGTGTGAACATAACAACCTTATTCATTTACCAGTTCACAAACACTTGAATTTTCCCAAGATTTGGTGATAATGATGAAAGCTGAGATAAATATTCACATACAAGTCTGTAAGCACTTACCCTGAAAGCATCGATAAGTGTGATTGCTGGACTGGTCAGCCAGTGTTTGTTTTACTTTATACAAAATTGCTGGAGTATTCCCAAGTAGGTGTATAACTTTGTGATCTCACCAGTAATGTGTGAGTGTTCCAGTTTCTGGACATCCATTTCTTCTTGACTTGATACATTTCACCTGATACATTGTTCTTTGCAGCCAAAGATGGAGAAACTCTATACAGTCAGTAAAAACATTACCTGGAGCTGACTGTGACTCAGATCATGAACTCCGTATGACAAAATTTAGGCCCAAGGTGAAGAAAGTAGGAAAACCACTGGGCCACTCAGCTCTGACCTAAATCAAACCCCTTATGATTATACAGTGGAGGTGATGAATAGGTTCAAGGGATTAGATCTGATAGAGTGCCTGAGGAACTATGGGGGGTAGTTTGTAACACTGTACAGGAGGCAGTGATCAAAACCATTCCAAGGAAAAACAAATGCAAGAAGGCAAAATGGTTGTCGGAGAAGCCTTTACAAATAGCTGAGAAAAAAAGAGAAGTGAAAGGCAAGGGAGAAAGGGAAAGATATACCCAACTGAATGCAGAGTTCCAGAGAATAAAAAGGAAAGACAAGAAGGCCTTCTTAAATGAAAAATGCAGAGAACTAGAGGAAAACAATAGAATGGGAAAGACTAGAGATCTCTCCAAGAAAACTGGAGATATCAAGGGAACATTTCATGCAAGGATGGGCACAATAAAGGACAGAAACTGTGTGGACCTAACAGAAGCAGAAGAGATTAAGCAGAGACAGCAAGAATGCACAGAAGAACTATACAAAAAAGGTCTTAATGACCCAGATAACCATGATGGTGTGATCACTCACCTAGAGCCAGATATCCTTTAGTGTGAAATGAAGTGGGCCTTAGGAAGCATCACTATGAACAACGCTAGTGGAGGTGATGGATTTCCAGCTGAGCTATTTCAAATCCAAAAAGATGATGCTGTTAAAGTGCTGTGCTCAATATGCCAGCAGATTTGGAAAACTCAGCAATGGCTATAGGACTGGAAAAGATCGGTCTTCATTCCAATGCCAAAGAAAGGCAATGCCAAAGAATGTTCCAACTATCATACAATTGCACTCATTTCACATGCTAGGAAGGTAAAACTCAAAATCCTTCAACATAGGCTTGAGCAGTACATGAAGTCTCAGATGGACAAGCTGGATTTAGAAAAGGCAGAAGAACAGACATCAAATTGCCGACATCTGCCAGATCATAGGAAAAGCAAACCGATTCCAGAAAAACGTCTACTTCTGCTTCATTGACTACGCTAAAGCCTTTGATTGTGTGTATCACAACACTCTATGGGAAATTCTTAAAGAGATGGGAACACCAGACCAATCACCTGTCTCCTGAGAAATCTGTGTGCAGATCAAGAAGCAACAGTTAGAACCTTATGTGAAGCAATGGACTGGTTCAAAATTAGGTAATGAGTACACCAAGGCTGTGTATTGTCACCCTGCTTATTTAAACTTATATTCAGAGTACATCATGCGAATTGCCAGGCTGGGAGACTCACAAAGTGGAATCAAGATTGCCAGGAGAAATATCAACAGTCTCAGATATGCAGATGATATCACTTTAGTGGCAAAAACCAAAGTGCCTTTTGATGTGGGTGAAAGAGAAGAGTGAAAGAGCTGACTTAAACTCAACATTTAAAAAATAAACAAAAAACACTGAGGTCATGGCATCCAGTCCCACCACTTCTTGGCAAATAGATGGGGAAAAAGTAGAAGCAGTGACAGATTTTATTTCCTTGGCCTCCAAAATCACTTTGGATGGTTACCACAGCCATGAAATTAAAGGACTCTTGATCCTTGAAAGAAAAGCTGGACAGCATATTAAAAAGCAGAGACATCACTTTGGGGATAAAAGTGTATCTAATAAAAGTTATGGTTTTTCCAGGAGTCATGTACGGATGTGAGAGTTGAACCATAAATTAGGCTGAATGCCAAAAACTTGATGCTTTCAAACTGTGGTGCTGGAAAAGACTCCTGAGAGTCCCTTGGACTGCAAGGAGATCAAACCAGTCCATCCTAAAGGAAATCAACCCTGAATATTCACTGGAAGAACTGACGCTGAAGCTGAAGTTCCAATACTTTGGCCACGTGATGTGAACAGCCCTCTCATCGGAAAAGACCCTGATGCTGGGAAAGACTGAATGCAGAAGAAGGGGATGACAGAGGATGAGATGGTTGGACGGCATCACTGACTCAATGGACATGAGTCTGAGAAAGCTCCAGGAGATAGTGAAGGACAGGAGAGTCTGGCGTGCTGCAATCCATGGGGCCACAGAGAGCTGGACATGACTTAGTGATTGGAAAACAACAACAGTAACTAAACTGAAGATTTTGTTTGGATTTAGCTGTTTTTTTACACACTCATTTTGAATGGCATCAGATTTTATGAAATGTTGTCACGTGTGGAGCCTGCTGTCTGCACCATCTCATTCTGGGCTCTCTTTAGCTTCTTCTCCTGTGCTGTGAAATGAAAACTGCTTCAGCTTGTAACCCAGGATAATTATCAGGTTCGTCTTAATTTTTTTCCTTCTTTCAGGAATCACACTACTGTGCTGTCAATGTCCAGCGTCTGAAGATTATTATTTCATATGTATTTGTCCAATTGTCTCGTTAATTTTTAGCGGCAAGATAAATTGGAAACCTGTTATACACATGATTGGAAGGGTGGGTAGTTGTGCTGGGAAAATTTTAATCACTCACTTCACTTTCTCGGGGAACAAGTTGTGGAGCTGATGAGCTGTCACCCTGGTCTGTCTCTCAAGTGGGAGAGTCCCAGCTTCAATTTCCTCTTCTTCACAGGAGCCCACATTTATGGGACTATTACTTTCTTAAAAGACTTGCTGTTGTCTCGTCATTTCTTGTGTCAATGTCTTTGCTCAAATGAGAATCAACTGATTATTCTTCGCCGGTTGTCCTTAGTTTCTGTTCAATTTCTGCTTTCTGCTGACTCTTGGTTAATTCCATATTTATATCAAATTCTTATTTTCAAAGCTGTCAGTGTTAACACAAATCCCAGACTTGGTAGCTTTGTTATGTCAACTATTTCTACACCAAGCCCTTACAGAAATCAAAGTCTTAGAGAACGTCAGAACTGATGAGAGTAAGTGTTATGAATGACAGTCATTTGGTTTTGGAGCCAATAAAGTAAGCATTAGAGTTTATTAATTACACAAAAATGTTTCCTGAAGGATAGCAAATGTCAAGGCAAACCACCCTCTGTGGTGAGATTGTCAGGGTTGAGGGAGGGTCAGAGAGGGAACAAAAGTCATCATGCTTCCCTCATGTTTAGCTAAACTTGCTGATGAACAAATGGACAAAATCATAGAGATACATTTATTGTTTTCAGTTCTGCATCTCTGTGGTTTTGAGAAACACTGTTTACTTACCCATCATTTGAAGATGAGAACTCAGGGCGTGTCTATGGATACTGTCTGTGCTGTGCTTAGTCGCTCAGTCATGTCCAACTCTTTGCGACCCCCTGGACTGTAGCCCGCCAGCCTTCTCTGCCCATGGGATTTTCCCAGCAAGAATACCGGAGTGGGTTGCCACTTCCTCCTCCAGGGGATCTTCTTGACCCAGGGATCAAAGCTGTGTCTCCTGCATTGGTAGGCAGGTTCTTAATCACTGAGCCACCTGGGAAGTCCATCTATGGGTACTACTATAGTGAATATTAAAGTCATTTGAAAAATATATTGGAATAAAAATGTTCTTACAGTCAAGGAAGGCAGTTATAAATACCACCTAAAATCACATGGCCATAATAACCTTCCCAGGAACGCCTGGATGGATGTCTCATTGAGTAATGAAACTGGGGCTAAGTTAACAGCACTTGACCATCACTGTGCAGCGCCCCCTTGTGAACCTGAGACTATGCAAATCTTCAGCCATATCAGTCTCTAACTGAAGACAGTAACAAAATCATCCTTCAGCCCTGCATGAGGCAACTATTCTGTGTACAACCAAAACAGGCCAGCCCTTCCTTCTGAACGGGGTGCAAAGTCAGTCCTTAGGAGATGCCCCCTCCTATTCCTCAATATCCTGTAGGATAAACACTACGATGTACAGTTCACTAGTATTAATACACCGTGTGTGAGATGATAAGGGGTCAATAGAAGAAAGCAAAGCAACTATTTGGGTAGCATATATAGAAACATAACAAAATGATGAAGTTCTTACAGCTGTTACAATCTTTATACCTGCAACTGGTCACAAGGCTATCAGTTCAGTTCAGTCGCTCAGTCGTGTCTGACTCTTTGCGACCCCATGGACTGCAGCACGCCAGGCCTCCCTGTCCATCACCAACTCCTGGAGTTCACTCAGACTCACGTCCATCGAGTGCAGTTGGTATTTATAACTAACTCATCCACTCTCGGGCTTCCTTTGTGGCTCAGATGGTTAAGAATCCGCCTGCAATGCGGGAGACCTGGGTTTGATCCCTGGGTTGGGAAAGGCTGGAGAAGGGAAAGGCTGCCCACTCTAGTATTCTGGCCTGGAGAATCCCAGGGACTGTACAGACCATGGGGTCACAAAGAGTCAGACACGACTGAGCGGCTTCTACTTCACTTCGTTTACTCTCAGCTCCAGTTCCCTTCGCCTTCAGTGATCATTTCAGCCAGTCGTGGTCTCGCCTGGTGAAGTGTTCCAGGCCTCATCCCCAAAGCCTCTGGGCTATTAGCTGTCTGTATAGGATTGGCTTCTGGTTTTCCACTGCCTTCAACTAAGGAATATAATGGTAATAAGAGACACAAAGGGATATTCTTCCAGATGTCTTCTTCTTCACCTCTGTTGTGTAACTGCTACCAAAGCTCCCCTTGAAGGTCAAGGTCACTCACCCCATCAGTATGCGTTAGCCACTCAGTCATGTCCCACTGCTTGTGACCCCATGGACTGTGGCTCACCAGGCTCATCTATCCATGGGGTTCTCCAGACAAGAATACTGGAGTGAGTTGCCAAGCCCTCCTCCAGGGGATCTTCCCGACCCAGGGATGGAGCCTGGGTCTTGTGCACAGCAGGCAGATTCTTTACCATCTGAGGCACCAGGGAAGGAGTTCAAAGTGGCTGGATGGAATGTCAGCTTTTAGTTCAGTGGAATCATTGTCCCCTTGTCCCCACCACTAATGCAAGTAATTGTTAATTTGGCATAAAGACCTCTAGATGAGCAGAGGGCAAGTTCGCAAGGATGGGGACAACAATTTTGCTAGTGGATCATTGTTAATAAAAACTAGACTCACTCTTATTTCCATGTCTTTATTCCAGGACATATGAATCACGGCTCTGGAAGAAATAGCACCATATATGAAAAGTGACTCAATATAGTAAGACTTCTGGAGAACACTGGCCCACCCTGCAGGGTATTGCCGTCTGGCTTGTGCTGCAAATGCATCTTCAAAATGCCTTTCCATCACCTGTCAAGCCAGCTGCTTCAGGAAGGGAAACACGGTAAGACTCGTGAATTTTCTCTGAAGGGAGTCCCTTGACCAGAAGCAGTGCTGTGTGGAATGGCCCGTCAGGGGACAAGGAAGAAGCGCTGCGCGTGAAGAAGGAGCATCTGCGTCTAGGCCCAGCGTTCGCTCTACTCATGCAAAGCTTTGCCTCTTCTAGAATGGAAGTGGCCCAGTGCAGTCAGCCTTCCGGCAGGTAGCTGGCTGATCACCCCGGGAAGTGGTGCCGAGTTAGTGGCTCAGTGGTCTCTCTGCGAGCAGACTGGACACACAGTGCTTGATTAGTACTCACATCCACAAAACACCTTCGCAGAAACACTTGACTAAGTAACTGAGCATTGTCACCTAACCAAGGCGACATGTCGAAAGGCCGTCACAACCTAGGTCAGATCCTTGGCTCTCACTCATGTCCACTAAGTAAAGATGGTCTTTCATGCTTGTCCTAAAATTCTTTAGTTCTGAGAATGCTCTCTGCTAGTCTTCATGCAGATATCCTGGTAGAAACCTGAGGCAGGAGTTTGAGATCTGCAAATATAGAATGGATATGGGACAAAAAGGACCTTTCTAATTAAAATAAACATTGTATGCTCGGTTTATCTGGTAGATTTTAATGGTTTTAAAACTTTTGCGTGTGTGTGTGTGTGTGTGTGTGTGTGTGTGTGTGTGTGTGTGTGTGTGATTGTTGGGAGTGGAACAAGACTGACCTGCCAACAGTATGTACTGCTTTTTGGATCTTTTGGACAGTATTCAAGAACCTCAGGATGGAAGAAATGAAGGATGACGTGTGGGCCAGGCAGGATCCATTAAGCCCTGTAGCTTCAGTGCAATAAAGTGTGTGGTTGGCACAAGGCAAGGAACATTATACACCAGAGACACAGAATGAGCAGAGGGCCCAGTGCCCAGTCCACAGTTCCTTCAAATTAAAATACTCAATACAGTTGAGAGCATGGACCAACTTGAGCTCATGATTTCTGAGGCTGCTTTCTGCTTTGTTCTCTTCTGCTGAGCTGGCCTGGGGTGGTGCTGCATGAGATGAGAAAAGGTTCAGTTTTCCTAAAGCTTTTGTCTTTTTGAGGATCTAACCCCAAATCTGCAAGCTCTGAAGGTTGAATTCCAACATCACTTCCTCTATAAAATCGTCTGTGACCAAGCACCCTCATTTTCCTCCTCCTTTAAATTGTTGGGTCAGCAAAACAGGGAGTATTCTTTAATTCCTGCTGGTTCTGTTATCAGTCTGAAAGCACAACATGGAGTTTTGAATGTTTATCAGAGTTCCTGATAGATATTTGTTGGGAGGTTGATTGTCAAAAACAAGGCGGTTGGAGGGAGCTTTTGTTCTTCAGGGATAAATTAAATGATGGGCTGATAATTCATCCTGTGTCACGTATGTGTTCATGCAGGCCATTTGAGAAGTCTCTTCTTAGTGATGCAGGCACTGACTCACCACTGGAATCACCAAAGGGAGTTCAAGTTTTGGATGTTTAAAGTGAGTGTCCATCTGCATCTGGGAACACAGTAAAGTAAGTTAACATGGAGAAGCTTCGCCATCTGGAAATACTGGTTACAATGGACCACATGTTTTCTGAAAATACAGGGGGTTGAGCCGTTCAATAAGCAAGTTACTGAGCACCACCTGGGGAATGGAGTGGCAAACACAGTGCGGTTCTTCCTGAAGAAATATATGGAATAACACCTCAGTCTGGTCTGAATGGCTGTCATCAAAAGCCTATAAATAATAAACACAAGAGAGGATGTAGAGAAAAGGGAACCCTGCTACCCTGGCAGGAATGTAAGCTGGTGGAGCTGTTATAGAGAACAGTACGAAGGTTCCTCAAAAAAAGTAAAAATAGAGTTGCCATATGATCCAGAAATGGTACTCCTGGGCACATATCCAGAGAAAACTATAATTAAAAATGATACATGCAGCCCTATGTTCATAGCGGGACTGTTTGCAATAGCCAGGACATGGAAGGAACCTAAATGTCCATCGACAGAAGGATGGATAAAGATGTGGTGTGTATATACACAATGGAATATTACTCAGCTACAATGAAAAATGAAATAATGCCATTTGCAGTCACATGGATGGACCCAGAGATTATCATGCTAAATCAGACAGAGAAAGTCAAATATCATATTTCGCTTATATATGGAATCGAACAATTGATACAAACTTATTTCCAAACCAGAAACAGACTCATGGAAAACAAACTTGTGGTTACCAAAGGGGAGAGGGGACAGATTAGGAGTCTGAGGTTAACATATACACACTACTGCATGCGAAACAGACAGTTAACGAGGACCTACTGTGTAGCACAGGGAAGTCTACTCAATATTCTGTAATAACTTACTGGGAAAAGAATCTGAAGAAGGATAGATACAGGTATATGCGTAACTGAGACACGTTGCTCTACGCCTGAAACAGACATACTATTGTAAACCAACTATACACCTATACAAAAAGTTAAATTAAAAAGAAATTTAGTTCCAATTAAAGGAGATTTTACAGTGTAAGCCTGAGGTATCGTCCTTTAGAATGTCACGCAAACAGTGGTACAGTGAAACAGTGCCGAGTAGGCAGTGATTTCCCCGATCGTAACCAGAATACGCTGGTCTAGGAATCAAGTGATGTACACGAGGGTGGGTCCTGACACACTCGTATCTGAAGACCCATTTGCAGCTAGTTTTTATTTCTTGCTCCACTATGAACTTGGCTGAATTAAAGGCTGTAGAAAGTAAGAAACGTTTCAACAAAATACAGAGTAGTTGTTCTTTTCATTTGGGGGCTGAGATTGATCCCTGGAAATACTGGCATCTTTGTGTCACTGGGCAAATGGAACAGAAAAGAGTTCATGTGTGTTTGGATGACTGGATTCTGATTATGAAGCGAAAGGGGCTGCCACTCAACACACTCTTGTGGGAAATGACACGGAATCCTGGTCAGCAGCACAGATGGCAGTGAAGTTCCAAGTCTGTTGAATCTAAAAGGAACTCACTGTTGCCCTCTCTTTCATTCTCCCTTGAGCCCGGATTGTCTGACTACCTGTCATGCAGAGACTCAGGGACCTGTGCAGGAACCGAAAGCAAGAAGGTCATAAAGACCGCTTCAGTTCTTGCTTGGATCTCGGAGAGACAGGGCTTCATCAGAAGCGCCCCCCATCCGTGCAGGAAGGCAGGCAAGGCTGCTCTGCACCCCAGTAAGTCCTCACACCTCACACCTCTAGGGCTGTAACAGCTCTCGAAGTTTTCTGAATTTATGGGATAATCTTGCCACGTAATAGATTACGTTTCATTTGTATTTCAACCGAAGCCCTTTGTCCATTTTTCCTCTGGCGTGTAGATTTATTTTGGTTCAGGGAGGGAGATGGCAGTGGCAGAATGAGAAGCTCACAGTGACATTTGCCAGGATCAAGACAATCTGAAAACTGGACCCTTTGAACTCGTTCTGGAGGACGTGTAAGTCACCAGGTGCTGTGCTGAGTACTGGAGATTGGAACACGGGTCAGGTGCCTCTGATGACTCAGCTGGTGAGGGGCATGCACCTAAGCTCTGCAGTTTATTTTGTTTTGTCATTTTAATTCAACTTCATTTTTTATTTAAAACTTTTAATTTACTGTTTATTAGCCAGTCAGTCCTAAAGAATCAACCCTGAATATTCATTGGAAGGACTAATACTGAAGCTGAAGCTCCAATACTTTGACCACCTGATGCAAAGAGCTGACTCATTGGATTGAAGGCAGGAGGAGAAGGGGACAACAGAGGATGAGATGGTGGATGGCATCACTGACTCAATGGACATGAATTTGAGCAAACTCCAGGAGACAGTGAAGGACAGGGAAGCCTGGCGTGCTGCAGTCCATGGGGTCACAAAGAGTCGGACGTGACTGAGCAACTGAATAACAACATTTTTTCTGTTTGTATCATTTATTTTATTACCTTATTTTATTATTTATTGTTTATTTTTTATTATTTATTTATTTAAAACATTGCATTTTAGATGTGCTTTCAATGTGTGTGTTTTGAGATACTCTGGTGTGTTGTACATATTTTTATCCCAAGTTGCGACTTTTCTTTCATGGCTGTGCCAAGAGTAGTGAAATCTGTATTGATGCAACCAGGAAAAGGTGGTAAAACAGCATATGGGTTTGAGAATCAGAGAGCCACGTTGGAATGTAGTTCTCTGATTCATTGGCCATGGGAGAGCTCTGGCTCTCTCATTTGTAAATGTAGCAAATGCTATTTACATCATGAGATCCTTGGAAGGACTGATGGAGAACTCATATGAAAATACCTAGTCTAAGAAGGCAGTCAGTAAGTCTTCATCCCTCATCCCAAGACTTGTATATCTTTCATGGGACTGTGATAAATTTACCTGGGCTGAAAAATTTTAACTACTCAGGAAAAGTTTCTATAAATAAGACAGAAGAGAAAAGCATGTCTATTTAAAGATTTTACAACTTACTTTGAGTCCCTTTACTGCAAGGAGAAACATCTATTTCTGCTTTATTGACTATGCCAAAGCCTTTGACTGTGTGGATCACAATAAACTGTGGAAAATTCTGAAAGTGATGGGAATACCAGACCACGTAATCTGCCTCTTGAGAAATCTGTATGCAGGTCAGGAAGCAACAGTTAGAACTGGACATGGAACAACAGACTGGTTCCAAATAGGAAAAGGAGTGCTTCAAGGCTGTATATTGTCACCCTGCTTATTTAACTTCTATGCAGACTACATCATGAGAAATGCTGGACTGGAAGAAGCACAAGCTGGAATCAAGACTGCCGGGAGAAATATCAATCACCTCAGATATGCAGATGACACCACCCTTATGGCAGAAAGTGAAGAGGAGCTAAAAAGCCTCTTGATGAAAGTGAAAGAGGAGAGTGAAAAAGTTGGCTTAAAGCTCAACATTCAGAAAATCAAGATCATGGCATCCGGTCCCATCACTTCATGGGAAATAGATGGGGGAACCGTGGTAACAGTGTCAGACTTTATTTTTTTGGGCTCCAGAATCATTGCAGATGGTGACGGCAGCCATGAAATTAAAAGACACTTACTCCTCGGAAGAAAAGTTATAACCAACCTAGATAATATATTCAAAAGCAGAGACATTACTTTGCCGACTAAGGTCCGTCTATCAAGGCTATGGTTTTTCCAGTGGTCATGTATGGATGTTAGAGTTGGACTGTGAAGAAGGCTGAGCACCGAAGAATTGATGCTTTTGAAGTGTGGTGTTGGAGAAGACTCTTGAGAGTCCCTTGGACTGCAAGGAGATCCAACCAGTCCATTCTGAAGATCAGCCCTGGGATTTCTTTGGAAGGAATGATACTAAAGCTGAAACTCCAGTACTTTGGCCATCTCATGCGAAGAGTTGACTCATTGGAAAAGACTCTGATGCTGGGAGGGATTGGGGGCAGGAGGAGAAGGGGATGACCGAGGATGAGATGGCTGGATGGCATCATGGACTCGATGGACGTGAGTCTGAGTGAACTCGGGGAGTTGGTGATGGACAGGGAGGCCTGGCGTGCTGCGATTCATGGGGTCATCAAGAGTCGGACATGACTGAGTGACTGAACTGAACTGAACTGAACTGAACTGCAAGGAGATCAAATCAGTCAACCCTGAATATTCATTGGAAGGTCTGATGCTGAAGCTGAAGATCCAACAATTTGGCCACATGACGTGAAAAGCCAACCCATTGAAAAAGACCCTGATGCTGGGAAAGACTGAGGGCAGGAGGAGAAGGGGGCGACAGAGGATGCGACGGTTAGATAGCATCACTGACTCAATAGATGTGAATTTTAGCAAACTCCAGGAGACAGTGAAAGATAGAGGAGCCTGGTGTGCTGCAGTCCATGGGGTTGCAGAGAGTTGAGCACTACCTAGCAACTGAACAACTGCAACTTACATCGCTGCTCTAAGGAAGAAGACTTCTCTAGAACCGTGACCATTTGCCTCCAATCACTCTTCCAGCCATAGCGAACCCTCGAATAAAGTTTCCATAGTTAATGCACGGCATCTGATCACAGGGGTGCCTCTGTGTACAAGAAGTCATCAAGAAGTGAATACGGCAACAGTGGAGACTTTGGTAAATGTGGAGCCGAATCTCAGAAAGAAAAGTCAAAACACTGTGACATCATCACACTTTTCCCAGCAAAAGGACTCAGAGAAGTAAGAGCTCAGAATGTTCCAAGGAACGGAAGGAGACTGTCTTCCCCCTTGAGAGGGCACACAGGATGTGAAGAGAGGGAGGTTCCAATGTCCCTGCTTCCTCTTCTTGGCCTCTTGGGTGCTTCCAGTTTTCAGACTTGCCAGCCTGTGGACAGGTCAGTAGGGAGATCAGTTCTGGTCTATGCCCTTGGCTTCAATCCAGGCAGCAAAGAGGTTGTTATAACCCTTGCTTCAATGCCAGTGCCAAGGTTTTTTTTCTCCTAACTACTTTGCCATCAGTGTAGCTACTATCATATTTCCCATTTGGCTCAGTTGCTCGCATTTATATTTTAGCAGCCAGAGCTCTGGAGCAAGGGCGGGGGGGCGGGGGGTGGGCCGGGGAGAAGAGGCTGGTTAATGGGAGGATTTGGGATCCAAAACCAGTGCTACCTTCAGCATCCCGGGGCATGAGACTGTAAGGGATTGAGGGTCATTACATTAATGAGAAAAACAAAGATCAGCTGGATGAAGTAAATTGCCCAAGGTCACAGCTCGTCAGAGCAAGAGAGACAAGTACCACTCAGGATGGAGCCGTTTAATGATCTTTGCTCTCTCCATGCTGCCTGGGACTCTGAAACATATGTTGTTCAGATAGATCTGCTCTGCTCTTGAGGTGAAAAATTTCCAGACTTTCCAACCCTTTATTCATCTTGCTTTCCTGTGTTTAGGACCCAGATTACTGTCCTTTTTCATGGGGTCCTGCTCCCATTTGCTAATGGTCCTTAATATTGCATCATCACAGAAGCTCTGTCTTGGATGCCCTTCTGCCTAGTGAGAGAGTTACAGGATGAGTCCTCTTCAACCTGAAGGATGCTCTTCCACCGAGACCTTCGAAGGACAGATTAGACTATGCGGTTATTGATTCACATTGAGCTTAAAGTCAACCAGATCCCACATGTCTACATTATGCCTTTAAAGTCCTAGAGAGGCACCGTCAACATCAGTGCTGATTCTCTTTTCTTAAGCTTTTTATTTTTTCAAGGTGGATCATTTCCAAAGTCCCGACTGAATTTGCTCCGCTATTGCATCTGTTCCGTGCCTTGGTTTTCTGGCTGCAAGATATGTGGGATTCCTGCTCCCTGGCCAGGGATTGAACCCATGACCCTTGCATTGGGAGGTGAAGCCCCAAGCACTGAACCACCAGGGAAGTCCTTCAACACTGATTCTTAAAGTGATAATTTCTTGTGATGATATTAATAATAATAAACAGTAAGAAAAACCTAACTATTCTTTACTATGTTCCAGGCATTTTAAACATCAGCTTTGCCTATACGTGTTAACTCATTTAATCTTCACAATAATCTTTTGGGTTTTGTGTGTGTGTGTGTGTGTGCTTAGTCACGTCCGACTCTTTGTGGCCCCATGGACCATAGCCCGCCAGGCTCCTCTGTCCATGGGATTTCCCAGGCAAGAAAACTGGAGTGGGTTGCCGTTTCCTCCTCCAGGGGATTTCCTGACCTGGGGACTGAACCTGCGTCTCTTGTGTCTCCTGCATTGGCAGGCAGATTCTTCAACACCAGCACCACCCGGGAAGCCCTTGAATTAGTTACTATTATTTCTCCTAATAGTTAGCAGATGAGAAAACTGAGGCCAGGGAAGGTAAATGTGTTCAAGGTCACACAACCAGTGAGGAGCGAAGTCAAGATTCACACTGAGGGGGTTTGTCTACAGAGTCCACAGCCCTTGGATGTTACTCACTAAGAACTCAAGTTACATATTGCTCTTTCTGCCCTTCAGGGCTCAGAGCAGTGGAGGGTATACCTTCATTTTATAAATTGTGTGAGAATAAAGTTACTGATCAAGAATCCTGTAATTACCCAAAGAAAAGCTTGCAATAATTGGTAACAGAGAACCACAGTGGATTCTAAGTCCATTTCCTCCAACTGGACGTGGACAACAAGTTGGAACTCTCTATCTCTTTGGAGGACCAGCAAAAAGCGAGGAAATAGGATGGACAGGGGTCAAAGCAAGGCATTCCTCCTGCCTCACCCGGTGGGGAGGGTCTGTGGAGGAGACCTGCTTGCCTGAGACAATGAAGCAGAAAAGGTCTGTGTGTGAGGCGTGTTCTATACAGAAGCACCAGCTTAGAACACCACGGCATCCCCTGTTCCTGGGGTTTGTCCAGTAATGGCAAGTGAGAGCTGATCACACGAGCCAGTCTTTCTTCCTTGGGGACACACAAGTCAGGGATGGAGAAGAGGCAGAAAAGTGGAAGGGGAGTGGGGTCTTCCCTTCTCAGAGGACAGGACAGTGAGGCGCCCTGCTAGGCTGCTCTCTCTGCCCTAGCCTGGCTGTTTTCTAGACTTATGGGGCCCTCCTTGGTCTGTGGAGGAAGACCCAGTATTAGAGAGACGCAGTAGGAATCCATGCATCAGGCTGTTGGATGGCAGTTCAGATGCAGAGTCCAGGAGACTGGTGCCCACCCGGCGTTGGGGACAGGCTCCACTTTCAGCATCCTCTCTGAAGCCCTCAGAGTGGTCCTGAATCAAGGAGGCTAATTTCCTGATTGATCATCAGAAAACTCAATATCCTCTTGTTCAGTAGTTACAGTCTCCATGGAGCCATCTAGCGAATGCCCTGTTTCTACTGTCATAATAAACAATAATTTACAATTCGCTGGAGATCTCCTCCAAATTAGGTATTCTAGTGATTATTGCCAGAATTGGTCACCCTTGAAATAATACGGAGAAAGTAGCCAGTGGTTAGAAAGCATGTTTCCCATTTATAATTTGAGTAGCTTATTTGTCTTCCCTAATTACCACTGGAACTGTCCGTTCTTGGACTCCAGGAGCTATCTGGTTCATAGGGTTAAATAACAATTTTTTTTTAGACCCTTTATTGGCTTTCTTTGCTTTTTTTTTTTTTTCTTCTTCTTTTTTATTTTAAAGAATTCTGACAGGGCATAAAATGAATTTGCTAATTAGTTTTCTTTTCCTGACCTGCATTATCTTATTGGTTCAGTTTGTCTCCAATGAGGCCAGCCAAAGTTGTCGAGCCCAACCAGAACTGTCACGCCCACACAGCTTCTGAAGACCCAGTATTCAAAAAACAATTAAGACAGCATGCAAATCAAGTGGAGGTTATCCAACTGTTAAGCTTGGCCAGGTGGGTGGCCTGTGTCCCCTGAAGTGCACAAAGATAAGATGGGGATATATTATCTCTATAGATTTCTCCACCCACAAGTCCTAAGAACAGACTCTCCCAATCTTGGCTGAAACACTTGTTTACAAAATGACCTAGATGTTCCAAAGTAGAATCGGGGATGGAATCTAACTTCTATGTATTGCATGTAACAAACAGCACTGTGTGGTCTTATCATGAGGGAAATTTTGGAAATCCAGGTCTAGGAGGATGATTCTAAGCTGGGTGATTCCTTTTTGACATTGGAGTTCAAGACCTACTGCCCTAGAGGAAAGTGATAACAAATATAAAGTTATAGGAAAGATTAGACCAAATCTACTGTAATAAGATTTTTGTATCACCATACACAAACTTTTCTACTTAAAGGCATAACATATTATATATTTATATCTGAAAGACCATCTGCTAAATCATTTAGTCCATTCTCAATGATGAAGAAGTTCTTTTCCAGGAAAAAGAAGCTCACTATTTTTCTTTCCCCAAAGTAAGAGGGTCTGCTATCCCTAATCAAGAAAATCTAATTCTTAAACCTTCTGAAATAGCTTCCATAAAATAAGGATTCTGGGACCTCGCCATATAACCGCTAAATCATGATATTCATGGATAGGGCTTGGAAATCTGATTTTGACCCAGAAGAATGAGGTCATCAGTCAAATTCAACAATCACTGGTCGATTCCACTTCTGTGCAACAGTTGAGTGAACTCAGCAATAGAATTGAAGTGATTCACCAGATCAAATTTGTGGGAAGCCTGCAATGGGCCTGCAGAGCTGAAGCCTGCTTGGTGTGAGTCACAAAGAAATGCTTTTGTCTCTCAGAAAGTCTGATGGGGGTGTTTCCCATCACCCAGAGTATTAGGAGAAGTCTGGAGGTTAGAGAAATCTCCTTCTCAATGATTCCAAGTCTTCATGCACCCTGCCATCCATCACCTCTCAGTTCAGTTCAGTCGCTCAGTCGTATCCGACTCTTTGCAACCCCATGAATAGCAGCACGCCAGGCTTCCCTGTCCATCACCAACTCCTGGAGTTCACTCATGTCCATCGAGTCAGTGATGCCATCCAGCCATCACCTCTACCCACCTGTTAATTAAGATCTTCTCTCAATCAATGGATTATATCTCTGAACAGAAAGACAAGGATTGGAGCTGGGAAAAGATGACTGTGACATTGTAGATGAGGAAATAGGGTCCTCGTGTGACTGGCTCACTCTGCTTTGATGATGAAGTTTTAGGACAAGTCAATATGAAGATAGAGCATGTGGGCATCTTATAAACCACTGAATTCTAGCTTTCCACCTCTAAAATGTTGAGAAATTAACTTCCAAAGTGGTCCTAACGATTCTCATCTCCTTGGACCCATCCTCTCTCCCATGTTGGACAGAGACAGCTTGTGTCACAAGGGGGATGTGGTGGGAAGGATCCGATGTGATTCCCAAGCTTGGGTCATAAAAGGCATTGTGGCTTCTTCTTTGCTCTCTCTTGGAGCCTTGCTCTGGGAAAACCAGCCCCGATATTGGATGGAGGCACTTAACAAGTCCTGTGGAGAGGTCCACCTGGTGAGGAACGGGGGCCTCCCACCCACAGCCAGCACCTTATTGCCAAGGATGTGGGTGGACCACTTGGGAAGAGCATCTTCCAGCCTCAGTCCAGCCTTCAGATGATGCAGCCCCAGCTGACATCTGACTGCAACCTAGTGATGGCCCTTCGGCCACAATCCCTGGCTAAGCTTGAAACAAGGATTTATTGCTTCAAGTCCAAGTTTGGGGTAATTTGCTATATAGCAATAGATGGTCAACACAAATATGTTGAGTGATTACCCCACAAATGTGAGGTTGTCGTATTTGCTATGTGATACTCAAGGCTCTTTTGTGCGGAAGAGGTAGGAAGAAACACCGAAGATGAGATTTACGTGCTGGAAAAGTCAAGCCAGAGAGGGGTGTCACCAGCCCTGAGGAGGCGGTGCTTGCATAGCATTTATATCATTTTTTGGATGACTGTAAAAAGGGCAGGGAGTACCAGTTTAGAAGGAACAGTGTGAGTCAGAGCCAGTGGTAGTGAGAGTCCTTGGCTCTGGGGGGAGAAAGTTTAGACATTCTCTCCCCTTTTCTGGTCTAAGCCATAAGACTACCCCTTTCTTGACTCCCAGGGGCCCTTTCTATTCTTTTGGAGACTTTTGTATTCAGACAGGGTAGTAAGGGAAACCACTGTGCTGTCTGAACAAAAGGGAAAGCACGTGTACACACATACATGTATGCACACACAGGCACACACACACAGACACACGTGCACACATATGCATGTACACACAGGTGCACACACGTGCAGGCACACACACGTGCAGACACACACATGCACACACACGTGTGCACACACACGCACGTGAGCACACACACACACACACTACTTATGCCAGCCATCTGTTGATGGGCATGTAGGTTGTTTCTGTCTCGGCTATTGTAAAGAGTGCTGGTATGACCGTTCGTGTGCATGTTATTTTTTTTTAATTAGAGTATTCTCCAGATATTTGCGCAGGAGTGGGATTGCTAAATCGTATGGTAACTTTATTTTTAGATTTGTAAGGAAACTTCATACTATTTTCCATAGTGGCTTTATTAATTTACATTCCCACCAACAGTATAGGAGTATTTCCTTTTCTCCACACCGTCTCCAGCATTTATTATTTGTAGACTGTTTGGTGATGGCCATTCATTCTGACTGGTGTGAAGTGATACCTCATTAGGGTTTTGAGTTGCATTGCCCATATAAATAGTGATGTTGAGCATTTTTTTTCATGGGCCTGTTGGCCATCTGTATGTCTTCTTTGGAGAAATGTCTATTCAGGTCTTCTGCCCATTTTTTGATTAAGCTGTTGGTTGTTTTTTAAAAAATCAACTCGATTGCAAGAAGTGTTTCTATATTTTGGACATTAACCCCTTGTTGGTCACATCATTTGTAAATATTTTCTTCCATTCTGTAGGTTGTCTTTTCATTTTGTTGATGATTTCCTTTGCTGTGCAAAAACTTTTAAGTTTGATTAGGTTCCATTTGTTTATTTTGCTTTTATTTCTTTTGCCTTGGCAGACTGATCTAAAGAAATGTTACAGTGTATGCCTGAGAACATTTTGACTACATTAACGGTTTTTTTAAATTTCTCTCTTTCTTTCTATATTTATTAATTGGAATTCTTCTGTGAGAAAGAGCTGCCACTTCTTCCACTGACTTATTTACTCAGTTATTTATATTTTGTCAGCATGGACTCATGGATATCTATTTTATTCTTTGAGTTATGACCTAGTACTATTGTTATTTATTTTGTTTATCTATGTTTTGAGTTGTTCTAACTTTGCCCATTAGGAGACCTTTCTGGTTGGTCTCCATTCCTTTTTTTGTGCTTTATTTGTTCGGCACTTTCTTATTTTCTAGCTCTGCAAGCTGCTCCAGGCTGGCATTTTCTTTGTTCCAGTCCTGGAATCAACCACTTTACTAAGGAGCTTTGCTTCTATCAACTGAAAACAAACAAACAAACAAACCCCAAGCCAGAAAATGCACAACCTAGAAGTTGCAGATTATGTTTTATTTGGGAGCATTACTACCTGAGGACCGTGTAGCCAGGGAGACAGCCTCTCAGACAGCTCTGAGGAACAGCTCCAAAGAGAGAAAGGAGGAGCCAGGATACGTGGGAGATTTTGCTGGGGGAAAAAAATGTACTCAAAGATCAAAAGATTACTGCCACTCAAAAAACCAGACATCTAAAGTTCATGATTTTAGTCCTTTTCTATGTGTAAGAAGATGCAAGAGTCTGAAATTACTCCTTCGATGCGCTTCTTAACCATCTACGGCCAGTATCCTGCTTTTCTCCATCCTGAATTCCTCTTGGGGATGGGGTAGGCGGCAGTGGCTGTTGACTTGAAGGCAGGAATAATTTGTTGCTTAATGGAATATCAGACAACTTTTTTGTCCAGAGTTCTGATTTTGTTTGTTTTTGAGAATGGTATTTAGAAGCCAAATCGTGGACGATAATTGTGCTCATTGTTGGGGGCGGTCTCTGCTGCTTCTAGCTGCCCTCAGCTGATACAGCTAAGAAACTATGTATCCGCGTAACACATGCAGGTACCTCTGTATTTATGCCCTTGTCTATTTTTAGTGCATATATTAAAAGAAAATTGTGAGTCCATATTGATACCTCCAACCCCAGTCCAGTGCCAGAGAATGTGTTCTAGCCTTCCCCTCTCCTTGTTTGTAAAGTCTTCTCCGGCAGTGAGACACTCCATTCTCTGTCTGCAATGTCCTTATTTGTTTGACTCTAGAACGCAAAGCAAAGTCGTTTCAGAATTCTTAACCCATGGGAATTCCCTTTTCTTTACAACCCACCAAGATTCTTTATCTTTTCTAGGTCTGTTTATTCCTTTGCTTCCTCCTGTCTCTGTGAAGATTATTTTCCAGTTATGATCTCCAAGTGTTGATCATTTATTTCTGCATCTGTGTGCTAACACATCCTGTTTCCCTGTGTGCTTTGCTGTGTATCAACTTTGCACTATTTAGAGATGCTTCTAATAAATGCTTTCACTTTTTCTCTGGGGCACATGGGGTTCTTTGTTCATTCTTGTGGACAGCTCTTCTTGGAAATTACTTTATTGAATTTTCATAGTCATAACTCATTTCTCTCCTTCTTTATCATCTGAGCCACCAAGGAAGCCCAACCTCCTCTCTGCATGTCTCCTATTTATAAGATGAGGTGCTATGAAAATAGAGGATTGTTTCAAAACCCATAATGATGTTTATAAGAGACTTTCTCTACTCTTATGCCCTTTAAAATTCTGTTTTGAAGTCAAATTGCCTTGGTAAGTTTTAGTACAGGATAAATCTAAAGGAACTTGAGGTGATCCAACATGAGGGAAAAGAATATAATTTCTCCTGACTTCCACTCTATGGGAAAATATCATTGCTCTTGTTAATATAGAAAGAGGGTATTTCAATCATCAAAAGTAATTCATGAGGGAATGATGAACTCTTCAGGAATATCAGAGTACTTTATGTTTCTAGTTTTATTGTAAATCCTCCAGGGCAGAGGCACACCCATGCCCGCATTATACATGCACGTTAATTAGCATGGCAGCTACAATAATAAAACTGGATTAAAAGAGACATTATTAGAAACTACAATATGAACTCTTAAATTAGTGACTTGTTAGTATTCAGAAAACAACCAGTGTTCACCAAAAGCCAATATTGCACTCAGTTTTTAAAACTGAAAGTCACAGTGGAAAAACCCAGAGGTTGTCTGCAACTGTGAGAACAGCACCTCCCCACGCTGGCCTGTGGGGATCGCAGCTCACTGCCTGCTGTCCTCAGTCGCGCAGGCTACCTCGTTTCTGGAAACAGCCTGTCCCCATATCTGAGATCAAACCAGTCAGTCCTAAAGGAGATCAACCCTGAATAGTCATTGGAAGGACTGATGCTGAAGCTGACTCTAATACCTTGGCCCCCTGATGCCAAGAGCTGACTCATTGCAAAAGACTCTGATGCTGGGAAAGACTGAAGGCAGGAGGAGAAGGGGGCAGCAGAGGATGAAATGTTTGGATGGCATCACTGACTCGATGGGCATGAATCTGAGCAAACTAGGGATAATAGCAAAGGACAGAGGAGCCTGGGGTTCTGCAATCCATGGGGTTGCAAAGAGTCAGACACGGCTTAGCGACTCAACAGCAAGGATGTGTCTAAGAACTCAGATGTTCTTCCAGGACACACTGTATCCTAAGGCATGAGGTTTTCACATTTAATCATCTGTCTGCCACTCCTTCACTCAGGGATGCTGCTTTGTTTTCTGTTGGGGGTTTCATGCCGCCCAATTATGATCTTTGAGGGATTATTTCCACCCTTGGTGTTTGCACCCACTCTGCTTACTGGTGAACACCTCCGTTGGAGAATTTTAATGCAACCCTGGGGTGATGTCATGCCTTTCTGGGTTAGTAATGAGAGCGGAGGCAGACGAATTAGAGAAGCCCTGGCATTCGTTCGTGTCACAGCTCACCCCTCCCTGCCTCCCTGCGGGAACAGGACTCGCTGCGGTTGGCTCTGCCCACTGCTCTCTGCGCTATGGTGAGCGGGGGTGACTGTTCCTCTTTGCCTTTCCTCTCATGTGTGTGAAATATTCACTCTCCCCTAAATGACCTGCCACTCAAAAGCTCCTGGAAAGAGACTGTGTGTTCCATCAAGGGACAGGATCAGTGAACAGGAATCTCAGGATCATCGAGCAGCCAGGATAACCATCACACAGGCTCACCTGCTCGGAATAAGTGATCCGAGAAGCGTTCAGTGGACCGAGGGTGAGACACCTATTTTGCTGCCCCAAATTTGTATGCTTCATCACACAGAGCCACTCAGGCCTTCCCCAAGCCCTGATTTAGTCTCACTTTAGACACGGTTTAAACACACTTCCTCGTTCAGTTTCACACTCGGAATCAGGGGCTAATATGGGAAACTGAGGGTGTAGCTTCTCTCAGCTTCATCACTAAGAGCCTGGGTGAACTTGAGCTAAGTATTCCAGCAGACTGGACACAGGCTTTCTTATCTATAAGTGGCGGCTTGGGCGAGGTGACCACTAGGGTCCCTCTCATGTAAACATCCTGTCTTTCTGAATTCTGTGAAAGCTCTCAGGGGCCAGCCCTGAGCCGGGCAGAGTGGACCACTGGCTAGACCTGCCTGAGAGGGTAACTCAGCGGCAGTAAACGGAAGTGTTTCTTGTCTTCAAGACCACGGGGCACCCAGAGACCAGCTCATCAGGGAGAAGACACTCAGTGACATGAGGACAGGGCAGGGAGTGCTGAGATAGACGATGCCCCAGGAGAGAAGGTCTGGGTTACCCGCCCCAGGAAAGAGCCTGGCTTCCATCTGACCGGGGGGAGCCTTGTGTACTGAGAGCCTTGCATGGGCTGAGCGGTAACCCTGATTTGCTTTCTTCAGTTCCTCTTTCAAAAAATGTTTCTTTGGGGGGATGCGTCCCTGGTGGCTGGTGAAGAATCCACTTACCAAACAAGGGAAGCGGGTTTGAGCCCTGTTGCGGGAAGACCCTAGCGTTGCAGAGCAGCTAAGCCCGTGTGCCGTAAGTACTGAGCCTGTACTGAGCTCTAGAGTCCAGGAGCTGCAACTACTGAGCCCGCCTGCCTCTACTACTGAAGCCAGAGCACCAAGAGCCTGTGCTTCCCAACCGGAGAAGCCACCGCAATGAGGAGCCCCTGCAACACCCCCAGAGGGTGGCCCCGCTCCCGGCAAGACTAGAGAAACGTCCACGAAGACCCAGCACAGCCAGGAACAAAGACAGAACAATCACGGAAAGATTTCTTTTTAAATGTGGACCATTTTTAAAGCATTTATTGAATTTGTTACAGTATCGTTTCTGTTTTATGTTTGGGTTTTTGGCCACAAGGCATGTGGAATCTTATCTCCCCGACCAGGGGTCAAACCTGCACACCCTGCATTGGAAGGGAGGAGGCTTTCTTTAAAGCTGGTTCTCAGTGATAGTGTCGCAGGAGGGCCTGGTGACCCATCGGTGCACCTGAGACCTCGCCAGTGAGATGCTGTCATGAGAAGTATCCTACAAACTAAGAAGGCGCTCAGCAGTCCTTAGCTGGACAGAGGCTTCACTGTAAAAAGCAAGGCAAGTCCGGAACCTCCCTCGGGTGGGGTCACCCAGGGCCACGGCTGATCCTCCCATCAACCTGGCGTTTGCTGCTCAGCATTCTCCCCGGGCACTCATTCTGCAGGGAAATGCCATCGTCCTCTTGTCCCTGCCCATCCGAATCCCCCATCCTTCAAGTCCCTCTAGTTCTCTCCCCAGGGTGAGCCCTTCCCCACGTACTCCCTAAGCTCTAAGTCCATAGTCACTTCCCTTAGCATTTGGTGACCGTCTCCGGCGTGAGCTTTGCTTCCGTGTCTGTGTTCTAGGCTTCTTGAGAGCAGGGCTGATGTTTACGCCACTCTGCATCTCCATGCTGCTGTGTCTGGGGCTGGCAAACCCTGGACCCTGAGGACCTAACTGTCTAAGGGATGCTACCCTTGCTTTCTTCCCAATGTATTATCGGTGGGCTTCCTAAGTCAGAACTCACATGAATGTCTGAGTCAGGTGTAGAATTCAAAATAGCCTGCTTCATTCTTGAGGGATGTTTGGATTCTGGACTGCAAAGATGGCCTCAAACTCCAAACCCCTCTTTAAAGCATGGCTTTGTAAATGACTTCTGAGCCAGAACGTAATCCTCATGAAAGGGGTGCTGCAGTGGATGAATGCAGAGTGTGGGCATTTATCTGCAAATTTATTTGCAAATTAGTGTTGGGAGAAAGAGAGGGGTGAGGCTTCTCCACCTGTAAAATTAGAATCATGCCTAACCAGAGGATGGTGGCAAGGATTCAGAGAGCGCGTGCTCACAGAATGTCTCCTGTACAGTAACCAGCCTGCAGGTGCTAGGTAGTCATTATTACCATTGACTCAGGAGCCTCTGAACTCACCCCAGCCAGGATCTCCTGTCTGGCATGAATGTTCATTTTTCCAAAACTGTTCAGGTCTACCTGAAAAGGAAATTGAACTGCACTGCTCAGCAGATTGTCAGTCAAAGGCCACAGGTGACATTTAGGTTAACTAACTGAAAGGTTGAAGGTGGGAGGAGAAGGGGAGACAGAGGATGAGATGGTTGGATGGCATCACCGACTCAATGGACATGAGTGTGAGCAAGCTCCAGGAGCTGGTGATGGACAGGGAGGCCTGGTGTGCTGCAGTCCATGGGCTCGCAAAGAGTTGGACACGACTTAGCGATTGAACTGAACTGAATTGAACTGACTGACTGAACCTGGCCTCCAGGGTGACCAGTGTGGAGAGCACAGAACCTTTGCTTTCTTTTTCCCGGGAACGGGGACCCCCAGCAGGACCCCGAGGACCCTCAGACAGCTGGTGGCAGCCCAGCCTCCTTTCCAGGGCTGATGACCGAGTTCACCCCTGGTGTGTGTCATAGGGCTCAGCAAGGTCTTTGAGAGCAGCTGGCTACAGGAAATACAGATTTGCATTAAAAGCGATTTTAGACATGGAGACTGCCCGACGCCCTCTTCAGAAGCTGACCTCTCTGTGAGCGGGCAAACACTGAGTTCCTTTGAGAAATGGCGGTCCACGGGAAGTCAGGGGCTCCTTGGCGCTCCTCTCCCGGCCTCAGAGGGCTTGGCGGCCTTTTCTGTACTTACTTACTTTACTTACTTATTTACAACAGGGCCGAACTTTCTTAGTTGACTCTGCCGCGGCTCCTGGGCGATTTCAAACGTCATCCGCGTTGGAAGCTAAGCCACATTAACATTCTGGGCTCTTTTGGTTTTTCTGTTGCTGTTTTGTTTGGTAGCCCTTTTGCTCCCCTTCTCGCAAGGGCTCTGGAATCCTCAGCAGCTTAACAAGGGTACAAACACGCTTGACTGTGATATACAGAGGATCACACCGTGTTTGGAGCCTAAAGAAGGTGGTGCAAGGAACTTTCCCGGTGGGCCAGTGGTTAAGAGTCCGCCCTGCAATGCAGGGGGCACAGGTTCGATCTCAGGTCTAGGAACTAAGATCCCACATGCTTCAGGGCAACTAAGCTCACGTGGTCCGCAGGCTGAGTACCACAAGCCGACCAAGACCACTCACTGCAAGGAAAGATCCCGTGGGCTGCAGCTAAGACCCGGCACAGTCAATACAGAAACGTTTTCTTTTTTTTTAAAGAAAGCAGGGCAGTCAAGTTCCCTAGAGTTCTGTGGGAAGAGTGAACAAACAGACTCCTGCTTAAGGAACATGGGGCAGAATTTGTGCTGGGGCAGGTGAGAGGTGAAAACCTGAATGAGGAGAGGTCACAGCTGGCGGGTGTGGTCTGAAAGGCCCCGGGGGCCAGCAGGAGGCTCAGCCAATCTCTGTGCGAGGGGCCTCAGGGCGGAGGACATGTGGACCTCTGAGAACAGTTGGTCCCTCGAGCTGACTGGAGGAAAGGATGCTTCTTGGAAGGAAACTTGGACGAGTAGGGAGGGGACCTCTTGTGCCCGAGTAAAGAGTTTGGTTTTCTTTTTAGATAACAGAGTCTCAAAGAATACTTTTATGAGGGATAATGTGGTGTCAGGCATGGATAGATATCGGATCCATGTTGGAACCAGGGCTTCCCAGGTGGCGCAGTGGTAGAGAATCTGCCTGCCGCTGCAAGAGATGAGGGTTCCAGCCCTGAGTAGGGAAGATCCCCTGGAGAAGGGAATGGCAGCCCACTCCAGCAGTCTTGCCTAGAGAATCCCATGGGCAGAGGAGCTTGGCGGGCTACAGTCCACGGGGTCGCAGAGTCAGACACGACTGAGCGAGGAAAGCACCACCACCGTCAGGCTGGAACCAAGGGACATGGAAGAAGCGGAGACATTAGGAGGCCGCTGTGAGTGTTTCAGACCAGATTCGACTGTGATAGCAGCCCCGAATGGACAGAGAAGTCAGTTAGATGAGACTTATTCCGTGACTATGGCAACAAGGATAAATAGGAAGCATTACTGGTACAACACAATGGGGTCAACACACGGGACCAGAAACCAGGAGACCAGAGCTGCCGTAAGACTTTTCTCCACTGATCCTAGGAAACTGAGCTAACTTCTCTGGACTGCCTCTTACTCCTGGATGAGAGAGGCAACTGTAATATCAGGGTTTGCTTCGCAAAGTTTGAGAATGAAAGAAGACTTGAGCAGAAAACACTTTTGAAAAGTTAGGACAATCATGCAAGCCATCATCATTAGTATCCCCATGCAACTGGAATCCTCATGATGTTAATTTTTGCGTGTCGGGCCCAGAGGCAGGGGTCCAGGGGAGGCACAGTCCGCTGGCATCTGTGCGCTCCTGGAGGGAGACAGAAGACCACTCTGCCTCATGGCAGGAGGGGAGTTTCCTACTTCCAGGCCAAACAATAAAAAAGAGCTATCTCTTCCCCAAGAGCTTGTCTCTGAAAGGCGTGATTCTCATAAACATTATCATTCAGGCGTAAGCATATGTGGTACCAAACGGTAGCCTCAGTTCCCCTGCTGGGGGAGGAAGTTTCTGCTGCCCACAGTAAACATAAACCCAGATAAACTCACAGCCAGCGGGGGTGAGTCAGCAAGCACTCTGAGCTGCCCCTGTGTGCTTCCCGCACACGCTGCCATTTCCAAGCTCCAAACCGATGCTGGGAGGACTGGTACCCACTCCCACCCCGGGGCTTTCCATCAGGCAGACCTCCTATTAGCGGATGGGGCTCCCAGCACCTTGCTGCCTGCTGGGTCCTACAGCGCGTGCCTTTCCCACCCGGGTGCAGGCAGGAGGCGGGGCTCTGCAGGAGGTGACGGGTGGGGAAGGGACTGGAGCAGATGGCCACTGTAGCTCCAGGAATGATCAGCCTTTAAATGAGAGATGAGGTTCAGGAGCCATCACGTTCTACAGACGTCAGGGGGATCAGCGCTGTCACTTCGTTAGTTCAGCATTCATTTGAGGAGGTGGGAAGATCTTGGTACATGTCAGGGGTTGGTGCCAGACGGCTGGCTCTGTAATCGGCGTTCCCTATAAATGATCCTGTTTCATCTGCACCAGCGCCTTCCACTGTAGCCCATTTTATGGACGAGAAAATTCAGCCTCGCAGAAGGTAAGCACCTTCGAATAAAGCCACAGAACTAATACGTGATACTTTTCAGGATCACATTAAAGCTTGCAGCAACCCAGGCATTTTACTAATCTTGTCAGCGCTCTGATATCCTGGGAATGAAATTCTCTGCCCCCCACCCCCATTCCACGCCTGTGCTTGGCAGGTACCAGCACTCAATAAATATTTTTGGATTGATTGATCACAAGTGGAATGAAGATGGAAGTGTGGCATCTGCTGCCCAGCGTGAGGAGGAAATTAGCTGGACCAGCTCCTCCGAGATCCTGGGGCTTACAGGGTGAGAGGAGACAGGGATGGGGAAGCAACCAAGAAGTAAGGAGGGGAGTAACGGGGGAGGTGACAGAAGTGAATCGGAATGAGGACAGAAAGTAGACAGAAAACGCATAGGAACTAACAGGAATGAGTGCTTGGAGTTAGAAAACAGTTTGATCTCGCTTATATATGGAATCTAAAAGAGCCCAGGGCATAAAAACAGAAAGTGAAGATGGAGGGTCCCAGGGGCTAGAGGCAGGGATGGGGGTGGCGAGCGCTTTAAGGTGCTCACTTGCAACCAGAAGATAAGCCCTGGAGAGGTAACGTGCAGTCCAGTGAATGCAGACCACACTATTGTATTATAATCGGTAAACTCGCTGAGAGACTAGCTCTTAATTAATCCCACCAGGAGAAAGTGATGATAATTGTGCCCAAATAGAGATGCTAGCTCGGAGAAGGCACTGGCGACCCACTCCAGTACTCTTGCCTGGAAACTCCCATAGATGGAGGAGCCTGGTGGGCTGCAGTCCATGGGGTCGCTAAGAGTCGGATACGACTGAGCGACTTCACTTTCACTTTCCACTTTCATGCATTGGAGAAGGAAATGGCGACCCACTCCAGTGTTCTTGCCTGGAGAATCCCAGGGACGGGGGAGCCTGGTGGGCTGCCGTCTATGGGGTCTCACAGAGTCGGACATGACTGGTATGACTCAGCAGCAGCAGCAGCAGCAGCATCAGAGGTGCTAGCTAACACTGCATTGGCAACCGACTACAATATACGCATCGATCGATCAACAAGTTGTATACGTTACACATACCCATATAGGTCAAATATATTTCAATAAGAGAGAATAAAGAACAAAGTGGGCTTCATGTAATCGTTGTAAGACAGGCGATGTCTTTCTTACTTCGTCCATCTTCATCCTGCAGGATAGAAATGGATTGAGGGACTTTCCTGATGGTCTGGTGGCTAAGATGCCGTGCTCCCAGCTCAGGGGGCCGGAGTGTGATTCCTGGTCAGGGAACTAGGTGCCACATGATGCAACTAAAGATCCCGTGTGCCACAAGGAAGACTGAAGACCCTGCATGCTCAAACTAAGACCCGCACAGCCAAAGAAAGGAGAAAGAGACAAGTTGGTGCAGGTGGTTCTGAATTCAACGTATGCTCTGCAAATCAAAGTCCCACAGCTGTCCCGGAGTGGGCATCTGGGCACACGGGCTGCTGGTTCATTTCTGTCAAACTGCCCACTGATGTCTTTGCCCTCCATCCTTCTGGGAAAGGAAATGGTGCTGCCATTAAGAGGCACCTGCTTCTGCCAGGTGTCATTTGTGGTAATTAGTCTCCCGCATATGCTGTGGCCTGATTAATCCTTTGGGTCTCAGAGGGCTCCTCAACCCCTTACCTTCATTTCATTTATTCCCTGGCTCCCAGGTGGCAGCCTTCAGCCTTTTCTTTCTCTAACTTATTCCCTTTAGCTGAGGTTTTTCACTTTTGGTCAGTGATGGAACAACATCAGATATTCGATGGTCCTAGGGCAAGCACATTACCTTTGTTTCAAACCTTTGAACATCTCCAGAAGACAGCAAATTTAAGAAGGCATCTAAAAATGCAGAACAGTTCTCTTTTTTCCACTGAGCCCTTGTATCAAAACTCAAAGGTCGCCAGTCTATGTCCGACCCAGGATACAGCATGCTTGGGGCTGGTACATGGTGATGACCCAGAGAGATGTTATGGGGAAGGGAGGTGGGAGGGGGGTTCATGTTTGGGAACGCATATACACCCGTGCTGGATTCATGTCAATGTATGGCAAAACCTATACAGTATTGTAAAGTAAAATAAAGTAAAAAACAAAACAAAACAAAAAACTCAAAGGTGTGCACGAGACCCTGAGACTCAGAATTTTTCAGAAGCAACTGAATTTTATATTTATTTATCTGGCTGTGCTGGGTCTTAGTTGCAACATGCAGGATCTTTAGCTGTGGCTTGTGGGATCTAGCTCCCTGACCAGGGATCGAACCTCAGCCTCCTGCATTGGGAGCACAGAGGCTTAGCCACTGGACCACCAGGGAAGCCCCAAATTGAATTTTAAACAAAGAATTTTCCCCACACTTCAGAGGAAAACAAATTGTATTTCAGTCAAAGAGTTGGAAGGCGAAGGAGGAAAATGGAAACAAGTGGGGAGGGCTGGGGGTGGGGTTCCTGGGGGTTCAGTGGTTCCTGAAGGGTGTGTACAAATTAGAGCTTCAGTTCAGTTCAGTTTAGTCACTCGTCGTGTCCAGCTCTTTGTGACCCCATGGACTGCAGCATGCCAGCCCTCCCCATCCATCACCAACTCCCGGAGCTTGCTCAAACTCATGTCCATTGAGTTGGTGATGCCATCCAACCATCTCATCCTCTGTTGTCCCCTTCTCCTCCTGCCCTCAATCTTTCCCAGCATCAGGGTCTTTTCAAATGAGTCAGCTCTTCGCGTCACCTGGCCAAAGAATCGGAGTTTCAGCTTCAGCATCAGTCCTTCTAATGAACACCCAGGACCGATCTCCTTTAGAATGGACTGGTTGGATCTCCTTGCAGTCCAAGGTACTCTCTAGAGTCTTCTCCAACACCACAGTTCAAAAGCATCAATTCTTCGGCGCTCAGCGTTCACAGTCCAACTCTCGCATTCATCCATGACCACTGGAAAAACCATAGCCTTGACTAAAGCTCCTCTGTGTGAGAGCATTTCCCCTCCATCTCACCCCACCCCAGTTCTGTTCACATCAAAGACAGTGGGCATCTCCATTCGCCTTTCCTGCCTCAGATCTGCGGGCTGCAGACCTAGAGCCCCGTGGTGACTTGGTGACCTGGTCCTGGGGAAGCAGAGGGTGGGTACCTTGTGGCATTCAGCTGCCATTCTGCTGGGTTTGTGTTTCCTGAGCACCAGCTTAAAGACCCAGCCCGTGCAGTACAGGGGAGGGAGTGGGTGGGGCAATGTGTACCCCCAAAATAAAGAACTGCACTGAGACAGATTCCTGAAACACAGTTCCTCAGTAAGTTTGGAATCCTCTTGGAGCTGATTGCAAGATCATTTTCTCTTCTCTGGGGGCCAGAGCATATTCCCCGTCCCTCCTGAAGCTCTGTGTACCAAGCCAGAGGCTTCCATCAAGCAGATGTGAGGGTAAGTGTGGAGTACAGCATCCCGGCCCCTCCCTGCACACTCACCTCCTCTGTTCTGATGCAAATGAGCAGCACATCCTCACTGCTTCAACTGGACAGGTTGCTTCCCCAATGGACGGGGATTGGGTTTCCTTCCAGTGAAGGAAAGATGCAGGCAGGCCGAGAACATTCATGTGAGTTTCACGTGAGCGAAGAATAAATCTAAAAACATGCAGTAACTCAACACAAGTATTTATTTTTTGTAGTCACACAGTTGAGAGAGAGCTCTGTTTCTCAGAAACATTGTTTTCCATAACAACCTGAATTTAGCTGAAAAGGAAAAAGCAACACATTCTGGGGCAGGCCAGATTTTAGAAGGAAAACTAAAGCTTATTCTTTAACAAATATTTATTAAGTAGGCAATTATTTATTTTGGAGGTTTCCAAGCAAAGGAGATGTTCTTAATAAGAAAACAGACATATCCCTGCCCTTGTGGGGCTTATGATCTGAAACTACTACTAAAAACAGACATTGTTAGTGTGACCTTAATAGGTTCAAGGTGATGTGCTTGGAGTCAGTGAGCAGGGTGATACTCTCTCTTTGGATTTTAGAAAGGACTCTCTGACTCAACAATTTAAATTTACATTTGCATGTATATTGCCATATGTGAAACAGATCGCCAGTCCAGGTTTGATGCATGAGACAGGATGCTTGGGGCTGGTGCACTGGGATGACCCAGAGGGATGGGATGGGGAGGGAGGGGGGAGGGGGGCTCAGGATGGGAAACACATGTACACCCGTGGCGGATTCATGTCAGTGTATGGCAAAACCACTACAGTATTGCAGAGTAATTAGCCTCCAATTAAATAAACTAATTAATAAATAAAAAGAAAATTAAAAAAATCATAAACGCACACACACAAGAAAAGTTTCATTAGTGGAGGGTGCTCTAATTGAACACCTGGCGGAGGCAGGAGCCCGTGCAAGGGTCCTGACTCGGAGGAGGTCTTTGCTGGGCCTGAAAGAAGATGATCCTCAGTAAAACTCAGCGAGTCAGGTGGAGGGGAACGCGGGGGCAGAGCACGCATGGTTGTTTGGGCCTCGTGTGGATTCTGTCGGAAATCCTGTTTGTGGACAGAAGCCACTGTGGGTTTTGATCAGGACCTGCTCGGTCGCTCAGTCGTGTGCGACTCTTTGCGACCCATTAGACTGTAGCCCACCAGGCTCCTCTGTCCATGGATTGCTCCAGGCAAGGATACTGGAGTGGGCTGCTATTTCCCTCTCCAGGGGATCTTCCCAGCCCAGGGATCTAACCAGCATCTCTTCCATCTCCTGCATTGGCAGGTGGGTTCTTTACTGCTGAGCCACTGGGGAAGTGATATACAAATAAGACTTTGTCAGCTCCGTGTAGAAGGCACTAGAATGGATCAGCAATGGATACCAATTAGGAGGCTGTGGTTTCAGTTCTGGTGAAAGGCTGTGGCCACCCTGGATAGGAGTTGACAGTGAGGGTGGGGATAAACTGGCAGAGTTCAGACCCACTGAAGTGGACACATGACTGGTAAGGCCAGGTGATGGGCCTGAAGGTGAGTAATGGTAAGAAGACAAAGAGGAGAGGGAGGGGTGGAAAGAGGGTTTGGGATTACCGGATACTAGCCATTTTACACAGGATGGATGAGCAGCAAGGCCCTGCTGTGGAGCACAGGGGGCTACAGTCAATATCCTGTGCCAAGCCATAATGGAGAGGAAAATGAATATATATAGGTTGGTTGGTTTAGTCGCTAAGTTGTGTCCGACTTTTTGCAACCCCGTGGACTGTAGCCCGCCAGGCTCCTCTGTCCACGGGATTCTCCAGGCAAGAATACTGGAGTGGATGGCCATTTCCTTCTCCAGGGCATCTTCACAACCCAGGGATCGAACCTGGGTCTCCTGCATTGCAGGCAGATTCTTTACCAACTGAGCTACAAGGGAAGCCCCATATATATATATATTATATATATCTGAGTCACTCTGCTCTACAGAAGTATTTAACTATACTATCTTCAGTACATCAACTATACTTTAGTAAAGAAAACAAAGCAAACAAAAATGATGAAAATGAGGCCCAGGTCTTGGGTTTGAGCATCTCTTAGAGGAGGAATAGATGAGTCACCGTATCCGGTGTGAATTCAAGCCCAGGTAATTCACCATCCTTCACTATACACAAATCCTGGATAGAGATGATATTTTGAAAGATAGAACCAAATACAAAATACGTGGGAACTGTTAAGAGTGAGAAGAACTTTAGACAATGATGTATTCATGCCCTTATATGACAAAATGTCTTAGAAAACAAAAATTTGGGACCCTATTGGTATTTTCAGAGATAATTTTGGTCTTTAGTCAACCTATTAGGAAATTTTCTTCAGTGTATAGCATTTTCTCAAATAAAAGTCATCAGGAGCTACTAAACTAATAGATGTTTACTGAATAGATACATTTCCACAGTGCTTCAGAATTCATAACACAGAAATGACAGCGACAAAGGAAAAAAAAAGCCCCCAATGCAATTGTTTCTCCAAACAGTGGTTCATGACTCTGAAAAGAGAAAGAACTACTTCTCAAATAAGAAAGTTTTGATACTTTGTACACTTGGCAGACACAGTTTTCAGAAGGTGTTGTGTGCTCTGGTGTGGAAAAAAGAAATGCAGGTTTCAATGCCATTCTCCCAAATCATCCCACCCTCGCCCTCTCCCACAGAGTCCAAAAGACTGTTCTTTACATCTGTGTCTCTTTTGCTGTCTCTCAAAGAGTTGACTCATTGGAAAAAACTCTGATGCTGGGAGGGAGTGGGGGCAGGAGGAGAAGGGGACGACCGAGGATGAGATGGCTGGATGGCATCACGGACTCGATGGACGTGAGTCTGAGTGAACTCCGGGAGATGGTGATGAACAGGGAGGCCTGGCGTGCTGCGATTCATGGGGTTGCAAAGAGTTGGACACGACTGAGCGACTGAACTGATACAGGGTTATCGTGACCATCTTTCTAAATTTCATATATATGTGTTAGTATACTGTATTGGTGTTTTTCTTTCTGGCTTACTTCACTCTGTATAATAGGCTCCAGTTTCATCCACCTCATTAGAACTGATTCAAATGTATTCTTTTTAATGGCTGAGTAATACTCCATTGTGTATATGTACCACAGCTTTCTTATCCATTCATCTGCTGATGGACATCTAGGTTGCTTCCATGTCCTGGCTATTATAAACAGTGCTGCGATGAACATTGGGGTACATGTGTCTCTTTCAATTCTGGTTTCCTTGGTGTGTATGCCCAGCAGTGGGATTGCTGGGTCATAAGGCAGTTCTATTTCCAGTTTTTTAAGGAATCTCCACCCTGTTCTCCATAGTGGCTGTACTAGTTTGCATTCCCACCAACAGTGTAAGAGGGTTCCCTTTTCTCCACACCCTCTCCAGCATTTATTGCTTGTAGACTTTTGGACTGCAGCCATTCTGACTGGCGTGAAATGGTACCTCATTGTGGTTTTGATTTGCATTTCTCTGATAATGAGTGATGTTGAGCATCTTTTGATGTGTTTGTTAGCCATCCGTATGTCTTCTTTAGAGAAATGTCTGTTTAGTTCTTTGGCCCATTTTTTGATTGGGTCGTTTATTTTTCTGGAGTTGAGCTGCAGGAGTTGCTTGCATATTTTTGAGATTAGTTGTTTGTCAGTTGCTTCATTTGCTATTATTTTCTCCCTTTCAGAAGGCTGTCTTTTCACCTTGGTTATAGTTTCCTTTGTTGTGCAGAAGCTTTTAATTTTAATTAGGTCCCATTTGTTTATTTTTGCTTTTATTTCCAATATTCTGGGAGGTGGGTCATAGAGGATCCTGCTGTGATTTATGTCAGAGAGTGTTTTGCCTATGTTCTCCTCTAGGAGTTTTATAGTTTCTGGATGATTAGGGAGAATGGCATTGAAACATGTATAATATCATACATGAAACAAATTGCCAGTCCAGGTTCAGTGCAGGATACAGGATGCTTGGGGCTGGTGCACTGGGATGACCCAGAGGGATGGTATGGGGAGGGAAGTGGGAGGGGGGTTCAGGATGGGGAACACGTGTATACCGTGGTGGATTCATGTTGATGTATGGCAAAACCAATACAATATTGTAAAATAATTAGCCTCCAATTAAAATAAATGAATTTATATTTAAAAAATTTAAACAAAGAAAAAAATCTTTTCCCTAGAGAGTAATGTGGAAACATATCTGTTACCATATGTAAAACAGCCAGTGGAAGTTGCTGTATGACTTGAGAAGTTAGACCGGGGCTCTGTAACAACCTAGAGGGGTGGGATGGCGGGGGAGGCCGGAAGGAGGTTCCAGAGGGAGGGGATATAGGGTACACCTATGGCTGATTCATGTTGATGTTTGGCAGAAACCAACGCAATATTGTATAGGAATTATCCTTCAATTAAAAATAAACAAATTTAATTATTAAAAAAAAGAAATGCAGGGAAGACACAAAACAGATGGGAAGACTCTTTGCAAGCGTTCACACTTTAGGTCCCACAGTCTGTTGTATGTGTCTGCAGCATGAAAGAATTTAAGTCTTGGAAGGAAAATAGATCTTCACAAACCGAAAAGCCTGCCTTAATGCCATTCTTAATCTATACATTTTCTGCCACAAAGTTTCTTAAGCTATTCAATATTGCTTCTTGTTTTAATATAGGGAGAATTATTAGATTAAAAAGACAGAGGAGTTTAAAGGGGACTCCCAGTCATTTTGCCCTGAGAATGAATGAATTTAATCAGGAATTTTCGTTCCCAGTTGCCACTGAGATCTGCTTGAGAGCGAGCAAAGGAAATATGACTTAAGATACTGGTCATAGGCTCACTGAGTGGTCAGAGAGGAGGCAGCGAAAGTCTGTTTGGGCAGAGGGGGAAAGAGCAGAATAAGAGTTATTTTCTTAGACCAGTGAGAATGTCTTCCTCTACACTGTGAGTCCCTTGAGGGCAAGGTCACAGAATCCATCTCAGTAACCACACGGAGGTCAGCACAGTGCAGCCCGGTGCATAGGGAATGGTCACTGAATGCAACATGTGGAAGAGGCCCCCAGAGACATTGTGCCTCTTTTCATCCTAAGATTGGTCCCAAATTTCAGAGACCCAGACCAGGGGACTCCTGCTTTGTTCTTTCCACAGCTCCTCCAAACAGTCCGTAACTTCCTTGAAAATAAGGCAATGCTTCATTTCATGAAAAAGAAAAGCATTGATGGCTAACCTACTGAGCTGAGAAAGATGATCCTGGTGAAAGAACCATTAGATTTGATGACATGGAATGGACCTTGATGAACGTGAGTTTGGTTTTATTGTGGAGATAACTGTCTAAATGGGAGTAGCTGCCCAAGATAATGATAGAGAAGGATGGGGATTCAGGGAGGGTAGGCTCTCTCTTGATGAATCTTGATATAAAGCCAGTTGGACACATAGAGAAGCAAGAGACTCATGAGAGTTCAAGGGAAGTTCTTTTATTATTGTTTTTAAAAGATGAGAGCATCTTTGTATGATCAAGGGAAATAATCCACAGAGAGGGAACTTTATGATGTGACAGAGGATGGAAAAATCACTAGTGATATCTTTGAGTAGATGAGAGGGGATTGAATTCAGGACACAAACTGGGGAGGGGGGCTTGTCCTTAGATACAGGCAAAGGGATCAAAACAGTGATCTTTAAGAAAAGAGGGGCTGACCTAGGGATCCGTAGATGGCTATCACAGTGACAGACAGCTAATGATGTTGCCTAATGGCAAGAGCTTCAAAGTTCAGTTAGTTCAGGTCAGTTCAGTTCAGTTGCTCAGTCGTGTCCCTGTGGACCCTTTGTGACCCCATGGACTGCAGCATGCCAGGCCTCCCTGTCCATCACCAACTTCCGGAGTTTGTTCAAACTCATGTCCATTGAGTCGGTGATGCCATCCAACCATCTCAGCTTCTGACGTCCCTTTCTCCTCCCATCTTCAATCTTTCCCAGCATCCGGGTCTTTTCCAAGGAGTCAGCTCTTCGCATCAGGTGGCCAAAGCACTGGAGTTTCAGCTTCAGCATCAGTCCTTCCAATGAATATTCAGGACTGATTTCCTTTAGGATGGACTGGTTGGCTCTCCTTGCTGTCCAAGGAGCTTCAAAGAATTAGGTTCGTTTCATGAGTGAGGAGGGATGACAGTCCAGAAGCAACAATAAGGAGCTGCAAATGGCTACTTCGTGTCCCAGTCCATCTGTGCAAGGGATTTGAAAGAACAGGGTGAGGGGAGGCAGATTCCTCTGCGGCCAGCCAGTTTTAGTTAGAGAAGGTGAAGGGAATATTCCAAAGAAGAGGCTGAAATAGAGGAGATTTTGCTGATGCCCTTGAGTTGTAGAAGTCAGCGCAAGGATCTGGGCTGTGGGGCGGGAGTGGGGGATGAAGAGTTAAAGATGTACAAAGCTGAAAGGGGTGAGTTTCCAGTTAATAAAGGATGACTTGGGACTTCCCTGATGGTCCAGTGGCTAAGACTCTGCGCTCGCAGTGCAAGGGGCCTGGGTTTGATCCCTGATCAGGGAACTAGATCCCATAGGCTGCAGCTAAGAGTTCAACTGCCACAACTAAAGATCCTGCATGCCCCAACTAAGACCTCGCACAGTCAAATAAATAAATATTTTTTTAAAAAGATGCCTTGTGACCCTGTGATGGATGTGTATATGGCGAAGTGTGATGTAAGAGTGTTTAGCAAATTGCGGTGGTGAGGCTGTGCATACGAGGGGTAGGGAGGAGATTTCTCCAGATCCAAGCAGGGTTCTGTGTGTCTCCAGCCCCATCACACTGACAGTGGGACAGAGGTTGTTGGTGGATGGTGAGCAGTGTGCAGAGCGCTGGGGACATTCCCTGGTGGCTTGGAGGAACAGGGCTTTGTCATGTGGCCCCACCTTTGTCCCCTGCATAACTCCAGGGGAAGCTGTTTCCATTTGCTCCACATGCATGACAGCTTTCTGCAGAGATTGGAGGCACTGGCAGCACGTAGGGGTCGTGATTGTCTCTCATTTTACTGATGAGGAAACTGAGGAACAGATAAGTTCAGTGACTTTCCCCATCTCATGCTGCTGCTGTTAAGGGAATCAGATTTTTCTCTAAAATCAAAGGTTTCGTTTTTAATACAGTTTTGAATGGTCATTTGCTATTTACAGTTATTATACAGCATCGGCCGTGTTCCCCTTTGTGGTACATGCTTGAGCCAGTCTTACACACAACAGTTTGCGCCTCCCATCCCCACCCCTAGACTGCCGCTCCCCTCTTCCCTCTCCCACCGGCAACCACTGCTTTGTCCTCTGTATCTATGCGCCTGCTGCTTTTTAAAACTGGTATTTGCTAGGCTGTTGTAGTTTTTAGATCTCACACACAAGCCATGTGGGGCAGTGTTTGTCTCTCTCTGACTTATTTCACTTACCTAATGCCCTCCATCTCCACCTATGTTGCTGCAAACGGCAAACTTTTGCTCTTTTTGTGGCTGAGTAATAGTCCCTTGTATATATGCACCACGTCTTTATCCATTTATCTGTTGATGGACATTTAGGTTATTTCCGCGTCATGGCTATCGGAAATAATGTTTGCTGTGAACATTGGGGGTGCTTGTATTTTTTAGAATTAGTGTTTTTTTTTTTTCTTCTTCTTCTTCTGGATATATATCCAGAAGCGGAATTGCTGGTCCTATCGTAGTTCTGAAACCATTTACCACAGATTGGAACTTGAACCCATATGTCCTGGGACTTGATGAACCCAGCCAAAATCCAGTTTGAGACTTGAACCCATGTGGCTTGGACTCAAACCCAGCCAAAACCCTGTTTGGGGCTTAAACCAAACGTGGTTGTGACTCAAACCCAACCAAAACCCATGGTACCTGGTTTCAGGACATAATAAAGCTCAGGTTCTTGATGTCTCATCACAGAAAGAATTCAGTGAGAGACAAAGTGATAGGTAAGAAATAGATTCGCTCAGATTCAGAGAGAAATACACTCCACAGACAGAATGTGGGCCATCTATAGGCTGGATAATTTCATATGTTAATGAGTGGGAGGATTATTCCAACTATTCTTGGGAAGGGGTGGAGATTTCCAGGATCTGGGCCACCACCCACTCCTTGGTGTTAAAGATCCCCTGGAGAAGGAAATGGCAACCCACTCCAGCACTCTTGCCTGGAAAATTCCATGAACTGAGGAGCCCGGTGGGTTACAATCCATAGGGTTGCAAAGAGTCGGGCACGACTGAGCGACTTCACTTCACTCACTTCGCTTGGAACTGTCCGGGCACCTCTGGGTGTGTCATTTCACTGTCTGATTGAGGATCAGCTTCTAGTCTTGTCCGCCAGCTTGGTCCCATCTGATTCTAATCGGCTTATGTTGTGTCATTGGGCCACATCCTTCTTTCAGAAGTTGCGCCCTGCCCCTTTCCCTCCTGTTACAGTTCTATTTTTAGTTTTTTGAGAAATCTCCACGCTGTTTTCCACAGCGTGTGTGCTAAGTTGTCTCAGTCGTGTCCAACTCTCCGCGACCCCCTGGACTGTAGCCCACCAGGCTCCTCTGTCCATGGGATTCTCCAGCCAAGAGTACTGGAGTGGGTTGCCATTTCCTTCTCCAGGGGATCTTCCCCACCCAGGGATCGAACCCACACTTCTTGAGTCTCCTGCACTGGCAGACGGGTTCTTTACCACTAGCACCACCTGGGAAGCCCAGTAGTAGTGTTTGTGGCCATGCAACTTTTTTTTTCTTTTTTATGTAGTAGTCAAATTTAAGACTATTTTCTGGCCAGCAACTCTTGATTCTGTCCCTACACTTCCAGGTGCCTCACAGCGGGGAACTCAGAAGGTATCACCTGTGTGCAATCAAGAGGAATAAGGAAATGGATGCCACAGGTCCCCGCAGGTGGTGATGGAGTCACCTCCACATCCCGCTCCTTCCCCAGGGCAGGAAGGTGAAAAGAAAGCGTGAGAGTGTTAGTCGCTCCGTTGTGTCTGACTCTTTGTGACCCCGTAGACTGTAACCTGTCAGGCTCCTCTGTCCATGGGATTCTCCAGGCAAGAATACTGAAGTGGGCTGCCATGCCCTCCTCCAGGGGACCTTTTCAACCCAGGAATGGAACCCGTCTTCTGCATTACAGGCAGATTCTTTCCCATCCAAACCACCAGGGAAGCCCAGGGTAGGGGGTTCTGGTAACCAGTTCACAAGCCTCCTCAGAAATCCCGGTGACCTTGAACAACTGGTCACCCACGGGCTGGCGCACAGAGTAAGGCACCTGCGAGGGACTCTGTCTCCTTCCCCCCTTCCTTTCTGCTCTCCCTTCCCTCCCACTTCTTAGGATCAGATTCCTAAATAAACTGCTCCCCACACAAGCCTGTCTCAGCCCTGCCTTCGGAGTAGGTGCATGGAGAGGTCTGTGTTTGTGTCTTTGTGTGGGTGTTGGAGGATGAGCTGGCCAACCGAGTGGATGAAGGGGCAGAGGGACCCGGGGCTCTTCAGATTCCGTTCCAGCCCCCTACCCCATCCTCAGCCCACTTTCAGGGGCACCTGGAGCGTTCCCCTCCCGGGGCTTGCGCTCAGATCCAGGGTGTCAGTCGCCTTGCGTTTCATTGCTTTCTTTCTCGGCAAGAGATTAGGTTTCGGCTTTTTCCACTCTGATGTATTATTTACCACCCAAGCATCTGCTTTGCCTCTTTTAGAATTTTGTTGACATCTCTCATCTGGGATCAGCTCCTCAGTGGGTCTCTGCGTCCTTGTAGGTTTGGAATATAATGTCACCCGTTTGCTTTCTTTTTAGTGGGGCTTCCAAAGAGGTTGTAGGGAGAGAACTCTGCATGCTCTATGCCCCGGTCACAGGGGAGCTGACATTTCCGCTGATACTTAGTGTAACATTAAGAGCATAAACCCTGTGCCCTAGTTCTGTGTCACTGTGATGCATGATGAGACTGGAGGCAAGGCTCAGAATGCCTTGGGGGCCTGGTTTCCTCATCGGTGAAATCCACTGTGTGACTTGATCGCTGAGACCCCCCTCTGAGTCTAAAATGCTTTTATCTAATCTCCACCTTTGCCCATCGCAGAAGCACAGAAAGCCCTACTGCTCAGTGTCTCAGGGCAGAATTGGATTAATCTTCTGACTTAGGGAACCTTGTTCTGTCCTTGCCTCCTACCCTCTTTCCAGGAAATGCCCGGACTGACAAACTGTCATCTTCTTAGGGGGCTGAGAGAGCTTGTATTAACTCTGCAAATGTTTCACATGCTCTTTGCATCTCTCTGTAGAATGCAATTGCTATTTTCTCCCTTTCGGCACCTTTAGAGAGCTTTGTAGGACACGGGCTTTATATGGGAGTTTCTGGCCTTGTATTCATGCTTTTCTTCCTTTTTCTAAAATTACCTATACTTTCTGGAAGGGGTTTGGATAAAGGGGGCAAAAAATGGACTCTAAACCCACGGCCTATTTATACGTACACACACACAGGCAGCGATGTGAATATTTTCATTGACTCAAAGCCCTTCCTTAGCTTTGTCCGTGAAGCGCATGCGCAGTGAGAAGATGCAGCTTCTTTCTAACTTATCTGTTCAAATCCATCCTTCCTGTTCTCTTCTCCCCGTCCTCTCCCTACAAGCGGCTTGACAGCCGCTGGATGGCAGATCTGGGAAACCATTCTTGAAATCGTCTAAAGAACAGGAGCTGTCACAGACAGAGAAGCACTCGGCCATATCAAACCTAGAATAGCACCCTGTCTCCAGCAGAACTGAAGATCTCCTCTTCGACCTCCAGACGCAGCTCACATATCACTTCCTTTGCAAAGCTCCTCTTCACTGTCCCAGACGAGGGCAGGCACTCCTCCTCTGTTTCCTCCTAGATTGCCTGATAACTCTATTGCTGTAAACAGGCTTTTCCATTTGAATACATATCACCGTGAATTATAATTGCATATCAGAAAGAAGATATTCAGATGAGATGCTTTGGTTTGGGCTTGTTGGGTAGTTAGAATAGGGAAAAGGAGTCCAAAATGGCAGTGGCTAAAAGACAAGGATGGGAAAAGCCTGCGAAAATAGAACAAAGGAAGGTCCAAGGAAGGTCCGAGGACGGGAGTGAAGGCCTCAGGAAGACCAACCAGCATCCCTGGCTAAGCCCAATTTGCACAGGGCAGGCCCGGGGGCGGGGGCGGGCCCGGGAAGGGAGGGGGCGGGCCCGGGGAGGGAGGGGGCGGGGCCGGGGGCGGGGGCAGGCCCGGGGAGGGAGGGGGCGGGCCTGGGGAGGGAGGGGGCGGGCCCGGGGAGGGGGCGGGACATATAAAAGGAGGAGCCAAAGCGCGCGCTCTCTCCCCCTCTCCCGCGCGCTGGCGTGCTTCTTCACTCTCTTCTCTTCGTGTCTTTGGGTTGGCATGCCCTCACACTTCGAGGATGGATTCTCCTGCTATCTTCTAAATAAAATAGAGCTGTAACACTGATTTGTCTAAGAGCTATAACACGGTTTGTCCAAGACCTGAGAGCTGTGATGCACAGAGGGCTTTAATGTCCATCGCTCCAAATCTTTGTTGTGACGAGACAGAACCTAAGAGCATACACTAGGCTGGCAGGCTGAGGCCCAAACGCCTGGGAGCACCAGACAGGAACTGGGGCCCTTGAGCAGGAAGCGCTCGGGAAGGAGCTGAAGCTGCTTGATCGGTGTCAGTTCGTCTTCAACCTCCAGCCTACCCAGAAAGATGAGGTTGAAGAGGATGAGGGAGAAAGCCCCTTGGGGGGGCCCTAGAGTTCTGGGCATCTCTGCTCCCCAGTGAGGGTGAGAGTGGGGTGTTTTAATCAAGAAAACCACAGGAGACCGCAAGTATTTCCATGCGCAGAGCATGCAGCTGGTGTCTGGTGTCTCCTTGGATGGCCTGGAGGCAGGAGGATGTGACGGCCTGGAGGCAGGAGGATGTGCGGAGCACCCCGTGGGAGGAGGCAAAGCACACATTTCCCCAACATCCCCCCACCCTGCCCCCGTGCGAGGCGCCTGGAGGCTGTCCTAAACCGGATCCCTGCTGAGGGGGCCGGGGTGGGGGGGGTGGGGGGGTGGAGAGTGGCACTGAGGCTCAGGCACGCGAGTGCAGGGGCGACCTGGGGAGAGGACTGCTCAGCTGGACAGGGCGCGGTTGGGGTCCCAGAGGAAGAGTCTTGAGGAAGGTGCAAAACACAGGCCTGTGCACACACAGACACTCACACACAGACACAGATACACACACACACAGACACAGACACACAGACACAGACACTCACACACACACACAGACACAGATACACACAGACACAGACACTCACACACACAGGCACAGATACACACAGACACTCACAAACACAGGCACAGATACACACAGACACACACACACAGGCACAGATACACACAGACACGCACACAGGCACAGATACACACAGACACTCACGCACACAGGCACAGATACACACAGACACTCACGCACAGACACAGATACATACACACAGACACTCACACACACAGGCACAGATACACACAGACACCTGCAGATACACACAGACACTCACGCACACAGGCACAGATACACACAGACACCCGCAGATACACACAGACACTCACGCACAGACACAGATACATACACACACAGACACAGATACACACAGATACAGACACAGATACATACACACACAGACACACACAGACATCCACAGACACACACACAGACACAGATACACACAGACACAGATACACACACACACAGACACCTAACCTTAACCCTAACCCACACAGACACAGACACTCACACACACAGACACAGATACACACACAGACACACACAGACACAGATACGCACACACACAGACACTCACACACGGACACAGACACAGATACACATACACACAGACACCCACAGACACAGATACACAGACACCCACAGATACACACACACACAGACACCCACAGATACACACACACAGAGACACAGATACATACAGACACCCACACACAAGTACACAGACACAGATACACACACAGAGATACACACAGAGGCACACAGCTGCTTTTCATCGTGTATGCAACCCAGGGGCACCAACGCCACACCCTCTAGTGCACCTGCCTTGGGAAAGCAGCATCACTTTTGCTCCTGAAGCTGCTCCCCACACCCAGTCCTGGACGGGTCAGAAGTGGGAGATGGGCGGTTGGGGCCGAAATGATGGAAAGAAACCAGAGCTGGCCGTGGCTTCCCCTGTGCTGTCCCCTTGCTCAGCAATGCTGTGGCGGGCACCATCTGCTCTGTCAGCTTTTTGCACAGCCTCCACCCTGACTTCCTCCTTGTACCCTGACCACCCCCCATCCTCCGAACTAAGGCCAAGTGTGCAGCCTTGCCCTGTGTGGTGTCCATCTCTGGATTCCTCGTATATGGTGAGCCCCGGCTTGTCTAGGAGTGGGACCCGAGGCACAGAGGTCTGCATGGCACTTCCCCAGGGTAGATTGGTAGACTAGGGAGCTGGGCCGGTCATCAGGGTCTTCCGGGGGGGTCAGGCATATGGGACCGTAGTTAGTAGCTCAGGCTCCCATGAAGCTTTCAGAGCTGTGGTCCAGATCAGGGGATCGGGGGATGAGGGGTCTTTGGTGAGGCTGTCTGCTGGGTGCTGCCGCCACAGAGATGTCCTGCTGCATAGTAGCCGCTATGGGGCTGGGATTCAGAAGCAGAGTCTGGGGCCTGAGGGAAGGGGCCTGTGTACCCACACATAACAAGTATTTATTCATCTACATACTTCAACTTCCCTTCAACAAAATTCAGTGTGGCAGACCTGGTTCTAGGCTGGTATTTCACTGGTTAGTATGCACAGGTATCACTAGGAGAACTGATTAAAATGTACATATTCCTGGAGGCTGCGCTCAGTGTAGAGAGTTTGGCGGAGGGCCCCCGGCAGCAGGCTTAGTAGCAAGTTTCCTGGGTGACCTGGGGATACAACGCATGGTCCGCAGGCCCCTGGGCAGGTGACTGAACACTGATCAATTTCCATTTTTACTTAAGAACCAACGTAGGCTTCGTCTTTTCTGCCTTCCTCTCTCCCAGTGTTATGTAATTAAAGCCGAGCCTGTGGGTGAGCAATTCAAGAGGGGCTGGGGGACCAGGGTTGCAATTAGGTTTTTCTGCAGCAGCATTGACAACGGCTTATTTCAGCCTGCCGAGAGGCAGGTGGGGACCACTCTAACAGTGAGCTGAATGGTCTATGAGTCATCCCCCATCTTACTGAATGTTTGCCCACACGGAAGCTTCGCTCCATCACTCGGTGTAAAACTGGGCTTCCTACTTGCAGCTGCCTGGTGAGTAACGTATAGGATGGAGAGGATGGGGAGAGGAATGAGGTTTCGGCTCTTGCCATTCCTGACTCAAAGGCCGTGTCCTCCCTGGATTCTGAGAAGCCTACTGCTGTGTCACTCACATTCACCTGTAGAGGCCAGAGGGTGTTCACAGTCTCTCTGCACACCAGTTTCTTTCAGAGCTGCTTTTCTCTCTGCACCTTGCATGATTAAAAATAGAAACCATGAGCCCCAGAGGGACTTGGAAGTGAGTCCTCTGGGTGCTGAATAGCTTAGGAGGTTTAGGGGAAAAAAAAATTCCTTCTTCTTTATATTTGGTAGAGGAGATAGAATTTCCAACAGGTGGAACTGGGGGGAGAGCTTTGGTGATTATGTTTCTATCTTTTTTAAAACAAATCCGAATGTTTCCTCGTTTATTCTGGCTGCGCTGGGTCTGTGTGGTTGCATGGGGTTTTCTCTCATTGCGGCAGGCGGGGGTTGGTCTCTAGGCGCATGTGTAGCTTCTCATTGCAGGGGTCGCGGTCATTGCGGAGCACGGGCTTCAGTAGTTGAGGCACAAGGCTCCGGTTCTTGAGCACAGGCTCAGTAGTTATGGTGCAGAGGCTTAGTTGCTCTCTGGGGTGTGGGATCTTCCCAGGTCAGGGTTCGAAATCCTTTCCCCTGCATTGGCAAGTGGATTCTTTACCACTGAGCCCTGAGGGCAGCCCTGATTATGTTTCTTAGTGGTACAAATGACTCCCGGAATGGATATGAGTTGAATGCCAAACCTGCCTGTGAAGAGGACTCTCTCCAGGAGATGCTAATGTGATTTGTGCTGTGCTTTTCAAGCAAGGATAGTTTCTAGATGGCCTCTAACCTGTCTTTCTTTCCCTTGTGGATAAGAATCGTCTTGTTGCCTGCAGCCTGGAGAAGAGAACGGAGAAGACCAGGCTGCTGGGGGATTGAAATCACACGTTTAGGTCAGCATCAGTGGACAAGATGCTCCAAATTTCTGCACTCAGCCAGCATCCATTGTGATGAGGTTAACAATGTGGATCTCGGCCTGACTTTGGACAAGCTGATCAGACTGTTTGAATGTGAATTTCCTCCTCTGTCAAATGAGTTCACCATGCTCCCAGTTTTCCCAGTCAGATAAGTATCACCAGGAACGCCGGACAACTGTAAGCCTCGCCCACAGGGACTCTGATTCCGCATGTCTGGACCAGCCTGTCCAGCAGCATGTAGTATGGGCCGGTCATGTCGTGGCAGATGTTCTAGCAGCCACGTTTTTTAAAAAAAGCATAAAGACATAAGCGAAGTTAATGCTAATCTTTTCTTTGATGCCATGCATTGAAAATGCTATCATCTCTTATTGGAGGATGTAGTCAATAGAAAACTGTGGTGAGATGTTTTCAATTCCTTCTTTGAATGAAGACTGTAACACTTAGGGTGTATTATACACATACAGTATAACTCAGCTTGGAGAGGCCACCTTTCAAGGGCCCAGTTGCACCCTGTGGCCATCATCTTGGACAGCACAGGTCTGTGCAGAGCCTTGGGGTATGAACATTTAACCAGTGGTTTGGAAGATTCTTACGACTGAGCAAGTGTGGAAGAGACTGGACTAGAGGCGCCCCAGAGGAGCTCCCAGTGTAACCAAGTAGGACGCTGTGGGGTCTTCCTGGGACAGGCCGCCCCCACCCCTTCTGCTGCACCGTCTCTCTGAAGGCCCTACACAATAGTATCTGATGCAAATCTCCTGAGTTGTTCCACAGATGTGAGAACCCACCAAATGAAGATATTAACTACTTGATCAGGAGCATATAACCCCCAGGTCTCTGGAGCCTAAGGACTGATCCTGTTAACATCTGTGACCCCACCCTGTGACCTCACCATCAGCCAATCAGAGAACAATGCATGAGCTCATCCCATCCCCTGAGACCCTCCTCCCTCATCTGGTTTTTAAAAGTGCCTTGGGATCTCGGGGTATTTTGTGGGGGAGCGTGACCCACCTGTCTCCTTGCATGGCCCTGCAATGAATCTTTCTTTGCTCTAAACGCCAGCCTTTCTGTTTGTTTGGACTCACTGAGCCTTGGGCACACAGACTCGTGCTAACATCAGTTCTCATTTTCTTCTAGCATTTCGAGGGGCTTCCCTAATAGCTCGATCAGTAAAGAATCTGCCAGCAATGCAGGAGACCCTGGTTCGATTACTGGGTTGGGAAGATCCCCTGGAGAAGGAAATGCAACCCAGTCCAGTATTCTTGCCTGGAGAATCCCCTGGGCGGAGGAGCCTGGCGGGCTACAGTCCATGGTGTCGCAAGAGTTGAGTAGCACATCAGGGTGGGGTACATCAAAGCCCCTGTCACTCAGGTGGCAAGTACCACATCTTTCTATTTTCAGAGCACTGATTTCATAACTGATTTGATCTCAACTCTCTCCCCCTCCCATCCCACATGTTGTCAAACTGAAAGTCAGGGCTTCTTAAGAATAATGGCATAATGGTGCTGGAGATAACTTAAAAGAAGAAAACTTCATAAGATCAAGGGGACACTGAAGCTGTCTCAGGAGGATAACCTAAAAAGAACAAAACTCTTCAAGCTAGAAAAAGAAGGCAGAAAAGTCAGGGTGATCAAAGTTTGTAAAGTCATGAAGTAAATGGAAAGTTGAACAGAATGTTTTGAAATCCAAAAGCAGCAGAACAACAGGGGCTATTGAATAGCTTGAAGCCATTAGCCTTAAGACAAATAATGAGGAAAAAATACTCCGTGGGGTTTTCCTAGTGGACCAGTGGTTAAGACTCTGCACTTCCAGTGCTTGGGGCAGGGCATGGGTTCTATTCCTGCATCAGGAATTAAGATCCCATATGTCATGTGGCACAGCCAAAAAATATATATATATATATATATATATATGGAAGTGAATCCAGAGGTTAGTTAATGAAAAATAATATTATAAAAAATATTTCTTTAGGCAGCAGATACAGAATTTAGAGAATGCATTCCATAGAAGATAGCAAAAGTATAATGCAAAGAGATTCAAGCAATGTTTTGGTTCAAGCCACAAACCCCTTACAATATCCCAAGAAAGAATCTGTCTCCCCAGTAAGTAGCTGGTTTTATTTGTGGGAGGAGGTGAGCTCATGTCATACTGATTGTTTCCCCCCATTAGTTGGTTTAATTAAAAAAATATATTTAACTATGCTGGGTCTTCGTTGTGGCGCTTGGCCTTAGTGTCCCCTAGGCGTCTGGGACCTCAGTTCCCTGACCAGAGATTGAACTCACGTCTTCGGCATTGGAAGGTGGGTTCTTAACCACTGGACCACTAGGGAAGTCCCCCACCCTCAGTAGCTGGTTCTGGATAGAATACTTGCCATCTGTCCGTCCATCTACCCCCTGTACTTCTGTTCATTAAGTTTTGTAAGAGTCTACTCTGTCAAACAGATTTTGTTACAGGTTTTCCTATATAGAACTTCACTGAATACAGGTAACAATCCTGTAAAGTAGATACGATTATATCTATTGTACAAACGGAGTTATAGGCTCAGCCAGGTTAAGTGACTTGTTCGCATTCATCTGGCTGACAAGTCACGTTAATGCTTAGTTTGAAAACTCCCAGCGTTTAAACAAAGTGCAGTGGTCTTTGGCTTCCCTAGTAGCGCAGATGGTAAAGAATCTGCCTGCAGTGGAGGAGACGCAGGTTCAATCCCTGGGTCGGGAAGATGCCCTAGAGAAGGGCACAGCAACCCACTCCAGTATTCTTGCTTGGAGAATCCCATGGACTGATGAGCCTGGTGGGCTACAGTCCATGGGTTCACAAAGAGTCGGGTGCAACTGAGCGACTTTCACTTCACTTCAGTGGCCTTTACAAAGGACAGGTTGTGGGGCCAGATATCCATGAGGCTGACTCTGAGCATTCTTATGAACAAACCAGGAAGATTCTCCTCTCTCAGAAGATCTCTCACCAAGACTGAGTTCCACCTACCAGGATGTCACAAGACCAAAGCCAGCCTCCCCTGCTACTCGTCAGAGTCATGGATGCCCCCTGCTGAGTTGCATGCAAATGGCTGCAGATGTGTTCAAACTGTTTGCTTTGCTGAGCTTTCTTGGAATAACAAAGAGTGACAAACTTCAGGAAATATAAGCCTTGTTAGCATCACAATAGTACACAATCATCAAAACAAGCGGAAACCACAGAAGTGAAAGTCGCTCAGTTGTATCCAACTCTTTGCAACCCCGTGGATTATACAGGCCATGGAATTCTCCATGCCAGAACACTGGAGTGGGTAGCCTTTGCCTTCTCCAGGGGATCTTCCCAACCCAGGGATTGAACCCAGGTCTCCCGCATTGCAGGCAGATTCTTTACCAGCTGAGCCATAATGGAAGCCCAAGAATACTGGAGTGGGTAGCCTACCCCTTCTCCAGCAGATCTTCCAGACCCAGGAATCAAACCGGGGTCTCCTGCATTGCAGGCGGATTCTTTACCAACGGAGCTATTAGGGAAACCATGAAGATCATCATTTCCAACCTTCTCATTCACAGTAATAGCTCAACGGATATGTATTCATGGCCTTGGCTGGAGCTGAGAGGGGCCGGGCTTAGAATCAACAGCCTGACTCCCAGTCCGGAGCTCCTTCCAGGCTGGTAAGCTTTGCAAATAATGCTGCTTCATTGCTCCCCAGCAGGCCAAGCAGCTCAGAATCTGACATTTCTTTTCTTGACAGTTGATGGAGGGGCCTGGAACATGTCGCATCACACTGAAAAATCGTCAGGACTAATAATATGCAAGATGATTTACAGCTTGTAATTGGAGATTCAGTGTCAGCAAAAGCTATTCCGGGTGACTTCAGAGGAGAAGCTTAGATTTCCCACATGTGTTTTTGTTGTATCCTACTTTAGAATTCTTTTTTTTTTTGGCCGTGTGTCTTGCAGGATCTTAGTTTCCTGACCAAGGATCGAACATGTGCCTGCTGCGGTGGAATTGCAGAATCTTAAGCACTGGACCACCAGAAACGTCCCCTCAGAGTTCTGGAAAGTGAAAGTGTGGCTTCCCTGGTGGCTCAGCTGGTAAAGAATCTGCCTGCAATGCAGGAGACCTGGGTTTGATCCCTGGGTCGGGAAGATCTCCTAGAGAAAGAAATAGCTACCCACTCTAGTATTCTTGCCTGGAGAATTCCATAGACAGAAGAGACTGCTGGGCTATAGTCCAGGGAGTCTTAACCACTGGACCACCAGGCAAGTCCCCCCAGAGTTCTTGGTCCATGCTCTTTCTCCACCTGAAACACCCAGCTCACTAGTTTCTATTTGGGCCACCTTCCAGAATACCCAGTTTGTTGCAGGGCCTGGCAGGAGGGACAGGTAAGAATCACAGGATTGGAGATACATGACCAGTAGCCAACAGTCAATCCATGAATCCCAGATTGCTCACATTCAGAACACAACACAGGCCAGCCAGGTAGGGAAAAGGGGGTAACTGACCACTCCAAGGAGAGCTCTGAGACAGAAGAGGTCTTAAGATAAGTGTGGGTGGGATATTGCCTTCTGGCCTTCTGTCCTGACAGAGCCTTCGTCTAGACCTGCTCTCAGCCATGTGGAGTTGGGTCCTCCAGCAAAGGGCCTTCAAGCCTCTCTGCTCAGCGTCTCTTTTCAAGGAGTAATAGTCTCCCGAGGGGGAAGGGATCTTTTGGCTCTATCTGCTGTTCCTTCTGCTCCAGAGACACACACAGCCCACCGAACCTCATATCTAAAGCAGTATTCTTAGTTCATCACTATGAGACCCTCCAGTCCTACAGCTTCCCTGGTTGCTCTGAAGTAAAGTGTCTGCTTGTGATGCAGGAGACCTGGGTTCGATCCTTGGGTTGGGAAGATCCCCTGGAGAAGGGAACGGTAATCCACTCCAGTACTCTTGCCTGGAAAATCCCATGGATGGAGGAGCCTGGTGGGCTACAGTCCATGGGGTTACAAAGAGTCAGACACGACTGAGTGACTTCACTTTCACTTTCAGTCCTCAGCGGACATTTCTAGACTACTAGTATGTAAGTTCCCACTGGTCACCATAATTCCATGTCGGGCTGCTTAATGTGTCTCCACAGAGCTCCAGCCCTGCAAGTTTCACCAAAGATGAGTAGAAAACCAAAGGTGAAGAAATCCTAACAATACCCAGTGTATATTAGACGGACTAGAATAAGCTAAGCTGCTGTAGCAAATGGACCCTAGCCTCTCAACCCTGGCATATGTAGAGACCTGGTTCTCACGCATGTGGCTGAGTGGGCCTCCTGCGTGGGCACCCCACGTGACCTCCCCTCCGTCTCTTCACTGCATGCCTCTCAGGGACTTGGCTGTTCTTGGTAGCGACTCTGGGGTCTAAACTGTTTTCATAATGCAGCTACAGTATCTTAGCATGCCTTCCTTCTGGGTTCGTGGAGAGAGAGATGAAGGGAGAGAGAAAGGGATGAGGAGGGAGAGAGAAGAGTAAAGAGGGAGGAAGAGAGAGACAGAGAGAGAGCCAGCCTGCGGAAGACGCGTGTGTTTGCATTAGCCTCAGACAAGGAGGGGCCTGAGGATGGAGACCCCCAGGCGGATCCTCTGTGAGCAGCAACACTCGCTGCCGCGGCGGGTCTGGATTTTGTCCCCCTGCCCCCGTCACATGTTAGGAAGCCTTTCTTCCCTGAGAATTTGACCCACGAGATTGGTCCTGTCTACTGACAGGTTCCTGGCTCACCAACAGGACTGGTAGCTCTTTCAGGGACAGTGGCTCCTAATGACGTTGGTTGGGCCTCTCCGGTGGCGCCAGTGGTAAATGACCTTTCTGACGACGTATCTGAGACCCAAGAGACACAGTTTCGATCCCTGGGGAGGGAAGATTCCCGGGAGGAGGAAATGGCGACCCACTCCAATATTCTTGGACCTGGAATCCCAGGGACAGAGGAGCCTGGTGGGCTACAGTCCATGGGGTCGCAAAGAGTCGGACATGACTGAGCGTGCACACGCACACCATGGCCTTCATCTAGCATCCTCAGGAGACCACCCCCAGTCGCTCTGGCAGGCGGCTGAGTTGGGGCAGTGACTCCGTGGCAGGCACCCTGGGGCTCACTCCAATGCCAGGTGGAGGCGGTGACAAGGCGATGCTGACTGTCACCTGGGGCCAGGGAGAGGAGGGATTTCTCTGAGTGGGGCAGTCACACTGGCTTGCTTTCCTCGTTCAGGAAAAGCCTTCCCTCTGTCCTATAACTCATCCCCTCCGCGACATTCCGAGAGTGGTCCCTACAAGCCAGCTTGTGTTCTAGAGCCTCCCATTGCATCATCAGGATGTAGGATGTAGCTGGTGGTGTGAGGTCTGACGAGGGGACTTTACAATGCGGATCCCAGCAAAGCACCGGGACAGAGCAGACTGGAGTCATTGCCTCGGTGGTGGGGAAAAATTCCGTGAAGGTCGTCACTATCATCTGGGAAATTCTATGGAACAACTCACAGAGAATGAATTTCGCACCCAGGATTCCAGCTGTGAAGAATGTGCTGGGGAAAGGACGGCCTTGTCTCTCAGGCCTCAAGGGATAAAGGAAAGTCTCAGTTCCCAGAAGGCAAGTCAGCTGATGAACCTGGCTCTGTGCGTGGCCAGCTCTCCAGGGACCTGGCAGAAAAGCAGTGATCAGAATGGAGAAAGTGGCCCAGCTGCCTGAAGTCCCTCTACTACGGTCCAGGAGTCCTTGTGATTCCCTCACCAAGGACAGGGGTAGACAGAGAGTCTGGGGCTGGTGGTTAAACGCCTCCAGCTGCAACAGTTAATCAGTTGGTGGGGCAGGGAGCCAAGAGCAGCCGCAGGGGAAGTTCGCAGTCCTTAAGTGATACCACCAGGAATTAGTGGGACTATGGCATCCCAGTAAAGAATATCATTCATACAGGCAGAGCTTCCTCCTTGCTTACGAGTCAAGCCCTGAGAAAGCCACTTACACTCAGGACTGCCTTTGCGCTGGTCAGTGAGTGGTGCCGGCTGAAAGGCACACAGACCAAGGTCATGGTGTAGGTCACACAAGGCTGAGCACTGCGGCAAAGTCATGGTCTGGGGCCATGTAGGAACAGGCGACAGGAGAAGGACCAGAGAGGAAGAGTGCCTTAGTAGGTACAAGAGTCTGAGACAGGAGACTTGTCTTGAGTCTTCCGGATGCTATGGTTAGAAGAGCAACCCAACAACTCCTATTAATAGCAATTGGTCAGAAACACCTGAAGCTACCCCTGTGGGAGTCTGTCAACCTGGATGTGGAGGGCGAGCATCTCAAGCTGAGATAGAAGCTGCATCTCTTTTAAGACCCAGCCCTGGGTTTCTTCTGCCACGCCCTACTCATTAGAAGTGAGCCATTAAGACAGCTTGTCTCCAGAGGTGAATTAGAATCACCCTTTTCGTGGAGGGTCAAAACATGTGCAGACATATATATTTTTAATATGTTTATTTCCAAATTTATTTTTATCACTAATAAGAGTTCAACACTTTTTACATTTTTTTTCTTTTGAAGTAACTCTTAAACATGATAAACGCACAAGTCTTTTGCGTACATTGAGTTTGACAAATGAATACGCCTATATAATCTAAACCCTATCATGGTATAAAACCGTCAGCCCTGTAAGTCCTCTCACACCCTTTCCCAGTCAATTCCTGCCCCAACTCCTAGAGACCAGGGATATTCTCTTTTTTTGTTTTTTGTTTTTTTTCCTATCATAGTTTCAAGACATTGATTTATACTGTGCTCAGTCGCTCGGTCCTGTCTGACTCTTTGTGACCCCATGGACTGTGGCCCGCCAGCTTCACTGTAAACATGGAGACTCTCCAGGCAAGGAAAACTGGACTGGGTTACCATTTCCTTCTCCAGGGGAACTTCCCAACCCAGGGATCAAACCCAGGTCTTCTGCCTTATGCAGTTGGACTCTTGACTGTCTGAACCACCAGGGAAATGCTCATTAACGAGTCCTCAAATAATTTTTCTTTGGTTGATACTTGTTCTTCTTTTTAAAAGCCCACTGATAGCAGGGGGGCTTGCGGGAAGGAATATATGTATATATACATAGCTGATTCACATTGTTTATAGTAGAAACTAACATAACATTGTAAAGCAGTTATACACCAATTAAAAAAGAAGCACATTGTTCACATTCCAGCCGCAAGTTAATTGTATTCATCTCACATGCCTGCCTCCTCCCAAGATCCCCCAAAGTTTCATCTGTCCTGGGACTGGACTCACAATCTCACCATCTAATACATTCAGGTGCAGAAAAGACCCTGAGTTTGGCTTGCCCAGCACAGTGCCCTCGGCTACCACCCTCTGAAGACTGGGAAGGAAAGAGACTTCCATACAGAGAGTAAGTGCCCTAGGGACAGAAACTCACCTCCTTTTACCCCTCACTGTGCTTGTCACTAAATATTAAGTGCTCTGGAGACATCATCCTGTAGGTTTTCTAATACTTCAGAGGAGAAGGAGGTGACAGAGGATGAGAAGGTTGGATGGCATCATAAACTCAATGGACATGAGCAAACTCCGGCAGACAGTGAAGAACAGGGAAGCCTAGTGTGCTGCAGTCCACGGGGTCGCAGAGTCAGACATGACTGAGAGGCTGAACAACAGCAGGGCAATCACACCTCGACGTCCCTCCCTTCTGGTCCCAAGTAGCAGAACTCCTTTCTGCAGTTGGCGTTCTGCCCTTGGAGCTCAGAAACTGCTGCAAGAACAGCTAAGTAAGCCCATGTGTTCGTGCTGGAGCAGTAGCCATCAGCAACAGTGGGGAGGGGCTTTGCGGATAATGAGGCAGCCCCGATACTGCTTCACTTCCCACGCTGCTCCTGGGATCCTCTTGGCAAGGCCTCCCTGCCTTTGGGATTTCAAGCCAACTGCAAAATCAAAGAGGCAGCCTTGAATTGAAGGCCCCCTGCTACCTGGCTTATAGCCAAATCAATCTGCTCATGGTCATAACTGAGATATGGAGGGGTCCAGGTGCAGCCTTCAGCCGGACTGCGAGCTGCCTCAAGACAGAACCAGGGACACTCAGGAATAAAAAGAAACCTTCTCTTCCCCTCCTGTCTTCTGCCCCCTGTCCCCATGCCCATCCTGTGTCCACACTCTCACGAGAAAGAATTTTCAGGAACAAAGGGTGAATAGAAGTAGCTCATTGAATCTTTAGGGCTTCCCGGGTAGCTCAGCTGGAATCTGCCTGCAATGCAGGAGACCCCAGTTCAATTCCTGGGTCGGGAAGATCTCCAGAGAAGGGATAGGCCTACCCACTCCAGGATTCTTGGGCTTCCGTGGTGGCTCAGATGGTAAAGAATCCACCCGTAATGTGGATTCGATCCTTGAGTTGGGACAATGCCCTAGAGGAGGGCACGGCAACCCACTCCAATATTCTTGCCTAGAGAATCCCCATGGACAGAGGAGGAGCCTGGTGGGAGACGTTTCAGGAACAAAGGGTGATACATAACAGTAGCAGCTCATTTAATTTTTACAACAACACTGTATGTTTCTTATCCTCAGAAAAACAAAACAAAACACTGCAACAAAGAGGGGTTTGTGAGTGGCTGGGAGTTCAGAGCCCATGAAGGGCAGAACCAGGATTCGAACTCCAGTAGATTCCAGAATGTGTGCTTCCCACCACCACTTTGCTGTGAAAACCAGTCAGTGTGTTTTGGGTACAACAATGACATAAACAGATTTCTAACATAGGAAATAACGGAACATATCCTACTTGTAGGTCAGGGACTTTGTGTGGACCAATAAGAAAGCACTGACTTACAGTTTCTCACGATCAGCTGTCATGCACCGGGCAGGCACTGCTCAAAGCCTTTCGCATATTGCGTCACCGCTCTTCGTACCGTTACAATGTAGTTACCATGAAGACAGGAACTGAAGCTCTCAGGGGTCGAGTGCCTTGCCTACTTTTGCACAGCTGGGCTGTGACAGGGCTGGGGCACACATGCTTCCCACCTTTCCAGCTCCAGCTCCTGACATCGTTTGACCTGGCTGTCCCTGTCACTGCTCCAGTCCTCCGTGTAGCATTCCCAGCCCTCCACGAAGTCATCAATTTACTAAAAATAATTTCTGTAGCTGATGGGTTTTTAATGGAGCGTGCTGCCCCTGGCCCCTCCTTAGAAGTCTAGGTCCAAGGAGCAGGGGAGGGCATTCCGAACTCCCACTAATCTTAGCAGGCTCCAGGGCTGAGGCTGGGTCCTCTCTGATTCCTGCCGCGTCTTATTTTTAATGAGGTCAAGGGCATCCACTGCGGAAAGAGGGTGGGGGCCGTGTCTCCCGGTGGTGCCTGGAGCTCTCAGCTAATCACCCTGCTTCTCTGGCTTCTCAGACACAGCCGGTGTCAGAGGCAGAGACATCACTCACCCGGCTAGTCCTTGTAGGTGCTGTTATTTCGATCCAGCCACCCCAGGAGGGTGAAGGAGAGATGAGCCTCTGTATCTCCAGGATGTCACCTGCCTTTCAAAGCCCTCTTTTCACATCCTTACAGGCAGAACCAGCAAACTCGATCCTGGGAAAATACATGCCAGTGCCAAGAGGCCTTTCCTGCATTCTCAGACTGTATGAGAAGCTGGCCCCAGGGACCATGTGAGCTTGGAGTCACCCTGAGAGATGATAGGAGGGGCTGCCCACACGGAGATTGGTGTGGCCAGTGGACCAGACACTTAGGAGTCTGGTTCAGTCATAAACTTGCTCCCGGGAGACGTGCTTCTCCCCTCCAGCACCTCAGTCTTCCACCTGCGGTGTGGGGATGACCCCCATTTCATCTCTTACACGAGCAGAAAGTCGATGTGTGGAACTTGGCTCGTGAAGCTGCAGGTCGGAGTCATTTTCTCTCTCCTCCCACCTGTTTTCTCAGTCCATTCCTGGTCCCACCTCCAGCCCCATCTGCTTCCCTCTTTACAGTCACACCTGTCTATACCCACTGTGCCCCTGGCTCACATTCACCGGTCTTCCTGTCTACACTACAGGTGGGCCTGATGCCTCAGCCACAATCTCTGCAAACTCAACCACAGGGAGCTTAACTTCTGCTCACCTCTACAGGCAGAGAAACCCAGGGGGCAAAGGCTATGCACGCTTTTCCTCTATTACCCTGTGATTAACATTAGAGGTAGAACTTCGCTGTTAGTCGTCTATTGTTCAGTCACTAAGTCGTGTCCAGCTCTTTGCAACCCCTGGACTGCAGTACACAAGGCCTCCCTGTCCATCACCAACTCCCGGAGCTTACTCAGACTCATGTTCACTGAGTCAGTGATGCCATCCAACCATCTCATCCTCTGTCATCCCCTTCTCCTCCCACCTTCAATCATTCCCAGAATCAGGGTCTTTTCCAATGAGTCAGCTCTTTGCATGAGGCCAAAGTATTGGAGCTTCAACTTGAGCATCATCTATACATTAATATTTTTTATGCTTTCCTGTGGATCAGTCCTGCGTGTTCATTGGAAAGACTGATGATGAAGGTGAAACTCCAATACTTGGGCCACCTGACTCATTTGAAGAGCTGACTCATTTGAAAAGACCCTGATGCTGGGAAAGATTGAAGGCAGGAGGAGAAGGGGATGACAGAGGATGAGATGGTTGGATGGCATCACCGACTCGATGGACATGGGTTTGGGTGGACTCCGCGAGTTGGTGATGGACAGGGAGGCCTGGCGTGCTGCAGTCCATGGGGTCACAAAGAGTTGGACATGACTGAGCGACTGAACTGAACTGTGAATTGACACTTTTTGTTGTCCTGAAATGTCCCTCTTTGACTCAGCAGTATTTCCTGTCTCTGAGGCTATTTTCTATGGTATTAATACTGTTGCTCTAGGTCTTTCACAATCGATGTTTGCACAGAACATCTTTTTCATCCTTTCATGACCAAGCTATTTGTGTCCTTGAATCTGAAGTGTTTCTCCTGTTGACAACTTGTCGTGGGATTTGCTTTTTTAAATCAAGTTTGAAGATCTGTGTCTTATAATTAGACTGCTTAGAACATACACATCTAATGTAACCGTTGACGTGCTCGGGTTTCTATCTCATTTGTTTTCTCCAGGTTTCATGTATTTCTGTTCTTCTCTTTTCTATACTGCTTATTTTTATATTCCATTTTTTAGTGTGTCATTTTTCAGGCTCTGTTTACTTTCCTGTATATTTTAAAGTTTTATTGAAGTAAAATTGGCATATAATGAACTGTGAGTGTGAAGGCTATAACTTGACAAGTGTTGACATGTGCTCACCCATGAGAGCCCCAGTGCGCCCCTTGATCTCCCTGCCCATCCCCGGCCATCAACACAAAATCCCTGGCCTTATTTCTGTCAACAGGCATTGGTTTGTGTCATCTAGAATTTTATATAAATGGCAGCCTACAGTGTATTTGGTTTATCTAAATTCAATCACCATGATTATTTTTCAAAAAATAATACATAAATAAAAACAAAAATAAATAAGCATGGTTATTTGATGAGTCACCCAGGTTGCAGGGCATCGAAGGTTTATTATTTTAAATGGCTGAGTACTATCATCTGAGAGAGAGATTACTACAGATATGGATGGTGCATTTTGCTTATCTATTCACCTGTCGATGACATTTGGGCCGTTCCCAGTTGCAGGCGATTATACATAAAGCTGCTATAAACATTCATGACCAAGGTTTTGTGTGGATATGTTTTTATTTCTCTAAGAGATACAGCTGGTAGTGAAATTGCTGGGTTGTACGGTATACTTTTATAAGGTACAGGATTTAAAACTATTTTGTCCTCACCCAAGGTTGACTTTTTGTTTTCTTAATAGCATCTTGTAAAGAGCAGAAGTTTTGTGGGGAGAGATGGGGATTGGGAGTTTGAGAGTAGCGGGCGCAAACTATTATACCTAGGATGGATAAGCAACAAGGTCCCACCATGCAGCACAGGGGACTGGGCTCAAGAGTGTGTCTATAGGTGTCACGGGATCCCTTTACTGTACAGCACGGATGAACCTAACATTGTGAGTCAGCTGTACTTCAATAAAACACATCTTCAAAAAATGATAAAAAATCAGAGCTTTTCATTTAGGTGGAGTCCAGTTAATCAAATCTCTCTTTTATCTATTCACTTACGTTTTAGTCATTGAATGCTGTCTTTTTACATCCCTTTATTCTGAGTTATTTGATTGTCTTGGTTTTAATGCTCTGTTTTCAGAGCCCTTTAATCAACACGTGGCTGCATTCTGCCCCCACTCACCGTGATCGTTTGCTCCCCTCTGCTGTCTCACGCGGCAGTGGTCTCAACCCCCGAGCCTTAGACTTCAGTTCC